>NW_023276807.1:40613690-41230475 GCF_003668045.3 Cricetulus griseus
CCCCCCCCCCCACTAAAAGAAATAGTCAAATTCTGCAGTACAGAGTTAAACACACTTCTTTTAAGTTTATCAGGTCAGGTATTTCCTTATTTTCAGCTCTGAATATCCATTGTTCCTGTGGGAAAAAAAAGAGAACAAAAAGGTGAAAACAAACCAGTTGAACCAGTTGTAGAGGAACTGTCTCTAGTTTATCTTAAAAACTTTTAAATACCAGAAGTGAGGAATGATTTTTTTTTTTTTTTTTAGAAAAACATACCAAATCCTTTTCAGGGTGCATGTTGAATACTAGATTTTTTTCTGAGTTAAATTGTGGGTTTTCTACTTCAACAATACTTTTGTTCAATATTTCGCTGATTTCAGACTGTACCTTTGAAAGATAAATTGAGAATGTTAGAAATTGAATTCAGATTTGTGAGTTTGTATATGTATAGAAACACATAGAAAGACAGACCTTTGCGTTTCCTGCTCATAAAAAGTTCTTGGCTGTTAAGAGAATAAGTTAAACTTATTGCAATATCTGTCATTAAAGAACTTTAAAAAAAGAATGTGGAAATCAAAAGCATTTGTTAAAGCAGTAAAATCTTATGAACTACATTTAGATAATTTTAGAGGCATTACTTTTTACACTGTGAAGAAAATAAGAAACCCTTGACATCCATCATCAAGACAGACTGCATTCTGTCACCTGTGGCAGAACTTAGTCTTCTGCTTCACTGCAGCTGCTTTCAACACAAGGACACCGAGTAACAGTTGATACCAGGATGAGTATGTGTTGTGTTTGGTACACCTGACATGCACACTCTATTCTGTTCCCTCTGATTTCTCCAGGTGAAGTCTGTGTGCCTTTGATGATGACACCAGTTCTGCCTTTAGCTGCATGGCTGGGTCTGAGACTCAGTATTGAGTCTCTCTCTAGTGAGTGATGGTCATGGATTGCTTCTGAACCAATCTGTGGCACTCAGAATCAGAGCAAGGGACCTTAATATAACCTATTACTAGAACAAAGTGTTCACGCTCCCTCCCCTTCCCTTGTTTCCCCCTTACCCTTCCCACTTCTGATTTGAGTTTACAAGGACAAAGATTTGGAGCTCCTTCCAACCCTTTTTACCAAGATGTGGAATCTCACAGCCCTCTATCCTGGTAAGCAGACCAAGGTGTAGTTGAGACTAGTGCCTGATGACCAGAGTTGTGATCATATGAATTGTGCCATCAGAAGTGAGTTCCTAGGCTCTTCAGTGACATGAGGTGATAGAGAACTTCCCCCAGAGCCACTTTGAGCTCTAATTTAAATTTTAGCATCTCTATTTTCTGACTGTGTGTGTATGTATGTATGTATTTGCAGTGCCAGAATTAAAACCCAAGGCTCTGCACATGCTAGGCAAACATTCAACTAATGAGCCACATCTGCCCCAGGTAGCATTTTAAATATGAGTGCCTTTTCTTTTTTCCTCACATCCAAAAAGATAGAACATAGTTCAATCCAAATAAATTTTGAGCCTGAAATATATTTCACCTCTGATACATTAAACTTGGCAACTACTTAACAATTGGCTACTGATGAGTTTATAGGATGGTTTGGTACCTTAAACTAGGAGATTTCCTACATTTGGACTACAATAATCATACCATGCTAACGTTCTGTAGAGTCTGCATCCGCAGAGCCTGAAATGACTGCAGCTGATGCTGAAGGACCTATAATGAGATTTAGCAAAGTATCAGAAGAGACACCATCAGGTGACTGAACATAGTCTTCAATTGCTATGGTAAAAAAAAAAAAAATCCCCCAACAAACACTATTCCATGAGTCAGCTAGTTCATCCTTAGCTGTGAGGGTTCATGGAAGGGTTTGTGAGACTAGTGTGGAAGACCCAGTATTCGTTTAGGAAGGATTTTCACATAATAAATGAACAGACTCACTTTAAGTGCTGACTGTGGTTGGATTTGGTTTTCTGGTTGTGATATGCAGCCATATTCTAAGGAGCAAAACAAAGAACATGTATCAGTTCATTCCCCCAAATCTTATTTTGCAGGAGCTGCTACGGAAAGGACTCTCTTGACTCAGATAGGGAGACAGAGAGGTAATGAGAAGGCTTGATTGATGCATTTTCTTAGTCATACATTAAATTTAAGGACAGCACTCACTTTAAGAGGCATGGGGAGATGACTGAGCCAGTAAGGATGCTTCCTACTCAAACCTGACAGTCTGAGTTTGATTCTGGAACCCAGGTAAAGATGGGAGGAGAGCACTGACTCCACAAACTGTTCTCTGACCTCCACAACTGCTTCATGGCATGGGTGTGCACCTCCCTCTATAGTTTATTACTTAAACATAATTTAAGTGTGTGTGTGTGTGTGTGTGTGTGTGTGTGTGTGTGTGTGTGTGTGTGTGGTCAGAAGCAAACTTTTGGTAGCCATTCTTTTTTCCTTCCACCATGTGGGTCCTGAGGATCAAATTCAATTTGTCAGGCTTGGCAGCAATCACCCATACCCACTGAACCATCTCAGCAGCACAAATTAATTTTTTTTGAGACAGGGTTTCTTACTATGTAACCCAGGCTATCCTGGAACTCACTATATAGACCAATCCTGGCTGGCCTCAAACTCACAGAGATCCATGTACTTCTGTCTTCTGAGTGCTGGGATTAAAGGCATTTATATATACCAAATACAATGTATAGCACAAGAGGAACACATGTAGCCCACTGATCTGTACTGGATGGTGAGAGAAACCTGCTGTAGGGGGTGGGGGTAGGGGTGGGGCTGGTAGCTGGTGCTGAAGCTGATCTTGTTCTCCTAGTTTTTGTCACTAAAGCATTTTTTTTTTCCTGCTCAACAGTTGACTCTTGTGTTTTCCTCACACATTCTAAAATCAACATAGAGAACAGATGGTGAACAGTAGATGTCACGGACTTGGCACCTTCCCAGAAGTTGTGTATAGGTCGGCAGCAGAGGACAGATTATGTAGTAATCATCCATGTGTTAGGTAACCTGCTTGCTTTAAAAAGTTTTTAAAATAAGAAGTGAAAGTGTTCTAGCTTCCTGGATGACATGATGGTTATGACTGAATGTTCTCCTAGGCTGAACACATCTGTCTTCAGAGTAGGTCCTCGGAGAGGTGTGTCCAAATCCTCTCTTTTGGATTAGTGATCCATCAGAGGTACAGAAAGAAGTTGGTGGTCAAGCCATTTTGGTCCTCATCACTGATGAGGCAGTGTTAGTGTGAAACCTGGAGATGTGTGACCAACTGAAGAATCCTACCTTTAGTTGGAGGGCAGGAGGGCTAGAGAGCTTGCCCGGAGACTGCTTATTTCTGCCTCTCATTGGGGAGCTGAGACTGTAGGGGGCCGTTTCCTGCATTCTCCATTACAATAATGGTGCCTAAAGACACCAAGATGTAAATTACTTCACAGGCGCTGGGTAATCTCCATTCCTTTGATCTCTGCCTATTCCGTGGCTCATTTGGCCTGAGGAGCTGAAGCCATTCATAGGGTAACACGTCCCAGGCGGCTGCTTGCCAGCCTTTTTAAGGGATGGGTTTCTTAGTTCAGAGTCTCCGCTCTGGTAAGCTTATGCTCTCCCCAACTCTCAAGATGCATTAAAGCTTGTCTGCAGAAGGATCCGAGTGTCCTGCGTGTATTTCTTGCCGGCGAGAACATACAGCGCGCGGGACATATGGTGCCGAAACCCGGGAAGCTTAACTTGTTAACATCTCTGGCACCGCGGAGACCCCTTGGCTACAAGGCGGATTCAGAACTGCAGGGTGGTAAATTCGGAGAGGTATGTCTTTTCTGGACTTTGGCTTGGGAATGTTGCTATTTTGGGAGGCTTCTGTGCTTTTACTAGGAGCTATTTTGACCTTTCTCACTGTTGTAACAATCTTAAAGAAGTCCAGAATTACATATCAGAAACCGAATGTGGTGAGAGATGGGGCGCGCCTAACAATAAAATATAAGAAAAAAGGACCTCCCGGGATGTCTACTGACAAGGGAGTGTATAAGGAAAAAGGACCTCCCGGGATGTCTAGTGACAAGGGAGTGAATAATTTGTTAAGAACAACAACAAATAAGAAAAAAGGACCTCCTGGGATGTCTACTGACAAGGGAGTGAATAATTTGTTAGATGATTCTATAAATAAGTTTAAAGCTTTAAATCTTGATAGCTCTAATGACTCTGAAAGCTCAAGAGATAAAGTTTTAGAGGAAACAGCTCAGCTAGGTGAAAAAGAAACAAAAATGGAGGGAGAAAAAATAGGGGATAACCGGTCACACCCCGGTAAATTTAAGAGAAATGAAGACTCAAAACCTAGCCTCTGCCCTACAACGAAACTAGAGGCCTTGGAGCTGAGCAGCTCAGACTCTGAGATTTTAGACTCTAGCAAGGAAGCAGAGCTAGAGGAGGAGGCAGCACGATACCACCCCGATAGATATCGGCTGCCAAAAGTGAAAGCAAATATGAGGCCATCGCCTATTAATCCAGCGGGTGTACTTCCATCAGCACCCCTATTATTTGGTACCCACTCCTTCTTACCATTAGAGGAGCGGAGGAAATTACAGATGGCTTTCCCAGTCTTTGATAGGGGAAAAGGCCATGTATGTTATTCAACACTTCTTAAAGGCCTGGAATGCCTGGGGCTTTAAAGCCTCATAAACATTGACGCTCGGGCCAAGCGTCTCACCTCAAAACTTAAAAGGCCAAAGAAAATGGTAAAATGAAAAGATATCTTAACTGATCTTTGGAGAGGCCCGGATCCTATTCTCATAAGATCCAGGGGAGCTATTGTGTTTTCCCACAGGATGAAGAAAATCCTCTGTGGATCCCAAAAAGACTCAACCCGAAGAGCCCCTTCGGACCTTCAAAAGTCGAAACTCCACCCTCTCCCCGGGAGTTGAGAGCCGCTATTGTTATCCAGATTAACTCCTGTCCTTGACGGAGAGAAAGGGGTGGGGGTGGGATTGTTTGATGCAGCCGTTTGCGGATTGATGTTACTTCTGGCTGGTATGTAAGCTCGAGGGCTCAAACCAAGAGAGATCGCCCAAGCGCTTCCACTGATATTTGGCTAACAATGCTTAAGCAATAGGCCGCCGGCCAGACAGCTCTTGCACACCCGGAGCCTAGGCTCATTGCACAGGGTAGAGTGTCTGGTTTGAGCAGCCCAATGAGGGTGTTGAGCAAAGGCATCGCACAGAGTTGCCTAGTATGCAGGCTTCTCTGAGAGGTATGTTGACCTGCATAAGGGTTGCCTGCCCGAGCCTCCCTTTCCCAGAAAAACGGCAGAGGACAGGTCGAGAGCGCTTCAGGTCAAGCTAACAGCCTGATGGCGACTCTCGTACACAGTCTTAATGTTTGATTTTGGGAAGGTACAACCTCTGCCTCTATCCCTCAACATATGGGTGACCTATTTGCTTGTAAAAATATAAAGCCTTTTCATTAATTAATAAAAAAAGGGGGATATGTAGGGGGCCGTTTCCTGCATTCTCCATTACAATAATGGTGCCTAAAGACACCAAGATGTAAATTACTTCACAGGCGCTGGGTAATCTCCATTCCTTTGATCTCTGCCTATCCCGTGGCTCATTTGGCCTGAGGAGCTGAAGCCATTCATAGGGTAACACGTCCCAGGCGGCTGCTTGCCAGCCTTTTTAAGGGATGGGTTTCTTAGTTCAGAGTCTCCGCTCTGGTAAGCTTATGCTCTCCCCAACTCTCAAGATGCATTAAAGCTTGTCTGCAGAAGGATCCGAGTGTCCTGCGTGTATTTCTTGCCGGCGAGAAAATACAGCGCGCGGGACATGAGACCAAGGTAGGAAAGCATTTCAAAGATTTTTTAGACTCTAAACAAACCTGATCTAATGTACTTACATTGGCCATGCAAAAATTAAAAAAAAACAAAGCCCCAAACTAAAACCAAAAACCAATGACGTCACAAAGAAACCCACCATCCAGACCCAACCACTGTTAATTTTAGATAACCCTCCAACTCTTCCCTACTTGCATATTATAAAAGCATGAATGACATCAGAACAGGGAGAATATGGAGAAACAGTACCTCTTATACAATGTTGGCAGAAAGGATAATTTTATCTTTTAAAAATTATGTGTATGGGCATTTTGCCTACATATATGCCCATACATGTTTCCACATATACGTGGAAAGTAAAAGGGCATCTCATAGAAGTAGAGAATAGATTGTTGGTTACCACAGACTGGGAAAGTGTGTGACAGAGAGGGTGGTTAATAGGGTGTGGTTATAATTCATAACAATTTAATTGATTATTTCAAAATAGCTGGTGAATAAATGTTCATGACAAAAAATGATAAACATCTGATGGGTTAGATACATCAATTATCTTGATATAACCATTATTCTACATACATATAATTAAAGATTTCAATGTATCCCATGAATATATATAATTAGTATATGATAGTCAAAAATGACAGTATATTAAAATATACCATGAGAAAGATTAAGAACTTGAAAACATACATTTTCAGTGTATTCTGAGTTGATTTACTTCTCACCAAGAAAGATGAGAAAATTAGTATATTTCGTTTGACACATACTAATTTTCTACTTTTCTTTTTCCTTTTTCTTTTTTTCTTTTCCTTTTTCTTTTTTTCTTTTTTTTTTAGTTTTTTGAGACAGGGTTTCTCTGTGTAGCTTTGGAGCCTATCCTGGCACTTGCTCTGGAGACCAGGCTGGCCTCAAACTCAGAGATCTGCCTGCCACTGCCTCCCGAGTGCTGGGATTAAAAGCATGAGCCACCAACGCCCAGCTCTAATTCTCTACTTTTCATATTTGCTACTAAGATTACTTCCACAGTAGAGTTTTATGAATCACAATTCTGTTCTTTAGCTATAGTTGCCACAAAGTTCTCTATTAAACACAATAATGTTGTGTTTAAGATGTACATAATATATAGTAAATTGTATAATGCCAAAGTGGAATAGTAAATAATAGGTTCTTAAAAAAGAACAATGGGATTTATATACATTGCTCCTCTATAGATTTTTCTGTCCATCTCTTCCTCCATTATTTATTTATTTATTTATTTATTTATTGGTTTTTCTAGACAGGGTTTCTCTGTATAGCTTTGGAGCCTATCCTGGCACTCGCTCTGGAGACCAGGCTGGTCTCAAACTCACAGAGATCCACCTGCCTCTGCCTCCCCAGTGCTGGGATTAAAGGTGTGCGCTGCCAAAGCCTGGCTTTCTTCCTCCGTTTTTGATCACAGTATAATTACATAGTTTCTTGTCACACAAGTATCTATTTAAATGTGACCACTCTGTTTGGAATCACTATTTTCTTTGTTATAATATAGATGACTTATTTTTAAAAACCTCTTTACATGTATGGGTGTTTTGCCTGCATAGATCTCTGAGTTGGAGTTGTAGATGTGAGCTACGGTGTGGGTGTTGGAAATGGAACCCATGGGGGGAAGAGAGGCAAGTGCTCTTAATTGCCGAGCCATCTCTCTAGCCCCTGTGGGGAAATTTTTTTTGAAGTATGTTGAAAGCCTTTGTTGGGGGTATGATCACTATATATATATATATATATATATATATATATATATATTTTAAGTTGTCTATCAGAAATGTCAAATACTCCACTGGATATGTTATTTATGGCATGAACACTGATGGGCAATGTGAATTTGCTGTGCTGCCATCCTAAATAAAAGCAGTTTTGGGGGAGAGCCTAATGAAGCACTGATAAAAATGGTTTTCAAGTGATAATGGGATATAAAGATTTGCAACTCCCAAGCACGGGGCAGCTTTTTCCAACTTTTACTGTGCCATGGAAAAGGGATTATAAGTAGGATAGGGTTCACACTAGAAGATACGTGGCCAAGAAGAATTTTAAAAATTATATTTACTCACTTAGTGTGTGAGCATGCATTCACAAGCCAAGAAGTGCATGTGTAGGTCAGAGAACAAATTGTGGGAATCGGTTCTCTCCCTGCAACCAGAGATTGAACTGAAGCTGGTAAGCATGGCAGCCAGCCCATCACCTGCCAGGCCATCTCACCAGCCCTGGAGGATTCATCTTTAACTTAACATTTTAGCTATTGGAGAGTCTAACATGCTTGTTTGCTGGAAACATTGCAGAAAGAGGAAGAAAGAGTGGGTCCAGAGAACGAGGGAGGCAATGGCAGAGGGATTCTGGGCGTGGGATCCAGATGAACTTGTCAGTGATTGAAACATTTTTTCCATTGAAACAGGAAGAAGGTTGCTTAGCAAATGAGATGGGTAAGTATGAGGGAATTTTGCTACACATACAGAGCAAACATTGTGCCTACGTTTTCATACGCCATGAGATCATGCTATGAGTTGAGAGGGTATGGGGCGAGAAATAACATAGTTATCTTGGGGAGGGAGCATTTGAAAAAGAATTTATTCCGGCAATAAAAGCAAATGCTCCAAATAGCATTAAGCGGCTCAGTTTAGCTTCATGGTATGACTCATAAACTGAGTATTTTCTTCAGCAGAGTTCTGATGATTCAGTCGGGCAGTGAGTAGGTGGTAAACTGGACTCACCTGTTTTTAAGGGTAATAACATAACCCCTAAATGAGTCTTTGGGTGTTACTTGTTCCTACAGAAAGGTATTTCTGAAGTTCAATAATGCTTACAGAGTGACATGGAACTGTATGATTCTTGAATTGGAAGGGAATGATCAGAGATCCACAGGAGTCAGCACAGAAGCACTTATCAGCATTTACTAAGGCTTTGCTTAAGTGCATGGTCTTGGGAGGCACTGAAAGGGAGGGGAGGTCATGGCTGGCCCCACCCTTAAAGAAGCTTATTATAAGAAATATTATTTATACCCAGCTCACATTTTCTGTTTTATATGTAAGTATTGAAATTTAAAAAATGATTTAATTATCAATGGGATGACCTTTTTATAATAAAGACAAGGGGAGTTTATTTCCAAGCCTGTAGAAAATTATGCCATATTCACTAGATGCAAGAAGTGTTAAGTGTGTGCATCTAACTGAAGATAGAGGAGAACAAGGTGATTTTCAAAGTGCTACATAGAGTGGTTATCAAGTGCAAACATTAACTTTGTCGAGACAGTATTAGTGAGTTCTGTAGAAGCCCCGTGAGTTAGAGTACACTTTGCTGTTGTGGAATATTAGTTTAAGATGTGTTACATTTGTTTACGCTGTGGAACATTTGTTCAACGATGCAAAGATGTGTTGCCTTCTTTTACGTTGCATTTGTTTAACTCTGTGAAGCTGTGTTACTTTGCCTGCCTAAAACACCTGATCAGTCTAATAAAGAGCTGAACTGCCAATAGCAAGACAGGAAAGGGATAGGCAGGGCTGGCAGGTAGAGAGAATAAATATGAAGAGACGTGAAAAGGAGTGAGAAAAAGAGGAGAGGACTCAGGGACCAGCCACCCAGCTATATAGCCAGCTGCAAAGTAAGAAGGAAAGCAAGGTATATAGAATAGAAAGAGATAAAAGCCCAGAGGCAAACAGGTAGACAGGATAATTTAAGTTAGAAAAGCTGGCTAGAAATAAGCCAAGCTAAGGTCAGGCATTCATAAGTAAGAATAAGTGTCTGTATTTATTTCTTTGGGAGCTGGGTAGTGAGTCCCCAAAGAACAAAGAGTAAAAGCAAGCAAGCAAGCAAACAGCTACACTTTGCCATGCAAGTGAGGATATCAGCTATGGAATCAGGCTGCCTGGACATTGAATCATGGCTTTATAACACATTGTGATGTATACCTTTAAGCATGCAATGGATTTGCAAGGGGCACCCTTAGCACGGCACACAGCATGAAGTAAATACTCAAAAATGTGTTCATGATAACAATGCTAGCCAGGATGGAGGGAGCTGGTTAGAACCTTCCAGAGCTTCCAATTTTGTTCAGAATAGAATCCCAAATCCTTGCCTGAAGTTACGAAGTTTCTTTTCTACCATCCCAATACAACCTTTGCCTATTGAGGCAGCTCCATCTCTTCTGACCCTTGGTGATCTCAGAGCTAAATACTCGGCCAATCTAATGTGTAAACTGTCTTTTGCCTCCTCCTCTTGCCCTTTCCTGGTTGCTCAGGGAAGACTATAGATCTTTATGGCTGGTGACAGAGGAACACAGGGGGTGCTGGTCCTGTCCTCCTCCATGTTCCTCATCTTGAATCAAGTTGATTTCTATCAGTTGAGGTGTGGCCTCTCTGGATTCTTCTCTCAGGGTCCATGCCCAGGCATTGTACAGGTCCTGGATTGACCAACGTGCAGAAAGAACCCCTGTTCCAAGCCCAGGCTTCCGATCCATCGTTTCTTTCATCCTGTTACCGTGTGCTTTACACAGGGAGCCCACAACTGGGTCCTACCCATCGGTATAAGAGCCACCTTACTCATGAACTCTGGCTCCTTCCCTTGATGTCTCATAGTGCACCAGACTCATGTGAGAGGGGCATTACCACCTTGGGCTTCTCTGAAGGAAGTGAGGTTCCTCTGGCGATTCTACACACCTAATTCTTGTTTTATTGGAAAGTGTGGCTATTTCGATTCCTAGATTTTGATAGAAAACTCATGAATCTTCTAAATTTCTGTCTGAAACTGAAACTGAAACCAAACCAAACCAAAATAAAACAATAAAACCTCAACTTTTTTTTTTTTCCACCCAGAGATTTTACCTGGTTCACTGACCCCATTCTCCTTTACCCCCTCAGAGGAATTCAGGAACTTGGACGCTGAAAGGAGAACGGAGTCAACTTCATCCTCTTCCTCAAGATGCTTTTCTGGAACAGAACCGAGCACAGCTTTTGGAGAGGAGGTGGAAGGTAGCCTGGGAATGTGAGGAAGCAAGGCAAGGAGTTTCGGGTCGCCCACACCCTCGTTGGCCACCGGAGGGCGCGCTGGGGTCAGGTAGAGAACTGACTCTGCAAGTACGCCTGGAGGCGGTAGGTAGCTAGGGGGCAGGCCGGTGCTTTCTCAATGTCTGAGCAGCGGATGTGAGGTTGGGAAGATCCACACTCCAGACCCACCTGGGAAACCCCAGAAGCTTAAGGGCGAGGGGACCCAGGTGTGGCTCCACTATCCTACACGTCCCATAGCTCCCCGATCAAGGACAGCCTTCTGAATCGCTCTTACCAGGGCTCATTTCTGTTGCTTAAGTTTTCCCTATCAACTGCCTGGCCCCAAGCATTCAGCTCTGCCTCTTCAAGCCGCAGCATCCCGTTGCCTAGTAACGGAGTGATCAGGAAGCCGCGCCCATCCCCACCCCTTTCCGTGAGCTGATGAAGAGGAGTGATTGGTCTTCATTTATCAAAGTATGCTGATTTTCCTGTGCACTCGATAAACCACTTGTAAAAGGCGGATGTTGCCCTGGGAAGCAGAACTTGCTAAGCTGATTGGTTGGAAAGCTTGATCTTAAGTAAAAGTTTTCAATTAGTACATATGACTTATTTTGCAAAATCAATTATTTCTGATAGAATATAGTCATTGAGAATTGAATTTTAAATCACAATGAGTAGAAATTGACAGTCACTACGATATAATAATTTATTTCCTAAAATAAGTTATACATGATTTACTTTCAGGGAAGGAAGCATGATAGTTTAATGTTCACTAGCTATAATTTCTTGTTTTCTAAAGTAATGGTCTCTGTCAGACTTGGCAGTCTTTTTGCGGCATTGTGGACAGTTTTAATAAATTTTAATTCTTCAATCTAATATGTATCTTAAAGTACTATTCTAAAGAAAATGAATAATATAGTTCATTTAATGCTATGTGTTAATATTCATAATATGGTAACAATGAAATGTTATGTGATAACTTTAATTTATGTGTAGTATTTGTGGATGGTGATGCTAAGTGAAACTACCCAGAGAATTTCTTTTTTTTTATTCTATTTTTTTATTTGAATTAGAAACAAGATTGTTTTACATGTCAATCCCAGTTCCCTCTTCCTCCCCTCCTCCCCTACCATCCCCTCCAACTAAAACCCTACTTATCATATATCCTTTCTGTTCCCCAGGGAGGGTGAGGCCTTCCCTGGGGGGGTCATCAGAGTCTATCATATCCTTTGGTATAGGGCATAGGCCCACCCCCGTGTGCCTTGTCAGGGAGTATCCCTCTATGTGGAATGGGCTTCCAAAGCCCACCTATGCTAGGGATAAGTACTGAAATACTACAGGAGGTTCTGTAGATTTCCTAGGTCTCCTCATTTAAACCCACGTTCCTGGGGTCTGGATCAGTCCCATGCTGGTATCCCAGCTCCCGGTTGTTCAGGTCAGCTGTTTCTGTTACCCAGAGACTTTCATGTGATGACTAAGTCAAAACAGGTGGCATGGAATATAAAACACAAATGATAGTTGTTTACAATTTAATCTGTGCACTAGTCTCAACAAAAATCTACTTTTATTTTAAGATAACTTCTCAATCGATTAATCTATCAGAAAAATGTCTTCTCAGCAGAAAAGGTTTGTTTTAACGTTTAAACATGTATTTATTTATTTATTTTGTGTATTTGTATGTAGTATATGCACGTGTGTGTGTGTGTGTGTGTGTGTGTGTGTGTGTGTGTGTGTGTATGTGTGTGTATGTGGGCATGTGTGCTCATGACTGTGGAAGTCAGAGGTCTATGTTGTATGCATTCTTTATTGATCTCTATCTTATGTTTTTGAGACAG
The DNA here is from genome assembly GCF_003668045.3 of Cricetulus griseus. NCBI lineage: Eukaryota > Metazoa > Chordata > Mammalia > Rodentia > Cricetidae > Cricetulus > Cricetulus griseus. The sequence continues at coordinate 40,626,329 of NW_023276807.1, forward strand.
TCTTTCACTGAACCTGGCATTCACAGTCTATACTGGCTGGCCAGTGAGTCCCAGGGATTCTCGATGTACTGGGTAATAGGCTTGTGCTGTTGCACCTGTGTTTTTAGATGTATTCTGGGCATCAAACTTAGATCCTCTTGCTTGTGTGGTTAGCTGTTCACCACCTGAGCTATCTCAAGAGTGAATTGCTGGCTTCACATGCCATCTGTCCTGCACACTTGGGTGTGTATCTTATAAGAATGCCGAAAAGAAACATTGTATAGCCATTAATATTTAGAGATTAACTAACATTGATGCATAATCACCCTATAGTCCTCAGACTTCACTGAAGTTTTACCGATAATGTCTTGGGTAGCCACAGGTCCCAGCCCAAGAGCCTGCAATACATTTAATTTCGATGATTTGTTCAATATAGTTCAGCCTGATCAGTTTGGTTTACCTTGAACCTCTATGATCTTAACATTTTAGATTATTCTACACCAATTATTTCTGTAAATTGTTTTTCTGTGTCTTATGTGGATGTTTTGTAGTTGGTGAATTCAAATCATGCACCCTTGTCTGAGGGTCATAATGGCTGCTTGTCCTCATGGCATTCTATCAGGTGGCAAGCACTACACTATCAGTGTGGACTTCATGTGGTGATTACTAGTTTCCACTGTAAAGATATTTAACCTTTGTTCTTTTTGGACTAAGAAATAGTTTGTTAAAATACTTTTACTTATGTAATATTCCATTCTTCATAAACTTTTGGCTTGTTAATTTACTTATAATTATCTGTATGGGTAAGTGTTTCTTAAGTTATTTAGTAGTCAATAATGGATTTTATTCTGTTGTTAATCTTACTTGAATTATTCAGTAACAGTTTCTATATTTAATTCAGCCTCATGTCACATAGACAGCAAAGCATATTTTGTCAGGATATGATTTCTCTGGCCCAGTACTTGGATAATTCCTCCAACCTCCCATAAGAAGCCTGACATTTTATTGTGAAGTCCATTCCTATAGGACAGAATTAAAATCTACATTGCCATTTCTTTTTTAACTTGAGAGTTACAATACTTCAAATCTTCAGATTTTCCTTTTTTTAAAAAATCTACCTTTTTCCTGCTGATCAACAGCTGCAGGTTCAAGAATTTGGAATGAACTTAAGAGCATTGCACAAAAACAAGCTCGTCAGATCTATTCTTAGCAATTTCTGACCAGACTACAAGACGTCTGGAGTTTTCAGCTTCGTGAGATCTTTTTTTAAACCTGGGATTACAGGGCTATCACTAGGCATAGATGGAATCTACAGTATTGTGACACTCACCAACTCACTCTGAGGATATACCAGTATGACAGTTGTTCCTCAGGCATGTGTTTGGATGGAGAAGGGAGCCTCATGGTGTTGACTTAAGAAGTCTTTGGTGGTTTACAGAAGTAGCGAGGCTCGATCCAGATCAAAATATCTCTACACCCCATTCTCATTAAGTTTCTGGCAGTGTTGATTTCAACCGGACTCTATTGAGAGATAGAATGACATGATCCACAAAGGATAGGGACCAGCTCTGGCTTGTAGACAGCTCGTCACTGCTTTTCAGAGGCCTTGTTTAGAGACAAGGAAGTGGGGCTGGGTGAGTTGAGTCTGGCTGAATATAGAAAACTTGAGAAAATATAGAGAAGCACCAAGATCTTGGAGATGAACAGGTCTTAGGGAAAGAGAGTTTTTTGTTTTTTTGTTTTTTTTTGTTTTTTTTGTTTGTGTTTTTAGTGAATGAAGTATGTGAGCATGTTCATACGTTAGGAAGAAATGCAGAGACTGAGTTGATACACTAAGCTGGAAATAAACATGAACATGAGTGACAGAATAACAGGTACGCTTTGTGTGGGGAAGTGGAGAATGAGGAACTGGGTTGAACATAGACTGCTTTGTCCATTTGGTAAAGATGGAGGCAGGTGCAATAGTGAAGACACTGTCTCTGTAAGGAAGTCCTCGTGTCCGGCAGATTCTGTCTGTGGGTGGAGAGGTACTGCTCTGTGTGAGTGCACACAGAGACAAGGCATCCCTGGACTGGGGATGCCTTCACCGCCTCCCAGATTTGTCCCTCATCTCCTTAAGTCATCCCTGTGCTGGGGAGTCTTTCACCACCTCGCAGATCTCAACCCCTTGTCTCCTTGGTGATAATCAACTTTCTACTTTTTAGACACTCATGGAAATCTCCTGCCTCAGTGCACTCTGAAGCATGTTGGTTAAAATAGCATATTCCCGTTGCTATACAAATAGGCCATGCATGCGTGTGTTCAATGGAGCTAATGCATTTTAAACAACAAAGTCATGCTCCTTGTTTGACTTCTACCATGAACCATGGCATGAGCAAGAGGTGGTGTTTGTGAGTACCAACCAGAAAGAAACATCTAAACTGAACCAAGAACCTGGCCACATTGTCCAGGCCAGTCCAGTATGGGATGATAAAGACGATATCAAATTCAGGTCATTGAATGTACTAGTAAGGGCTCCCAGCATCCCTCAGTCTTCATCTCCCATTCTGCAGATGGGAAAGTTCAAGGCCAGTGGCAGAGCAGGAGTTAGAATCCAAGTCCCAACCTAGAGTTCTTTCTACGACAATCTCAATCATCTCATTACTCAATACCATTGCTTAATATTTTTATTATTTACACTATTTTCCCCTAGCACTTCACTCACAGATGAAATGATTTTTATGGCAAGGATAATAAGCATAGCTTCAGCTTAATAGTGGCATGAGTATAAGTCAACCCAACAGAAAGGAATAAACAGTGATATTTCGAGTAAAATTCATAGGCTTAACGGTTTCACATTAGGGCAGTGACTAAGACAATAAACACAATTAAAATATATAGGCAGCAAAAGGCCCCTGATTCCACTTTCCTTTCTGTTTTTATATTTGTATTGTTTTGCAGTTTTTAATTTTGATCTATTCATCATTAGTAATATAATCTTTGAAAATAAAGGTGCTAAAATAAAATAACTATCATCAACATGCAAATGTTTAGAGCAACATTAGCTGTTAAAAAAATCACAGAAAACAAAAAGCAAGAACAACATGTAGGACTCACTAAGAGACAGATTATGGGGCAAACAAAATAAAGGATGACTTATACAATGAGGTGTTATTTACCTTTAAAAAGGAATGGAATGTTCTTCCATGTTGCAGCACAGCTAATTTTTAAAAATACTATGCAAAAGTGAAAGGATGCAGAGACAAAAAGACAAATATCACACCTTTCCATTCACAGACGTGTGTCTGGAATATTATGTTCACAGGGTCACAGAGTATAATGGAAGTTGCCAGGCACTGATGCTGGGAGTTGAGAATTACTGTATTTAAGGTGGACATGGCTTTTGCTTGAGGATGATAAGAACATTCTGGAAGTGACTATGATTGCTCTGCACTGTAAGTGCACTTGAGGCCATTAAACTAAAAACTGATGGTTTTATGTCATGCATACCTTACCACGATAAAAAAAAAAAAACAGTAAAAAAGAAATGAAGAAAGTTGTCAGCCTAGAATTCTTTAGTGATTAAAGCAAAATGACAATGAAGTAAAAAGGTATCAGAATACCCTTCCGCCCCAGAGAGTAAAGGGTGCTGGGGCGAAGGTAGAAATCTGGAAATGAGGAGCAACAAAGAGGGTGAATGTGTGGCTCAGGAAGTAGAGACTAACGTGTCTCTGCTCCACGATTCTATTTATATAAAGTTTCATGAGAAGAAGTGGGGTTTTGTGGCATGATGTGGTGTTCTAGAAGGTTCAGCTGCTATAGGAGCAACTGGAGGAGCATTTGCTGCAAGGAGATGTGGGCCCAGCAACCCTGGAGGGACCTCACTAGCATGGCTGTGCACAGTGCAGGTAGCTGTCTGTGGCGGTGTTGGCAGATGTTCAGGATTTAACGAACCACTGGGATGCGCATGCCTAGTAACTACACCGGTGGTGGGAAACCTGTGCATACTTTCACTCTTCCACTTGCATGCTTCATAAAGTGGTATGAAATGGGAGCCTGGCCTCGTGAAAGTTAGTCCTTAAACTTGCACCATAGTTTTGCTTTTGCTGTAGAAATAGACCACCTGTGCACTTCTTTGCTAGGCGACTAATCAAAGAAATGTATGAATGGAGGGCAGCTCCATATGAAGGCCCCTCTCAGCTACAAGGTGTCACCTCTTTCTCTGTAAGCTTTGCTTGTTTGCCTGTCTTTAAGAAAGAATGGAGTGATTTTCATCTTAAAATCATTTATATTTTATATAGTATTTTAAAACATTTTATACTATTATTATTATTATTATTATTATTATTATTATTATTATTTGTGTGTGTGTGTGTGTGTGTGTGTGTGTGTGTGTGTGTGTGGGTGTGTAGGTGAGAGGGCAACTTGGCAGACTCAGTTTTCTCCTTGCCTTTCATGGGTCCTGGGGTTGAACTCTGGTCTCCAGGCTTGCCTAGCAAAAATACTTACCCACTGAGCACAACACCATGCCCAGCAAATATTTCATATAATCTTAATTTAAATGTTTGCGTATCAGATGCTTCTTATGGGGGCATAGTAACTATGGTCAATAAGGTATTATTACTCTTTGGATAATGGATGTAGAATTGTGATTTGTGTTTCATGTAAATTAAAATGCCTGCCACGCCTTACTCTTACGGAAAAGAAGACACATTTTGGGACATTTTCTGCATTTTTAGTCAAAGTTCTAAGTTATTTGAAAAGTTAATGCTAATGTCTGATTTTTTGGATTTTTTTTTTGTTTTTAACACTCATTTGCTTATTGTGTGTGTGTGTGTGTGTGTGTGTGTGTGTGTGTGTATACATGGGTATACATGTGACACACTGAATGTGAAGGTCAGAGGACATGTTTAGGAGTTAGTCTCTTCAATGTGGGCTTCAAGCATCTGACCTCAGGTCATCAAGCAAGTGCCTTGACTCCTCAGTGACTCCCCCATTTTATGTTTGTCAAGTAATCCAATAAAAATGGTTGATTAATATTCCCCCAATGTAAAAGTAATTATGATAAAGTGGTCCATCTTACAGGTATGTGGTTTCACCAATCATTTGCAGGAAGCACTCTTATGAGCTTTGAAGAGCTCTGCTAACAGATGGGTGCAGGGAAATGACTTGTCCTGTCTGGTTGTTGCCACTTCTTGCCTGTCAGTGGCCACTGAGTGTTTATTGAAGCGTCCCCCACAGTGATCAGAGATTTGAGATCTCGACTGTGAAACAGCCATGTAGGGCAGGTGAGACTTGTTTGCTTGAATTCTTTCTCTTCAGCCCTGTATTCTTCCCTCAATGCCATTTTCTTATTTGAATCAAGGCACAGCATGAATGAAAGAACTTTCCACCACGATGACAGAATAATCGAGTAATGGTTACAAGAAGCAACTTCTCAGGGCTGGAGAGATGGCTCAGAGGTTAAGAGCACTGACTGCTCTTCCAGAGGTCCTGAATTCAATTCCCAGCAACCACATGGTGGCTCACAACTATCCATTATGAGATCTGGTGCCCTCTGCTGGTGTGCAGATGTACATGGAAGCAGAATGTTGTATACACATTAAATAAATAAAATCTTTTAAAAAAAACCTAGCATTTTTATTAAAAAAAAAAAGAAGCAACTTCTCTTAGGGCTAAAATCAGATTGGTTCAATGGACAACTTGCCAAACATTTGTTTTTTAATATTTTTACTATTATTTATTTATGTATTTATGTGTGTATGTCTGTATGTTACTGTGCTTGTGGTTAGAGGCATCCCTTGGAGCTAGAGACAGCAGTTTTGAGCTGCCTGTCATGGGTGTTGCAGTCAGATACTCTAGGCCTTAGCCAAAGCTGGTTGCCCCTACGCTGCTGTGAGACCTTGGGTGACTGTCCAGGTAGCCCGCTGTTTCTGTCTTCCCTATACCTTTTGGAAGTTGCTTGCCTGCACTTCTTGCTTACCCTAGTATTGTTATCTTCCTTCTCAGGTCTTTGATAAGATTGAAGATTAGACTGTCACAATTATTGGTCTCTCTTCCTAGATAGAAATATTAGGTACAAGACTTAAACTTTCCAGCTTAGGACAACTCTATAGCAATCTCTGTTATGCCTTTACCCTAGGACTGGAAATGTAGTTCTTGCTATTTGCCCTAGTTGTTTCTCTGGCAATAGGTCTTAAGTGTGTTTGTTCTTACTTTTCCTTCTCCTAGAGCATACTTGATATTTACTATCTTTATATATAGTTTTGTATCAAGCCTAAATCTTTTTCTTTAGACTAAAGATTAGACTAAAGGGGAATTGAAGTGAGATATCCACCCAGCTCTCACCTGTAGCGCTGACCACGCCCAAATGGACATCGTCACAGGTGCGGACCTGACAGAGAGTGATTTTAGGTCTGGGATCGGAGCACAGGTGGCTCTCTCTGGCTTCCAGCTGGGTCATAGAGAAGAGCCTGGAGCGGGAACTTGTGGCAGTCTTCTGCTTCTTGTGTAACTGACTTGTCCCCGAATAGAATTATATTTAACCTATATTGAACCTAGTCCCATGAATCTTGATTTGTGCATCCACAGTATTGGGAATTGAACTTGGGGCCTCTGTAAAAACAAGACAATTAGTCATATTTTCAGCCCTATGGCAAACATTTGTAACTACAGTTGTTAATAAAAAGGTCCAAGCATCTGCTTACCTCAGGTGTTCTTGGGTTGGGCAACCAAGAAGCTTTATCATATGCAGAGATGAGTAAGCTGCTAATGGGGGACACTAATGTGCTTTATGTTCCTCTACTTAACAGGTGTAAAAATACACAGTAACATGCTAATACGTGGGTGGTGAATGATGTTGAGTAATTTGACTTTCCACAGCTTGAAAATCTAAACAATGTCCAAGCTTTTCTATTTTTTGTCCCTAAGAGAATATAGTCTTCTCTAAGCTAAGCCAAAATTGTCCTTTTTTGGTTGTTGTTGTTGTTCATGACATAAGTTTCTACATAGAATTTCTGGTGTGAATTCACTACTGAAGGACAAAATATTATAAAAGAAGAATATTTCTTTCTCATTTGCTTTAAATCATTCTTGGGGCTGGAGAAATGGCTCAGTGTTTAAGAGTGTTGGCTGCTCTTCAAGAGGACCCAGGTTTGAGCCCCAGGACTTACTTACATGGTGAATTCATAACCATCTGTAACTCTAGTTCCAGGAAATCCAACTCTTTTTCTGGCCTCTGTAGGCACTGTATACATGTGGTACACAGACATACATTCAGGCAATTGACCCATACACATAAAAATAATAAACAAAATGTTTAAGAAAATGCTTTTAAAAACTTTTTAATTTTTTTATCATTGGTATTTTTTATGTCTTACCTTACACATTTTAAAATAGTTTTCATATGGCATTCTTTTCTCTTTATTAATTCTATTTAATGCTTCTACATATTAAAACTTTAGATGTAATTGTTTGAAGAATAGTATTTATTCTAAATAATGTGTGTTAAGTTTTGGGGCATATCTCAGAAGCCTTAATCATAATCTAAATTATCTAATTATACCCATATCTCTCTGAAACTTCAGATTTTACAGACACTATCATATTTTACTATAATAATAAGTTTCTTATTAAACTTGAGTGTGAGCAATTCACTATGTGCTCTACTCTATTTAAAATATGTGAACTATAATTTAAAGAAAATCACCATCATTTCTGTGTTTATTGAATGACTCATTGAGACAAGGCCTCAATGGGTAGCCCAGGTTAGCCACCAATCTCAAGATAATCTTTCTGTCTCAGTCTTTCCTGCTGGGATTACAGACATGAATGTCCTCATGCCCGGTTTGCAAAATGACATTAAATGTCCAAACCCACAGTGTACACTAAAGGCTAATGTTTCTTCCTGAACCATTCAGTTTTAATTTATTCTATGTCCAGTCAAGTATACAGTCGTCCTTTGTGCTTCCTTTTCTGGTTCACAGTGTTCTGTTTCTCCTTTCTCTGTAAGGCTCACTAACTCACTGGAAGGGTTTGAGTATTGAGGGTTCAGAGTGTGTGGACATGTAGGTACTAAATACTTTGTTGCTGTTTGTGGTTTGAAATAGTGCCCTGTGTAGCCCATCCTGAAAGTGAGGATGACCTTGAACTTCTGATCTTCATGATTTTGCCTCCTGAGGGCTAGGATTACAGATGTGCATCCCACACTTGAGTTAAAGCTGAGGATCAACTCCAGGGCTTTGTGTTTGGGAAGCAAGAACTGCATCAATTGAGCTTTGTCCCTACCCTTAAATTGTGTCTGAAGTAGATTCCATTTATTTCTCCTTTGGTGGCCCCATCTTTAACCTCTGGCCCAGGAATGCCTGGCCTTGTCAATTCCCACACTTTTCAATAGTCTAGAAAGCAAATTCATTTGTATTTCTATTTTCTCAGTTGCTGTCTTTTTTTTTTTTTTTGGTTTTAATTTTCTCAGATTTTCTAAGCCAGTTACCATTCATTTACTTTCTACCATCCAAAACTTTGTTTTCAGGATAAATTCGTAATGATAACCTTTGAACTAAAGTGAAATGCATTTTACATACATCCACAGCATAGATCTCAATAAGAACTTGTTAGTTTTAATAGCTCTGGTAACAATCGTGTTTATTGCAGAGGTTACAATCTCAAATGCCTATGGGAGTCGGGCAGGTATTCTCTGGTGAAACCAGGGTTAGAGACAGTCAAGTGTCTCCTACTGGACACAACAGGAGGAAGACACAAGCAGCAGCTGCAGCAGGTATGCACGGAGTCCCACCGTGAAAGGCAGACTACTTGAGACAGTTCTCGTTGTCACATCTCAGAGCTTCCCCAGTGTATGACCTTTAAAAGATAGATTCAGAACTGTCCTAGTGCCACCAGTGAGACAAGTAGGTGAGAGGTACAAGGCAAGGGCTTTGCATTGGGGCTACCTTAGGTGACTGGGAAGGTGAGTCTTAGGACTTCCATGGCAGACTGCCCCGGCCAGGGGCCAACCAGAGTTCACGTCCAAACTCAAGACTCCTTGGAAGACTGAGCTAAGAGTTTTGGAGGTGACAGAGAAGGCAAGGTTAGGGCCTGGACTGAACTATGTCAAGAGCAAGTTCACAGTAAAGGCATGGAGATTGACAGTGGGGATAAGCAAGCCCCAGCGGAGCAGCAGTGCCCGCCTTCTCCAGGAGGTTCCCTCATAAGAGATGTCATCCTGGGGTACAGAAGAGGGTGCTGCCGAGTCAGAGAGAGAAAACAATGGCGAGGGAATGTGAGCTTTCCATTTCACTGAATGTTTATGTGAAAGAGACTTTTCAATCAACAGAGCCCATTCTCAGGGATAGAGACACAGCTCATTAATGAAGAGCACTTGTCATTCTTGCAGAGGACCAGGGTTTAGTGCCTAGCACCTCCATAGTGGCTCATAACATCCCATAACTCCAGTTCCAGGCGACCCATCACTCTCTGCTGACCTCTGTAGGCATTAAGCACACACATGGTACACATACATACTCTCAGGGAAAATATTCATATACATACAATAAAATAATTAAACCTAAAAGATAACAAGAGCCCCAGACAAGGTAAAAATAAGTGTACAATGGGAAATGTATCCAATTACCCGAAATGAGAAAATTTCAACACTCCTCCCATCAGCAGAAATTTAGGGCCCATAAGAAACAGTGAGGGAGCCAAGGAAGGTATTTCAGTCAGCAAAGCACTTGTCTACCAAGCATGGAGGACAAAGTTTGATCATCAACATTCTTATATAGAGGCAGAGGTGCTGACAACTGCTTGTAATGTCACCTGGGGATGCAAAGAAGAACAGATCCCTGGGGTTGCTGGATCAGTAATCATCCTAGTCAAATCAGCAAACCCTGACTCCCAGAGGGATAGCTTGTCTTAAAACCAAATGTTGATGGCTCCTGAAGAATAACATGAAGGTTGATCTCTGGCCTTCACAAACATGGTCATACTTGTTCATTCTCCCACCCCCCATGAATAGGTCCCGATCCCTATGATATACACAAATACTGAACTATAAAAACCAGCAAAAACATGGATTTCTTAAAATATTGGTTAGTTTACATGCTAAGATAGGAGTGGGTTCTCTTGAACCTGAGAGTAATCATCTGATTACCCATTCACTATGAAATAAAAAACATCCTTTGCGTATTTATTGTGCCTGTGTTATCCAGTGGTACAGCTGTTTGCATATACAACAGAGGAATCCTGGAAGTGTCTTCCTGTCAAGCACATTAGGAAAAAACAGACACAGACACCTGTGGATTTTGTCAGAATATAAGATTGCTATTTGGCATTACTTGCTACAATTATCAAAAGCAATTTTGAAGGAGAAACAACTTGACTGCCCCAACTATCCGAGTGTTAACACATCCAATGGTTGTATAACAGATAGAAATTGTGGAGCATAACATTGAAACACTATTGCTTCAAATGTCACCTGGGGATGCAAAGAAGAACAGATCCCTGGGGTTGCTGGATCAGTAATCATCCTAGTCAAATCAGCAAACCCTGACTCCCAGAGGGATAGCTTGTCTTAAAACCATTGCTGTCCCCAAAGATAAAGAATTGCAAACCATAGATAATACTCGTTTTTGTCACTAGGCGGGGCCTTTGCCTTCCCATTTCTTTCCCTCACTACACAATAAGATACATGCCTAAAAGCCTTGGCTTCAGTTTGGGAGGTGACTGTTGGTGCTCCTTCTGCTAAAGCCATCCATATCACAGGCCAGTGTAAGTGTGCGTGGGTGCTTGCATGCGTGTTCTCGTCTGTAAAGGACTTAAGCTTTGGGGTACAGAGTGACAGTGTCATAGCCTTCTGGGGGTCTCGTACGGGCTCTCGCGTGGGTCTCACAGTACAGCTCCCCCTCCACGAAGAAGTAGCCCTTCTGCTTGAGGTTGAGGTTACAGTCAGCACACACAAAGCACTCAGGGTGCCGGTATTTATCCCGGGCCTTGACAACAGCACCTCTGCAGGGAGAAGACACAGGTACAGAGACACAGGTGAAACCAGTCCAGAAAAGGAGGGATGCTGCCATAAGCTCAACAGTTTCATAGTGCACATCAGGCATTTGTATGACCCCCACCTCACCATCACCTTTCTCTCTGATACTGAGGTGTGCAGAGTCTTCAGAATCTCAAACGAATAACTTAGAGAACAGGAGGTTCCTGTCTCATGTCCTGTCCCCAGTTTCCTTCCAACTGAGAGCCATGATACATGCCGTTACTTTGAGCCATGCCATGGGCTGCACAGTTGGAAGTCCCCCGGCCGACTTTCTATCCCAGGTCTAGCATCTACTCTACTGAATAGAGATGGCACACCCGCTGGTGGCTCACTTTTAACCAAGGACACCACTAGTGTTTTGTTTATTTTTTAGGAGCAATAATTACTTTTGGTGATGCCATGAGTTGTATATTTTCAGAGGTACTGTTAAATTACCCCCTTTTCTTCCTACCCCTCCACCCTGTTCCCTCTGTTCTAAGCAGGACCCCCTCCCCTCACTGCTCTCCTGGATACTGGGAGAATTTTGTCTCTACTTGGTGCTGGGGGAACAGGATAAAGGGATGGGAGAAGTGGGCACATGAAACACATTTTAGATTATAGGACTTGCTTGAAAAATCTGAATTTAGCAAAGGTGACTGTTTACTCATGGAGTTTCTTGATGAAAGAAGCCAATTGTATTTTTTAAATTATATCGATGTTTGTATAATTAAAATAATTGGTCACACAGTGCATTTTTAATTCACAGCCCAATGGTCCTTGCATTTGTTTCTCTTCCACATAGAAAAGTAAGTATTCAAAGATTATATATTAGTGGAATTAACTTTTAAAATGGAAATTTCTGCAATTCTTGGATATTGTTTTCATATACACATTTGGGCAGAATCTTTTTCGAAAAAGTATTTCTGAAGGGACAGACTGCAGGCTCACATTCCATGCCAATTTAAGGTTATGACTAAGGCACCCTGGCCAAATATGCTAAGGCATTATAGATGTATTTTTAAGTCAATGAACAGGAATTTAACTTTTCCAAAATTGCCTTTTCTACATAAAGGTTTAAAAGTACAAGAAAGGGGAAACTGCCAACCATACTCAAAGTGAATTCCCGAGTTAAAAGTAAGACGTACACAATGCCACTCCCACACTTGTCACAGACCGGCATCCTCGGGGCACTGCCAGCTCCGCCGTGGACTTTAGTAACCGGAGCCCTCACACTTCTTGTTCCAGCAGGGCGATCATCTGAAAAACAAAGTGTTTCCATTTATGGTGGGGAACAGCTGGCTCCAGTTTGTACTTGGAGTCTATTTTAAAGTGAGCACTTTAATGTCTATTTTAAAGTGCGCACTTTAGCCCAAGGAATTCTTCAGCTGCATCTGCACCGTGGTTTCAAAGGGAGTAGGGCCCATTGGTGCAGTAGAGTTTTGGGTTTGAAACAGGCCCCTTTAAAATGAAATTACTTACAAAATCTGCTGCTGGGAACTGTTGCAAGATGCTCGAAGGAGCAGAGGGTACCTTTCATTTGATGTCGTTTGGGGGAAAAATGTTGTAAATTTACCATTCCAATGACTTTTGAGAATGGAGCTCACCTGCTACATGTCACTGTATATATATTTTGTCACCTTTTCACCACCTGCAGACAGAAACTGGGGAACGTGTAACTACCAAACAGGAACTGTTCTTCCCCTCCCTTTCAGCCCTAGAAACGTCTTCTCTACTTTCTGTCTATGAATTTGTCTGTTCTAGATGTCTCATATAAACAGAACCATCAAGAACTTTCCTTTTATGTCTGGTTTATTTTGCCTAGCAGAATGCTTTTCAAGGTTCATTATGTTCTTGCATCAGTCAGAATTGCACACCTTTTAAAGGTGGAATAACATTGAGTCCCAGGTATGTTGTCACATTTTGTTTATCCACTTGGGTCTCAATGGACATTTGATGGTTTCCACCCACTCAGTCCTTGTAAATAACTGGAATACCATTGCACAAATGTGTGTTTTCATTTCTGCTTTGAGATGTCTGTCCAGGCAGGGAATTTCTGGATCATTTCTTAATGAACTTTCTAAGGAGAAACTGCCCTGCTTTCCACAGTTGTTGCATCTTTTACATCCAAACTATGGATGTACACAGTTTGCTATTATTTCTAGAACTTCACCAACACTTAATTTCCATTTTTGTATCCCTTCCAATGAAGCATTTTTGCCTTTTTCATGACTCTAAAAGGGCAGTTTATGTCTTTTGGGGGACAAAAGGCATGGGTAGAAGTACAAACCTGAGGACAACAGAGGTGGGTGAGAGGTCAGCTCTCCTCCATACTGGTTGTGTGAACTCATCCAAGTCCACTTTTCTACCTCTGTTTCTCATTTGTCAGTTGGGGCAAATAGTACTTTCTCCCTTCCCGAGTTACTGTGAAAACTTAGTAATACTCTATGCAAGGTACTTTGCCCAGAGTGAGGAACACAGTAGGCTTCATTTCTTGCTTTTAAAAAATTTTTCAGTTTTTCAAGACAGGATTTCTCTGTGTAGCTCTGGCTGTCCTGGTGTTTGTATTGAGATAGTGTTTCACTGTGTACCCCTCCTGTCCTGAAACTCACTCTATAGACTAGGCTGGCCTCGAATTAAAAAAATCTGCCTGCCTCTGAGTCCCGAGTGCTGGGATTAAAGGTGTGCCTCACCATAGCCCAGTCATTTCATGCTTTTTTTTTTTTTTTTTTTTTTTTGCCTAGATATTGATAATACTCTTAAGGAGTTGGGAGGAACAGGCTGAGAAATCTTCTAGTATCTGTTGAAAACTAATTCTTATGATTAATAAGCTATGCTGGCCCTTGACTATAGAATTTGGTTTTGGTGCTTTTATTTAAATGAGTGGTCTCATTTCATGAATACTTGGATATGTCCTGAAAGTTCTTTCCCTAAATCTTTCAGACAAAGACTCACTTGAATAATGACTAAAACCAGACCAATAATGACTAAATCCATTCCCTGTTGCTTAATTCTTCTTCCACTGCCATCCGAGGGCCTTTACAAATATGTCAATAGATACTAGTAGAAGCTCACCAGGCCCGTCGTTCACCAGTTCCTGGAGCACCCTGAAGGAGCCGGACTGGCGGGGAGGAGTTGGTTCATCCCGATTGTCATGGAGCATGCGGTACACATCCGACTGAGGGGGTACTGAGGCTGTGGGTTCACTGAAACACAAATATAGCTGGTGATGCGTCATCGGGAGCCCATGAGGTGACATGACAACAAGTATCATCTACCGCTTACAGGAAGTGCCCGGCAGGGATTACTCTCAAGTGAATCTCCAGTTTAAGAAATAACGTGTGAATTCACATAGGCAATTTCTGTCTGGACATGGTAATTTAAAAACAAGACCTGTGTCTGATGGCCATTTAACTACAGATGTGAACAAAACTGTCTCCCTTTTGTTTACAGAAAAAAAGACATCAGACACAGTACAGGAGTGAGCTCATTTTGGTTATTCTCACTCATAGAAGTTTAAATATTCCTCCCTTTTGATATAAAACCAAGTTTCGTTTAACTTGTCAGTTGACGAAATTCACCTGACATTGTTTCAAGCCACACAGGGCAGTAGCTTCCATCAATGTTTGCTAAACTGACTATTCTATTTTTTATAGTCACATTAATAATCATGAAAGCAGTTTTACTTACTATGCTTTCAGTAAACATATTAATAACAAACAATAAAAAATGTTATATTACGGGCTGTAGAGATGGCTCAGTGGTTAGGAGCACTAGCTGCTCTTCCAAAGGACTGGGGTTCAATTCCCAGCATCCACATAACAGCTCACAACTATCTGTAACTCCAGTTCCAAGGGATCTGATGCCTTTACACCAATGCACATAAAATAAAGTTAAATAAATTATTAAAAATGTTATATTACTTGTTAGGCACTAAATACTCTGTTAGTTAACTGTACCACCTAGAAATTTATCTGCATATTTTATCACCTGCTATATTTTAAAATAATTATATATATATATATATATACATATATCTTTACGAAATGGCTTTCATATTAACTCACTGGAGACAACTCTGCGATATTGCTACATAGCATTTTCAAGTATCACAATAATTTATAGGAAGTGATTTTGAAATACTAAAAGAAGATATGGGATTTTATTCCATAATAATTTTTTTAATTGAAAAAGCTTGGTGGCAAAGGTACTTGGAGCAGACATTAATAACAAAGAAGAAACTAGTCAAAATCAAGACTGATGGGAATTGAATATCTTCACTAACAGCTTGAAGCACTTGCTTATAAAAACTTAATGAAATGCAAACATTTTAAGTGGCAAAACAATCCTTTCCACACACTCCTCTTAGAGGAAGAGAAAGGATCACCTCATAATAGCATTTGGACTCTTCCCTTCCGCCCCCACCCCCATCTTTTCACCTGAAAAAGATACAAGCCATTTCTCAGAATACTAAGTCAGGCATTTATAAAGTACAGTGAAACTTTCAAAGACACCCACTTGGTCTTCATGCAATTTCATTTTATTTATCACTATCCTATTATTTATGTAGATAGGATGTATCATCAGGCTTCAATGTTTGCAATAAGTTTTTTTTTTTTTCTTGGAAGCTTTTGTGTGGTTTTCTTTTCACCAAGACAATGTTAGAAGACACCATCAAAGCTGATGTTTAGTCAATAGGCCCACGGTTCAAAAAGACTCATATTACCTCATCGAGGGTGTCTCCCCTAGAGCTGTGGAAACCTGACCCTGAAGTGTTTCCATAATATTGTCATCTGAGTACAGCTGCATGGGTGTATTAAACTGAGCATGTACAATCTTCACGCCAGGAAGTTCCATTTCCAAAGGAATGTTAGGGGCCATCTTAGCAGCAACTTTCAAGTCACCTGGGCAGATCGTACTAACAGTACTGACAGAAGAGGGGGTGCTACGTCCACTGCCACAGTCAATACCGGAAGGAGTGCTGCAGCCACTGTGTTAATGACAAGGTTACACAGAGAGGACACAAGGGACCAGAAGAACACAGAAAACAAGTACAGATAGGTTAGAAGGAATTGGGGACAGAAGTGGTGACCACATCAGTCTAAACACTGGCTACCATGTTTCTAAAAGGGACGATGAAAAAAATAAACACTAAAAACACTTAAAATAAAACGTTGCAGGAGATACTGCATTTGTTGGCTTGATTCTGTCCAGTTAGAGTTAACATGTAGGAAAATTACATAGAGCAGGTAGAAAACAAATATCTATTCTCACTTAAAAAAACAGGCCAAATAATTTAGTTTTTGACAATATTACAGGTAAATGGTGGAGGAAGATTAGCTAGATATCCTTTTGTGTCTTTAAATTCTATAATTAGAGTATAAAGGATGGTATTTCACGAACAGTAGCACTATGTAGCATGAAGATTTAGGCTAAACATTCCAAAATTAGCATGCTTCAGTCAGAGTTAAGCCTTGACTGAATAGTAATTGGAAACATGGGTGAAGCTAAATAAAGATTATGTTTTTGAGCTATATTTATCAATGCTTTATTACTTCAATCTATTATTACTTATTTTGTTAAGAATATACTTTTAAAAAAGTGTTCTGTAACTTAGTACAGGAACTAGGAACAGTCAACAAATGCTTATCACCTTCCAATTGATGACTACAAGAACAAGTAGCTCGTCTTGGTTTATTTGGGTGCTACTATAGGCTAAAGTTTGTTTCCTTTGTACAGAGGTGTTTCATGCAAGATTTTGGACACACACATATTTCCATGCATATTTTTATTTCCTTTTAAGGACCAGTTATAAGGACTTCAGAAATATTACAGAGGTTGGTCATCCTAATCAAGACCTAAGGCGATTTGCTATCTTTATGAAATTGAACTGGCAACCAGCCACAACTGACATGCATTTGTTAATTAATTAATATTAATTAACTTGGTACTGGCCTCAGGCATGTAAGTAATCACTCCATCACTGAGTTACGTTGAGCTATTAATGTTATGTTGGCCTGTTAGTGTTGCTGTGAACCTGAGACACATACACGGAAGTGATGTGATTGTCTTAAAGTTAACAATCCCAGCCCGGAAGCATGGGGCCCCATCTCTGCATTTACTTTAAAGGGCTACTGTACTCAACTACAGCCTCACATGGACACCAAAACCCAAAAGGATGCTGGGCAGCAATTCTTTTTAAATTAATATTGCAGCTTGGTTAGTTTGGACAATACTGTTAATAAATAAGTCATTTTTTAGGGTCTTGTGTTGCACAATCCAACTTCCTACATTATCCCTTTCACTCCACCTAGTGAGAATTTGTTTAAAACCCAGCTGGGACATTAGTTAGGTCACATACCAAAATGCCATCTGGCCTTATTCACCATTTTTCTCTCCTTAGGCTTGACACCAGTTCCTAAAATTGACTTTAAATGCTAAAAGACAGGAAGAAAATCTTCTCTTGTAGAGCAGTTTGGCTGGGATTAAATGATTTGATCAGTATAATGAGGTTCATGGACTTGAAAAATGGGAGGTTAAATCTTGAGGGAACAACATATCAGACCCGTTCAGGAAAGATTTAGAACTTCCATGGCTTCCTGTACATTAGGCCGGATGCTAGATGCTGGGTACACTATCATCAACGTGAACTCACAGATATGCTTTATTTTGAGTTGTAATTAGCAATCTTTTACTGCCATGAGGGATTGTATATTGATGTATGTGTGCATATGGTTTTAATTTGTCAAAGATTGTGTCTTCTATTTCTCCTTCTGTTATCATTTGAATTGGGGTCATGTGACTAATAAATTAGGGGCCCATGTCTATTAAATGGAGGAAATGATGTAACACCAACAAGAGTGGTCTTTTATAAATGTCCAGGATAATGTTAAAAGAGTTTCTGTGCTGATTTAGATAAAATGGTTCTCAGGGACTCTAGGCACTGTGCAATATTCTCATGAGTCCAGGGACTCATTCTTAATGACCCGGAATGCAAATGCTAGTGTGATCTCTTTGAGGCTGTCTTACTACTGTGGCAGTGTCACCTGTAAAGGGGACAGTGACCTCAATGACTTCACAATCAGGTGGGCTCTTCTACAGACAAGGAACTTCCCCTGGGACTGTGTTCAGACTTCTGAGGAGGAAGGCTGATTTCTGGATGTAACTTGCTTAAAACTACCCATAAACATTTCACTTTTACATCCAGATCTATAAAAACATCTTGTGCATATTTTGAGTTATTGCTTTGGCTTTAAAATGTCATGTCTTTCAATATAAAAATGTGGGTGCTTTAAATGGCTTTGACTGTGATGGAGCAGTCACACGGAGCCAGAGCTAGTACCAGGCACATCGACATAAATCCCCTACACCTGCTTTACCTCAGATGAAACAGGTTGTACACAGGGCAGTGGTAGCTTGATTTGGAGCCCCTCAAAACTCTACCTTGATGAAAAAAATCACTAGGAGGCAGCAAAAAGTTCTGAGGCTAGAGCAAGTAGTGAGGGCACAGAGGGAGAAAGGAAGAATAGAGAGGCGTTTCCAATAGTCTTTAATATCTGTATACAGGTACCTGCTATTTATTTATTTATTTATTTATTTACCCATGTTTAAAAGATTCATTTCTTCAAAATTCTGTTGTATTAAGATGTATTTCTAAGTGACAAACTTGTGAACAGTTTGCCCTTATCACTACATTAAAGTTAAGATGAAAACATAGAAGAATGCCCCTCTGACTCTTTGAATTTTGTACAACCAAATGTGTCTTGGGTCTTTATTAAATATATTTAGCTATAAATTATTCAGTAATAAATGGCACTTAAAATTTGTTTTTTTCAAGACAGGGTTTCTCTGTAAGGCCCTGGCTGTTTCAGAACTCGCTCTGCAGACCAGGCTGGCCTTGAAATCATAGAGATCGATCCACTGGCCTCTGCCTCCCGAGTGCTGGGATTAAAAGCATGCACCACCATCGCCCTGTGTGTTTTTAACTTTAAATATGGTGTGTTATGTGAGTGAAGGTGGAGTGGTGTAGAGGTCATGTTGGGAGAAAGGGAAAAGATGGAGGAGGAGAAGGAACAGGGAGAAGGTAACACAGAGGACGGTGGAGAGGGAACAGTGGCTCCCGAGTCTTCGTGCCTCACAGGAAACGCTGAGTCCTCCAAGGATTTTATTCCTTTTTCCAATGCACACAGGATGAGCACAGGATGAGCACTGTGGTGTTGCAGGCTCATTTCTAGGTGTTGGGGATAAAGCATGGGGCCAGTCCGACAGAGTCACTTCATGTGGCATCCCAGCTTTCTTAGCATCTTTCTCCCATTCCCGTTTCTTTCTGTGTCTGGCATTATGAAAATTGTGTGGTTTATTTGGGGACAATCTTCTGGCCCTTGCTGTAGCTTACTGAAGGGCCTACACTTAAAAATCATTTTTATGTAAGGATTTACTAGCGATAGGAGTTACTATAGGGTCAGTCACATAATTATGAAATGTGCCAGTTAACATGTACTCAATAGTGATGAAAATTTCAATAAATTGGCATGTAAAGATATTTAATTAACCCTAATAAAGCAAACAATGTGAGGGCTAAATAAATCCTGCCCATGGAATGAGTTCACCTATGGGCTACTGGTTTGGGGTACCTGATACAAAGCATCCTGCAATGTTTCTAACCAGTTAGGATCCGCCTATTCTGATCAACAGCTTCCTTACATTAACTAACCAAAGGTCAGATCGATGGGTTTGAGGTTTCCCAAAGTTGCTATTTTGGTATTCCTTTCACCTGAAGTTCAAGTTCAATCTCTAGAGGAAGATTCTGGAAAAGACTTTGCAGCCATAATCACTTCTCTGATTGACAGATAAAGAATTTGGATCTTCTTCATTGCTATTATGTTTTTTATATAGTGTATTTCGTGAGAGTCAGCAATCCTCACAGTAACTGCTTTCTTTCTTTCGTCTTATATTGATTTTCACCAGAGAGAAAAGTTTCTGTCTCAAGGAGCCTTTCTTCCTTTGCAAGGATGCATAGGTCTGACCAGCTGTTCTTATACAAGGGCTAAAATGGTGGGTTCCAAGGTGCAAAGAGAAGCAGGCACTGAGGTGCGTCCAGAGTCTGTCAAACACATACAGCAATCCTGGCTCTCCCTTGCTACTACCTGGGGCTGGTTTCCTTTTTTTTTTTTTCTTCTGTAGGCTGGGCTTTCCTGACCTGGGTCAGGGTACATGTGCCTGCCTCAAAGGTCACTGTGTCCTGGAGGGGATCTGCAGAGCTTCTGGGGCACAGTTATAAATACACAGGGCTATCGCCTAAAGTTTCACAGCCCTACCATCTAGTCCGTATTTACCCTCAGTGATGGATGCTATCTGGCCACTGTGCGCTGCTAAGGGAGTTGTTTCCTTTTGCTTTTGAAATCAGCTTCACAATTTTGAAAAAGTCACTCCAGACATCTAGAAGTTACTTTTCCAGGAGATTAGTAAGAAATGATTAAAGCAACATGCATTTCAAACTTCACAATTTCAGAATTTATGACCTGGTTCGGCCTGGAATTATGAAAGGTTTGGGCCGAATATTGTGCTTGTGTTCAAAGTAGTTCACATCCTGTAAAAACAAAGGGTTAAAGAAAATCCCTCAGTGGTAGCTTGGACTTGGAGTGGGGGGTGGTAAAAGTTAATGCACGAGAGAACTGGAAAGGATGATTTACCGTCAAACATTGACATGACTAAGAAGGGTGATGACGGAACCAGAGATTTTTTTTTTAAACCTCGTAGCTACTTAATATTCAGGAACTGGCTGACCCGGCTCCAGAACAATTTGGACCAAGTTCTTCTCTTTAAAAACAAAAGTGTGATAGTACCTTCAAGAAAGTAAAGGAGGAACCGGCAAGAGCTAGACTTTGGGAAAGAAACCACGTCATGAAGAACACTGGCCAGAACTGAGAGAGCGGCAGTACTTACGTTTGAGGTGAACTGGGGATGAGACCCCGCAGCTGTCCATGTAGAGCATCTTGGATATTGCTAGTTGAATAGAGCCCAATTGGTGAGTTATAGGAAGCGCTCACTACCTGTCTTTTGTCATCAATGTTTGCTGCTGCAACGAAAGGCTGGGCCCTTCTGTTGTGCGCGGTACCAATGGGTTTGAATTCCTGTACATGGCAGACAAAATACACAGAGCCACAGAGCGCACAACACAGCTGTTAATGAACAAAACCCGCAGCAATGCTGTTGTTAATTAAGGCATCGTTGCCTGCTATAGGATTAGCAAAATGATTAGGAGAGGATTTCGGGCCCATCTTTCTACCACATCTCTGCAATGTACACATGCTACATTCATTTACCAAACGTTTGATGCAATGGACTGGGCCTCATTTGATATCTCAAAATTCAAGCATTGTCTGACCTCCATTTCTGGCTTCATCTACTTCTTTTATGAAACTCAAAAAACAGTGTGTTAGAAACGAGATTTTTTTTTTTTTAGCTTAGAAAGTAATTACCAGATTTAACACTCTCTCCAGCTGAGGTTTCATGTCTCTATGAATACCTTTTCACTTTTATGACACTGGTGACAGACCCAGGGTCCAGCACAACCCAGGCAAGCCCGCTCCCACCACATCTTAATGAATTTTCCCTCATTTTAAGTGAGAGGATAAAATTCAGCCGGCAAAAGAGTAGTTGTGAATAACTACAGTGAATCATTTAAACTGATCTAGGCACAAATTATTGTACTTTAAAAAGTATTTGCAACAAGGCCCAAACCATTAATTTGAGTGCAGCTATAATTTTTAATAAGCAATGAGAAGGAGAAGACTTTATGAAAGCAGGAACACCATACGCAGAATTCCTTTCTTTTATTGTGATAATTCCACATGTACATTTAAAGAACTCTTCAGGGTTGTCCCTTTCTTGGAGTCTTGGAGGATAAATGAAAGGAATCCAGAGATGTGATATATATATATATATATATATATATATATAATGTTATATATAATATATATGATACATATCATATATATCTCACATATGTGTGTATGTGTGTGCATGTGTAATTAAAAACAGATTTTTTTTAACTCTGTTGCCCAAGGAACAGGACCACACAGCAGCATCTCAAACCTTGAGTTTGAAACATGCCCAAATGACACAATCTAAGTGTAGGAATAAAGTTTTCTCATTTTGAATACACAGATAATTTTCAAAGCTGTTACTTTTTGTCTTAGAAGCACCAGAGGAAACTGGTAGGAATGCTGAAATACTCATGAGACTGTGCTCTGTACAATGATTCCATTTGGCAGAAGTAGCTACATCCATCTTTATAATTTTCATTCTTTTTCTGTGAATATGCCGTCAGCTGCACACAGATTTGAAATAATGCATAATAATTTGAAATGTTTCCATAAATAGGCCTATTGACCATGTTAAAAATAGGACAGTGCAAATGGGGCACAGCTTCAATTACTAACTCCTGAGTCGTTTCTCCATCTGCTCCCAAAGTCATGACACCCGAGAACCTGTGATGATATGAAGGACCGGGTCTTTGTCTCCTCAAGCTGGGTCACATGTGTTAACAATCTCCTGAAGCTCAAAAGGTTTAAGTTGGGTACAACGTAGCCTATGATTGTACAGCATTATTAGACCAATACCTTGTTCATATACCTTTTTTCCTCTACAAAAATAGCTCGATGCTGAGGCATTGGTTGGGTAACATTATTCTTGCTGCCACTCGGTGGAAAGAGTATTGAAACCACCAAACATAGTTTTAGAAATGTCCCAGCTTTGAGTCACATAAAACTGTGTGCAAACATTTACAGAGCTGTACCGTCGAGGGTGTTGTGCTGATTTTAAATTCGGATTGGCCCGGTTTTGTGATTACCATTTTGATTAACCATTATTCTGGCTTAAAAAAAAGTGTGCTGGAAATAATTGTGAGTAATGACCATACTCATGGCTTGAGCCTTTGTAGCTCTATTTGATAGGAAGAAGACAGAGGCTAATTGCCCAATTTAGCTTTGATGGACTATAAATCTTACATGCTAATTGTAGAGTAAGTCAGTCAGGATAAAACAAGCCAGTCAAGCTTTGTGGAACCTCATTAATTTTTTTTTTTCAGAATGAAGTGTGAGATGTCTTAAAAACTTTGGTGAAATATGATATTTACAATATTAAATTAACATACTATGATTGCTTGATGGGGGAAAGTATCTGCCTTCAGTTTTTATTTAGTAAGTCTTTAAATAATGAATAAGCATGGTGATTGTTCTACAAATGGACCAGCTTGTCTGAAGGCATTTGTGCATTCAGAATCCCCAGTCGGACTTCCAAATGGCAGTACACACGTTAGCCAGCTCCAAGCTTTCCCTTTGTGACTTTTAGTTTTGGTTTCTCTTTGTCTCCTTGTTTTTCTCTCTCTTTCTTACATTAGAAATGTGTAATTGGTTAAAAGAAAAATCCCCTTACTTTGCACTCACATCATAAAAGGAGGTCTTTCTAACTCTGGCTTAAAACATCCTTGTTTAGGCTTTGTGAAACATTAGTTTCTGGGCTTCTAAAGTCATTCCCCAAAGCACAATGAAGTGTATACACCAAAGTTAAACAAGAAATTTAACGATGGTACAGGGAGGCAGCATTCTGTCCAAGTCTTACATCATTGTTGATAGTCAAACAGAATCAAAAGACAAAGCCAAATTAGAGTTCTGCTAGTCCACTTTAGTTCCTTTTTTCTCTTTTCTTGAAAAAGCACATGCAACACAAAGTTTTTATATAGCAATATCTCTACCCTGTGTTTGTGTTTATTATACACAGAGGACACCATCAAGCAATTCTTACCTTCACAAAAACTAGTCATTCAAATTAATTCTCAATTTTAAAATAAGGTTTTTAAGTGTTAGGGGCTTATGTTAAGGAATGATATGTCGAAGGAGTAAAATGTTAAAACAGCTGGGGTAAAAGTTATGCATCTGATGGAATGCCACTGATAACAGAAAAATGGGGCTCTTGGCAGTAGCCTCCCATGTCCTAGAAATGACCTAGACAAGGACAATAGTCGAAGTCAGCTCACCTTCAATTTCTTATTTGATGATGTTGGGTGTAGATGAAGTGTCAAGGTCATTACCATCTTCATCTGAAGCAGTGTGTGTGTGACTCACACACTTCATTTCTCTCACTTACCACCATTCTCTACATCTTTCATATGAAAACCACCGGGAGGCAAGAAACCAATGATGGGAATCGAGCAAACATTTGATCAAGTCAAAGTGAGGCAATGGATCTGTATCTTTGCGCCTGGAATGTATGAAGCTATCTGCTCCTGCCCACCCTTCAAATTGAAAGCAAAGTCACTCTGAAACCATCGTTTTCCTCTGGTGATGGACTTCAAGTGCTTCTACTTGCCATTAGAGGAGCGCCAGGGGAAATGTTTATGAGAGCTTGCTTTGTACAGCTCCTTCTAGTTGCCAAAACATTGGAGATTGAAGTTAGTTTTAGGAAAACAAACTGTGGCTGAACATGTCAGTACCTTTTTAATAGGAGGACACAGTTCTTCACAAAGACCTAGGCATGTTCTTCCTGCTTAGACAGAGTCATTTTTTTTTTTTTGTTTCTAAAAAGCATCTCTTTTTGCTATGAGAGGTACATCATATCTTTGTGTTACCCAGCTGATATTAAGCAGAATGAAAGTAACAGTTTGCTTGGGAAAGAAAGCTTTGAAGAAGGACTAACAACATGCCCATCTAGAGCAATGCCTTGTTTAGAAATATGCTGGAGCCTTCCTACAGACTGCCAGCCTCATGGGGAATGAATTCATTCAGTTGCTGGAAACTGATCTGAACAACTTCTAAGGTCCTGTGGAAGCCTGAGACTCAAATCTGAGTCTATACACACAAAACTTCGCTATATTTAGTGACAGCACTGAAAGATTTTTAAAAAATCTAGCCATTACAATTTTATATCAATTATTATAATTGTATAAGAAAGTTTCCAAAGTCTAAATTTACATGGAGAAACACTATGTGTCTCAACATGCTATTTCTTGGCCCTGGTCTTAAATAATGGTACATAGTGTTTCACTTTCAGTAAGTAGATAATATGTTTTAAATAGGAAAGACTATTTTATATCATACCAAAAGTTACAATACTTAGTGTAACAATTTGGGTTGAGAAACAAGACCTGAACTTTTCTATTGTTTGTTGGCATTTTTCCATTCACCTAGTAGCCTAGGTGAATAGTAGCCTTGAGGAATAGTAGCCCTGATGCCATTTGTTTCCCCAACTGACACACCTCTGCTTTCCAGAAAGTTGCTTTATTTATATAGCCTCATTAAGGGGGAGAAAGTAAATCTTTTTTGTAAGGCAGTGTATTACTTAAAAAAAAAAATCAGTTTTTTTCCCCTCCATATTCAAAGGCCACAAATGTATAATCTGTTGGGAGAAAGTCTCTATGTTGTAACCAGGACTTTCAGATGGCAAAGCTACATTGAAATTAAGCTGTCTTACAGACCAAATGCCTGTGTCATGTGAACTAGTCATGTTGCAATCTGACTAAAGAGCGGCATAAGGGGAAACCCTTTGATGATTACAAGAGTTGAACTTGTTCTTATCTCTGAGTCCTTCAAAGGCTGGCTTCTTGGAGAGAGAGCCAGTAAGGACTAGGCATGACTCAAATGAATGGAATTTTAAAAGACATCATCGGAATGCCTGCTACAGTTGTTAACCTAATCATCACATTTTTCACTTAAAAAAGGAAGAAATTCATTTTCTTTCATTTACTTTTCTCTATTTGAAGAATTATAAAAAAAAGTATATTCTAACCCTTAAGTTCAGGATATCTGGGCTAATAAAATGATTAACAAGAGGCCAGAATATTTAAAATTAGAATTAAGCTTTAGAAGCTAATTCTTGGAAAAGTGATAGTCATAAATTAATGCATACAGATTTGCAAGAGAGATCTCTTTTCTCACTCCAGGTCAGGAATTATCATCGACCCTGAATCTGAAGAGATGGTAGCAAAACACAGGCTCCCATCATGGCTTAAGTATATCTTGGTTTAATAAATCTTTACAGGGGTAGGAGTGAAAACTGTGGTTAAGTGTCATCCAAGGTTTGGCCCATTGCTTGAACCTGTTTAGTTCCCCAGATCTTACATCTCATATTGGTGAGGGAGAGTTTTAAAAACAAGGATACATTTGGAATAGGAAAGTACTTTGCAAAATGGTACATGTAATACAGTGATTGATGTGTACTGTGAGTGGACAAAGAAATGGGGGAATTTCATCCAGAGTGTTCTAACAACTCTGTGTTTGGACAGTCAACAGATGTATGCAGAAGGGCCACACAGGTCTCCTTTTCACTTCTGTTGCCTCTAAATAACAAACTGATGTGTATGGGAAGTAAGCAGGCATCTGCATTACTGCCAAGGGCTGTGCATACACAACAGTCATGTATCTAGAATATTGTGTTTCATCCGGTCTCTCCTTGTATCAGATTAAGTGCCGATTGAGGTATTGCCAGTTAGCAACATACAGGACCCTACCATGCCAGGGCGAGCCACTAATGTCTTTTAGATCTTTTCGCTATGTTTACAGGCTGAACATCTCTAATCTAAACCCGGAAATTCAAACTGCTCCAATAAGAGAAACATTTTGAGCAATGATAAATGGAAAATTCCATGTCTGGTCTCATGCAATGGGTCCCAACTAAATGGGAGGGCTCATTACTCTGAGCCTATGTGTCAAGATGTAAAAGAGGCAAAAATGAATTTTGTGTTTAGACTGAGTCAATTGGGTAAAGTATCTCACTGTGTATATACACAAATGTTTCAAATTAACCTAAGGCATCTGGTCCTAAGCAGTTTTATATGGAATAGTCAATCTATATTATCCTCTCCCATCCTTTTCATTGTTTGCTCAGTTACTGTGAAGAATGGAAGTTTTCTCTGACCTAAATATGCCACTCACCTTCCAAGATCACAGAGAATTTAACAGTTGGAGGCAGTAGCTGCTCTGAGAACTGGTCCTAGGGACTATTCCTGGTCATTTCTAGGAAATGCAGTTTATCCTCCATCCCTCTCAAGCATTAGTCTCCAATATACTGGGTGTTTGCTGCTGGCTACGCCTGGGGAAGTCTCAGTGAGGAGAACAAGAAACATGGCTCCTGTCTTGAGAATATCCTGTATCCTGCTTGCTTTCTTTGGGGCCCTTTTTCTCTTCTTTGGGCTCATAAGTTTTAGGCACAGATTCTCTTCCCTTTTAGTCAAAAGCTAGGTGAAGAATCTTACAACACTTCCTTCTAAAGAATACAAGCTGTGTTCCCTTTTCTGTATGGGCTGGGGAAGGAACTGTATTTTAACTGAAATGAAACTTTGAAGGAGCTCGATTTGTAATGATCTTTGATATAGCCATGAGGAAGGGACTCCTTGTCACACAGTGGTGCATACTGTCAAGAAAGTTGGGGAGGCTTCTGATCACACCTTGGGGACTGAAGGGAGAAAACACTTAAGTGTAAACATTTCCACTCATTTGGCTAGCTTGGGGCCTTTGCCTATATTGTTTTATTTAAATGTTTGAGTAGCCTATGAGACACTTGTACTTATGTTGGGATATCTCTATTTAATGAAGAGATAATAGACGTTTACTGGGGCAAATAGAAAGCATGGAGCTGATGAACCTGCCAAGGGGAAGAGTGCTGATGCATGAGTTATAAATATGTTCTCAGACAGTCTTCATTAGGTCTATAGAAAACTGCACACTAGCAATAGCTATCATCTTACTAGGAGAGCTTGTTTCAAAGATGATAATAAACACGTGTCTTTGCATCTCTAAGCCTTGGCAACTTCTAAGTAGAGGTTCTAAAGCCCTGTTCTTAATTAGATTTTCCCAGTGTATTATAACTGATGTTTGATTCAATTTCAGTTGGTGAGGGCAGTTCTGAAAGTGGCCTTAGCTAGATAAGCCTTGGGTGATTAGATTAACGTGGTTCAGGAGACAGGGTTGCTTCAGGGGAAAAATCCTTTATCTCTCATAAGCCAGCCACACGAGCAGCGTATCTCTGTGATAACAAAATTCAATTTTTTTTTAGGTAAGGTAAATTTAATCGTAGAATGTCAGAACTGAGAATTAAAGAAGGGTGTCAAAATAAGACCTAGGCAAAGACCTTACAGAATTGAAGACTGCAACACCTATTAGATTAGAGCCACCTGTTTCATTCAAATGGCCCAGCCTGGTTTGTATGTTTGTTTTATTTAAACAATTTAAAGTTATTAGATTACATCATGGCCATTTATTCAGCAGAAGTCTATCACAAGAACTGAACAGAAAGAAGAAAAAAAGAAAAAGAAAAGTGGACTCCATGCATATTTAGTCAAATCATGAATGAGAATTCATGTTTTCCCCCATTTTGTGTGACCTGGCTGGCCTGGAACTTCCAGTCTGTTCCAGACTGGCACTAGCCTTGTAGCCATCCTGTCTCTGTCTCTCAAGTTCTGGGACTGCAGACATATACCAACATGCCCAGCAGAGGATATACTTGACTTTTAAAGGGATATTTGCCTAGGTACTCTCTCTGGTTTTCCCTGGATTTAAGAAAACATGAATCATATAAGTTAACCTCAGAGAATAGAGTCCAACTGAGGCTTAGCAGGTGACTTGTGCTGATTCTTAGGGTTGTCACTTCTTTCCCCAGGAAGCTTCCCCACCCTTGAATGAAAGTGCCATGTGATGGCATTTCCTTTTAACTTCGTACCTGTGGTTCAGCTTCTAAGTTGATTTTGAAAGGATGTGTTTTTCCATCTTCTGACACCTGTGGAGACCATAAGCGGGTTTCTGCCCTACAAATAAAACAGTTTGCAAACTCTAAATTCAAATGGCACTCCTTTTAAAAATATACATTATTTCCCACTCCATTTGCAAAAACTTCTAGCAACCTTCACTAATTTAACTAAAAGAATTTAGTTTTTTCTTATTCTGTATATACCCATTCTGTTAGTCTTGTATTTTTAGTGTCTTTTGGAGGACTTGAGAATACATTAAGTGCCTGGTGTGGCTTCTGGAGAAAATATGTCTCCAGTGTGTGTAGGAACAACAGTAGAGGGACACACCACAGATACCAAGTGGCAACATCCATGGATCTCTTTTCTATTCTGTCTTACTAAAGCCACCACAGGAGCCAGGGAGAGATTGGCCACACCGCTGTGTGACTGCATCAAGTAGCCATGGTTTGTCCAGCTCTTATGCTTCTGTGGTTCCGAAGCATAGGCACAGATAGAAAAGAATCTATTTTATTACATGAAGGTTATCAATGGCTAATGGAGTGAGTCTTCTATGCCATTGGACATGATTGTGGGTACAAAAGCAACATGATAATCACATGAGAACAACCACTATAGCCAATTATTATATCATTATTTTCAGCTTCATATCAAGGCTCTCATAACAAGAAGTTGGGTTCCAATTTCAACTTTGGGAGACAGGCTAAAAATATCTGTATATTTTCTATATGCACATATATTCCACATGCCTTGTCCCTTGGGATGAATCTGTACAAAATAGGTTACAACATAAAGGATATTAACAACCAGACTTAACATGGCCACATTGGGGAAAATCAAGAGATTTTCAATCCTATTCCATCCCACAGAGCTGTGGTCCAGCTGTTCATTCTGCTTTGTGTTCTCATGGCTATAATTATTTCCATAGTCAAGTCACTGGGCTTCCATATAAAGAAGCCATTCCTTTATACCATTTTAATTTTGACATTTCAGAGAATTTTTTGAAAATTGGTTCATCCATACATGCTAGATTGACCAATTTCAGTGAATATAAGAACAAAGTGGCTGATACATTAGAAAAATAACGATCAATATTCTAGGTCTCTGGCATTTCTCACAAGAAGATGAGATCATTTAGAGCTCTGGTTCAGGTTCTTCTGAAAATCAGATCAGGTTCTGACCCCATTAGCCAAAGGCGCACCTGTCAATCTTGAGACATAGTTGATACCCTGCTGCTTTAATCCTGTCCTGTGCATCAGCATGGGTCATGGACTCCGTACCAAAGCCATCAATAGCCAGGATGACATCTCCAGGACACAGGTTGGCAGCTGCCGCCTTGCTTCCTGGGGTGATCTGGAAGATATATCAAGACACCATTTAAAATCCAATATCCAACAGTGTCTTGAGTTTCAGACTTAACATTTGTATGTTATCCTGGCAAACTTTTCAGTGTTTCACATGTTGCAAAATCTTAAACCTAATTTTAAAAGTACTTTCAGTTGATCAGTTGTGTTGGTGCTATTTTATTATGTTACTTTTGTTTCATACTAGCCATATTTTAAGATTCATTCTATCTCTTGTTATCTTCTAAATATTTTCTATAAATACATCTGTGAATATTTTCTTTGTTGAAAACCAATACATTTTTTTTTTGTTAGCCAGAACTTTCTATTTGGAGATAGAATTTTCTAAATTTTGGTGACTTTGGTACTTGAATTCAAACTACTTTAGCAACTTGATATGTTTTCATTTTAACATTATCATGAGGGGGGTAGCATGTATTGGATATTTATATTCCCCAAATTCATATGATGAATTTCTTTCAGAGTGATGACTTTTGGGGGAGAAGCCCTTGGGAGGGTCAGCAGTCTAGAACCATCATGACTGAAATGAGCGCCTTTGCAAACAGACCTCGGAAATAGCTTTGCTGTTTCTCTACCTTTTCTGTAGGAACACAAGAAGTTGGTTATGTGAAATCTGGAAGAGAGCCCTTGCAAGGACCCAATGATGTTAGTACCCTAACTTCAGATTTCTAGCTTTTAGAATTGTAAGAAATGATTTTTGTTGTTCAAAAGCCACAAAGTTTTAACAGTCTATTTCCTGGTGTTTATATTTAATAGATGGAAAACTAAAGAATGAGTGCAAAGGTCATTTAAGTCAGGGCTTATGAGTCAAAGGCTAGTACCCCCAAATTATGTATATGTGTGTATATATGTGATCTCTTTCTGTCTGTCTCTGTATATGTGTATGTGTGTGCATATGCTAATGTGTGCTCTGGGTACAGAGGAGGGCATCAGGTGTCTTCCTTATTTACTTTGAGACTGGATCTCCTCCTGAACCCATAACTTGCCATTTTCCTGCTAGGCTGTCTGGGTAAGAAGGCCTAGTGACTGTCTTGTGTCCACCACTCCACAGTGATTGGGTTACAGGTCCAGCTGTGATTGAATTTTTCTTGGATGCTGGAGATCTGAACTCAGATCTTCATGCTTGTACAGCAAGTGCTCTTCCTACTGCAGAGCCACCACCCCAGCCCAGTTTACATTTATTGTAAGCTTACCATTATTATGTTTGGAGACTGGCAATTGTAAATCAGAATTACCCAGGAATATTATTTTAAACTTCAAATTGCTCTAGGAATAAACTCTGTGGTTCCTCATATGTTACTCTAGGGTTAGTAGTCAATTTGCTATTTTCTATTTGCTTGTTCTAGAGAGATTCAAATCCATTTAAATAAGTAAAATTACAAAAATAGTATGTTCTCACATGCCCTGGTCTCCAGTGCTGTCACTAGATTGTTTATTGTTCTTGCTTGGTTTCTGGGTCATGAAGATTTTCTAGTGGGAACAGTTGATAAAGCTTGCTGAAGACAACTGGACTTAGTACATCTTAGTCCTTGGAGGCTATTTTATATCTACTTTTCATTTAGAAGTTCTCCTAACCATTTAATATTCTTTCAGTATAGAATGTCAAGGGCAGTACTTTCTATTTTTAAGCTTCTGAGGTCAGAATGCTTCATTTGGTTTAAGATATTAAATGAGGCTTAGCGTGCTTGTTTATAAAGCCCTCTTACATTTAATAATACAGTTGAACAGACTCAAGTGTAGAACACCAAATCCCGATCTGGAAGTGGTTAACTTTTTTTGTTTTGTTTTGTTTTAGCTTTGGTTATTAGGAATGGAAAAATGTGTATATATGTGTGTCTACATGTATCTGTGCTTGCAAGATGTGCTGTTGGGTAGGTTAAATGTCTATACTCATTTAAGCAGATATCAGAACTTAAATGTTGAACAAGTAATAAATAATGACTTCATGCATTGAACAGACATTAGATATCAAAGTTGAATATTTTAGAAAACAGTAAAATTTATTAACAGTAAACACTAAATTAACAATTTCATCTTATCTTTATATAAAATGCTGCATTTTAAAACTGTTTTCAATTGTTTTTAGCAATGCTCTATGATAGGCTGAGCAGAGAGGGCCGCTTCATTTCTGTAAGAAAGAGATCTGTCTAAGTAATCCAGGGCTTCCCCCTGAGCTAAGAGCAGCTACAGGACCATGTCATCAGGCATTTCAGAAGCTGGCTTGGTGAGCTTCGTGGTCATCTGAAAGGACAGCCTCAATGGAGAAATTGCCCAGTTTAAATCAACCCATGGACATGTATGTAGGGGATTGTCTTGATTGTTGATTGATGTAGGAAGGTCCAGTCATTGTCAGCAGGGATATCCATTGGCAGGTGGTCCTGAACTGAGTCGGAAAACGAGCTAAGTACAAGCTGTCCATCTAGCAAGCAGCTTCCTCCATACTTCCTGCTGTATATCTTGGCTGTGAAATGAGTTCATAATGCTATGTGAAATAGGAAGAAGGCTTGCCTTGGTTCCCTCTCGCTTCCTGCAGTGGTAGACTGTGATCTGGAATTGTTACGCTGAGATCTGCCCACCCACCCCCGTATTGCTTTTGGTCAGAGTGTTTTATCACAGCAACAGAAACAAAACCAGAACAGAAGCCAACGAGGGAATGTGGATGGTGATGGCAAGAACCCTCTTCTGACTTTGTTCTCAACATGGCAATTACTGTTTTTAGTCCTCCACAGGACTGGGCAGAAAATGGATGTAGAAGGAGGAGACATCCAAGGCCTTTGTTGTTTGTAGTTTTCTAGTTCTATAAGGTGGAAGATTAGAATGAATAGTGACTAAAATGACTGCTAACAACTTGGTTTTTGTAAGGTAAACCATTTACTGAGGTATAAGAATCCATTGTCCATGATTAATATATATTATTGCTTTATTTAAATGTTCTATCATTATATTACTATATTGTATCTTTATAGTGTGCTTACAGCTTTTTATTACTATGCTTTCTCCAGTTGGGAGAACAGAGAGGTGAAATGAAGCATAGGGTTTTATTTTTCAGTTCTTTCCTTTCCCCAAGGCAGGGTTTTCTCTGTGTAGCCCTTGCCTGTCCTGGAACTCACCCTGTAGACCAGGCTGGCCTCAAACTTAGAGATTCACCTGCCTCTGCCTCCCAAGTGCTGGGAGGAAATGACATATAAGCCTCAGATATACACCCATTTTATGGCATGTGAACAACTTGAGTTTGTGCTGACTTCCATGTAGGAATATTACAAATATCAACCATTTGTGACTTATCTGTGAGAGTAAATCTACTTCTCACCCCCAGTAGCAACCAAATTTAGACAGTTTCTATTCAAGTGTTATTTCCATCACAAATGTGTTCGAATATAAGGGCTGATCCAC
This sequence comes from Cricetulus griseus, assembly GCF_003668045.3. Lineage (NCBI taxonomy): Eukaryota > Metazoa > Chordata > Mammalia > Rodentia > Cricetidae > Cricetulus > Cricetulus griseus. The sequence continues at coordinate 40,659,795 of NW_023276807.1, forward strand.
CTTGGTCTGGCTTTGGATACATGTACAATAAGGCAGAACTGTGTTTCCTAGTAAACTTTTAGGAGTTTCCTACTTTCCACCTTCTATGTATGTAGAATTGGCTATGCATACAATTAAAGTCAGCTGCATTATGGGAAGGGACATGCACAGCAGGAAAAATGAATATATGTCTTAACCTATCAATCAACATAGAGAACTATCCAAACGATACCTCTCTTGGGAACCAACTCCTTCTTCTAAATCTCATAAAAGAGGCCCAGAACAATGATTGGGGGGGTCCCTTGAGTAGTCTCACTCATATGTCTCACTGTCAGTTTTGACAATGTCTCCCTCTCTAATCTGTACATAGAATTATGTTATCTTGCTACTTTTGCAAGTCCATGTGAGCCCCTATTTTCAATTCTTTGGATAAGAGACCAAGAAGTTGGGAGTCCTGGCCCAGACCCTATCCACCAGTAGCCTTCCTACAAGCTCTGGTTGGAGCCCCATCATCTCCTAGGGAGCACTGCTATTTGGAAGCTCCTTGATGCAGGGTGAGGTTACATCCCAATCTACTGTAACTTCTTTATGCAATTGAAAACACCTTAAATGAACAAACATTTAATATATCAAGCCTACTGAACAGCCTAATGTAGAGCCTAATGTAGTACAATACACTGTAGAAGCTCACTGTTGCTCTCCTGGTCATGTGGTTGACTCTAGTGTGCCACTATCCAGCATCAAGACACACTGTCAGTTGTTAGCCCAGGCACAGATGCCAAAACTCTAAGTATAGTCTGAACTGAAGGTGTGTCACTTTCATACCATTGTAAAGTAGCAGTGTCATGAATTGAGGACCCTCTATAGTCTGCATTTATACACAGCAGGGCAGGAAGTGTACATACAACCTAGCTTATAGGAGGACAGAAACTGACTTAAATGGCTCATGAAAATACCTCTCATGTATGGAAAGACCGTCTTGTGGCAGTAAGTATGACTTTTGGCATTTCAGTCTTTTGTGTCTTTAAGAATTTAACCAAACAGACAGTTACCTTTATTGTAAAGTTAATATTTTGAGAGCACGATTTACCTATTTATGGTGATACAGTTATGTAAAGGGCGAGCAAGTCAGTCATTCATATTATGGTTACATTTATTTTATAGCATATATGATGTATCAGATAGCACTATGTATTGAACAGTTTCCAGTATAAAAGGTTCCTGCCCTCAAGGATCAAGTGATGGAGTTGGGTGTGCTTAAGTATCTGTGGTATAGGTGCGATAATAATAGAGGATGAAAAGAAACCTATGATCATGCAATAAGTGAATAACCACAACTAGAGGAGAGCTGGGGGGGGGAGTTTTGAATAGGTTTTCATAGGCAGAGAGGACCATGGGGTGGGGGTAGAGAAAAGAATTCTGGGAGAAAGTGATGTGGATCTGAAGCTCAGCCATGCTAGGGAGGTCACAAGCAGCCTGTGGCATCACTGTCCATGTATGGAGTGAGAGGAGGAAAGGGAGAGGGAAGGAAGTCGCAACAGATAGGAAACAGCCATGCTGAAGAACACATCTTCTGTTCTCTGTAAACTAGTGATGTCACCGAAAGATGTTTAAGGGGAGGATGAAAGGCTCCTTGTAATTTTCAAAGATGGATTGTAAGAATATGCGGGGTGAACTGGAGAAGGCAGGCAAGTTTCTAGGCAGGAAGTTATGAGATCTTGAATAAAGATAGCAGCCAGAAGAACAGAAGGTGGATCTTGCAGGAGAAGAGACGGGACCACTGACATATTAGATGTCATAAGGGACAGTGAAGTGCATTTTTCTCATGTGTAGACTTAGCACAGGCACTGGAGCTGGGTGGCCCTGGTCCTCCACTTGTGATCATTGGTGGCCTGAAGACCTCCTTGAAGCCTCATTTCTCTAATCTGTGAAAGGGGGCCCTTTTCTTTTTGCTCTTCTAGGGATGTTGTGAACTTGAAATGAGTTAACAAAATAAGAGTTTTAGAAGAATGTGTACTAAGCAAAAAATGTAACAGTATACACGGTGTTAGCCAATACCTTCTAGAATAATGTCAAAGTTACAAAATAGAACGATTCCACTACGTAGTAACAGCAGTTATTTTTGACTAATTTCTTCTTGCTTTTTATCCAAATGATTTCTCATGTCTCTGTAATTTCAGTGGACATATTCTTAATAAGTTTCAATGAAGGCATAAAAGCATAAAAGTGGGCAAGCATTCATTCAGTAAGTATTCCTGATATTCATGGCTTTAGAGACAATTGGGGTAGAACAGTTCAGTGTTATCTGTGCCCTAGAAGTAAAAATAATTGAAAAGGCATACTTCAAATAAATAATGTCTGGTCTACTATTGAATCAAGTGTCTAGAGTTGTGGCACAGATTAGATATGAGTTAGAAATCCAAGACAGAAAGGCTCTTCAAATAAAGTTGTCATTACATCAAATCCATTCACCAATAGCCTTCATAGTCCAAAAGCAGATGTAAGACTGCTTTAAGATAACATTGCTTTTAGTGTCAACAATCCCAAATTTCAAGCACATGATTCATTAGACAGACATGTTACAGACTAATTGTAGAATAATTCTTTTGTAAGTTTCTTCAAGGGTCTTTATGACAAAATTTATTCTTTAGGATATAATTTAAATATGACTTATTCTTTGTTAGGATTCAAGAACTCCTGTTAGTTAATATGAGCAAGTGAAACAGAATAAACTAAGCATATTTCTTAGGAGAAACAGTGGAAACTGTTTTCTTTGGTAAATCTATAAAAGGAATTGCTTGGCCCAGACCACGGAAGTATTTGCTGCTTAATTTACTTAAGAGCATTTCTGGGGGTATGTTTTCATGTCTCATATAAAAACACATGTCAGATGTGTTTATATATTTTTGGAAAATGTAAAACAAATCTTCAAATGACCCATTGCATGCATCCCTATGATACATGCTCTGAGATTTTAAACATGCAGAGTGCTTCCCAAATGATATTGACATACATATGCTGCATTATTCAAAAATCTGTGACTGGTCAGATTATAAAGCATACATTGGTAAAATACAGTATGAGCAGTAAGAGAAGTATAACATTTAGAAAATAAAATCACAGTATTTGGAAAGTTTATGCCTTTATGTTTAAAATGGCTTGCATGTGGTAACTGAAATGATTGCTTTCAAACAAACTGAGAAACTAGCAACTAGACTAAATAATGCCTTACAGTTATTTTAGAAATCAGTTGAAGAAAAGGAACCCCAGGCTTATTTTCACACCCCCCTTCTTTTTGGGTTCTGCTTTAGATAACATGGGGCAAGGCAGTTCACTTTGCTACTGAAGTCTTATTTTCAGTTATTAGCCTAAGTGTTGTTCTCTGTCAGGTAAATTATCGCACAGGTTTTCTTTGTAGTTTGAATTATAGGTAATGATCCCTCAGCCAAGTTCCCAGCTTTGGAAAATATTTACTCAAAATGCCTGGAAACGGAGGAATACACATTAGTAATATTTTCCCTGTCTGGGCTGATATGAGTGGTTCCAACTTGGCCAATCCATACTATGCCCTGCGAACAGCACCCTGCTGAAGTTCTCATCCAGGCAAGAAAATTGCTCAGTTGCAAGTTTATCAAATACCTGAGAGTTCTTTGTATCTCTTTCTCTCTCCTGCATCTATTTGATACGAAAAGAAGTGGTGTGGGGAGATCCCAAAGCACTCCCAGCTCTAGTACCCTCTGAGCCCAGGAACTTGGCACTGTCAGTTGCCCTCTCCTGGAAATGTGGCTGGGGGACCAAGAAAAAGGTATGCAGTGTGTGTGTGAGCTGACTTGATTAAATCTCAACACTGCTTCGCATCATTTCAGCTTGTTGCTGAAGTCCAACTGGGAGCCAGAAGCTCACCTCCCCCGCCCTCCACCACCCCTGCACTATCCTGCCTTCCTCCCGGGCTTCTTGACTATTCTCTAGTAACAGGGCCACTTGTAGCGTCCCGGGAAGCCAGGTGACCTGTAGCAAAAATTAGAACGGAAAAGACCTACCCTGGTGATGACCAAAGGCTGGTTGAAGTCTATGCCTCCTGAGAGTCTGAAGCCCCAGGGCGCAGGGCCCGGGAGGACCACATTCTGGGGCATGATGCCGTCCTCCGAGTGGGTCCAACGATGGGTGCACACTGTGTGTCCCGGAACCGGACAATCCACTTAGTTCCCCAGGCTGTGACCTAGCTGGGAAAGCTGTCGGGGAGTTTTATCCCTGCTGCGGTGTGACGTCACTGGCCTCCCCTCCTCCCCGCCCCCTCCCACCAAGGAGAGCTCCAACTTTGGAAGTGAGAGACAGCGCCTGGCCAGAGGAGCTTCTAGCTGGGTGCAGTCGTCCAGAACTCTCCCCGCCCAAAGAGGCTTCAGGTTTCAGCTTCCATCATTCCCTTAAGTAACACCTGTCCTGCTACTCGCTCAGCAGTGCACTTTACTGGGAAGTTACAAGGAATCAAACCACAGCTTCCTTGCTTTCAGTGAAAATAAAGCACAAGCTCATCCAGGCAGTTTTGAGTGAGTTAATATTTTCGTATGTTCTAACTTTTGGTGAAGTAAAATTCTCCATTTCTTCATCTGTGAAACAGGAGTCCACTTGTAGGAGTATTGTGAGAATCAGGTAATAATAACATGAAAATTTTCTGCGTACTACCTCGCACAGCATAAAAAAAAATCAAGTATTTCTGCAATTAAATTATCTGTGCCTAACCAGGCATGTCTCGCCTTGTGACACAGACATTTGTTATATCTGTGATGTTTTATGCTTGCAATTACCCGCTCTTTTGCCCTGTTACCTCTCCCCGCAAATCTCACGATGATGTGTTGTTTTCTATTTGAGTTTGGGCTACATTCATAGCTATCTTCAGCGACAGGTGGACAGCCCAGGGTCTGTAGGTTGGACACGACTGTTTGATACATAGGGGCAAGTGTGAGAATGTAGTAGCTGAAGTTCTCAGTCTGGGTGGTGTAGCCAAAATGAGGGTGTCTATGGCAATGCGAATAAAGGGACCCAGAGGATGCTCAGACTGAGGGAAAGGGGAGTGGGTCAGAAAGGGTTACTATTCGTTGATCGCCTCCGTAATAGGTCCAGGTATGGTAATGATTGCTTTACCCGTGTCTTTGTCTTCACCAGTCCAGCAAATTGCTATAGTTAGTGCCATCTCTTAGGCTAGGGAATAAAGTCTCTGAATTGGACTAGCTCACAGAGGATCACATAGCTAACAAATGGTAGAGAAGAAGGAAACAATCCAGATCGGCTCAACTCCAGTGTCTGCCTGGTATAGGAATAGAGGTCGTCAGGGGAGGACCCACAGCATCCTGCTCTGGTTGTAGTATGCACTCAAGCAATCTGGTGCTGTGGGTGCAAGGATGTGGAAAGAGAAGTACGAGATGCTTAAAAACCCAAGGAGGGTCTTGGACTTAGTGTTCAACAGGAGAGGGCCACACTGATGCAGGAGAGCAGGGCACTTTCAATAGAGCATTCTGCTTGAATGCACTTGGAGAAAAGAGAAAGGAGAGTCAGGAATCTGTAAATAGAGCTGAACAGTCTGAGAAAGTGTGGGTTCCAGAACCAAGAATGGCATCACTTTACCCAATATTGTGGGCTGCACAGGTCTCGGGATAGGTGATTTTTCTGTTTTAGGTGTTTTTCAGTGCCTCAGCTATGCTGAATTATCAGTAAAATAAACAATATATTCAATATATTCTGTTGATTTTTGTCTACTTTGGATGGGCAAATGATCGAAGAACACATTTCCTCTGTCAGTCACTGGCTAGATTTTTGTACACACATACTCACACACACACACACACACACACACACACACACACACACACAAACACACTCATGCACACACAAGTGTGCACACTTATGGTTGTTGCAAAAAATGAGACAAGTTACTTGATGTTGTGTAATTGTCATCACCAGTTGTTTATACCTATCTCATGAACTGGCTTAGAGGACAGGCTGGTTACACTATACTTCTTTGTCTTTTTAGCAAATATTTTGTGCCATTGAATCAGAGCTTCTTAAACTTTTTCACTAATCACTCATTTTTGTCCAAGAAATTTTATATTAATTTGAATATACATACACACATATACCATATATGCAAATATACATATAACATACATACATATGTACATACATAAATGTATATGTAAAGTAGGTATACAAACCAAACATTTATTGATAATAAATCATCAAGAAATCTACTTGGAAACACTTCTTTGATATGCATATACTCTTAAGGAGAAAAGCAAGTTTACATGGTAATGAGATGGATGTACTTGTTTGTTTTTGCATAAACATTTAAACCCTGCTTGAATATTTGATACTGCTGGACATAGACTACCTTTATGTTTTTCAGAGTTGAACACTATTTTGTTTTTATAATTGTGCATGCTTAGAACATCACTTTCTATGAATATGTAGGATCCAATCCTACATATTTGTGTCAATTGGATGACACAAATGTTCTGACATGCAGGGCCATGCCAGAAAGTTTGAATATTCTGTGCTAATTTCAAGCCAAAAATCATTTAATACGTTTTGAGTCTATGACTTAGGCTACATATATATATTATATATTATATATATATATATATATGTTGACTGGTGTTTTTCCTGCATATATGTCTGTGCAAGGCTGTCAGAAGCCCTTGGAACTGGAGTTACAGACAAGTGTGAGTTGCCATGTGGGTGCTGGGAATTGAACCAGGGCCCTCTAAAAGAACAGTTGGTGTTCTTAATGACTGAGCCATCTCTCCAGACCCACTAAACCACAGTTTTAAAAATCAAATATCCTAAGATCTAGTTGCATGGTCTCTCATTCATTTTCATTTTCTTTGTTCTCCTTTGTAAAGGAAACAACAGAACAGTGTTTTGTAGCGATAGACTAAGAATGATGATAGAAAAACATTAAAAGCTTTTGTTTTCTGTGATTAAACCATTATGCTTCTCTAAAAGCAGGATGTTTTTGTAGAGTAAAGACACTGCAATTCATAGCACACAATGCACTCAAGCTGAGCAGAGGTGTTTCAGGAAGCATTTATTAGCGTTGCATGGCGTGATGGCATGTGCAGTGTAAAATGTACATATGTGTTCAGACCCAAGACTAGAGTACAGTCAGGAGACGCAGCACAGAGCAGCCCTTCAATAAACACTTCAGATTCATGACATGCTTGCTTTTGCATTAATTTGGGGCATCAAGTATTCAGATACTTTAAAAAAGTTGCCTTCTTTGGTGATCTGCTCATTTCATCTTATGAAACCCCTATGAGGTTACAACACACAGTTTAACAAGTTGTGATTTGAGATGAGAGAACATTGGACAGAAGCATTTGCTGTGTAGTCAAGAGGACTGGAGTTCAGATCCCAGCAACCACTTAACAAGCTGGGCATTGGCTAATGCCTGCAACCCGAGCTCCAAGGCAGGTAGAGATGCGAGGATGGTTTGCTTGAGCTTGTTGGCTCTGACCCTATCAAGTAGACATTATCACCAGGTTCAGGGAGAGACCCTACCTCAAAGGAATAGGCAGGGAATGATAGAGGTGGACCTACACCACCATCTTCTGGCTTCTGTGTACAGGTGCACATACCCAGTTGTGTGCATATGCACATGCACGTGCACGCATACACACACACACACACACACACACACACACACACACACGGATATTTTGTAAAAGCAGTTGTTATGTGGATACAGGCAGCATTGATACAACATTCACATGCTACCTAATGGGTTGCTAAGGCTTTGCAGCATGGGGCAAGAAAAAAGTGGATTGGGCAGTTCTGCTCCATCCAGTGTTCACTGAGGCCAACAGGAGAATGTTCAGAATTGACTGTCCAAATAGAAATGATAGCAGCTGTACATGACTTAGTCATTTTCCTTTTTCTCCTTTTTAACGGAAATCTCAGGAGAACATATGTGTCAGTTTTTATTTGTAATATTAATTTCTATTGAAATGGTTTTTATATAATATATTCTGATTTCAGTTTCTCCTCTCCCAACTCCTCCCAGATCTTGCCCACCTCCCCATCCACCCAAATCCAATCCTTTCTCTCTCATTAGAAAACAAATAAGCAATTAAACAAAACAATTGAACAAAGTAGAATATGACAAACAAACCAACAAACAAAAAAGAGCCAAAAAAGCCCAAGAAACATACAGACACACACACACACACATAAATCCCATAAAAGAACAAAATTGGAAACATATAAGCAAAAGGCCTATAAGATTAGAAAATGCCCAGACAAAGTATTATGAAACAAAAACCATCTAACAATACCATTGAGTTCATTTTATGTTGGCTTTCTACTGCTGGGCATGGGTCTGCACTTAAGTATAGTTTGTATATCCAGCGAGACTCTGTTGGAGAAACTAATTTTTACTTAGTGAGTGGTTGTCAATAGGAGATGGCTTTGAGGTTAGGGACAGGAGCTTGTGTTCACTTCCCCTCTCAATGCTGGGCGTTATCTGGCTTAGACCTGTGTATGATGCCACCATCTTTGTGAGTTTGTGTGTACTCAGCCCTGTTGTGTCTGGAAAACACTGTGGCTTCTTGTTGTCTTTTTTCTGGCTCTTTCCTCTTTATTTCCTGCAAGGATCCCTGAGCCCTAAGGGGAGGGATTTGATAGAGATACCCCATTTAGGACTGAGTGTTCTAAGGTCTCTCACTCTCTGCACATTGTTTAGTTGTGAGTCTCTGTATTTGTTCCCATATACTGCAGAAGGAAGCCTCCCTGATGGTGGCTCAGCAAGACACTGATCTATGAGAAGAGGACAATGCCATTAGGAGTCATTATATTGCTGTGCTCCTTTAGCAGAACAGCAGTATTCAACTTTCCTTAGACCCATGGCCCATCTGGTCGTTCTCAGCCATCCAAGCAGTGTCAGGCATGAGTTTCACCTCCTGGAGTGGACCTTAAATCCAGTCAGATATCCATTGGTTTCTCCCATATCTTTTGTGCCACTATTGCACTAGTGTGATGGGTTAAAAGTGTCATAATCAACTATCCTAGGGAAAGATGTCAAGAGAATCTCTGTAAGGCAGGCTGTGGGTGGGCAACACTATTGGGCAAAGTCTTATTCTTTTGCTTCTCTTTTAGCCTTTTGAAATTTGTTATGTACCTGGCTGGCACAGCACTCACTGTGTAGTCCAGCTCATAACAGCCCTGTGCCTCAGAATCCCAAGTACTCAGATAGAAGCCTGTACCACCATGCCAGGATTCTCCTAGTTCTTCTCTTTTTCAAGGAAACATTTAAGCCAAGAGACATAGGCTGTTTAAGCAGACGTTTATTTAGCAAAGCGAAGCAAAATATTCCGGGGAAAGATGAGTGGGGCTGACTTGAAAGGTGATAGTGACCCGTTGAGTTCTGCATTGTAGATTTTAAAAAAGTTTCTATGGTTCCTTCCTTCTTCTGGTGTCATCACTAAGTTCTTCCCCTTGAGTACGATATTTGTCCCACTCTAAGATGTATGCTCTGGGGTCAAGATGTCCCTGTAATTTTTTCTTTCTCTGACTATCAAGATGTTCTTTGATGGGTTTGGATAGTCATCATGAAAGTGCCCTGGAATCTGAATTTCTGATATGGTGGCAAGAACCTAACTGTAGCTAGCAAGTCACAAAGGGGCATTTTAACCATCATGAGACAAAGCTACCAGGATGTAGCATGATTTCTCTGGTTATGTGATATCTGCTTCCTAACCCAATCATATTGTACACAATCTCTAAAGGGGAGAGTATCCTCAACAGCCTCCTCCCTCCTGCTCATGTCTCCCCAGCTATCTATTTTAAAAGGAACAGTTTTCCAAGTGGATGAACTGGGACAAGATTAGGAGGGAAAACATAGTGTATATATGGGAAGGCAAGAAGCATGGTAAGTTAGGAAGGTGAAAATAATTACTCATAGCTAGAGGTTGACAAATGTGGTAAGGGTACTCAGAGGCCACATCAAGGAGATTTTGTATGGGGCACTAACATTTTTAGTTTATTCAATTAGAAGCCTTTGAAGAGTTTTAAGCAGTGGGTATAATGAGCAATTTTATACTTAGATATCATCATAGAAGGAGATCGGAAGCATGTCTTAGGGTTTCTATTGCTGTGAAGAGATACCATGACCATGGCAACTCTTATAGAGGAAAACATTTAATTTGTCAGCTTACAGTTCAGAGGTTTAATCCATTATCATCATGGTGGGGCATGGCTGTGTGGTGTGCAGGCAGACATGGAGAAGGAGCTGCGAGTCCTACATCTTCACTTGCAGGCAACAGGAAGTGGTTGTCTCACTGAGCATGGCTGGAACATATATGAAACCTCAAAGCCCACTTCCACAGTGACGTACTTCCTCCAACAAGGCCACATCTAATCCTACAATGCCACACCTCCTAACAGTGCCACTCCCTTTGGGGGCCATTTCATTGAAACCACCACAAAGCAGGAGTCCAGAAGAAACTTAATACAGTAGAACAGGGGACAATGTTCATGGGATGCCCATGATGGGAAATAGTGGGAGACTGTGGGAATCCTTAAGAGGTCTATTGACATAGTTTGGGGACAAATTTCACATAGGGATTTGTATGGCTCTCAATGTTATTTGGACTTTACATGAATGGTAGAATTTTCAGTTAGGAGAGAATATTAAGAAATAAGTAAGATATTTTATTTTAATTGGGAATGGTATATTAAAACTGTTTTGATTGTACTGATTGTGAAATATCTATGGAAGATCTGTGCCAGGTAGTTTCCTGGTTAAAAGACCAAGATTTGGAAACAGATTGCTTGGGTCATAGAATAGCTTCATTGTGTTTTCTGGGTGACCTTAATGTGCATTGTTTAACATCTATTTAAAAACAATGATGACAAGTATAGAAAGACATTTACCATATGTCCTCACTCAGATGTGGAAACTACATAGGCTGACCTCATGGAAGTAGAGAAAAAAAGAGTAGCTTACAGAAGTTAGGAATGGAGAATGGAAATGGTGATTGGTAAAAAACCAAAAAACCAAAAAGCAAAGAAACAGATAAGGGAAGAAGTTCTAGTGTTCTATCATACAATGGGGTGACTACATTTAATAATGGCTTATTATATATTTCAAAATAGCTTTATGAAAGGATATTGGTGCTTCTAAAGCAGGCAATAACTGTTTCAGATGATCATTATATGTTGAAAACATACATATATTACAGTCTCCTATAAATGTGTACAATTATTATATACCAATGGAAATAATTTAAAAATATTTGGCCTGCTAGTGTTACTGTGGGGTTTGTATGATTTAATACATATCAATACTTAGAACTGTGTCTTCCTCTTAACAAGTGCCTATAATTATATCCTGTTCTTTAAACAACAACAACAACAACAATCAGTTGGAAATATAAATCTAGATCCAGGCTTGAGATAAATATTGTGAAGTCATGTACGCCATGGATGTCAGATATCTTGTAGAAAGCTGTCACATATTGATCTTCATTTCAAGGGATGGCATGTATGTCCCTTCACTTTGAACTCACATAGATGTGTGACTCATATGTTACAGGTGAAAATGATACTGTGTGACTTCTGAGGTTAAGTCAGATGACACCATGCAGCTGCTGCCTGTTAATTATAACATCCTGGTCTCCAGTTCCAAGATATCGAGCTTCAGGGAAGCCTAGGCTGCATGGAGAGATCACATGTTGGAACACATCTTGGTTATTCCAGACTAGGTACTGAACACCAGTGAAGATTCCTCTCTTCAGTATGTCTTAATCCATTTGGGTTGCTATGATGAAAATACCATTGACAGGGGAGCATAACAAAATACTAAGTTCTATTTCTGGAGTCTGGGAGTTCAAGACAAGGTGCCTGCAGGTCTTGCGTCTGGTGAGGGGCCTCCTCTTGGCTTGCCACTGGTCTCCTTTTGCTGTACTGTAACTGGAGGTTCTTGTCCCTCCAGGTCCCACTGCCCTTCTCAGCCCCAAATAAACACATGGGATGCTATATTAATTATAAAATCATTGGCTGATAGTTAGGGCTTCTTGTTGGCTAGCTGTGTCTTAATTGTTAACCTATATCTATAAATTTATACATTTTCATGTGGTCTTATCTTACTGAAGAAGGGTGTAGACCTGTTACTCCTTCCTCGGCTACATGGCATCTCCTTGAGGTCTCTCTCTGCCTACCTTTCCCAGAATTCTCCTTGTCTCCTAGCTCCGCCTATCTTCCTTCTTCTATTGGCCAAACAATGTTTTATTCACCAACCAATAAGAGAAACATATATACAGAAGGACATCTCCCATCACTGTACTCTGGACCTTTTGCTTTACTGTCTTCCTCTTTTTCCAAGGACACTAATCTCAGTGTGATGCCATCCACAAACCTCATCCAAACTCATTTTCCCCTCACAGTTTCCATGTCATAGTGCTCATAGTGCTCATTGAGCTTAGGGTTTCCAGATACAAGTATCTGGGATTGCACACATTTTGTCCAACACACATGGCTAGCCTGTATGTAAGTCACCCCAACCTTGAATCCCCTTTGTGTAGGCTCAGATGTTTTAAATAAAGAGGACTTATCCTTGCTGTACCCTTTCCAGATTCTTATACCCCACAGTGTGTGGGAGCATAATAAAATGGGTGTTTTCAAGCTTCTAAATTTTAGGGTAATTCTTGTACCCAAACAATAGTAGCAGATGCTGGATGAACTTGCTAATGGAAATTAGGTATACAAGGCAAGAACAGATGTTCACTGACTTCGAAAATGAGGAATAACAGAAACAGAAGCATTTAGAGTACCGGGAAATAGAGGAACATAGATGATGAGGTTTAAAGCACTAGCATGGGGGACACTCAAGGAGAAAAGTTCAAGGAGAGAAAGCAAGCACCACAGAATGATTGACAGACTAAGCAATTACGAAGTTACTGGAGGGCCCAGAGCCCTGTCACCAGAATAGTGTGGACAGAGTGAGTCTGCCGTGGTTTGAAGGCTAGCACACAGTGAGGTGAAGGTAAGAAATGCTTTCAAGAATTGTTAATGGCATGAAGGGGAGGGGCTGGGAATGTCAGTGATAGGCATGCTGGTAAAAAGGAATCCCCCTCTCCTCAATGGGTACATGGTAGACTGAGAGTTTGAGACAGCCAATGTCTTGATTAGGAAGCTACTCTAGTGTTTCATTGCCTACTAAATGGCTTAGAGAAATTTTAATTGCCTGACACAGGCCGCAGATGTCCTATTTGGTGTCAGCACATTTCAGCAGTCACTGCACATAGGAGCGGGTAGAGTGGACTCAGAGTCCTTTACTAAAGTCCTCTCCATAGTACTTAAAATAACTCCCTTCTTTCCACCTTCATTTTCTTCTTCTCTCCCTACCTACTGTTTTTTTTTTTTTTTTTTTTTTTTTGTGTGTGTGTGTGTGTGTGTGTGTGTGTGTGACTGCTGTTAAAGAAAGAGTATACATTTGTTTAAATTTGCCTTTTCCCCTTAGCCAGATCAATTATTATACACATTAAAACAGATTAGATGCTTATTAGAAATGTAAATTTCTGGGTCTTCTGTTCAAGAGATTCAAATTAAATTGTAAAGTCAAAATCCATTGTGGGTGGTCTATAGACCACACATTAAGAAACTGTAACTCAAATCAACACATGGGGTTCTAATTTCTTGCATACTTAAACACACACAGTCTTATACGATCCCTTCTTCTGGAATTTTTTCTTTTGTCTATAACATCCTATTGCTTTTTTTTTTTGTTGTTTTTTTAACGTTTTCTGGGAAAATTCAACTGTCCATCTGTTTCTACGTTAATCTTTCTCCTTATTTAACTTTTCTTGTTTTTTTTTTTTTGTGATTGTAGGGTCTTCAAATGCCAGGGGAAGTGTTATACCTTTGACTTATATGCTCCACCCTCAGATATTACATATGGTCAATATAACAGTATTTTGAATTTAACTTGCCTTCCACTTAGCCAAATACTTGGCAGTGGGTGGCAGGTTCTGGAGACGAAACAGTGAACAAAACCCTGGATCTCAATTTTGAAAGGCACATATTTCTATTAGGATACCTTTTCCTGAGGATGATTTTTATATTCCCTATGAGACATTGAGCTCATTTTAGGGATAGGATGTGTTCTGTAAAATCTACCATACGGATAGTCCAGAGCTGGGCACTGGGCTGTTGGTCAGTGATTAGGTGGAAACAGCTTTTGGGTCTGAGATCTGTTGGACTGGGAAGCCAGTGCTTCATTTTCACCTCCTTCTTCAACAATAGGCGGCTAAGGAGCACCTCCCTTGAGAATTGCCACTATCCCTATTGTTTATGGCTTCATCTCCCTCAGCTCCACTTTGCTCTGTAACTGCATTCGCATGTACTTGTTGGGCTGGCTGGACAAACCAACACATTCAGCGTCCCGGGCAGCCAGCCAATGCTCCCAAGCCCTTCCCTATATTGTGTCTGACTTCCTCTTTGGTAAAAGCCCATGCGATTCTCATGCTTTGGAAGATTTGGGCCCTTGTGAAATCTCTCCTGGGGAATTAGCCACACCGAAATCCATGCTTTGTCTACCCTGTCTTGGCAGGAGCCTGGATTGTTTTGTTCCTACACCCTCTCTCTCCTGGAGACAGTGGGATGGTTCAGCTCAAGTTCATTTGGTAGTCTGCTCTGAACCGGCATTCAGTTTTCCCACTGTTTGTTCTCAATTAACTAATGACAATAAAGGGGATCATTAGGATGCTGGGGAACATGAGTTGGAGCTTTGTGGTGTGAGCAGGGCCCCTCTTCTGCCCACCAGATCCTGTGCTGAAGTGGCTGCTGTGTTAATACCAGCTCACTTGCTGACTGCACAGTTATGATGTGTGTGTGTGTGTGTGTGTGTGTGTGTGTGTGTGTGTGAGAGAGAGAGAGAGAGAGAGAGAGAGAGAGAGAGAGAGAGAGAGAGAATGATAACAAAAATATAGAAAGAGACCAAGGGAAGGAAGGATAGAAAGGGAGAAAAATAGAGAGAAATTAAGTTTTTAAAGTCTATTTTTCCCACTTAAGATTACCAGAGGACATTTGTGTTTTTATCTTTACTGGATTATCCTCAGGTTGGATTTCAAGTTGAAAGAGAATATGTCATATCCAGCCATCAGAAATTTGAGAAATGCTTATTATAAGTGGAAGTATTGCTGAGTATCTGTTTGGGTTCCAGAATGGTGGACTAGATTAGGAGCGCTACCTTGAATCTGTAGGCAAAGTGCTAAGCAGTGAACATGGCCTTTGTTTCTAATTCTTGAAACAATTCTGCAAAAACAGGTATTATAATCCTAGGGCACAGGAACTACGGGAAAATCAGGGATTCCTTGCCAGTTGGATTCCAGCATGGCTCTGCTGCTGCTGTCTGCCGTGCCTATTATTATTATTATTATTATTATTATTATTATTATTATTATTATTGTCTCCTCAAGCTGTGTCTTGAGAGTACATATGCCCTAGGCTCATTGATTTTAGATTCCTCTAACCTTCATTAGCATTTGGTGCAATGGTTTGAATTTATGAAAGGCTGTTAGAGCAACCCTATTGAAGTCTTATTTTCCCCAGGGCAGAAGGAAGAGCCACAAAACCCTGGAGGAGGCCACTCTGAATATTGCTGTATCAGCCTCAGTGAAACCCATGAATTCTGTGGGCAGGAGCCTGTAAATTCCTGCCAGAATGGGTTTCAGACAATTAGAACATACCTGATCTTCCATTGAATGGTGTTTCACTTGCTGGGGTTAATCAGCCTTTGACTCTCTCTCTCTCTCCACGCTCTTTCATGTGCTTTTAATGACCCTGGAGAACAATCAGAAGAACCAGGGTGCATATTTACAACAGAAACACATCTGAACGTATTCCAGTAACAGAGACCATGTGTTCTGAAGCTTTTCTATTTGGAGTGCGTTTATCATTGCTATAAAAACATTTCAAATGAGAATGGAGTGGACATAAAACCCTGGGGAATTATACACAGAGCTCTGGCTGTAGATGGCTGCATGCCTGGCCTTGGTTAGTGAAGTATGAATGCTAGCATTTCATTTATCATAGCCCTGGGTTTGCTTGCTCCTTGAGCATTTCCACCTGTGTCACCACCAAACCCATGCTGGCCTCTGAACAAATCAAACATTCATGTTTTGCACTAGATATGTCAGTTAAGTCCAGAAAGAACTTAATTCCACACTGAGTGTTGTCTGGCTCTATTTTTGAAAAAGTTCCTTAACTGAAGATGAAAAATGGGTATAATAACTTGTGACTACTTTATGCAGTACACATGTAAATTCCATGGGAAATTTATTCTTAGAATAAATGTGCCTCAATGTCTCATGAAACACAGGCAGTTTTCTGGTGGTATGGGGGCAGGAAATGAACATTTTAGGTTTATATCCTGGTCATAATTGGAGGGATTATCTTCTCTCTGTGTGTTCATCATTGAGTTTTAGACAAATATTAGACTTCATGGTATGAAGTAAAGGCAAAGTCAGTGACGGCTTCCAGGCTTAGGTATCCTGTTAAACACATCCACCTCTGGACTTCTGGTCTACCAGCATGGTCTAGATTGTCTTTCTGACATTATCTTCAGGTACCTCTTTGATACTTGTGCATTTGCCTACCCCATTACCTCACTCATATTATGACTTAAACTCTTCAAAAATCCATAAACTTTCCCCTTGAAAATAAAGCCAGGTTCTCCAATCAAGTCCTCCTGTCCTGTCCTGTCCTGTCCTCTCTGTGCCTTTTTGCCTCCCTCCCCTCCCCTTATTTCCTCTTCCCTCCCTTCTTCTTCCCTCTCCTCCTCTCCTTTCCCTTTCATTTCCCTCCCCTCCTCTGTTCCCCACTCTTTTCTTTCCCTCCCCCTCTGCTTTCCTCTCTTCCCTCCCATTCCTCCCCTTCTCCTATCCCTTTCCCTTGTCTTCTTTCTTCTCCATTTTTCCCTTTGGCTAGATTTGAGGTTCATATACCTACTTGACTTTTAGTATCATGAAAACTCAAAGCAACCGTTTCTAGAATCCAAATGTGATTCCTCTCCACTTTCTCCCTTCTCTCCTGGTGAACTGAAAAACTATTTTTTGACAGGGCTCAGACCTTAGTGCAGTTTTTCACTCCATATATCCTGCACTTTGAATATGTAATGGGTCACCAAGCATATCTGGAATACATGATAGGTCACCAAGCACACCTGGAATACATGATAGGTCACCAAATACACTTGTAATATATGATAGGTCACCAAGCATACCTGGAATATGTCAGTCAGCAAGCACACCTGGAATATGTGATAGGTCACCAAGCACACCTGTAACATGTGATAAGTCACCAAGTACACCTGGAATATGTTAGTCAGAAAGCACCAGCGATCATTTTGCTGCATGATCAGCTCTGTGTCCAAGTCCTTCTATTTCTTCTCACGTATTTACAGTTTTTTTCACATCTTTTACTCTAATATTGGCTTTTAGTCTGAACATAGCTGCCACTATAATATTTCATCAGGTGAAACCACATATTTGTTTAAAGTTCCCCAGGGGCTGGGGACACAGCTGTAGTTTTCTTTTTTTTTCCAACTTTTTAAATTTGAATTAGAAACAGGATTGTTTTACATGACAATCCCAGTTCCCTTCTCCTACCCATCCTCCCTCCCTACCCCCCCAACTAAAACCTTATCTGTCACATGTCTTTTCTACTCACCCTGGATGGTGAGGCCTTCCATAAGGTGTCATCAGAGTATTTTGTATCCTTTGGGGTAGGGCCTAGGCCCACCCCCATGTGTCTTGGCTCAGGGAGTATTCCTCTATATGGTATGGGCTCCCAAAGTCCACACCTATGCTAGGGATAAATACTGGGCTTCTACAGGAGGTCCCATAGATTTCTGAGGTTTCCTCACAGAAACCCATGTTCCTGGGGTCTGGATCAGTCCCATGCTGGTATTCCAGCTATCAGACTGGGGAGCAAGAGTTCCCAGATGTTCAGGTCAGCTGTTTCTGTGGGTTCCACCAGCCTGGTCTGGACCTCTGTGCTCTTCACTGCTCCTTCTCTGCATCTGGTTCCAGTTCAGTTTGGTGATTAGTTATGGGTGTCTGCTTCTACTTCCACCAGCTGCTGGATGAAGGCTATAGGATGGCATATAAGTCAGTCATCAATCTCATAATCACGGGAGGGTATTTAAGGTAGCCTATCCTCCGTTGCTGAGATAGTTAGCTGGTGTCATCTTTGTAGATCTCCAGACATTTCCCTATATTTCTCTGTAAACCAGAAATGTCTCCATCTATTATGATATCTCCATTCTTGTTATCATGTATTCTTCCCCTAACTCATACTTTCTGCTCCCTCATGTCCTCAGCATCCCTCTTCTTCTCCCCTTCTAATTCTCCTAGCTCCCTCCCCCCTTCCCATGCTCCCAATTTGCTCAGCAGATCTTGAACCTCTCCCCATTTCCAGGGGACCATGTGTGTCTCTCTTAGGGACCTCCTTGTTTATTAGCTTCTTTGGCAGTGTGGATTGTAGGCTGGTAATCCTTACTCTATGTCTAAAATCTTCATATGAGTGAGTACATACCATGTTTGTCTTTTTGCGATTGGGTTACCTCGCTCAGAATGGTTTCTTCTAGATTCATCAATTTTTCCTGCAAATTTCAAGATTCCAGATTTCCACTGAGTAGTACTCCATTGTGTAAATGTACCACATTTTCTGTATCCATTCTTCGGTTGAGGGGCATCTAGGCTGCTTCCAGTTTCTGGTTATTACAAATAGTGCTGCTATGAACATTGTTGAACATATGTCCTTGTTGTATGAATGTGCTTCTTTTGGGTATATGCCTAAGAGTGGAATTGCTGGACCTTGTGGTAGACTGATTCCCATATTTTTGAGGAGTCGCCATACTGATTTCCAAAGTGGCTGTACAAGTTGGCACTCCTACCAGCAGTGGAGAAGTGTTCCCCTTTCTCCACATTCTCTCCAACATGAACTGTCATTGGTGTTTTTGATTTTGGTCATTCTGACAGGAGTGAGATGGTATCTCCGAGTTGTTTGGATTTGCATTTCCCTGATGGCTAAGGATGTTGAACACTTTCTTATGTGCCTTTCAGCTGTTTTAGATTCCTCTATTGAGAATTGTCTATTTAGTTCTGTACCCCATTTTTTAATTGGGTTGTTTGATGTTTTGGAGAATAGCTTCTTGAGTTCTTTGTAATTTTTGGAGATCAGCCCTCTGTCAGATGTGGGGTTGGTGAATATCTTTTCCCAGTCTGTCGGCTGCTGTTTTGTCTTGCTGACTGTCTCCTTTGTTTTACAGAAGCTTCTCAGTTTCAGGAGGTCGCATTTATCAATTGTAGACCTCAGTGTCTGTGCTACTGGTGTAATGTTCAGGAAGCGGTTCCTGTACCAATTAATTCAAGGGTATTTCCCACCAAAAAGCAGAATAAACACACCACAACATTCATCACTCATGATCAATGACTTAATAAGTGAGTGAACAAATGAATCCCAAACCTAAAGACGATTGTGGGTCAAGAATGTAAATACTAGCGGGGAGTTGGTGGCACACGCCTTTAATCCCAGCACATGGGAGGCAGAGACAGGCAGATCTCTTTGAGTTTGAGACCAGCCTGGTCCCCAGAGTGAGTTCCAGGACAGCCTCCAAAGCCACAGAGAAACCCTGTCTCAAAAAAACCAAACCAAAAAAAAAAAAAAAAAAAAGAAGAATGTAAATACTAAGTTCCATTAGACACCAGATGTGTTTTGTTTTGAATCAGGGTCTCATTGTATAACTCACTATAGCACCCAGTCTGACCTCAAACTCATGGTGATACCCCCTCCCCTATGTACTGAGTACTGAAAATTATAGACATAAGACACCATATATGCTAAACATAAGGTATTGTAGATGGTGGGACTTTATTCAGGGAGTGGTGGGAGTATGAAATGGGTAACAAACTTGAGACAGAGCTTCAAGTTCTTGTGAGCTTAGCTAAGGGCTTTTCTGTTCATCTTGAAAACTACAGCTACACTGTGATGGGGAATGTACTGTGTATGTTTATCTTCTTGATTGTTGAATAAAATACTGTTTGGCCAATGGCAACAAGTTAGACATGACTAGGAGTCAAAGAGGATTCTGGGAAATGTAGTAGAGAAGTGGTGATCCAGGAAGGAAGGAATATCAAGGAGACTCATATTAAGCAAGGAGAAAAAGGAAGGGTCCCCTTTTTCCCCTTCCTCCTCCAGTGGCAGGATGTGAGCCACCGGGAAGAGAGGGTGCCAGCAAAAGGCATCCTCTATAAAGATAAGTCTTATAACATATATAGATTTATGATAATTAAGACTGAGCTAACAGATGAGGAATCCTAGTCATTGGCCAAGCAGCATTTGAACCTAATACAAGTTTCTGTGTATTCATTTGGGCCCTAACTTGGGCGGGCAGCTGGCGTACAGCACACACGTGGTAGTGGGGCTTGGTGGCTTTTGGCGGAAAGATTTATCGTAACAACACTGAATCTATTAGATGAAAATTATGGAACTTCCTAGATGCCACAATTATACAAACCAGTATTTCATAATAAACCTCTATCTCACATGTATTAATGGACTTATTCATAGATTAAATATGTACATATTTTATTTATCCTGTTCTTTCAAAATGCTGAACAATCCAGAAACACCGAGCATATGTGTTCATACAGCACTGTTGGTGTATGAACCTTGCAGATACACATGTGAGATTCACCTGGGAAATTAGATTGGAGTTTAAGTAGAGTTGGAATTCTTACAAAACTGAAATTGTAGAACAAGTATTGTAGTTTTCTACTTTTAATTGTGGCTGTGTTTTTATTTCAGGTTAGAATTCCCTGAGAATGGAATTTTACCAGTGTGGATGTAAATTCAGGTTAAGTTTTAACGTTTGGGTGATGTAGGTACTTAGGAAGAATGGCTCACTAAGAGAGATGGTGGAACATGGCAGAAATCTCAGCACCTGTGAAGCTAAAGGAGTATGATCTTGTCTGAGGCCACCCTTGTTTATCCAGTAAGACCATTTCTCCAAAGAGAAAAATAATGAAGAAAGAATTATAATGCATTTCCTTTGTTTTGTTTCAACCTTGCTATCTTAATAATGCTTAAGATATCTTAAACTTCAAGATGTCCAACTTATTTTATGGCAAGGGTCTTTCATAAAGCAAATGTTTCATTAACATTCTTTCCACAAATGTAGGAGAATAATAAATGGATATAAGTTTTTATTGATGCCCTGCAGGCCAGAGCCAACTAGATAGATCCTATGTTATGGTATATAATAAATATGTTATAACTGTTGCTGGAAAACCAAGCATCATCACTTTCCATTCCATCATTCACTCCTAGGGCCTTAGCTCCATGTTAGCTCATTAGCATCAAACATCACTGTTGAGTTTGGCAAACATCTGCCTGGTTTGGTTTAAGGCTAAGACCTATTCTGGCAAAGATGAAACTTCGCTTGTTCCAGAAGAGATGGTTTGGATTGAAGCAGTGTGGAAGTCTGCCAGAGTGGCAGGGATCAGAAGGAAGGTTGGCAATGCATGTTTGTGAGTTATACCCTCTGGGGCTAGAGTGAAATCTCTAGACTCTGAACACTGGGTGACAAAGTGCAGGGTTTTAATCTGTGGGCCATGACTGCGTATGGGTCTGTGAAACTGAATGTGGGGTTTGCAAAAATTTGGTGATGGTAAAAAGTTTCTGAATCTGTAGCGACCACAAATTAATTCAAAATCAAAGGCAAATGAACGGGAGGTGGTCCTGGTAGTGCTCAACCATGTTGCATCATGTGACCTCACTGCTGCCTTGGTTCTGAACACACAACACACAGACACCTTGCACCATGCATGATGTTCCCCCATCAGTGGTTGTCTGAAACATCTAGGCTGATATCTGAGAATGCTGTAGGCTATGAATTAACTGCTTTTACTGTGTATTCAAAGTTTTTCATTTTTGTAGAAACATAATGGATTAATTATAGAAAATAAAGAATTAATATGTTTTACCATCACTCCTCAGGATGTAAGCATTACATCTGTATATACTTGGGTTATATTGTGTTAGAGTATTTGATTTTAAAAATTACCATTTGAGTGGCTGACTTGAGTTTCATAAAAGGTCATCAAATCATGAAGTGAATTTCTGTTTGAGATCAACATAGCATTCCCATCAACTTCTGAAATGGCCACTAAAATCATTTGTACTGTTTTATACTACATATTTACATTAAATGATTTTTTTCTCAGTGTTAATGATTATAAAACTCAAATAACATTCAGTGCTGAGAAATGCTGAAGCTCTATATCCTGCAGGACCAAATGTTCAGCCAGCATTTACATTTTTATGAAAAATAATCAAACACATCATCTTATTAGTATGTGCCTTATTCTTTAAATGGTAAAATCAGACATATATCAAATAATTATTTTTAAATAAGCTAGTTCATGATTTATCACTAAGTCATTTGTGTACCTATGTAGCACATTTATGTACCTAGGGCTGAATTACAATTTATCAGGTGAAAAGGGGTCATGAGTAGAAAACATTTAAGAAATTCTGTGCTATAATACCAAGCTAGTCAGAATTTAAGCTGGGTATGGTGGCGCACGCTTCTAATCCCAGCACTCTGGAGGCAGAGGCAGGCGGGTCTCTATGAGTTCAAGGCCAGCCAGGTATATAGAGTGAGTTCCAGTCCAGCTGGAGTTACAAAGATAGACACTGTCTCAAAAACAACAATAAATTCCAGCAAGCCCTGGCTGAAGCTCCAGCTCCTTCTGAGATGGCATTGGTGAATGATGACTGCTGAGGGGGGAAACTTACTCTTTTGCAGGGACTTGGTTGGTGGTAGGTTGTTCATGCCCTTGTGAGTGGGCATGTGCCCAGGTGCATGCGGTCAGCACCTACTGGACTCAGGGATTATTAGTAACATTAGAAAAAATAAAAAGCTTTGAGGTTGGGAGGGAGATGGAATGGGAAGAACTAGGGTGAGTTGGAGGGATGGTCGTGGTGGATAGATATGACCAATGGAGACTTTCAAAGGATAAAATGTACTTTGTGATTTATGATTCAGCAGTTAAGATTACTGGATCCTCTTCCAGAGAACCTATATTTGTTTCCTAGCCCCACATGGCAGTACATGTCTGTAACTCTACTTGTAGCTCTAATACTCTCTTCTGACCCCTGAGGGTGCTAAGCACACAAGTGGTACACAGACATTAGTGCAGATAAAACACACATAAAGATAAAATTAAAGTTAAAAAAACACAATATTTTTTAAAAAGCAAAAACTTCTCAATCCCAGAAAAGGATATTGAAATCATGGCACGTTTTGGTTAGGGTTTCTAGTGCTGTGAAGAGACACCAAGACCACAACAGCTCTTATAAAGGAAAACATTTAATTAGGGCTGGCTTCCAGTTCCAGATGTTTAGTACATCATCTTCATTGTGGCATGCAGGAAGACCTGGTGCTGGAGAAGGAGCTGGGCATTCTACATTTTGATCTGCAGGCAGCAGGAGACTGTGAGCCACACTGGGCATATATTGAGCATATGAGACCTTAAAGCTGGCCAGACAGTGACTCACTTCCTTCAATAAGGCCACACCTCCTAATGGTGCTACCCTCTAGGGGCCAAGCATTCAAATGCATGAGTCTGTGGGAGCCATACCTATTCAAACCACCACTTGGCAATTTTGTAGTTATGAAGGTAAAATGTGGCATCATATCTCTAGAATATCTGTGCATGGAAAAGGTCAGATCCAAGCTGGCTCCTCATAAAATTCCATGGCTATGCATATTGACATTAGTCAGATACAATATTATTACTAGAAATATTTTGTATAACATCATCTCAAGCTGCCACTAACTTGTCAAAGGGAACCCATTAGCATCTTATTTGATTGTCTAATAAGCTTATCCCCTGCCTTTGATAAGCCAGGATATGTTTTTATAAAATAACAGAGAGTAATTCAAGGATAAACTGAGGTTCTGAAAGCTAAATGAATTCTAAAATATAGAATAGAATAGAGAGAGAAAGAGAGAGAGAGAAGAGAGAGAGAGAGAGAGAGAGAGAGAGAGACTAGATATCCTTTTATAATTTAATAATGTAGTCTGTGTGTAGCCTGGTAACAAGGTTTAATTGAAGCAGATGGATTCTTTTTGCCTGGAGTGAAGGGAGGGCTAAAACATCTTGGAGAAAACAAATGGCCCTCAACAGATGGAAGTGATGAAACAGGCTTGTAAAAAGTCTTGTGGAACAATTCACAGACAATGGGAGCTGAGTGAGTATTGTAACATAGAGGACCATTGAGCAAGAGGACGGCAGAAAGGCCTTGAAGATGCAGCAGGGGTCAAATGAACAGTAGACATCTGTTTGGTCTGCTGCAAAGAGGCCCTGGTGTTTAAAAAGCAGAACCTGCTGGTATTGTAAGTACAGATGAGTCCCCAGCATCACTGCAAGTAACAATATGATTTCTGGGAAAGGACTGTCAGTCTCAACCAAGTTATCACCACAGAGACTGCCTTCTTGGTTAAGTTTCGCTGATTTTCTATGCAAGTGGTTCTTAATCTGTGGGTCTCAACCTCTTTGGGTTCCAAACAATTCTTTCACAGAGGTAATATATCAGATATCCTACATATCAGATATTTACATTATGATTCATAACAGTAGTAAAATTAAAGTTAGAACGTAACAACAAAAATAATTTTATGGTTGGGGTTACCAGAACATGAGGAACTGTATTAAAGGGTCACAGCATTAGGGAGGTTGAGAACCACTGCTCTATGCAGCCATGTTCAACCTGAGGCCCAGGGCTTTCACTTACTGCTGCCCATTGCACTTGAAGATGACTATGTAATATTATAATGTCACCTCTGACATTTTTTTGATGCCACAGAATCTGGATATTACAATTTTTTCACCATTATTGACAAATGCACTTATTTGTCAAGGGAGATTATTTTCATTTTTCAGTTGTTACTTGTCTAATGTGGCAAGAATATGTCTCTCTTGTCCGGGAGCATATTTCTAGTTGGTCACTGTCCTTGGATCCTAACCTCTTATTCTGTTTAGTCTTCACATACAACTCTTTTATCCTAGATGGTTCTTCAAGGAAAGGGGCTGTCTTACTGATGGCAAGTGCAGTGAATGAGATTAGTCATAGCTTCAAATCCCTGTTACATCTTGTATTCTCCCAGAGACCTTACTTTTTTTGCCCCACACACCTCAATTGTAACATTTAATAATACATGCCCAATAAAGTTTCTGATTGATAACTAATTCAGATCACGAATGAAAAGCATAGGTCATAGTGATGGGTTCATAGAAACTCAAATGTTAATTTTCCTCTCTCCATTTTTTGATTTTTTTGAAAAAGTAAAAGAACAGGTTTATTTGAGCAAAGCAACTCCTGGGTGAGCCCTCCAGCCCCAGAGGTCAGGCCGGGGAAGTCATGAGCTCAAACTAAAGCAGGGAGCATATATACCCTGTAGGCAAGGGGTGATGACTGTCCATAAACTGGGTTTGTGCCCAAGTGTGATCAAAAGCTGACTACTTTAAGGGGGGGTTTGGGGCTATTGGCGACTTCAGGGGAGGAACTGTCACAGCCACCAAGAATGCAGAAATGGGCTATTGGGTGATTTTTCTTTGCTGGAGATTCTCTGAGAGGGTAGGGTTTGGAGAGAGAGGAATGGCTTTCTGGATCAAGCTGTTTCCAGCCAAACACATTTCATCCAGGTAGAGTCAGGAACACAGGGCTCTCTCTTACTCATTTCCCTGGAAAGCATCGACTTCTTGGGAACAGAAAGATGGAAACAATCCTCTTCTTGTAGCCATATTCTTAGTTGATGTAAAAAGTTGTAACTTTTGATGATTGGTTCCCTCACAAAGGCCACTCTCAGAACTTCTCTGAGGTTGGGATCACTCCTAAAGCTGAAGGAGGTTGGCTAACGGTGGAAGCTGTTCCCTCCTGTCTTTGTATTCATAAACCCAAGTGCATTGTGTAAGTTGGTTTCAGAACACAACTTTGCTTGGAGGCTTTCCCAGAATGCATGTGTTTGCAGTGCATCTCAGCTCTTTGACCTTCCACTTTATGGGTTGGAGGTGTGGGTGAATGAATGCTCTCTATATTGAAGTTGTTAGATTATTAAAAGGCAGCTAGCTGTAGAGAGAGAGAAGACAGAAAGAGTGAGAGGCTTGGTCTGACCTGAGGTGAGACTATGTTTATTCTCAGGGAGGGGGCATCTCCATCACTCATATATACCAATGGCCAAAAGCCTATGGAAGAAATGGGATGCAGTGCCATATAGGGGTGGAAATGGTTTCTATAGTTTGCAAGGGAAGCTGGGAAGTGTAGTCTTTCAGTAGGAAAGTATCATTCTAACTCTGAGAAGATTAACATCAACAACAACAAAAGTCAAAGCAGGGGTGTTTTAGCTGTTTTCTATTGAAGAAAGTCTTTTACAGAGGGGGTAGATCTGGGTCCATTGAAGAGGGTGGTATCTTCTGGTCATGTAACAGGGGAGTCTTAATTTGATAGGCTGCAATGCATCCGGTGGTTGCTGTCCTGTATTCTTGAAAAGACTTGGAAAATAGCTACTAGAGGACTGTAAGCAGGTGATTTGGATACAGAGTAGAACTGGGAGATTTTCTGGGAAGGTTGGAAGAAGGGGAGGGCAGAGGTCAGACAGAGCAGACCAGTGAAAGTGGTCATAGAGTTGATTCAGTGAGACTGTGACTGGTCCCATGGCCAGAACTGCTACACCAAAATGAACTAGCAGAAGTAGCAGGGAGCGACAGAGCATCAAAAAAGGGGAGAAGAGAAAATAGAGGACTTATGTAAAGAATTGTATGTGGCCTGAAAGGGATGAAGGGGATGAAAGGGATGAAGATCCTTCTAGCCATTTTCTCCCCAGTATCCAAAAGGTCTTTTTGCGGATTATCAGGAACAAATAGAGTTGTTGTAGGGTGAGGGCTATTGGGGGAGCTTACATGGAACATATTGTTTGGGTATAAAATGAAGTTCAGTAACTAAAACAATTAAAATACAGGCTAAAAACCTAAGTGTGAGGGTAATAAGGAGGAAAGCAGTGGTCCAGAGGAGGAGCCAGGTGGGCGGGAACTAGAAGCTCATTCATAGGAGAAGTGTTGTCATTGAGTTTTTGTCTAGAGCTTCTCTCTTGGTGGCTCCATTTCAAACCATTAGGATCCATCGGTGGGGAAGCAGCATCCATGGAGGAACGCCCAGACCCCATCCTTGGCAATACTTCTATGGAGTACTGCAGAGGTCAAGCTGTTGAGCTGGTTCTGAAGGATGTTAAGCTGATCTGAGCGCACTTCACTTTTTTAATCCGAGTGCTCTTTTCACACTTGTACACCCGTGGTGTCTATTCCTCTGCAGCATCCATCACTTCTGTCCTCCATGCTCAGTGCCAAGTTATGGCGCCCTATGTCGCCGCCATCTGTATCATCTCACATTGCTGGGCCATTTGTCAGAAGCTGTTTTTATGGGGCTGCAATTGAAGCCAGCCTAGCAGCCCCAGGTTCGTATCTGAGTGGGGGAGTGTGGATGAGGGCAAGGCTAGCTGAAAGGGGGTTAAGAATCCAAGAGAGAGAGACAGGATAGCTGTCAGGAGGGCAGATTCAATCCATACTGAATGCCGCCCCCTTTTTTGACTTTTGTATTTTCTGTGATCAGTGCAGGCCTGAGGGGTCTACTGTAAACTCAATGAACTTTCATTGATCTTCAAGTGTTATTGTATACTGTAGGCTTATTGCATTCCAGTTATATTTCTATGCTCTGAAGATGCACATTAACTCATTTAGGGATGTAATTAAATTCCCATTTTATTAATGAGAAACCAACTCAGAAAGTGTTATATCCTTCCTTAGAAAAGCTCATTAAATGATGCTGGGGTCCCAGTTATTTCTAACTCTGAACTTTGTGCTTGGTTTTAACCAAGATTCTACATGTTCATTCTATGGTTTATAGAGGATGCTGAACCTTTCAGAATTTTCTTTCCAGTGCTGGTCCATTCCTCTCAAAGATTCCTAAAGTAGGTTGTCATATCCCCTGTATTTCAATAGCGTTGAACATTACCATGAAAACTTAGTTCCTGTGACAGAATAGAGCTAATTCTGCCCTGCGCTCTACTAGTGTGAACATTCATTCAAATGTATCTATGAATTGACTGAGTAGCATTTATCCAACATCTACTCAATGTTTATTTGTTGTTAAACTGGAAGTTAAAACCTGTAGCCACCCTTGACTTCTGACTCCCACTACTGCCACCAACTGCTGTTTCATGAGCTCCTATGTGTTAACTCTAGATATGAAGTCCCATAGAAGCCACATTCTTCCGTGGACAGACTTGGGGTCATAGAGGTGACTAATTTGCATGTGGTTAGACAGTCTGTTTCCTGACTCAGATCCTACTTGGGGAAATGAGAGCAATGTGATGAAAACAAAACAAAACAAAACAAAACAAAACACAAACACATTTGATGAGGAACACAAACTGTACACAAGATATGGTAACTAATGGTATATTATAAATGATAGCAATGAAAGTAACTCACACAGGCACTCCAAACCGCCAAGATCCCAGATGCTTCCAAGAACTGGTTGAATCCGAGAGAGTGAGCACTTCCTGTCCTCTCTCTTTATCCTACTCCTCTACATAAGGGCATGGTCAGTGGCAAAGGTATCCAGGATCTCTTTCTACAATTTCCCTTTTAGTCTAAAAAGGATTTAACCTTGAAACAAAACTAAATTGTGTACAAAATGTCATAACATATGTAAGAGCATACATCATTGTAAGTAGGGAGAAGACTTTACACAGTAAGACTACGTGTGACATACAGATTATACATAAGTTACATTATACAAGCATCTAAAACAGTGTAAGTTGTCTATAGTTAATAATCACCAAGATGAAACACAAGAAGATATAATAATCTACCTATATCTCATTCTAACCATATGTATTCCATCTAAACCCTAAAGTCATCTGAAAGAGATGTCCAAGACTGAACACCTCCTTCCAAACCGAAGCCCAAACAATAGAAACTAACACTAACTAGGTGTACATTATCCTTAGTGTTAGCAGTGGGGAGAGGGGGTGTAGCATCTGGGATCTTGGTGGCTCAGAGTGACCGTGTGAGTTGTTTCTCATTGTTATCATTTATATTATACCATCAATAATCATATCTGTGTACAGTTTGTGTTCCTCATCACACATTTCTATAGCAGCTGCTGCTTTGCTGTTCTCATGGAGGAAGTAAAGAACTCTGTCATTCATCCCCTTCTGAGAAGTGTGTTCATCAGCTATATGCTTAGTGCCCTTGGGTACTGTATTTTGTGAAAAGAAATTATAGAAACTTTTGAAACTTTTCTCCTGATCTAAGAAAAAGACCATTCTAGTGAAAAGGAACAAAACCACACTATGGCAATTTCCTTTTAATTATTTCTGACTTAAATATCAGCATTGAATTTTTGCTTTGAGCCAAAGAATGATGATATGGACAAATACTGCTGTTACTTGAAAGTTGTATTTTTTTTTAAAGAAGATGGAGCATCCAGATGAAAGGAGGTATGTCTATAATATATTGTACTTGAAAATTAAACAAAGAAGCATCTCCCTCCCTCCTTCCCTCCCTCCCTCCCTTCCTTCCTCCCTTCCTCCCTCCCTCCCTTCCTACCTCCCTCCCTCCTTCCCTCTTTCCTCCCTCCCTTCTTCTTTCCTTCCTTCCTTGAATCA
Organism: Cricetulus griseus; assembly: GCF_003668045.3. Taxonomy (NCBI): domain Eukaryota; kingdom Metazoa; phylum Chordata; class Mammalia; order Rodentia; family Cricetidae; genus Cricetulus; species Cricetulus griseus. The sequence goes on from NW_023276807.1 coordinate 40,689,559, forward strand.
CTGTGTAATCTTTCATTGTGTATGGAAACTGGAAGATGAATTGCTTTGCAGGAAATGGAAAGTTAAGCAAATACTGTCTCAGACTTAGTGTCATAAACAATATTAATTATAAGTGAAGAAACTGTGCAACTCCAAGACAACTGTGCAACTCCAGTTTTGGTTGTGTTATAGTGCATTGATAGATGAAATCCAATTTCCCTTTTGCTTCATTTAAATCTATCTTGCAGTTCCTGAGCAAAAGGCCTTGAATTGAGCAAACACGATAAGGAAGAATAATGCACACAAAGTACACATTCTTTCCCAAACTGAAAAGGACATGCATTCCTCCTCTATCTCCCACAACTTGGCCAACGAAGGACAGATTGTACTTGGGAATAAGTCAAGAATAAAATCATCAACTTCAAGGATGCTATGTTGAAAACTGATCTTTTTTACTCTAATTTTAACTTAGAAAAGCTAATGTTGATGGTAGACAAAGACGTGGCTGTCTCCCTGCCCTGATCAAGGCTCTCCTTACCAGCCTTCTTCCCATTAGCATTCTGTTGTGGGCAAATGATGGAGAAATCTCCAGGCTTCTGTGATAAGGGGATATGAGGAAGGGCTAGTTGTAAACTTTTGAATACTGTTTTCACATAGGGCCCGAGTCTATCCTTCAGCACTGGTTCTCACCACACACTAGCACCCAAATGTCTTCATCTCTTCAGGCTTAAGACAGCCATGTATACCTAGTTAGGGCTCTCCTTCTTCTGTTTTGTATACAGGCATGTAGGTGATGATACTAGTCCGGCAGGTAGGTGCTTAGCATTCTTAGGGAAAAGGAAGCCCCTTACCTGAGGTCCTAAGGCTGGACTAGGCACAATTAGGTTTCCTAGGTCACAGCATCTCAGCCTTCCTGAAACAGTCAAAGAGAATGAATAGACTCTCTACTCTCATGCTCCTGTTCAACCAACAATACTCCATGACACACCTATGAGCTCTGAGCATCTCTTAGTGTCATAGTTCTTGGTGACATATCCTTTTCATTCTTGTATGGAGCCACTATCTTTTTAATACTTTTGGTATGACAAAGTATTTGGAAGAATGATGACTGCAGGACCAACAATTTCACACACTGCCTAGGTCCTACTGTGTTTTTTTTCCATCTACACTCCAGATTCCCTTTCCCCATCATTATGTTCAATGTGCCTGTTGTCTCACACATGGCTATCCTAGTCCATGAAGTGTGCTTGATATCATCCATCCCTCAGCAAAAATATCCAGATCTTAGTTTGTATTCTTCTGGGTCCTCTGCTTCTTTGTATGTTCATCCTTGTAAAGTAAAACACAGGTTAAGGCAGCACCCAAGAGCTTCAGTGGGTGGAATGCACATAGATGTGTTGATGGAGGGTGACATCTATCTCTATCTTCCAAAGTGCTCAGGACTCAGAATCCTTTCATTGAGAGAATAGTGAGCAGCTGGAACTAGATTCACATGCTAAGGATTGTATATCATACATGGTGCCAGTTACTTATAGGGAACTATTTTTATTCCAAGTCTTCTAATTGGATTCTATTTGCTCCTCTTTCTGGATTGAACACTCTGTAACATCCATGAATTCTTGTTAATCAAGTAGTATCATTCTAGAGAGTTACATGTTGGCATCACTTTGATAACCGAGTTCTATCTCATTCTCAACTCTAGAGTGGCATGACACTTTCCTGGAACCTTTAGTCATTGTCTCCCTAGGCATGGACCTGCTGCTTTGAGAATCAAATTCAAGTTAGCAGATCCTAAACACTTACCACAGTGTTCACTTTCTGCCCTATGTCTCTGAGACAAAGCCCATTCTGTTCCCAAGTCTTCCTAGGTGACCACACTTCTCCCCTGCATCAACAGGGGAGTGTTTGCTAGAGCCTGCTCCTCAGGACTGGGGGAGAGATGCTGGGAATAAAGCATTCCACGGCCAGAGAGGAGTTGACCCAGACAGTTGCCAGACAGCTTTAGGAATGGAAAACACCTTCCAGCAACATAAAATAATGGTCCTCTCTGTACCTTTGAAAGTGATATAAACTTTCCAAAGCAGGGGCCTCTTGATAGGGGTCTAAGTTAGTTGATTAAAGAAGAGCATTTGAATCCAGGATGGAGGCTGGTCAGTGGGGAACATCAAGCAAGGGTATTAATGATAGAAATCTAACATCAAACACTATCTCAAAACACGCCTGTCAGACAGTTAACTTGGGCTCCTGTGTTTTGCAAGTAACCGTGATGGTTAAGCACTGCTGAGACCTTTTGTTTGACTCATGAGAAGTAAAGGGTGTTTAAAATGTCCCAGAGATGTAATGAGATTCTACTGAGAATGGATACTCTCATAATGAAAAGAATGTTGCCCAAATATAAACACTCGCTTAAAACTTAACTGATATTTTGCATTTGTCTTTATTGAGGTAAAATTTATATACAGCAAAAGGCATCCACTTAGAGAGTGCTATTCAATTTATCCAAAGGGAATAGTGAGTTATGCTTTCACGTTAGTTAGCTTTCAAGCCCATGAAGTCACTTCCAGATTTAAGATGTAGAACATTTTCATTGTCCCAGAACATTTCCTTCTGTCCCTTTGAAGATCTCTCCTCCTTTCTCTAGCCTTGGGCAGTGGTTGATCTGCTTTTTGTCACTGCTGACTCGATTTGCATTTTCTGGAATTTTGACTAGATACTGTCCTGCAGTGTGGACATGTCTGTTTCTGGTTTCTCCCATCCGTTGGTGAGTGGCACAATGATAGAGGCAGCTAGTCCTCATTGTTAGTGTGACTGGATTTAGAATAGCCTAGGAGACACATCTGCAGGAGCATCTTAAGGTTGTTTCTAGTGAAAGACCCCCGAAGAGGTACTTTCGTAGAAGGAGACCCGCACCCAGGAATCAGCGAGACCACGAGCTTGGATGCAAAACCGCAAGAGGCTTTATTGGAGATACGGGTACCCGGGCGACTTAGCTTCTGTGAGGCCAAGCGCCCCGAGCCAAGGGAAAGGGGTCCTTATATAGGGAAAAAGGCGCAAGCTAGAAGCAGGGATTCTATTGGATAATTCTAATGAGGCATTGTACAGAGCTATTCCCATTGGTCAATGTAAATGAGGCGCTATACAGGGTTATTCAAATGAGGCGCAGTACAGAGTTATTCAAATGAGGTGAAACACAGAGTCTTTCAAATGAGGCGAAATACAGAATCATTTCTATTGGATGGTTCAAATGAGACACAGAGCCATTCCAGATCAGCATATTCTCAAGGTCTGGTGTCTGGTGTCTGGTACAACAGACTCAATTCCCCCCCTCCGCTTCCTGATGGCTGACCTTGGGGGCGGAGACCTTGGGACGGAGTGTTTCTCATCGGGCGGGGGCTCAGGGGCAGGGCTCCAGGCAGGCCGGCTCACCTGGTGCTCGTTGCTCGGCCCCAGCCCCGGGGCGCGGCGCCAGGTGGGTGGGCCTGAGTCGCCCCGCATGGGTGAACCTGCTTGGGAGGGAGCCAGCCGCCAGGCATGTGGGTGCGAGCGCGTACGGGAGTGTCACTGAGAGAGAGAACGAGCCAAGGGGTGGGGTCTTTCACTAGAGGAACATAACTGAGGAGACCCACCTTGAGTGTGGGGAGCAGCATTCCATGAGCTGGGGTCTCAGGCTGAATGAAAGAGGAAAACAGAAAAAGCCCAAAGAACTCTGATGTCTCAGAGTTCTCTTTGGTTCTCTCTGGTATTCTCTTTGTTTCCTGATTGCCAACAGGATGTAATTAGCTACCCAATTTCCCCTTGCCATAGCTGTGAGTTACTCCTACCCTCCCTCCTATCCTCTTCTAAAATGATGAACTGTAGCTCTTAAATCATCAGCCAATATAAGGCTTTTTTTTTTTTTTTGGTCAGGTATTTGGTCACTGCAATGAAACACATTAAAATCACAGTGATTTTTAAGATTCACCAGTGTGGGGAAGGTATCAGTTGTCTACTATCCTTACTGCCCCATAGCCTTTCTTCATTTTTGCCAGGTATGGACACATGATTACTTTGTGTGGGCCTTTATATTCATTTCTTTAGGCAAAAATCTAGGAAAGGACTAACAAGATTCCACAGTGTATATTCCTCTTTGGAGACTGCCACATAGCTTTCCAGGGTGGTTTCAGCTTTTCAATTCAGCAGTGTTTGAGTTTCAGTAGCTCCATATCTCCACCACAATTTGGCATTTTCCTTCTTTTCCCTTTCTTTCTTTTTTTGTTAATGTTTTAATTTAGCGTACAAAATATTGGGTTTCATTATGACATTTATATACAACATTTGGCATTATAAATATATATCACTTTTTCTTAAAGTGCAAATTCATGTAGCATGATTATTGCAAATGTGTGTTGATTATGTAATTCTAAATAACCCTGGACAATTTTTGGCTTCTGGTAGATGGAGAGGGTTTTGGATCTATCTTCTCCTTTTTCTCCTTTATGCTAAGTCAGACACTAGGAATGGGAAGTAACATTCCTCAGTTGCCTGAAAATCTTATGACTCATCGTAGTGGTGGTGGTTAACCAATGATATGATTTTTAGAATTCTAACCAGAAAATAGTATTTCTTAAATATGAGAGTTACAACTAGGAAGGGACAAAGAGAAAAAAAATATTAAAAAGCAGGTATGAGATAGGGGAACTAAATTGTAATGTGACAATCTCACAATGCTAATGATGTCCACCACACCGTCATCTTCAAGCCATAGCTGCACCTACAGATTTCCAAGGCTGCATGCAGAGTGAATTTTAAGCTGACCTCTAGGATGTTTTCCTCTAGGTTTTGACCTCCACCACCACTCTGGCTATGTTAACAAAGGTCTTATATGAGACTAAGAGTTGTGAGAAGTAGCAGCAGATGTGACTAATTTTCTGTTTTGCCTCTATTTCCTGTGCTTATTTTGTTACTGTCTCTACCATGTAGTAACAATCAAATAGATCGGAGAAGTGAGACATGAGTGGACACTGAGGTCCCTTCTGGCCATAGCAAAGGCTCTAATAAGTCTTGAATTCAGTGTGGATTGGTGTTCAAGAGTCTTTGGATTCCAATGGAAGGTGAATATGTAAGTGTGAAGGGGTAGGGTGGGGACAGAAAGAGAGAGAGAGAGAGAGAGAGAGAGAGAGAGAGAGAGAGAGAGAGAGAAAGAGAGAGAACTATTAAGACTAAGAGCAAGGGAAAAACTTTCTAAAATGCAAAAAAATGCTATAAAGAAAATAATATCTCCTTTTCAAAACTCTTATTTTTGTAATGAAAACAGAACATACTAATTATTATAGTTTGTATCATAAATGTCCCCTAAAGCCCACACATATGGTAAAGTCTTGACCCCTAGCTTGATACCCTTGCAAAAAAGTGGATCTTTAAGAGGTGGGACCACCTTGGAGAACCTACTATAGTTGTTCTGCCAAATGGACATAGTATCAAACTGCTCTCTAAATTCTTCTATACCCATAAGCTATATGCAGCTTCCAGAGCCCATCAGAGAGTTTCTTTGTGCTGTGGGAAGTGGTTAACACAGAACCTCACAACTGGTCAAAGTGCAGAGAACAACTGAGTGCTCAGGATCTTCTGGACTGGAAGGACTGCTGTACTCATGAACTCACATCAGTGGTTGCCTACACAAGACCTGCATAAGATCAAGCCAGAGGCATTCTGGCATGCATGTAGGAAAGACTCATGAACCCTGTGCTGTTTTATGTCATTTTGACACAAGCTATTGCCATTTGAGAGGAGGGAACCTCATTTGAGAGAATACCTTCATAAGACCCAGCTGTAGGCAAGCCTGTAGGGCATTTTCTTGATCAGTGATTGATATAGGAGGGCCCAGCTCATTGTGGGTGTTACCAAGCAGGGCTGGTGGTTCTGGGTTTTATAAGAAAGCAGACTGAGAAAGCAACAGAGTAAAAAGCCAGTAAATAGCTCTTCTCCTTGGCCTCTGCATCAGTTCCTGCCTCCAGGTTCCTGCCCAGTTTGAGTTCCTGCCTTGGCTTCCCTCAGTGGACTGTGATTCAGGATAGGTAAGCCAAATAAATACTACTCCCCAAGTTGTTTTGGTCATTGTGTTTTATCATAGCAATTAAGAGCTCCAATTAAGACAAAAATTGGTACCAGGATCATGGAGTATTGCTGTGACAGACCTGGCCATGGGTTTTGGGGAGGACTATGCAAGGACTTTGGAACTTTGGGGCAGAGAAGCCTTTGACTTTTTAAAGCTATGTGAATTGTTAAAAGAACTCGGAAGATTAGAGAATAATGTGGAGAACAGTGCAGGTGATGGAAGCCTGGCTTGTGAAGTTTCAGGGAAAAGCAAAGGCTCTATGAGGGACATTAATATTGTGAATTACACATCTGCGATTCTGGTCAGCTGGGGCTGGAGAATCATCTGTGATTAACAAGAGACCAGTACCACTGAAGTACAACTGTTGCTTTACTGGGGAGAGTTGATGCTATCTGGCTAGAGCTGAGAAGTTAGCTGTAATTAAGAGACCAGCATCACTGAGGTGAAGTCTTCTGGAGAGGAAAGTATTTCCTTGGGGTCAGCACACAGAAGCTGTGTTCCAGACATGGCCAAGGCTGTACTCGTGTCAGCAGCCGAACTCAGAAGTGTGAGAGTCACCCAGGTGTTACTGGCTTCGAAGGCATGAGGAGGTCACGGAAAGCAGCTGAGGCTTATCACTCTGAGAAAAGTCTGGCGTTCCCGAAGAGAGCCCAGCCTACTGATGAAGGAGCAGCCAAGTTGTAATAGAAGACCCCAACATTTTGGAGATGCCAGTACCATGGGAGGACCACCAATAACAGCACAGCCGTGGAGTGGAACCAGCTGGAGCTTAGAAGACAAACTGTGCGTGTTGATGAAGGTTGAGCTGGAAAGTGATCCAGGCTTTTGGAGCCCATAGATGGTAAGCGAGTCTTAGACATTAGATGCTGAGTTATTTACACTGTGAGAATTTGGCTTTACTTTGCTTTGATTGTGACTATGCCCTGGTCCTTTCCTCTTGGAATAAAATATTTCACTGATTTTTATTTTATAGGAGCCTACAGTTGAGAGACTTTGAACTTTTAAGTGTTTGAATTTTTCAAGTCTGTAGGACTATTTTATATTGTGATCTTGATGTTAATATGTGATCTTGGTGATGAGCAAGAAAGGAAAGGTTATGGCTTAACAGTGATGTGTTTGCATTTCAAGTTGAAAAGGGATAAATTGTACTGGATAGTTTAATGTCTGTTTGACACAAACTATAATCATCTGAGAGGCAGAACCTTAACTGAGAAAATGCTTCCATAAGATCCAGCTGTAGGCAAGCAAGCCTGTAGGACATTTTCTTAACCAGTGTTTGACATAATAGGGACCATCCATTGTGGGTGGTACCATCTTTGGCTGGTGGTTCTGGGTCCTGTAAGAAACCAGGCAGACTAAGCCAGTAAGTACCATTTCTCCAGGTTGTCTGCATTAGTTCCCTGCCTCCAGGTTCCTGCCCAGTTTGAGTTCCTGCCTTGGCTTCCCTCAATGGACCATGACTCAGGATGTGTAATCCAAATAATTCCTACACTCCCTGGGGTTGCTTTTCATTATAGTATTTCATCACTGCAGTAATAACCCTGTATAAGACAAATCCCCATCTAAAAATGAGGATGGACAGACTAGCTTCTGGAAGAGAAAGAGTCCTTTTGCTTTTAAGGGTGGGACTTCTGTTGGGTTGACCATGCTGCAGTGGATGGCCTCACACTCAGGACTATCTGGGCAGCACAAATCAGACCACAAAGGTTGGTGAAAAAGGAGTAGAAATTGGAGAGTTGCTGGGGAGGCAAAGGGCATCTGGGAGGAGTAGCAGGTAAATATAATCAAAATACATTGTATGAAATTCTCAAAATTAATACAAAATATTACATTTAAAAAGAGGTTGGGCCCAGGAGGAAATAGTGTGGTCACCAGGTATATCCTCTTCAAGGAGTTAGAGGCCCTTGGCTCTTCTTTGTTCTCTCTCTCATGTCTTGGCTGCTTTTGTTTTGCCCCACACTTCTGCTGTCTTATGCTGCCTTGTCCCGGGCCCAAAAGAAATGTGACCAAGTTATCTGGGGCTAGAATACATGAAGCCATGAACCCAAATAGCACTTTTTATTTTTATAAGTTGACTAGCTAGTGCCTCTACATGCTATTGCAGTGACATCTTGCAGGCCAGTCTCAGAACTGTATGAGCACCTAGTGATGGCTGGTATGTTGGTGTCTCAGTTCATGTGGGGTGGAGGCTGGAGAAGAGGAGGGTAGTCTAAGGGCAGAAGCCAGGTTTTGCTCTTTTCTGATGTCAGTTTCCCTGGGATTTAGTTACTTCCTTGCAGGTAGTAACTCCAAAGGGCAACCATGGAGGCACTAGAGATGTGAGTTGGGACACTGTATAAGGGATCCTTCTGTTTACAATTCTTTCACGAACATGTTTTGTCCTGCCTTCAAGGACATAGTAGGGATACAGGCTGAAAAATCCTTCCCGATCTCCCCACTCTGATTTTTGGCAGCCTCAGTGCTTGCAGCCAGGCATCTTGAAGGAGGATGATGATGGCTCATAAAGGGTTAATTGTTTCCATTCAATCATGAAAGTTTAGCATACCATGGCTCTACATGTTAGCTTCCATCCTATCTGGTCTGCCAGAATTGCACCAAACTTAGCCTTTCTTCTTGAAGATTCCCCACGTTTTTTCTCCGGTGAACCCTGCAGTAAGTTTTGTTACCAAGATCTTGAGGTTTCCATGCCTACCAGTCCTGTTTTCTCAACTAGCGCTCTCAGGCTGGCAAGAGGGAACTGACTTAAGTGCAGAAACATTTCAACTTCCCAAAAGATTAACTGGCAGAGAGCTCTCCCACAGATCCTCGGCGGTGTTCTCTGTTAAGGTCGGAGCGCATGGGCGCTCTTCATAAATGTGATAGTTTTCCTGCAGTTCTCCACCTGAAATGTCACATCCATCAAAACCTCGCCTGCAGCTGCATCTTCCCGACTATCCCTTCTGCCCACCCACGTGCTCGGGGCTCCAGCTGCTCTTTGGGTGAGTGTGATTTCCACTCCTCAGAGCTTTACCTGCCAACGAGAACAAATGATCTTTGAGCTCTCTTGACGATGATGCTTCCCATGGTGTTTGACACTCAAGACTAAAAATAGCAAGACGAAAACCTGGCATGTTCTCTAAGGAGATAAAGGCGAATAACATAACTGGATTATTCTTGGTTATCTTGCAGATATCCACGTGACCAGACGTCTGCAAATGGTGGTGAGGTCATTTCTTAGTCTCCTCTTAATCTGTTCACAGATGGCCTCAAACATTTTAAGAGGGTCTTATTTACTTTTTTTTTTTTTTTTTAACTCCTCAAGTCAAGGCAGCCAGCAGTGTTAGAAGCTTGCACATTGGATTGTCATTTTGACTTTCCCAAGTGACTTCCAGTTGTTTTTTTTCCCCTTTCGTTTCCCCATCTCAGGTTTTTCTCTTGGGGGAAGGGTAGCTGTGCTCTTTCAAAAGTGGTTGCTAAGAAAGACTCTTTTCTGTTTATAGGCTCTGAACAGATCTTGGCGGCTGAATGACAAATATGGTGCTGTGCTTGCAGGGAGGGGTGGAAGGCCGCCAGCAATTAGCAGCCTGGAGCACAAAGGCCCACAATGAGGCCTTTGAGAGTGTTGGCTGGCATCTTGGGGCCACAGATTGCTTGATAGAATTCAAAAAGGTGCTTGCCTCATGCCTTCGGTGACAAATTTATTTCCACAAATCAGCCATGCTTGTATAACTTGACTGGACCATCAAGGAGCACAGCAGGTTTTGATTTTTTTTTTTTTTTTTTGCCTCTCAAGGAAATTTAGGCTGCACAGGAGCCAAAACTCAGTGCTGATTTTATACAGTTTCAAAACAAGTGTCTCTTGCTCTTTGGGGCAGAAGTTGAAATGTCACAGTCCAATGTAGGCAACCTAAGGATAGGTGTAGCCTCATTTGCCATTTTTGTCTTTTTGTTAGGGGACTTATTCCATTTTTCCCTTTTTGAGACAGGATCTCAATTTGCCTTGGATAACCTAGAACTCACTATGTAGAACCTTGAACTCGTAAAGATTTTCCTCTGCCTCTGAAGTTCTGGGATTAAAGGCTGGTGCTACCATGCCCAACTTATTCCATCCAGGATCAGTTGTTCCTCAGGGGCACTGGTCCAGAGACCAGAGTTGTCAACCCACTCCCCTGCAAAGGCTAGAAGAGATGCCATTTCACCCTTCTTTCATCACACCACCACCTAGGTGTCCCTTGTGATGAGATGAACTTGAGAAGGAAGAGAATGAGTACAAGTGAGTGTACTTTAAGCTTAGGTGTTTACCAAAACTAAGTTGTCTTAAACTGGAAAAATCTGAGGAAATATGATTGCTAAATTTGAGCTCCACTTTTACTGCTGCCACGCTGAATGGGAGTTCAGTGGGTCACACAGTTATGCTTACATTTGTGTAAGCATCTAGTGCAGGAAATCCATGAGACAAAGTAGATTAGTGTTTATCATGGCTGTGTGGAATGGAAGAGGGAGTGACTGCTAATGGGTTTGGGAGTTTCTTTGTGGGGGTGATACGAGTGTTCTAGAGTTAGATAATGGCAATGACTGCACAGATGTGTGGACCCAGATAGTCTAAGGTGATCTGGCCTGTGACTTGTAGCTCAGTGGAAACACAATAATTAGATTGGTTAAAAAAAACAGGGAAGCCAAGATTTCCTTTGTATATCTGAATAGTGAGATGAATGAACTTCACTCTATCTGAAGGTTGTTAATCAAGCAATGATTTTTCCAACTCTCCCAGAGTTGTAGCATGTCAGATAAAAGTCCATGATCTCATTTACATTATTTCTACTCAAACAATAAGCTGGCCATCCTGCTCCTTCCATGCTCTAGTGGCACCCCACTAAAGCAATCTCCAGACTCTCACCTCGTTGAACTCTGGTTGAATCATGGCTTCATTTTTTGCACTTATGATTTTATTTGAAAAAAAGTTATCAGTTCCAGACTTTTCTCTTTTAATTCTACCTTTTCTTTATAAGCCTGGAAATTAATGATTATTAAATGTCTTTTGTAAAAACTTTTTTTCTTTTAAGCTTTTTGATTTCTCACTGATCAGAACCCTGTTGTCTGCCTGAGGTTCTTTCTTGAACAAGTTGGTGCTAAAGAGAATCTGGATACTAGCATTTTTGTGATCTATCCTATTCTATATGTTTCATGTCCATGACAGGGAGCGTGCAAGGCCCTCTCTGAAGTACTCAAGTATGTAGAAAGACACACAATTTACAAGTAAAAATATACAAGATAGTTCCATTTGTATCTTGAGCTTTCTCTATATTTTGTACTGGCTTTTTGTTATCCACTTTGTTTTTTTTTTTGTTTTTTACTTTTTATATATTTGAATTACAAACAAGTTTGAATTACATGACAATCCCAGTTCTCTTTTGTTATCCACTTTGTGAGCCTTCAGAATCCTTCAGAATCAGTTCAAAGCGGCATCTCCCTCTTCTGCTCTCTCCTGTTTTAGCTAGACGTGCTTAGATGATTCTTTTTTTTTCTTAAATGACTTTTGAATTGATACAAGGGTTCCATTTTTTTAATGAGTCAAAAACTTGGTTTTTCTATTATCAATCATTCAGTTAAATATAATTTTAATAGGAGAAATTGCAAGGATATACCAAAGAGATATTATAATTAATTTTGACAATTTTAGAAAAGAATGTTGTAAGTTATCACTTTGAGCAAGGATTCTTAAATCTTTATCAAATTAACCTCTGAGCACTTTTTAGAGTTTTTTTATGCCCCTCCCCTCTTGGTGGCCAAGGGACTGTGAGGTTTAGTGCTCCATGCTGCCCCAAGTCTTCACATGCTAAGGTTGCAGAACTGAGAAGTACAAAGCTGACAACATGGCAAGGTGAGGTTACTGCACAGCAGTCTCAGGCCAGGGCTGGAAGATGTGCAGATATGCTAGTCTCTGCAGACAGTAGGAGCTAGCATGAAGTTGAGTCAGCAGGAGGGGAGAAGCAGACTACCAGCTACTCTCTCACAGGGGAGAGCAGACTACCAGCTACTCTCTCACATTTTGGCATTGAAGTCCAGGAGATGAGGCATATAGCCCTGGAGAAAGAGAAGGTTGACAGCATCAAGACAAGAGCCCAGGATTCCCCCACCAAGAGGATGTTAATTTGTCACACGAAAGTTTGGCTGGAACTATGTTGGGAAGGAGTATAGGAGGGGAGTGTCCCTCCTAGGGAAGACTCAGTGTTTGTATTTTGATTATTTCTTAAATTGAATAGTGCTTTAGACTGCACTAAAATTTTGATTATACATATTCATTATATGTATTTGTCTATATATATATGCATATTTGTCATATATAACTTCTGAAAGCCAGGGTAATTAAGAAACTATGTTTTAGGCTTTTGCCACAAATATTTTACTTTTTTGATATTAAAGTGTGTCTTAATTATAAATGTCTAATGTTATAAAAATACTTTAATCACTGAGCACAAAACCCCTCATTTTTGTGAAATTTTAGTCTATTTTCATTGTGTATATATTCATTTGCTCAGTTGTAGCCTGTGAAATTACTGGTATTTTACTGTTTTGATTAATGAAATTGCATGTTTCCTGTGTAATATGTCTAGGGGAATGCCTGTGCACACAACACACACACACACACATACACACACACACACACACACACACACATACACACACACACACACACACACCTACCTCACGTTTTATGTGCATGCGCACATAGGTAAACATACATTCTTCTTTATAAAAACAGGAGATATTATTTGTATTTTTTTTGACTTAACAATGTGTTGAGAATAGTTTTACACATCATTATCTTCCTATGATTCCATTTTAAAGTGTTAACATAGTATTCCACTGCCATTTTATTACAAAAATAGTATCAAAATATCTACCAGCAATAGTTTTTTTTTTTGGTAGTTAGGCTTTTAAAATAAGCATGTAATAACATGGAATTATATAAACTTATAATTAAATGTGAAATTTTTGTTACCTGTATTTTATTAATTTCTATTCCTGTAAACACGGTATAAAGCCAAAATTTTGCCTATCTGCCAGTTTCCTGGGTGAAAAACTAGTTTATTTCCCCCTTTGTTCCTAAGGCTGGATTGTTTTCCAGATGTTTAGTGGTTTTGTGCTTCTTTAGATTTCATCTTTAAAAAAAAAAATGTTTCTTCATTAGTTTGTTGCTTATCCTGGATCAGTCCAGCCTACACAGGCATCTAAACTTGCAGTCTGGCCTCTGGTTACTCCTCCCTTCCTCTCTCCCTCTCTTCCTCCCCCCCCCCTTAATTTTTTCCTTTTGAGATAGGACTCATGGTGTAGCCCAAGCTTGATTTGAGCTAATCATCCGCTGTCCCACCCCACAAGTCCTGGGATTACAGACATGCACCACCACATGCACTTCCAGTCACTGTTTCTAACGTAGAGTTTCTGTCCTTAGAGTCAGTTGCTAATACATTTCTTTTAATCTCCTAGTATTGGTTTTCCATGCAGTATTTCTAACAAAGAGTTCACTGACAGTTTAGAGTGGAGAGATCTTGATGATTTAGTTTTCATCACATAACCTGAGGATGCTAGCATAACTCTCTAAAACTAAAAACTTTCTCAATGTCACAGCTCATATGAGGGCAGGATACAGGATAGGGTAGGTAGGTTACTGGCCTCCATCACCCCTCAGCCTTCCACAGCTTCTTATGGACCAGGTCTCTGTGGAGCAACCATCAAAATAGGACACTGGCCAATAGAACAATATTCAAATTTCCTTTTAATTTTTTCTCTGTCTGAATTCTGTTTTAATGTTCCTTCTTTTGTACGAACTGATTGGTTTACTGTAAAAAAAAATGCAGTATTTTTCTCCTACAATATCTCTTTTAAAAATCTTTTTGGCTTGAGACATCTTGAAGGTCATATTCTAATCCCCCCTTTCAATCTTCCAGCCTGATTAAGCTGGCTAGTGAATCAAGAGGATGTGACAGCCAATGTCGTAACTTCAAAAGGAAAGGATAGGGATCTAGCCTTCAGTGCCAACTGTGTGTTGAGTTGTTTGTGTATTTTATCTCATTATAATCTCAGATGAACATTGTGTGATGTTATCTTTATTCTCCTCATTACACAAGCCAGCTGACATTCTTGCCAGTGAAAAAAGGTCAGATCAAGTTTGAAATTTACTCTTTTCAGGGGGTTCAGAGGTATTATATTGATAAAGTTAGAAATTCATTGTCTTTCTCTTTTAAAACTTCTTTGAATTTAAAATAGAATTTTGCAAATGCTGAACTCCAGGGCAATCTTCAAATTATATATCATCATGTGTACTCACACAGCCATGAAAAAGGAGGTTTTGGCATTTTCGTATTTGAAGCTTGTAAGATGATCCCTTGTTGTTGCTTTAAGATGTGTCCTACAGGGGAAAACTGTGGCTCCTGAAGTAGAAAGATTATCCATGATTCCATTTAAAAGTTGGCTACCTCATCTATGTATCATCTGAGTCGAGAAGTTTGCTGTAGTTGTCAATACAGCTGTCTAGTAATTTATCTTTGAGAGTGAAGGAAATATCATACCCATGAATGCGTGAGCAGATGTCTGCTAAGCTTTCTGCCGTATCATCATATCATCTAACAACAACTGACCAGAGGCTTGAAAGTGTGTGTGCATGTGTGAGTGTGCAAGTGTGTGTGTGTGTGTGTGTGTGTGTGTGTGTGTGTGTGTGTGTATCTGTGTAGAGTGGCCAGGAGCTCTGGATAACACTGCAAACTCCTAAGCATTGTGAGACTTACCCATTAGTAAGCAGAAAGAGGAAAAGCATGGTAGAAAGAAAGAAAAAATATTTGAGGGACCTAATTACAAACCTGACCAGCTATTACTGGTCTGTTCCTAAGGAATAGGGCAAAGGTAATGTACCTGTTCCCACTTATTTACATGTGCCATCAGCTAACTTTTTTTGCTAAAGGGTTAGGAGAAAATGCCAATAATTCTAGGGGAAACATGTTATCAGCAACTCTAAGTTTCTAACAACAGGTAAGTTTGTATAGGAGCTGTTAGTGGAGGGCTTTCTTATTTAAAAAGAAGGTAAGAGATTCTTATGTCCCCAGTGTGACTTATAAGGACATAGCCGGCTATGAATAGATAGGCATTTATGCATGCTTACTTTCATTTTGAACTCCACATGCTTTATTGATGCTGAGTCATCAGGATAAAAATTATCCTTGGAATTATGGAAAAAAATGTTATGTCTTATTGTGTCTACACTACCGAGTCTCAGCACTTAGCAGAGATGCCAGTGGCATTCAGCCAGGAATCGTCACGGCAGAGAGCACTGAATGCCAAGTTGTAGTAGAATTTTGGTCTTAGTGACCCATTCTTTGTTTGAAAGTTCACCTTTTTTTTTTTTTTAAAGCAATGGTATTGTTTCAAATCTAGACTAATGTCTTTGGATGGTAATGGTAGAAACAAGTGCTGTCCATTAATGGTGTTTCATAGACACCCTCCAAACAAACCTGGAATATTTATGCCCATCTAATACTGACAACAATTTTCCCTGATATGATTAAAGAAGGGCCAGCCAGCAATCAAAAATACATACAATTCCTCGCTATTTTCTCCAAGGCAATTTATCTAGGATGAGAGTCTAACTCCTTTATATTTCATGATGATCTTATCTATGTTTCCACATTGGTAAAGAATACTGATATTTTTACAATTGCCCACTGTAATGCATGTATATAATATTTGTAATTACTTGTAATGTTTTATCTCACTTTAATGCTTCATATGTAATATGCACAGTATGAGCACTCAAAGTCACACTCCTGAATGGGGTCATTTCATAGATGATCCAATGTTTCACTGCCATCCTCTGTTCCTTGCAGAATGGAATTTTTTCGTGCCAATAGTCCCCTCTGGAGGCCTTTCTAAACGTTTATTTGTGTTCATGTTGTAAGTAAATGATTAAGCACACAAGATGAAACAAAAGAGAACAAATAGTCTGATCTTTGAGATAAGGGGCTGACTAGAGAACCTGACACAACCTCAGATGAGCTCAAGGTACCTGTTTCCCGATGATTCTTTGCCTCTTCAGCACACAGCCCTTATTTTTTTTTTTTTGTGTGTGTGTGTGTGCATGTACTTGTGTGTTTTCTTAGTGTAGAGGCTCAGGTGTCTTCTTCCTCAGTCACTCTTTACTTTGCTTCACTTCATCATGATTTTTCCTTCGTTCCTTCTTTCCTTCTTTCTTTCTCTCTCCCTCCCCCTCTCTCTGTTTTGAGAATCTCTCACTGAACCTGTAGCCTAGAGCTCACCAACTGGCTAAGCTGCATAAGTTCCAGGGAACCTACCTTCCCAACTTTCAGCACAAAACCATGCTGCCTTGTGAATGCTGGAGATCTGAACTCTGGTCTTCCTCCTTGGGCCCACGATCAATTTACTCACTGAGTCATCTCCATAGCCCTCACTCAGTATGCTCAATATGTCTTTTGTTAGTTATGGAATTATGACTTAGAAATAGGTGTGCTTCTCATTGAGGGCATTGTCATCATGGAAGAAGCATGTGTGAAGTGAATCTTGGTGCAGTAAACAGAATGCCCATGTCCTCTATCAGATTCAATTGTTAAACTCCATTATGATGTTATATGGAAATGGTGCCTTTTTGTAGTTGTGTGGGTAATGGAGTAGAAGTATTAGGAATGGCATTGGTGCCTAATAAGAGGGGAACTGAGAGCTCCCTTCTTCCTTCAAGAAAGGGCACAGAAAGGAAATAGCCATCTATGAGGAGAAGGGTGCTCTCTCAGACATCAAATCTGCTGGCTCTTTGATCTTGGCCTTGGCTCTCCTCTAAGACACTTGGCAGAGATGAATTTTACCTACAGACATCATTTAGTTCCAATTTTGTCATGTCTCTTTACTTACCTTCCCTTTCCTGACTATATGTTCTAGACTCACCTCCAAAATTGGGGAAGATGGCTATTTTCTGCCAGAGGATCTGGGTTTGTCAGTCATTGGGCCAAAGATAGTAACCATGGTTATTGCTATTCGTTCTCCAATTCAGGATTAAAATAACCTGGCCCCATATTATTTATAATACAAATCTCCCTTAAACATCAGAGTTACCCTAGGGAGGAATTTATGATCCTCAATAGTAGAGATAGTTAGCTTGATGATTTGCTGTAGAAGCCTTTCTGTTTATTAGGGGACATTATTGGCATCCTTGGCCTTGTGGGAAGTTGTCAGTATCCTTGGTCTGATGACACACTAAATGACACACTAGTGATGACACTAGAGGACAAGAACATTCCCATTCTGATCACCAAAAGTGTCTTTCTACCTTGCCAAATGTTCCAGGGGAGGGACAAAATGTCCCAAGTGAGATGAACCATGGGAACACATAAAAATGTTTTATTTCTAACTTTTCTATATTATTTTTTTCCAAAATAAGTTGTTATCTGTTCTGGCAGTATTGATTCAGAACTTGTGCCCTTTGTACTTTCCAGGAGGGTTTGGCTGTTATACCCAACTGTTCTGCAGTTTCCACATTTACACAGCTTAATATTTTGGAAATTATTGGAAAGATGTTGGAAAGATGCCCAATGTTTTTAGGGGATGATAAATAGTATTTTATTTTTCTTCATCTTTCCTTCTTCCCTCCTTGGTAAAGTCTTAGGATTCCATTGGGTTTTACATCTAGTTATACCCAAGCAATTCTTGGCCTTGGGAATTTGAGTTGATTATAGTTTCATGAATCCTGGGGATCAAAGATGACTTTTCATCCTTAAAATGCTTTGTTAATGTCAAATTCACTTAATGAACCGACTCTAGAGTCCCACTCAGAGATAGTTGCAGAATATTAAAGAGTGTGTTCAATTTGGCCCCAGAATGTCTGCACATACATGTATCACATTTGATGTACAAACACACACACACACACACACACACACACACACACACACACACACACACACGAAAACTCTGGATAGATAAATTTCAAAGCACAACACTCAAGTGGGATTTATAATGTTTCCTTCTTTGGTGCATTTCTATTTTCTATTTTTTTGTACAAAATGTCTAATGATTGTTAAATTTAAAAAATCAAAAATGCTTGAAGGACTCATCCTTGAGCTCTTGCCTTGAGCTCTTGCAAGACTTGGCACCTGTCTAAGAGTGTTAATAGTAACAAGAGTTTGACTGAAATGGCATTTATTTTTAGAAGACACAAGGATGACTGAGTCACCCATCATATTTTAGGGGGAGGTTGAAACAAGAAACCCCAAAGGAACAGGTGAAGATTTGCTAGGCTGATTTCTGTCTTGTGCTCCAAGTTTTATGGGTCAAGATATATGTATGTGTATGAGCTCAGATGGAACTTTCCTGAGGTCCCGAGGGGCTGAATTTAGCAGTGAACTAAGGCTCTGAGCCCCAGAGACAGTCATCCAGCAGAGAATAACTAGTGTATCCTGGGACTGTGTATATTTAAAAGCTATCCAGTGAGTACTCTGTGTTCCTAGAGCAGGTTGGACTTGCCTGTCTCCAAGTGGCTTGAATACCAAACACTTCCCTGAAACTCCATTGGCTGCTGAGCTGGCTCACAGGCCATGGCCTCCAGAGCCTTGGTAAATCATAACTCACAGATACAGTCACTGTGTATTTCAGAAGCCTGAGTGAGCTTTCCTTGGGGGAGGTACTCTAGTGCTGTATTGGGTGCCCACTCTTTCTCATCACATGTGCATATTAAGATGATGTTAAGGGGAGGTTGCCATAGCAAAGTGTCTGTGAATGGGGAAGGGGAAAGAGTAGATGAGTGGAGATAGTTAATTCTGACTTGTTTGTTTGATCAATGATGTGCTTATCACCAAGGTTGGGTGATACAGAAGGCAACATACAGGCTTGGGGAAGAGATACATCAGGCCCTGAGTCCAACTTCTCCCACATGCCACCACACGTCACACGAAAGAAGTCATTGAGCCTCTCACAGCAGCTCTCAGTGCCTCATCTGTAGAGTGGGCACAACACAGACTTCCTCCTAGTTTGACTGTGAGGATAAGAACATAGACCATGGGTCTGAATGGCTTGATGTGTAGCAGCCACTTAACTTTCCTTTCTTTCTCGTCATTTTCCAGATGTATGGCTAACGATTAGCTTCAGTCACACATTTTCATAAGCCAGTTTCTGTAAAGGGACAGACAGCACTTCAGTAGTGGAACTAGAGGGAAAACCAAGAGTGCCACACCTAAATTTACATTACAAACAGAAAACACATCTCTGCCAGTTTTCATTGATGAATGTAAGAATGTGAGCATAAAAATGATGGGCAATTTTCTAGCATAAGGTCAAATGGAAATAAAGGAATTTGGGAGGAATATCATTTCATTTAATTCAGATAGGGATCCCATCATCAAATTGAGAGCTGCTGTTCTCTGTACAAACCATTCTCAGCTGGTAGGATATCCAATACCAGATAGCAGACTGAATTTGTTCCATAAGCAAGTCCCTACTGTGGGACATTCTATTTCTAAGGTCAATTTCTACTTGGGCTCTGACGCTCATTATTAGTGAGGAGTAAATTATTCGAAAACATAATTGATACATAAACAATCCTTAAAGAGTTACCATCTGGAGAGGAGGCTGAAAAATCCTTTAAATAAATGGACTCTGAGATGTTGCTAGAGTACTTAATCTTTTGAAATCAGACGATTCTATAAATAATTTCCTCCTTTGTGCCCAAAATCTGGAAAAGAGTGGGAAGAAATTATCAGGCCACACAAACTGACCACCTACAAAGAGAGATCTGGCAGTAAGTAGATATGAAAGCACATGGCCGCTTAAACAGATTCTCCCAGCTTTTGAGCAAGTTAAGAACAGAACCCGCTTGTTTCCAGGGATGATGCAGTTAAAGTAGGGCTTAACATGTGATCCATAGATACCAGCATCCCTTCCTGTTAGCCTTCCATTGACCTGGAGGGACAGATTCAGATGTATAGACTTAAGTGACTGACCAGCGCTCAGGTAAAAATAGAACTGCAAAAGTTCTGTGAGGTTTAGTCTTCCCACCACACCTCTCAGTGCAGTGCCTCTCAATAGAGATCTAGAGATAGTCAGAAATTACCCAGCAGAACAGAGGAGACCTGAATGGCTGTTGAGGCAATAAGACTTGCTTAAGAACTGAGGACCTTGAGAGGACCATGCTGTTGATTATTTGACAGGTGTGGATGTGGGTTAGAATAGATGGATGAAGAAGGGACTAAGATAATATTAGAAAGAACCCAAGTACTAGTGGTAACTCTTTGCTATTTGTGTGACAGAAAAGCGTGATCCCTCTGCTTCAGCAGCTTTGAAATTCATCAAGAGACCATTGATGCTAAAGTTCTTTAGGAGAAGTACTTAAAAGTTCCAAGACAGGTGCTCATAAATTACAATATTTGTAACTTCTTGGAAAATGGCCAGATTTGAAGCAGGGGTATTTTGAGATGTCACTTTGGCCAAGGAGCAATATTTAAGTAAAGAAGATTTAGCAAGTGGCCTTTGGTAGTAGATTTTTAAAATTCTCTTCTGAGTTGATGCAAACATGTATTTCTCCGTTTTTGAGTATCAAGAGAACATGGGCTAAATGTTTCAACTTAAAACACAGAGTTTACATAAATGCCAAAGAAAAGTGGAAGTACTTTCAAGCAAAATTTATTATCTACTCAAGAAAAACACAATGACCTTTGCTTGTAAGAATTCAAAGTCAATGACCTGAAAGCCAGGTATGAATATTTTTTTCCTTTTAAAATCAGATACAGAGAGTAGAAACAGCAAATTTTCTTAAATATAACAGGCAACAGAGTTGAAGATTTGTTTTCATAAATGGTGTGAAAAAGTAGTGTTCATTCATCAGCAAAGCTGCGTGTGGCCAACTGATTTCCAATCCCAAGTTTTTCTAATAAAGCTGGCTGTGAACTGGACAGTTAAGTGGGTTTCTCAAAGGTATGTTTTATTCTCCCCCTAATGATGTTCCTCTGTAGCCAGATTTACGCGCATTTTAGATTGGCTACAAAAATATCTTTTCAACTCATAGAATTTTGTGTTGATGCTCTCTTCTAGATTCACAAGATATCATAAGATATCATAAGAAGCATTCTGCTGAAAGAGTTTAAACTCAGTTTAAGTGCAGGATAAAGACCAAATTGGGAAATCCCTGTCTTCTGAACAAGTAAATAGTCTGTACAAAAAAACTCCATATGTACAAAATACTAGAGTCTATATGTTGTGGGAGATCAGGCATTGCTCACAGGAGGGAAGCCATAAAAATTTCTGCCTATAAGGTGCTAAAGATTCAAAGAGGAACAGGTCTTATGCAAATTCATTTGAAATACAAAGCTAAGTTTCAGGGTATGGTGGAACACAGGCACTGCAAATCCATTAAATCTTTCAGGTTTGGTATTGTTTTGTAGAGCTGTTTTGGGGGCAAAAAATACAACCTGAATGATTTAACTATTATATCTAAAAGTGCCTAATTTATTATTTTTAGGAAGTATGTTACACACACCAGAAAAATCAGGCTCAACATATATATTCCTGTCTGCAAATGGAGTCAGGATTCTGGGTTCCATAGAAGAAAAATAATTATTGTAGTAAAAATAAGTGTATTGATCATAATCCTTGCTAAAGCCAGCCTTAACACTCAGGATGCTCCTGAAGTACTCTATAAAATAATGTGGAATTTTTTTACATTTCCATAAATGTACAACACAGCATATGATTTATTTGTCCTTATACAATCGAACGTATAAGTGTACACACAGTGAACCTTACCTATGGGTATTACTTTCATCTCTTTGCCCCTCTTACTAACACTGCTTTTAAGTTTTAACAGATAAATAAACACTAAGAGCTCATTGTCCACGATGCTGATGATTATATTTTAATATAAAATAGCAATGCAAATTTACAACACGATTTGTCCTGCAGTGTGGCTAAACCTTCATGATAGTCATGGTAGTGACCAAGGGATCTTAATTACTCACTGTTTGCACTTCTGATAAGTACACACACACAGAAATTGGGCAGGAAAAGACTCTTATGTGAAAACTTAATGCAATTAACAAAAATCACACCCATCCCAATGAACTTTCCTACTCGTTCTAGATTTTATGATCACTGTGCATAAAACAATATATGAGAAGTGCAGGCAAACAATAGCTGAAGTATAGTTGTCATATAGTGTAAACCAGGGCACTAGGCAAACTTGTGAAAGAAAAATATACTGCCAAGCTTAGGGTGAAAATGCAAACTATAGCATTTCAGAAAACAGTCTTCTGGCTTCCTGAGGACAGAACACCTTCCAGAGAGGTGGGAATAGAGCCACGAGACCAGAAAGCCTCTGGAGAGTCCCCTTTCTTTCTTTTCTTGTTTCTTCCTTCCTCCCTTTTTCTTTCTTTCTTTCTTTCTTTCTTTCTTTCTTTCTTTCTTTCTTTCTTTCTGCCTCAACTATTCCACTTTTTAAAATTATGATGACTTTCATTCTTATTCCATATCACAGACATTTAAAAGTTCAGGGCAGAAAGCAGGAAACTGCATTTATGAGGGTGTAAATTTGCCACATTTCCCTGAAGCTCCCAGCGGCAGTCACTGCTGGTGATCTGGTGGCAGCAGGTGGAGATGGAGATGGCCTGTGGAAACCATAAGGCAAGACAGCAACAGGCCTGCGGGGACATTTCAGGTGAGTTCTGCAGATGTGTTGTTGAAATGTGGAGTAAATAAGGAGGAAGGTGATTCACAGCCTCTTGACATAGTTTCCGGGAAAGGTACCAAAGAATTTGGTTCTTCTTGAGGTTCCTGAAAACAGAAGCAATAAATGAAAAGGTGTGTAACAGCAATGTCAGAATGTCAGGTACTATGTCTGCTCGAAGACTTCTGTCTACAAGGGTTCACACCAAGGGAGCAAGCCCTAAATAGTTTGGGAAGGGAATATAGAAAACTCACTTGATGACAATAGAAGGAGAAAGCAGGAAATTTAAGTGTCCTGCCTGATGTCATCATTGTTTCATTTGCATAAGTGATACATATTCATCACATGGAGCTAAATGGGGAAGTCCAGCCTCCCAGTCTAGAGAGAAAGACAATTGTGCAGAGGGATGGGTGGTAGGACTCAGATCACCACGAAGACAGAAAAGGAGTAAGAGATAACTGTGGGGCTTGCAATGGGACAAGATGACTGATGAGCAAGGGATATACATAAGAGTTAAGGATTGATTCAGGAGCAGGAGGCCCCATCTGCAGTGCCACACGGCCACTCCATGGGACACTGCCAATATCACAAGTGCTCTAATCTCATGCTCAGTGCTACCTCACTTACTACAAAGGCACTGTTATGCTTCTTAACAAAATACATAATTCTGAGCAAGTTAAAAAATTCTAAATTTTTAAAAAGTAGAAGATTGGCTACTGCTTGTGCGGGCGTGTGGAATGGAGTTCAAACACTGAAAATGATTTCTAACATGGACAGTTAAACCAAGTGCGTGCATGGC
Organism: Cricetulus griseus; assembly: GCF_003668045.3. Classification (NCBI taxonomy): domain Eukaryota; kingdom Metazoa; phylum Chordata; class Mammalia; order Rodentia; family Cricetidae; genus Cricetulus; species Cricetulus griseus. The sequence continues at coordinate 40,713,118 of NW_023276807.1, forward strand.
TATTCTCACAGCCCCCCTTGGTTTCATATGCCCCAATTCTTCAGATGCTTTCTGTAAAGTCTGTATAAAAATTATTTTGTGTTTTAGTGTAGTAGATTGGGTGGGGCCTCTGAAATTTCATTTCTCATTAACCTTCTATAACTTACTGGTTTGTTTGCAACCCCTGAAAACCATATATGTAAACCACTTCTCTTCTTTTTGTGGGGATTAATAGAAATTATAGAACCTAAGGCATGTGTCTCCTACCTGGCTGAAGTTCTTTTATTATCTCACTACTGCTGGGCTAGTACAGAGAAAGATTTCATTCCCACATTTTTATTTTTAAAAATTTTATGAGTATGGGTGTTTTCCCTGAATGTATGTTTATGCTCCACCTGTGCATAGTGGTTATGGAGGTTAGAACGTGTGTTAGATGCCTCTAGAACTGGAGTCATAGACAGTTAATGGAACCCAGATCATCTTAACTGTCTCCAGCCTCCCCAGCTCTTCCCCACACTTTTGCTTGTCACCTCTTTTCTTTGTGTCTGGGTGTATACATTTGTCTACCAATATTTTCTGAGAAGACCGAATGTTGTTTCCTCCTCTTGCTCATCTCTTCCTCCCCATCTCTTTTCGTGCTGGGGACTGGACAGTTGAGCAGTGGGGGATGTTAAGCATGTACTCCATGGCTGAGCTTTCAGTCTCTAAGATGGTAACTCTGCTTTTGAAGTGGCAACAAAGTTAGTTCTTCCTTCTCCTAACTGAAGCTGAGGAGGATCCCTAGACTTTTAGGATTGGCTACATGAGTTCTAGCAAAAATTTCATCTTGTTCCCCTTCAAATGACATTTCCCCTGTTGACAGCTAACATTTTCCATCAAACAGAGCAAAGGTGTGTTTTTGTAATTGTTATTGTGACATCATAGCCATAGCTAATTGGTGCTATTTAAAGAAATTTTCCTGGTTGGGTTGAAGTAAAACTAGCAGAAAATCACATATATGCATAGCAATAAATGCTACAATTCATTAAAAGCAACGGCTTTGGGACAGATAGTACAGAATGAATTCAAAGAGAGATTGACTTTCTCAGTGAACTATGCAAGTGAGCAAATTTGAACAAACAGAATAAATGAGCACATACCCACGAACCATCCGTCATCGCACTTCTCCATCACATCAACAACGTCACTTTCTCTGAGTTCCAGCTCATCTTCATTCCTAGGAGTATAGTTATACAGAGCCTGAAACCTTAAACAGGACAAATGGGCATGTTTAATTTACTTCATATCTTCATGAAGTTATAGAAGTTAGTATAACACTCATTTCATCTCTAACATTTCTATTATTAATATGCCTTGTTAGCAATGTTAAGTCTTGGATAAACAAGTAAATTCAATGGAAACATTTAGAATCTCATGGGAATCACCCAACTTTAATAACATTTCAAAACCTACAATGAAAAATATTCAGGGAAGATTATAATTTTTATGAGTTGGGCAATACCATTTTGATATTAGTAGGTTAGATCTGCATTTAAATTGTCTAGACATATAACATTTGTCATCTGGGTGCTACATAAGAAGATAAAATAAATGGTATTTGTATTATACAGCCCATTATGAGGGATTGCAGAGTTAGCTAGCCATAACCATAAATAAATAATGAAGGCTTGGAAATGGAAATCTCAAATGATTCTAAATTGGGTTGTACAAAATATTTCACACACGTACACATTTTGTAAATGATGTGGGGATTATTACAAAAAGAAACTATGCATTTATCATAGGAAATCCTTTAAAGAAGATTAGCTTTACAATAGGAATCAGGTTTTGAGATGTGAAGACTTCATGCAATTCACCTATGACCTTGAGTCATAGGTGAGGCTTTATGCATGTCCATCCATGACCTGGCCCAACTAGTGGATCATACACACATAAAAATGTGTCTGGGAAAAGAAACTGTGCTTGAGTTAAAAGTCTTCTGTGAAATCATCATTGAGAGAAAGAATTACTGAAAGGATGTCACTGTTTTTTCTTGTCGGAACTCTTTGATAGAGAGATGGTGACATTGATCTGTAATATGTTTGAATACTGACTCTTTGACATTGACTTTTATTACTATTAAGTTTTGTGGTTATCAACATGGACCAGCACTTGAGAAAGTAAAGACTGACATTTTGGAGGCTAAGAAGGCCAGGAAGAATTTGATATGCAGTTAATGGAAAATTTTCATGATATCACTTATCTGTCATTGGTATAGTCAGAGGATTAAAAGGAGTGGTAATTTTTTCTATTGCTTTTTATAACTGTCATATAATTGTGCTAATCTAAGAAAACATTAATAACATTCTGGGGCACTTTGGATTTATTTTAGGCCACCATTAAAAAAATAGGTAATACTGAATTCTACTTTGGAAAAGAATGCTTTATTTCTAATTACTTTATCAAGTTAGAAAAATCATATTTTGTAGAATATTCTGGTACTTGAATTAAAACATTGTGCTGTAAATGTGCAACAACTTCATTGGCTCCCTTTCTGTTCTTGAGTGTCTCCTGATCATGGGATACAGATAAAGTTGGCTTCCAGGAGTTGTAGGAAAGAGCTTTGCCTTTCTGAAAAAACCATCATCATCTCTAGCTTGCCTCCCCAACCTCCAAATCCCCACATTAGAGAATTCTTCTCTAGTTAATAATGTTCCCTTCTAGTGGACAATTTTATCCATTTATAATCTTTGCACCCTTTGCAGTCCTCTGACATCTTTTTGTTAGGAGAGGCTTCAGCTTCTGGTCATTGATAGAAACAGAGACAGACCCAAGAAGAGGTGGCAAATAAGACTGGTAGGGGCCACCTCACCAGGATGTTTGCTTGGAGCCAACCTTAGGAGAAGAGGAAAGCCATTTTGTTGTTTGTGTGTTGGTTAGCACCTGAGGCTGTTGGTGACAGAAATGGAATTTCAACAAGACCCCTTGTCCCTTCTGGAGCTTGAGGGAGATGGTCAGACCTGGTTGCTATGCTGATGGATGCACTCTGCAGTCTCTTTGGGATTCTCTGAACTTCTCAGTCTCTAGCCCATTTAAGGCCAAACTCCAGGTGCTTGAAGACTCTGAGGGTCCTCAGAACTAACAAACCTGAATTGGCATAGACTCCCAGCTTATTTTCATAGAATGAAAGCCAAGTACACTCTTGTCAGAATTTATTTACCATAGTGGTTTAATTAGATCACACCAAAAAAGTTTTTATGGAAATACTTCCTGGAAATACTTTTACCTCTGCTGGTTCTCAAAATCAGTGTTGTATGACAGGAAATGTAGCCCAATTAAATAAAAAAAATGCTGCTTTGAAATATGTTGGCAAATGATGATGTGGTAGTGGGGTCAAGATGGCCTCAGCCATAAATTTGTCACTTAAGAAATGCTGAGCCAAACTCAAAACTATTAGCAAGATGGCTTAGGTTTCTACTTTTCTTTACAAAGTATTTTTCTAAATGTATGTGATGAGCTAACCTCCTATAATCCCTCTAATTAAGGCAGCAATGAAACATAAATTTGATAAAGGGTAAGATCTAAAGCAAGGCTTGGAAGTGTGTTTTTCCTACCTGTGGGCTCTGTGATATTAGAATAGCCCAATGACGATAGCTGCCTATAACACAACAAAGGACAACAGAACACAACTTGTGTTGCTTAATAGAACATGCTTGCTTAATAGAACATGCTAGCAACGTCATCACCCTAAACAGCTCTGGAGTGTATTTTTTTGTGATTTAATCCCATCATTCTTTGCACATGTAAAGGAGCAACAGAAGCATTATTGCAAGTCATTTTAAAATTTTTCCAGTTAGGTGAGGTTTGCCAATGATTATTACTTCTAGTCTGTTTGGGATAAAGACGTCTTCATAAGAACACCTTCCTGGCCACACTGTGCAAGAGGCACATTCAGAGAGTGATGCGTTCTGAAGAGCATATTCTTAACCCAAGGAGGGGCTCTTTTGTGCTGAAAACACCATTTCCACACCAAGCCTGCCCACAAAGGAGAGTCTTGGTCAGCATGTTTCTAACTGAGAGAGCAGAGTTTGGGCAGAAGGCTCAGTCAGATGCACAGAGAAAGGCTGAGGACACTGGCCATGGCTTCCAGAGGTCTCTTTTGACTCAGCATAGGCAGGAGCCAATAGGAAGTGGATAACCTCTGAGTATCTATTGTAAACGGGGCCAGAGAAAGACAAATGGGGCTCTTAAAGGCAACGTGTGATGCCTGTAGGTTGGTTTTATGTATGTATCAGGAACATTCAAAAAAGTTCATTCTCTGTGTGGTGGAAATTATATCACGTATCTGAACAGTAGGGAGTGTTTTAATACTGCTATTTTCAAAAGACATTTTGAAGCATGGGTTATAATTTTGGAATTATACTACTAAGGTAGAGCTTAGGCATACCTTTGAAGTTTTCAAATAGGTGGAAAAGCAAAATTAGGGCATGGGTTGGTTGTCTGTCGTTAAAGTTGTGGTTACTAGTTACACAGCCAGTGGATGAAGAGATGGATTTATAAATTGTAGGAGTCACTACAACATTGGAAGGTTTCCCTTTGTTATTTATTCATTTTATGTGTATACATGTTTTGTTTGCATGTATCTATCTGTGCCCTATGAGTGTCTGAAACCCACAGAGGATAGGAGAGGCTGTTGGGTCTCCTGGAACTGGAGTTACAGATGGTTGTGAGCCCCCATGTGGATGCAGAGCATTGAACTTAGGTCCCCTGGGAGAGTAGCCAGTGCTCTTAACCATGGAGCCATCTCTCCAGTCCTTTTGTTTTCCTTCGTGCATTAGAGTCTGATCTCATTGATAAAGCAGAACAGTGTGATCTCTTGTGCTGGACACCTCATGTTCACTGTTCGATCCCTCTTACTTACAAAGTCCTACTGTCCTCTGTCAGGTACATCTGTTATATGTCTTGTGGGTCAAGGTTAGTCTTGGATTTAGAAGAGAAGAAGAGTACTTACGGTTCACCCCCACCTTGAATGTTGTCATGAGTGAACGCAGGACGATGTGGCTGAAACGAAATGATTTTCAATGTTACCAGTGTCTGAATCGGTATAGTTAACAGGCAATTTGGGTAGTAGCATGATACTTTTCTTGACATTTAATACTTCCTGCTGTAAAAAACCAAGAGGAAGGAAAAACAATCCACCAAATAAAGGGTTTCTGTACGCTTAATAATTAAGTATTTTGAAAGGGTGCTTTCAACAGAATACCCAAGGTTTGAACTTTTGAACACATCTACAATCTGGTCTCTTCACGCTTTAAGGGCAAGTTGAGTCCCATTGATTTTTCCAAGATCAGGAATATGGCAAGAAGGAGGACATTGAATCATAGGGGCAGGGAGGCTGGACCCCTTCATTCAACCTCATTCTCCAGCACACTCTCTCACTTAGGCAAGCAGGAGGAAGCCACATCTAGCAATAACCACATTCGCTCTTAGCTTTTCCTTCACAGACGACATTGGCACATATGGTACAGATGAAAAGGTCAGTAGCCAGACATCCCATGCTGCATTTGAATTTCAATTCTCTGCTCTCAATGGGATAAAGGTTGGGGGAGGAAAGCACATGCAGTTTTCAAAAGGGAAGACAGAGAACTTCAAGAAGACTGCAACGGACAATTTCCAGGTAACATATAATGCTTTACCTTAGAAGAGAAATATTGGTAGAAATCCCCAGTGCACTGAACTCTCAAAAGAGTTTCCTTTCTTTTTAAACTAAGCATCAAGACCAGTATCTGTAATAGATACTTATAATATTGGAAATGACGAGCCTTAGCATCCTGCATAGCCACACAAATACTTCAGAGAATGAAATTGAACACATTTGTCGAATATGGAAACGCAGTGTGATTTACATTGATCATCTGCATGTTACGTTTTCTGGAAATTGATACATTTGACCCAGTCACATTTCAATCACTTTCTGCTAAATGATAGCTACCTGCTGACAAGTCAGACCTGGGCTCTGATAATGGAATTTAATTGTATTAGTGCAATGTCTTCAGAGTCCGGATCAGAGCTTGGATACACATAATGAGAACCTAGAAAGATTTCCCCTGAAATTTTTCATAGAAACTTCTGGTTCAAGCATGGACAGGGAGCCCTGGGGCTCCCTTCAGGATGAGTCTGTTAATCAGGCCCCTTCCTAAATTTATCTCCCACCTCTAATCCACATTGTCTATTTAGTGCAAATTAAGTATTTTCACCACTGAAACTTGAAGCTTTAAACCTTGAAGCTTTAAACCTATTAATTGGTAGCATTTGTTAACAGTATTCCTAGAGTTTTTTTCAACATCTATGTCTGCATAGAATACACAAATTTAAACCTAAAGAATAGATAAGCATTATTGGCCAGATGGATGATTTATTCCTATAAATGGGTATAAAATTCCTAATGGTACCTAAAATTATAAAGTGATGTTATTAAATATAAAATATTGAAAGTGTAAACTATAGTATTTTTAAGAATAATGAATACTAAGCTGGGTATGGTGGTAGAGGTGGGCATATCTTAGTGAGTTTAAGGCCAGTCTACAAGGACTAGATAGGGAGTGCCTGTGTAAAAAAAATAATAATGAAGACCAAACCATTCTCTAGGCATTTTCTGAGCTTTTTAATTAAAGAATTTATTAATCAGTTTAAATATATGAAGAAACAAGTATAAGTCATCCATTTGTATGTGTTGCCTTCCCAGTTTCTTTAAAGATTGAATACCACTTCAAGCCACCCCATTAGTTAACTTAAAGCAATCTACAATTTGAAGGTTATAGTCCATTATTTAACTTATCATCAGAATCTTACTCAGTGCCTTTGATTCTCTAGCCTCCAAAATTATTGAAATGAATTGTCTCCTTGACGATTAGGAAAGCTGGCATATAGCTCTAAGTGTGCGGGTCACTTAATTCTGGGTGTGTGTGTGTGTGAGCCAGCAGTTTCCTAGCTTTTCATCATCTTTCAAAACATCTTTCTCCTTGCTTCACACCCTCCAAACCTTGCCCTCCCTTTCCCTCCTGAATCATTAATTTTCCCCATAGTATTTGCATTCTCAGGTCAGAATATAATCCCTTTATTACAGAGAAGGTGTATATCTCATAAAATCGTGACTTTTGAAAACATTTCAAAGCCCTTCTATAACAGGAATCGTCCTTGGAGGAACTGATAACTAGTGGCCTGTTTCTGAGAAACGTTGTGTAATCTCAGTATTGGAGTTAATATGTTTTACGAGGTCTTGGCCACTAGAGGAATATTAGCGTTAATGGTCACTTATGAATGTGCATTTATTGCTGTTTGGGGCACTGTCTGCTATCGACCCTTGGACATTCATTTCAGATTCCTCATCCTAACATCAGAGCGTGAGATGAAAGCAAATCCTGCCCCCTCGTGGAGCCCATAAAACAATAGATACTTCATCTGCTAACTTTCCTTTGCCATGTAAAGATTCCTCTCGTCAAACTTACACACCAAGTAGTCGGAAAATTACTTCTTATTGTGTATCTTAGTCATGTGAAGACCACAGTGGCAACAATTCAACCTAACTTTGCATGTTAGTTAAACCCGAAACATAAAGACATTGGATAGTTACTATGGCAAATGACAAAAAGGGATGATAGGACAATTTTGATTAGCCCCACATTGAATGAAGTATTGTGATGGACTAGACGGACTAACTTGGTTAAAGTCAGCATCTGTATTTTGTCCTTAGTAAGCATGTTTGTGGTTCCTATGGGTATTCAAGCAAAGAGCTTCCAATTGCTGTCTTTGCTACTGTGTTTGCATTCCACTGACACCTAATGGTAAGCAGTGGCAGTAACACGTTAAAAGTTGTTTTTGCCTTTGGTTGACTCTGGTCAAATTCCTTCAGTGTTGATAAATTGTGGAAGGATATCCTGAAGCCCACTGTTTTTCCTACCATGCTCTTCACTTTCCCTCATTCTCAATTCTCAAAAGAAATGACTCGTTAGCCACCACTAACACTAACTTGTTAGTGTTTTAGGTCTATGCTCATTTCTATTTTAACGGCTCAGGCATTTCTATCCTGCATAGTGTCTCAGTACAGCTGAGGTAAATATAGAACAACATACACTTACAGCATTTGGAGAGGTGGACACAAACTGTGAGTATAAGAAGGCAGCTTTCAAGTTAACAGGTAGCCATTACCATATGGGACATTCTGAGCAAGAATTATACTATGATTATATTTCCTTGGTGAATCTTCAGCATTCAGTAAAATTCTGAAAATCCGATGATGCATAATGCTATTTTCATACCCTAATCATTCAACCTTTTTCTTTTGTTTTCTCTTTTTGGTGTCACTGTGTGTATTAACTGTATGAAAACAGTGGTTTCATTAAGAAATTTCCATAAGTATATATTACTTGATTTTTTTCTTTTTAAATGATTGTAAACTGGATACAATGTAAAAATGGATACAAAAGAGGCAGGTTTTAAACACACACTATTTTTCACAGCCAGGAACAATCATAAAATCTTACCTATAATGAAGCTGGTTGGAAATCTACCCTAGAATCTGGGATCATCAGACTACATACACTACTGCAGATGAAAGTTAAAAGGCCAAGTATTTATTTATACTTCTCTCAACCTATCCCAGAAGATTTAGCTATATGTTAGAGGATTCTTTGGAATGTGGAACAGTCTCTGCAAGCATCACAAGCTGTTACTGGTTTCCCAAGTCATTTTTGCTTAGAAAACATTAGTTATTGTACATATCAGCCAGAATTAGCTGGCTGTGACTCCAGTAACTAACAATCCCATGCTTATGCTTATTGGCTATTTTCCCTCTGAAATTATGAAGGTGAAACACAACTCTACATAAATCAAAAGAAAAGAACTTCCTGCCCCTCAAACACATTTATAAGATGGAAATATGGACAACAACAACAACAAAACCCCTCAGAGTGACGCAAAGTATGTCATCTTACCCATGGGAGCTTCTGGATGAGATCCATCATTTTTTGTAAAACTAACTTACTCTGTCTGTCCCTGTCTGCTCTCTCTCTTCCTTCCACCCCTAAGTTTATGTGTCAGCTCTGGAAGAGGCTGTTCAGTAGAGACTTAAGGATCTCTACAACAAACTGACATTTCCCTCTCCCTAAAGCAATGCAAGTCTTCTTCAACAATAAAAGTCTGACTATGCAAAGCAGCAAGCGCAAGATGCCTTACATATAAAACACTGTCTGCATTTATGAAATGGAAAGAAGAACACTAAAAATTAAGCCTGGAGAACTGGAAATGCAGGGCATAGCTGTGTGGCAGGCTGGCCAGCCAAAGCTAAATCAGGGTCCATTAACTTAGACATGGTGAAAGGAGCCCTGAGGTATGCATAGATGGAAATCCCCAAATTCCTTGGCTGCCTTCCCCCAGTGCTTGAGGTGCCATTTAGAAACTATCCGTTCTCAAGTTCTGCAGATGTTACAGGACTGGATAGTTAAAGCTGGGGGGATCAGTGGGGGCAACTGACCTCAAAGCTCGGTCAAAGTTGTGGGGGAATTGTGAGCAGGCAGACTCCAGAGAGCCGTGTTACAGGAGGCAGTGTGGAGAGAATGTGGCATGTATCTCCTGAGCAACAGAGTCTTTTGAAATGGCTCACAATTGAAAACAAATCCATAGCAACCAAGAGACATTGGAGCTCTGTAGACCAGTAGCAGCACTTTAGTTCTCCACACTGAAAACAGTGACTGGAAAACAACACTTGAATATGAAAAGGAGACAGATGGAGAAAGCATACACATTGCATTCTTGTCTGTGTAGTGAAGCATTTGACAGTGTCACTTTGGAGTTGAGAAACTTGACACATACAACAGGGATGCACACAGCCTATGGCTCCTCAGTTACTGGTCATTACACCTCAGGGGACTCCTCCTCAGCCTCACTTTACTGCCCAATCACATCAAAGTCACCTAAGGAAGAGGCACGGTGGCCAGGATGACTGCAGCAGGTTGGGGTGTCCGACCCTACCCTGTGGGAACTCCTGACAGGTGAACTGCAGGGCCTCTTAGACATCACTGGGCTACGAGGTGGCTTACCCGGGACAAATGTCTTGCTTTGTAAATCAGCCTAGAAAAGCCATAAGAAGTGGGTTAGTTCTCATCTTCCTTATGTGGCCTGCAGGAGGAACCCTCTTGGTTGGCTGTTTTCCATGCACACACAGCATGCCAAGCTCATGACTTAGTAGCCCAGCAGGGAGGGTGAATAGTCTGCATACAGCTGCTCTGTCTGCTCCATGCAGCTTCCACCCTCTGGGCTCAGCTGCCACTCTGGTAGGGGACTCACAGTGAAGCAAAGATGTGCAGAGGGAAGCTGGCAGGATAATGTGTCTGAATGTAATGTAGGTGGCTAAGAACACACATCAGAAATATTACCTCCTTATTAGGAGAATGCTTAATAACTGCATCCAAAACACTCGTCAGCCTGTTTGTTTTCTTGTATTCACCAAGTGGCAAGCAGTAATAAACAAGGTGAGATAACAGAAAACTTGGCCTAATGCCTATCAAGTTCTATGGAAAGCATTAGGCTTTTTAGAGGTAACAATGTTCCAACAAAGTTTCTAAGAACTTTGACATGAGTTTGCTTTATTTTCCTTTCCAGGGCACTCAGGACCTAGCAATGCAGGGTCTAGAATTTGACTAGAATTAAGATAACACTGGTAAGACTAAAAGTACTTTTGAGTAAAAGACTGTAGCTCTAGCTTATACTAAATTTCATGGTCATTAGTGGTTACAATCTTAGTCTCTTGGGATGCTATAGGGTTGTCATGGTTATCTGAGGCTGTGGAAGAGGGTGTTTGATGCTCCCCTGTATCCATCCCTGTTTTTGTCTTCACTCATGCACATGGCTATTGAGAGTAGACCACTGTTCCTAAACTTGCTTGTATCTAGCTATGCTCATGGAGCATTTCTGAAAGAGGAAACAGCCTATATTGAGACTGTCCAGGTTTCTGATACCTGTGGAACCACCGTGCTAGCATGGGATGTGTGCTCTCTCCCTCCCTCTCTCTCTCTCCCTCATTCATGTGAGATAAAGAACAGTTGATATGGGTTAATAAAATGTCATTATAATGATTTTAGGTATACTATTATATGCCTATTAGAACATTATTTTTCTTTTGTGTCAGTGCTGCCTTTCCTTGTAATAAACGTGAGATCAGAGACCAAATCAGCTTGTTTTTACATTTATAAGCACAGATGTGTTTGGTCAACTTATACTCTTCTTATGAGCATGAAATAGATTTACAGGGCTTAGAAAACTCAGTGGGGTATTAATGTACAACGTTTGTTCCTAAATATGAGAGAAATACAAGAGACAAAAGTTTGCTTTCCTGAAACTGGTCATTTCATGTAGATATTAAAATATTCTTATTGTGAACCCTTCTAGACACATTGATCCCAGAAGACTATATGAAATGATCCTGGCTCTCATGATAGAGAAAAACGTCTTTAAATTTTAGTTTTTCCCTTGTTACTATAATGATGAGCTCAACATCTCTTTAAGTTGGAGAGGTAAGATTCTAGAGCAGTAGTTCTAACCCTGTGGGTCACGACCCCTTTAGGAGTTACACATCAGAGAGCCTGCATATCAGATATTTACCTTGCAATTTAGAACATTAGGAAAATTACAGTTATGAAGTAGCAATGAAAATAATTTTATGGTTGGAGGTCACCACCACATGAAGAAATTTATTAAAGTGTTACAGCATTGGGAAGGTTGAGAACCACTGTTCTAGAAGTACTTTCTCATGTACTGATTAAGCTTTATAGTGACTTTTAAAAATACAGCCACAGAAAGAGGAGTAAAAGTCACTTGTTAGCCTTAGACACGATCTAAAGTAGCATTATAGTTCTTAGAAGGTTTTATAATTATGTTTTGCTAGCTAAGGTGAGAACTCAAGAGTGGAGAAAAACTGGTCCTTAAGGTATGTTATTCTTTCCTCCCAAGATTTCTTTCTGTACCTAGGGTAGCATCACATAGAGGGCCTGTGTCATTCGATGGTGATGGAGATTCTGAAGACTATTGAGGATGCTGGATGTAGGACTGGTGCTTACCGATACTGAAATGTGGCTATGTCAGAGCCTTACCTCCTTCTTTATCTATAGAGACCCTTGCATCACTTTCAAAAGATGAGACCTGAGGATGAGCTGTTGAAGTCTGAAGGGCAAGATTTTGGGAACACTCTCATTCTAGATTCAAAACTTTCCTATGATAGATTGATTTCATCTTGGCTCATCAATATCATTTCCTAAGACTAATCATTCATTTAAAAGTGGTATCCTGGGGAAAGTTAAGTACCAGCTGGGCTGCTGGACTGCACTGTAAGTATCAGAGATGGGTGCTTTGTGGGCAGCACCAAAGAATCATCCTTGGGTGTATGCTGTGGGAGAGGGGTTTCTAGACAAGTACTGTTGAGGACCTCCCGATCTTAGGCTCTGTGAACTGGCTGATGGGAGGCATCATGTCTACTGAGAAGTGATTGGAGTTGGCAGGCACTGAGCTTATGCCTCTGAATGTGATGGCTCCCAAGATGACTTGAAGCTTAAGACAGAATCTGATGGTTACCTTTGATTATGACGTAAGTTTTAGGTTTTCCTTCACAATATGGATATAGTTGCTATGTGGATTTGTCTCATAAATTTTGGGACGGAGGCCATGCTGATGATGTTAAAAGTTAGCAGTCACAATTTGCATAACTTTTTAGATCTTGTAAGACAGCATGAGTCTCAATGCATACATCTACTGAACATGCAATCAAGTGAAGCACACTCAAGATGCAGTTACCTTTGATTCTGGTGAACTTATCTCCTGTTGATGTGGGTATGTGGGGAGGAGAGGAGGTGAGGAGGCCTGCATGGGCTGAAAGAGCTCACAGGCCAGGTCAGAGACAGAGGCCAGGGGAGAATAACACGGAGGGGAGGGAAACAGACAGCTGGGGAAAGGCGTAGCAGTTCGATCTCCCGAAGCAAATGAAGGTGGCTTAAATGTTGAGGAAAGACAAGATGTGATTATGATTGTGTCCAGATGAGGGGACATGGTATTAAGAGAGTACCTTCCACATCTAATACTTGAAAAGTTGTAAAATATCTTGGAAAGTGGTATTAATGTATTCTTGCTTTGAAAATACTGACTTTGTTGCATTTTAATTTCAAAATCTCAGTGGGTATGATTAGGGAAGTGTGGGTAGTTGGAGATAATACTGAATGTGTTCTACTAGTCTTGTCTGTGAGGTCTTCTTTTCTCCCTTCTCAACATGAAGGCAGCAAAGTACCTAAAAGTCTGCAGTGACATACAAATTGCCTGTAAAGTGGTTAAAATAAGGTAAACAGTCACACAGCTAGGGATTTGGAATTTCTTTGAGCATAGAATGAACTGTCTGCTGAGCTAACCTCAGAAGGATGAATGCTATGCCTAGGATACTGTTTGAAAAAGGCAGATAACACATCCTGTAAATGAAACCATATGTCTAATCACACCTTCAACATGGTAATATTGAAGGGGAAATTTGATGTTTAGGCAACAGACTTATCTGCAGGCTTAGCTTATTGTAGTGAATTCTCTCTGTCACTTAGCAGTAGGTTTGCTTTCTACAGCATTGTAGCTAGCTATTTGGAAATAGAGGAATCATGGAAAGAATGACTTGTGTAATACCATCATGACTTAATATACTACAAACTTTTTTATTTAAAAATTTCAGAATTTATAGGTAACTTTACTTGCTCTTAAATTTAGACAATTCACATTTGAGAGATGAACTAATTTATTTTTATGAGAGAAGTTCATAAACTTAAGGTCCAGGTTATTACTTCCCTTTTTTGATGGAAACTCACTCCTGGCCAAGATCCTTTGTAAGACCAAGTTGCAGGACCCAGCATTATAAGTAGCTACCAATCTCAAGGAAACAGCTGCTTCAGAAGGGGACAGGAGAACTATTTCAGTTGTTTGACATTTTACTTTATTTACTTCACTGTTGTTTGGCAGACAGCCATCATATCGTCTTGAAAACCACACGTCTAATCCCACCTTCAAGATGGTAATACCGAAGGTGAATTTTGCTGTTTAGACAACAGACTTAGCTGCACGCTTGGTTTTTTCACCTCTGAAGTGTAGTAGATAACCATATTTCCTAGCTCTCTGGGTTTTGAAAATTAAACATGCTGGGCTCTGAGAATAGCCCCTGACACTAAGAGTTAATGATTAGCTATCATTATGGATATTAGAAAGACAATAAGCTTCAGTGCATAAAAGTTAAATTTATAGTGACGAAGGAATAATGGGAGAGTGGAATTGTACTCTACAAATCCCCATCATTTCAATAAACTGTGTTGTGCTTACATACCCCTTCCACCCTGGAATTTCCAATGCTTCTATTCCGTACAAGGAAGCCCATTAAGGCACTGTCAGGAGTAGATAATTAGTAATATTAGCTCTTCTGGCTAATTCTAAAACTTGTTAGTCCCCAGTAACTAGACAAAATTAAATACCTCATTACTGGTTTTTGCTGCATTGTTGTCTTCCTTGTGGGTCCTAGGATGTGTGAGAATGCCTAGTGAATATTTTAAGCCTTCAGGGACCTCCTCATCTTCTTCCTCATTGATGTGCAGTTGTGACGTTGCCTCTGTACTGTTGTGGTCATACAATGTGATATCTTGCTCTTGAGATCCTGGCAGCCATCTTTGGTATGCAAGGCCATCACAGATTTCCTCATCTTCCTCTCCAATGACAGGAAGAGTTATAGGCAAGGCATCCATATGGGTGCATGCAGAGGCCACAAATTTATCGCCTAGGACTTCAAGGATTTTGGAAGGGTTTGAAAGCCCTGCTCTCCTTTTATTCAAATCTATAAATTTTCTTTTAGTGTCCTTTGTGGGATCCTGGAGAGACACCGTCTCACCATGCTGGGCCCCAGCTGAGGTGGTACTTGAGTGAGGAGAAGGTGATAGACAGCGAGGTGATACAGAGGCTGGAGGCAGTGAGGGGGGGAGATGAGAGGGCTCCTCCTTAATTTCAAGGACGACCTGGTTTAGGATGTTTGGTTTGGCCTGGTCAGATGGCAAGGTTAAAGTACTAAACTTCTCTAATTCAACCAAGAAATTGTCGAGGAAAGAGGATGGTGTTGGGGCCAATGTGTTTGCTGGTGGGCACCATTCTGTGAGGGTTAGTGGCTCTTGGGCATTTCCCTGGAGGGCTTCTTTCTCTGTGCCAGGCAGAGCATTGTACATGGGAAGACCGGTCTGTTCACTGGAAGCCAACTTATAAATGAGCAGGAGTTTATGAAGTAAAACAAAGAAAATAAGAACACGTGAAAACAAAACGACAGAGAAATACAGGAAAGGTGCAGTGGTGAATATAATTTTAAGCTATAGCACAGACAGAGATGGAAGATGTCTAGACTGGGAGAAGTTATTTGAAATTTAAATGCTTAAAATCATTTATACTAACTGTAAACCTTACTTGAGCAACTAATCTCTATTGGTTTTAGAAGGTATCTTAAGCATCAAAGGAAGAGATAGAGCTTCATAGAGATCAAGAGGGCAGGCAATGGAACCCCAGGAGGCCTAATGTTAATCTCCCTCTCTGAGACTGCATGGACCCTTGTCCATTTCAAATGTATCTGGGCATTGTCAGCACAGAGAAATATCAAGTAACTAAGCTTTGTTTTAATCTCTGAATTTATTTACTGTTCTCCCTCCCTGCAGAAGTACCCACTCCCTTGAGTGTTTACAATTGTCCCATGTACATGGCAGAGAGTATTTTAGATTAGTATACATGAACACATGTTTAAGGGAATTAAGTGCTAAAAACATAATTTCTTAATCCTATAGCCCCGTGATCAGAATGTAGCCAATTTTGCAGAAACCACTGCTTCAAAGTTTAAAAAAACTCCAAAGTAAATGCTTATACAGAAGTGGACATGAAATGCTGATGCAAACTCATATTCTAAGCTGGATATTTTATGTAAGCATAAGAATATAATTTATGAGGCTGGATCTTCTGAAGCCAAAATATCATTCTTTATATTTGGATACTATTGATATAACTTGAATATTGTAAGTAAAACAACAAATGCAAATTCAGAAGGATTACTTCTGGAGGGCCTGCAGAGTAATTTGTAATTTATCCTGCTCTACCCTTGCTGGACAGGAGAAACAATGCTACATGCTGTGCAACAAAGACCATGAGAGAGGCTGTGGATAAGGTTTAGTTTAGTGCTTCTAGATAGCTAACTCTGGTTTATGAGGCCAATGGTCTTCCAGAAACGGTTGCTGGAGATGCACGTTCTGGTTGACTGCTCAGGATAATACTTCACACACGCAGCTGGTGCTCTCTTAGCCATGGGCTTTGCTATGTCTAAGTGCATAGTATTCCCCACTGAATAATTGACTTCAAGTGTTCTGTTGGAGGATGGGGCACTTATTTAAGTTTTAAGGGAAATATGGTGGAATGCCACCACAAGGTGTCACAAATGGCACCAAGTATGACACAACCATGTGTGCATACTCATACAAGATCCAAGTCTGCTTAGCCACTGATATGAAGTCATACTGTACATGTGTTTTATGATGAGCTGATTGCTGTACTGGTCCTGTAGACGGTCTCATTTGATAGTCCATTGACTGTCAAGCTCTCTTACTGGCTAAAATTTGATTTTATACTTGTTGGATGCAAGATTTGATCTTAGGACTTAGATTTTGGAAATGAGTGAAATTGATAGTGGGCAAATATCTTTATTTTTTTTCCTCTTGTTGACAGAAATACTATGTGCACAAGAAATCTCTAGGTTTCACCATTGTCATTGAAACTGTAGTCTCTATTGGGATCTGCTACTACTGACTTTACTGTCACTGCCCTTGAGTCACCTCTATACATGTTAAAAGGCCAAAAGAGCAAACACTTTAAATTGGACTTGATAAGACCAAAAGTCAAATTAAGTGTTAATTTTGATGGAGTACCTACATCACATACCATACTTATAACACAAAATTAAAGTTATTTCTTCTTTTTAAAATATAATTTATTCCTTTTTATTTCATGTGCATTGGTGTTTTGCCTGCATGTATGTCTGTATGATGGTGTCAGATCCTCTAGAACTGGAGTTACAGACAGTTGAGAGGTGCCATGTGAGTGCTTGGAATTGACCCAAAGTCCTCTGGAAGAGCAGCCAGTGCTTTTAACTGGTTATTTCATCTTAAAAAAGGGGAAGGTGGGGGGGAAGAGGGAAAGGGGAGGAGGACTGTGGTTGGTATGTAAAATGAATAAAAGTAAAAGAAATAAAAGGATCAGAATTGGATTCTATTGTACTAAAATCATAAATAATAAGCAACTTATATTTGAGTCTTTCTCAAAATAGAACTATATTAAATTATGTAATTTGAATTTGCCTGAGTGATTCAAAACTCATTAGCATTCCTTTTGTCTATTTGCAAATATCAGTTGGAAAACAGGAGCTGTGCCTTGTTGCTGCTTTTGTATCTCACTATTTAAAAGACCTATTTCTTTTTATTGACCAGGGCAACACTGCAGGAATTTTCTTCCTTAAGCCAATGACATCATAGGATAGATAACCAGTGGAGATGAAACTAGAATTTCTTTCAAATTATGGAAATAACCTTTGATTGTTTTTGAAACAGATGAAGACAATTAGTTACTAGTGTAACTAATACATTCTTCTATTAAAATTTGGTATTTGTACATTCCTTGATTCAAAATGTGGTATTACAACAACAATAACAAAACATGAATGGCATTTAAAACAGATTCAGAGCAAAGACCACAAACGCTGACTTAAAATATTTGCTTGCCATTGTTAATTACAGCATATGGGAGAAGTTCTTCAGTGCTAAGAAAGCATTTGTAGATGCATGATGTTCTCTTCTGAATCAGTTTATTTAAAAGTTCAGTCACTCAAGAGTCATCTGATGGTTCTTTTATGATAGATGGATGGTGGGTAAAACATGCAGATGGATGAAGATTCTTTTCCCCCCATTATCAGTAGAAACTACTGAAGGGAGGATGTTGATCTCTGAATGTTAAATTCTAGAACCTTTATGATCAAACTGGTTCAAACTGCTATCAGTTATCCAGTGATAGACACTTTAGGGTAATTAATTACCCATGATTAGAACCCATTTTTCGAAAAGGATTAGAATGAATAATATCAAATACTAAGACTTTTTAAAGGAGGAAAATATCTCAACTGAGATATATTCATAGGTTATTTATTTACTACACAGAGTGGCTTAGGTCCTGGAGACACTGGCTGAAGATGACCTTGACTTCACCCTTTCACAATGTTAATAATCTGTTTTTACACATCCTTGCCTTGATCTCAACTAAAACAGTTAATGTATTATACAACCCAATCCATCCTTTTTTCACATTGGGAGGCATTTGACAATATTTTGGAAATAATTCACTGGTGATTTTTTATATTTTAATCACTGTAAAGGCGAAAGAAACCCCTACATATACCCCTAAAATAGCTTATAATTCAACAGAAAAATGAGGAAAAACGTTTTTTTTGTGATTAAGGGAAGTAGGAGGATAGCTTTAATCTAATGAACCAATTCAGGAAGGAAAGACCTTTTCTAAATTGTATTGAGGAAGATAATCAATCATCTTCAGCTGTCAGCTTAAGTGAATTAATGGAATTCATGGCCCTAAAACTAATGAAAAAGAACTGTAACTATTTATAATAATCTATCATAATTTCATGCAAAATTATAGGCCCTAAATTAAAAATGTCTTACGCTATGTAGAAAATGCCCTCAGACTTTCATAGACTATTGTACACCTAATAATTACATAATGATACACAGTTTAGGGGTAAATGTATGTATGTGTGCCTGGGTAATGTATATACACAAAAATACAGAGATGTATCAAGAAATGCTGATGATACTAACATTTCCTTTCTCTTCATGCACTTAAACTTGAGAACCGAATTAGCAAAAATGAACACTAAGCCTTTATCCCAGCATCTAAGAAAGGAAAATTAACTTACATTTTCTGATCTGGAACTCACATATATGAACATAATATATGAGTTTGTTTCTTTTCAATGATATGATGGTCTGATGGTCCCCCAAATCACCCACTGATTATGATATCCCGAGATCCCAAATTCAGAGTTAACATGATAGAATGATTGCTTACCTTATTGGAACTTAGGCTGTGAATTCTATCACTAGAGTAGCTGTGGGGTAGAGGAGGGTCAGGGTAATCGTCAGCACCTTTTGTGTTCTTCTTGATGACTTCTACATAGGAGACAGGGAAGATGCCTTGCCTGTTGCTTCCCGGGATTTTACCTTCATACCAGTTTTGATCAACTCTTTTAAGAAGAATAATTCTATCACCCTGTAACGAGCATTGGGAAGTATGTTATAAGTAGAGACACATAGTTTGTCAGTATGAATGCATGTTAAACCTTTCATTTGTGACATTAGAGGCCTAAGGATGCTTGGTTAATGGGAATGGGATTATACATGTTTCATACTGGTACAAAGTAAAATGATCTTTGGAAGTTATTTCAAAAGGCAGATGGTGTGAGAGATGCCATCTCAATGACAGTAGACTCGTCTACCAGAATCAGTGTGATGATCCATAGGGAGAAGAAAATGTCTCTGAAATGGATCATGGAAGCCATCCTCTGGAAGGCATGAAGTGGAATGACATACCATTTTCCTTCTTTAATTTGCATGTCCTGACAAGTGACAAAGAGTGAATAAAAAGCATGAGGCAAAGATGGTAACCTAGAATTTCCATAGCTGTGGAGTGGGCTAACATCCCCTTGTCTCACCAGGACAGGCTAACACCAGCATCCATTTTAATTGGTGAGTGGCTATGCCATTCTGGCCATTTGAATAGAAATGTTGGATTTTTGCAATAGTAGGCATTTCTAATCACTATTATGCTTCCTGCAGCAGACAGGCCAATGCCAGATAACTTTATTTAACTCTCTTTTTCAAAACTACAAAAGGGCCAGAAGAGAGTTAGCAAGATGTTGTTAAAGAGCAAACCCAGAAGGTAACAGGTGGAAGGATGTTCTAAAAAATAAGCTTATCTAACTTGGGTTCAGAATTGTACAGTCTGTGAAAACACCCCAGTGAAGAACACATCTAGGTTACCTTTCGCAGGGAGAGTTCCACGTTTGTGTCTGCATTGAAGTTGTATTTGGCTATGGCTTCGCCAATCTCTCCAGGCTGGACTGGGGGTGGTGGTCTGGCAGGCTGTGCTTTTTCTGGAGGTGTTAGTTTCTATAATGGAGAACAGTTTCAGTTGGTTCTGAAACTTGTGATAACCTTTGGAACAGCATCCTTCTGGAGATGAGGAGAAAGGACGTACCTCTACGTATGAGATTGGAAAGATGCCCACTCTGCCGTAGTGCTCCCCCTCATACCAGTTCTGGTCGATTTTCCTGAGGATGTAGACAGTATCTCCTTTCTTAAATGATAGCTCCCTGGAAGAGACGAGACCAATGGACACTTTCTAGAGGAGCAATAATTAATCCTATGATCAACATTCCATATGTATCTGAGGAACACACTCCCAACATGAAAACATCCGCCAAGCTCAGTTAGATAAGGATTTTCCTTACAAATTTCTGGCAGTCACTTATGTAATCTTGGAAATGAATTTGAAGAGCAAGTATCTGGATCATACACTGTATAAACTGCATCCTTCAATGACATGATATTTGAAAGAGGTGACAGATTATTATGACCTTGCTAGTCTACAGTCATATATAATGTTTATAACCTAATATTTTGGCTTGTAGCAGGAGCATTTCTATACATCAAATTAATATTTTGGAACATGTATGGAAATTATAGGCAACTAATTTTTTCTTTTAATACAGATATATATCTTTTCTACTTAATATAGGCATGAATTTATAATCTTGGGTATATCCAGTAAAGAGAAAGTTACATTATTCTCCAGTTTTCAAAGCTCTGTCCCTCTCATGTCTGAACTAGAGCCCCATTTTGATAAATTTGCTGTATTTTTACTGCATTTTAAAATACTGGCTACTGGATCATCGTCACTGCTCAGAGTCATCTGACACAAGCGACCTGTGTGCCGGACCGAGTTCAGTGCCGGGATCCAAACACTGAACACCCAGAGGCAGCCCTGCCTCCATCCGCCAGCCCAGGTAGGCCAGGAACTGTTTCCAGGTCGTTGTTGCTGCTCAGAGTCATCTGACACAAGCAACCGGCATGCTGGACCCAGTTCAGGGGCGGGATCCAGCACACCGAGGCCTGGTGACAGCTCTGCCTCCAACTGCCAGCCCCGGCGGGACCCAGCACACCTGAACATTGCCGATGCCCGGGTAACAGTGACACCTCCATCCACGAGAAAGAGGACCGACATCAGAGTATTGGATCTGTTTGCATCTACCAGAAGAGAACCTTGGTCCCACACCCACCAGGAGAGCAAGAAACTCTTGCTACACCCACATAATAATCAAAACACCAAACATACATAACAAAGAGAAAATATTAAGAGCAGCAAAGGAAAAAGGCCAAGTAACCTATAAAGGCAAACCTATCAGAATCACACCTGACTTTTCCTTGGAAACTCTGAAAGCCAGAAGGTCTGGATTGATATTATACCTACACTAAAAGACCATGGATGCCAACCCAGACTACTATACCCAGCAAAGATTTCAATCATTATAGATGGAGAAAACAAGATATTCCATGACAAATCAGATTCAAACAATACATATCCACCAATCCAGCCCTACAGAAAGTACTGGAAGGAAAACTGCAACCCAAGGAAGTTACCTATAACCAGAAAAACATAGGCAATAGATAATCCCAACTTACCAATAGCCAAAAGAAAAAGGGACAGAATCCCACACATAATCTCATCACCATCACCAAATCAAAAACAAATAAGAATGAACAATAATCAATGGTCATTAATATCCATCAACATTAATGGTCTTAACTCCCCTATAAAAAGACACAGATTAGCAGAATGGATACAAAGACAGAATCCTTCCTTCTGCTGCATACAGGAAACTCATCTCAACTTCAAAGACAGATGGTACCTAAGAATTAAAGGTTGGGGAAAGATCTTCCAATCAAATGGACCCAAGAAACAAGCGAGGGTAGCCATCCTAATATCCAACAAATTGGACTTTAAACTAAAATCAGTCAAAAGAGATAAAGAAGGTCATATTCTACTCATCACAAGAGAAACCCATCAGGATGAAGTCTTAATTCTGAACATTTATGCCCCAAATACAAAGGCATCCATGTTTGTAAAAGAAACATTACTGAAACTCAAATCACACATAAAACCGCACACACTTATAGTGGGAGATTTCAACACCCCACTCTCACCACTGGACAGGAACACCAGACAGAAACTTAACAAAGAAACAAAAGAACTAATAAAAGTTATGGCACAATTGGACTTAACAGATATCTATAGAACATTCCACCCAAATACAAAATAATTTACCTTCTTCTCAGCGCCACATGGAACCTTCTCTAAAATCGACCACAAACGTGGCAACATAGCAAACCTCAACAGGTACAAAAAAATTGAAATAACCCCCTGTGTCTTATCAGACCACCATGCTTTAAAATTAGAATTCAACAACAACACGAACTACAGAAAACCTACAAACTCATGGAAATTAAGTAATACCCAATTGCACAATTCATGGGTCCAGGAAGAAATAAAAAAAGAAATTAAAGATTTCCTAGAATTCAATGAGAATGCGGACACAACATATCCAAACCTATGGGATACTCTGAGAGCAGTGCTAAGAGGAAAGTTCATAGCGCTAAATGCCCACATGAAGTAACAGGAGAATAATCACACTAAAGAATTAACAGCACAACTGAAAGCTTTAGAAAACAAAGAAGCCAATACACCCCGGAAGAGCAGACACCAGGAAATAATCAAATTGAGGGCTGAAATCAATACAATGGAAACTGGAAGAACAATACAAAGAATCAATATAACAAAAAGTTGGTTCTTCGAGAAAATCAACAAGATAGACAAACCTATATCCAAATTACCAAACAACAAAGAGTGAACATGCAAATTAATAAAATCAGGAATGAAAAGGGGGACATAACAACAGACACAGAGGAAATCTAGAGAATCATCAGGTCATACTTTGAAAACCTATATTCCTTAAAATTTGAAAATCTAAAGGAAATGGACAATTTTCTGGACGGATTTCACTTTCCAAAATTAAATCAAGAACAGATAAGCAACCTAAATAGACCTATAACCTCTAATGAAATTGAAGCAGTCATTAGAAGTCTCCCAACCAAAAAAACCCAGGGCCAGATGGCTTCAGTGCAGAATTCTATGAGAAATTTAAAGTACAGCTAATACCAATTCTCCTCAAAGTATTCCACAAAATAGAAAGAAGCAGGTCATTACCAAACTCCTTTTATGTGGCTTCAATAACCTTGATACCCAAAGACACAACTAAGAAAGAGAATTACAGACCAATATCCCTCATGAACATTAATGCAAAAATTCTCAATAAAATATTGGCAAATCGAATCCAAGAACACATCAGAGAAATCATCCATCCCGATCAAGTAGGCTTCATCCCAGGGATGCAAGGATGGTTCAACATAGGAAAATCCATCAATGTAATCCGCCATATAAACAGACTGAGGAAAAAAATCACATGATCACCTCACTCAGTGCTGAAAAAGCCTTTGACAAAATCCAATACCCCTTCCTGATAAAGGTCCTGGAGAAATTAGGGATAACAGGAACATACCTCAACATAATAAAAGCAATATACAACAAGCCGACAGCCAACATCAAATTAAATGGAGAGAAACTCAATGCAATTCCTCTAAAATCAGGAACAAAACAAGACTGTCCACTCTCTCCATACCTCTTCATTATTGTCCTTGAAGTTCTTGCTAGAGCAATAAGACAATAAAAGGAGATCAAGGGAATAGAAATCGCAAAAGAAGTCAAACTTTCACTATTTGCAGATGATATGATAGTTTACATAAATGACCTGAAAAACTCTACCAGGGAACTCCTACAGCTGATAAACACCTTCAGCAAAGTGACAGGATACAAGATTAACTAAAAAAAAAAAAAATCTGTAGCTCTACTATATACGGATGACACATTGGTGGAGAAAGAAATCAGAGAAGCATCACCCTTTACAATTGCCACAAATAACATAAAATACCTTGGAGTAACACTAACCAAAAAAGTGAAAGACCTGTACCATAAGAATTTTGAGTCTCGAAAGAAAGAAATTAAAGAAGATACCAGAAAATGGAATATCTCCCATGTTCTTGGATAGGCAGGATCAACATAGTAAAAATGGCAATCTTGCCAAAAGCAATCGACAGATTCAATGCAATCCCCATCAAAATCCCAACACAATTCTTCACTCACCTTGAAAGTACAATTCTCAACTTTATATGGAGAAACAAAAGACCCAGGGTAGCCAAAACAACCCTGTACAATAGAGGACCTTCTGGAGGCATCACCATCCTTGATTTCACATCTGACAGAGGGCTGATCTCCAAAATACACAAAGAACTCAAGAAGCTATTCTCAAAAACACCAAACAATCCAATTAAAAAGTGGGGTACAGATCTAAATAGATAATTCTCAATAGAGGAATCTAAAATGGCTGAAAGACACATAAGGAAGTGTTCAACATCCTTAGCCATCCGGAAAATGCAAATCAAAACAATTCTGAGATACCTTCTTACTCCTGTGACACCAATGACAGTTTATGCTGGAGAGGATGTGGAGAAAGAGGAACACTCCTCCACTGCTGGTGGGAGTGCCAACTTGTACAGTCACTTTGGAAATCAGTATAGCAACTCCTCAAGAAAATGGGAATCAGTCTATCACAAGATCCAGCAATTCCACTCCTAGGCATGTACCCAAAAGAAGCACATTCCTACAACAAAGACATCTGTTCAACGATGTTCATAGCAGCACTATCTGTAATAGCCAGAAACCGGAAGCTGCCTAGATGTCCCTCAACCAAAGAATGGATGGAGAAAATGTGGTACATTTTCACAATGGAGTACTACTCAGTGGAAAAAAACAATGGAATCTTGAAATTTGCAGGAAAATGGATGGAACTCGAAGAAACCATTCTGAGCAAGGTAACCCAATCACAAAAAGACAAACATGATATGTACTCTCTCATACGTGGATTTTGGACATAGAGTAAAGGATTACCATCTTACAATCCACACTGCCAGAGAAACTAGTAAACAAGGAAGACCCAAAAAGAGACAAATTTTGTCCCCTGGAGAAGGGGAATGGGTCACCATCCCCTGAGCAAATTGAGAACATGGGAAGAGGGGGAGGAAGCTACTAGAGTGACAAAGGAAGAAAAGGAAGGATGCAGAGGTCATGAGGAAGCAGAAATTTTGAGTCATGTGTAGATTACAAGAAAGGATAGGTAGGATTTTAGTTGGGGTAGGTGGTAGAGGAGGAAGGGAGGGAGAAGGGAACTGGGATCGTCATGTAATTCAATCTTGTTTGTAATTCAAATATATAAAAAACAAAATCAAAACAACAAAACAAAACAAAAATACCAGCTACTGTTTTGAGGCATTAAATAATAGAAATAGTTTTAAGTGCATATTTATTTACAGCATAAATATACAAGTTTGTGTCTTGTTCATATTATGTACCAAAACATTCATATCTCTTTTTTACCACTTAAAGGACCTAAAACTGGCTTGTTCTGCAGTTTTCAGAGCTGCTTGGGTGTGTGAGTCTAGAAAGTTATACAAGTTGCCCATCACACTGATTTTTAGGTCAAATATAGAACTACATTGGATGTGATGGGTGTTCTGTTTATATCTTCTGAGAAAAGAACAAGAGGAGGACCATTAAGCTATAATAAGACCATGCTATTTATAGGATGAGCAGACCCACTTTCTTTTTGGGCTTCTGTGGGTGGTTGGTGAATCTACTTCACCAAAAGCTCACATAGAATTCATTAGACAGACCTCCCCATGTTCTTAGTGAAAGGTGGGATAGCATAGACAGAAAGGTGCTATGGCCTTTCCCCCCACAGCCACATGGGAGACTAAGATTCCCTGACTCTCCATCAGGGAACCCCAGAAGAGAATGGGGTCAATGGAGGAGGGACTTGGCATCTAAAGCCAATGATTCCATCATAATCCTGGTCTCTTCCTCTGTGATGCATGCCATCTTCTCTTTGAAACTCATTTTATTTATTTATTTTACATTTATTTGTGTGTGCCCATGTGTGTGCACACACATAATACGATGTGCAGAGATCCGAGGACAACTTGTTGTAGGTATTGTTTCTTCCATTATAAGGATCTAGAGGATCGGGTTGTCAATCTTGGTTCAAGAGCTTATAAACCCTGAGCCATCACATTGGTTCCAAGTATTGTGGATTTTTCACTTTTATTCTTGATGTTTCAAAATACTTTTTGAGAATTTTATGCCCATATACAATGTATTTTGATCAAATCAACCCCTGTTCCTTCCATTCTAATGTTTCTTACACATGCCACTTTCCTCTCAACTTCATGTACTTAATGAAACAACCTTCGAGCCTTAGGCAGATGCCCTTCTGGCAGGACATATTTAGAAAAAATTTGGATGGCCTGTCACAAAGAATAAATGAAATGAATATCTTTCATATAATTTTCTCATAACGTCTTACAAACTGTCACATCATGACCTAAGAAGAGAAGAAACAAAATGCTGTTATGCTGTAGTTTGTGTCTGGAATGCTTCACAAAGGCCCTTTGTTATAGGCTTTATCCTCAGCTAAGCACTATTTGAGGTTGCAATAGACACTTTGAGGTGAAGTCAAATGAGAGACTTTCTGGTGACTGGGGTGGGGCATGCTTTTGAAGGGGATGTTCCCCTCTGGTGTAGATCTACTGTGCACTCGTCACTAGTCTTCCTGATTTACCTGCCTTGCCGTGAGGGTGAAGAAGTTTTCAAAGAAACGTGCTAAAAGAATGCAACACAGGACTAGGAAAGCATCAGCACTCAGGGAGCACAGGACAGGAGCAGGGGTTTCCTTAGATTCTTAAGCTTAGAGTGCTGTGATACAGAGTAGTCACTGCAGGATCATCTGTGTGCAGGTACCCATCCATGGACTGTCCTTGATGCAGCTGAACAAATAAATGAGGTCAATCTCCCCTCTCTAGGTAGGGATAGTTGCTCCCTATCACTTGAAAAAAGAATTAATTCTTGACAGGAAAAATATTTAGAAAAATAACCTTTATTCCTTATTTTTTCCTATTCTGAATTCATTGTGCTCCATTAATGTAACTGACGTGATTTAAGACCCAGTAATTCACACCTGAGCTTGAAAATAAATTACCCTATCCTAGTTAGTATTTTTGAAGGAGCTAGCTGACTAGAGTGTATTATAGACTTGTGAGGTGAGTCTTATTTGTAACACATCTCATTGATACACACACACACACACACACACACACACACACACACACACACACACACACTACAACAGTAAAAGTGAAGTTCAAATGCATAGTGAGTTTTTATTCCACTTACTTAGATGTCTGAGCTTTGAAATCATAGATAGCTTTTGCAGGTAATTTCTGAAAAGAAAGGTAAACATTTAGCACTAATTTAGCATTTTAGATTTCATATAAAAACAATATAACACATGTGATATAAGTGATATGTGCAAGTTACAAATGTATCAGTTACTGCTACCTTTAGACTAGTGAGCTTCATGGGGATACAGGAGCTGATTTCTTCATTAGGCTTCACTTCAGGAACTAAAGCAGATTAATGCCATAATAAGATAAAACACCCACCAAGGATTCTGTCCTAGGTGTATCATTTTTGAATACCACAGACAGACAATTGTGGAGGACCAGCTGCTCTAACTTTTGTGGGTTGATGCTAGTCTGCTGAATCATAATAAAAGAAACAAAAGACACAAAGGGGGAGTTATCTTCTTCACTTAATACTGATTATCCAGGAAGTAGTAGCCCAGTTATCAAGAGGGTAATTAGCCAAAAATAGAGGAATGGAGGGTTCAGGAATCCTTTGGCTTATCTTTTAGTTATGAAGTGATGCCCATGCCCATGCCTACCCTCAAACTCTGGGCCCACAAATCTACTTGAGGAACAATATACCTTCCCCCTGTGATTCTCATGAACCTCAAGAAATGGGCAATTTATGACTTCATAGAGGTTCCACAGGGTGTCTCAGATACCTGTTAGTCAGAGCTCAGTTTTTTAGTTTCCTTCAAGCCTTCAAGGCTTCCAAGGCAGTTAGGAATAGGTGGTTCAGCTCTGGCTTAAGGTGATGGGCCAGGAGTCAGTGGTGTATAAGAACTTCCCAATGCTACAAGAACTTGGTGGTCTTCTCCAGCAAAAGTACTTGTGTAGAAACTCCCCTCCCTCCACAAAGCAGGCTAATTAGAACTCTATTAGTTCATGACTACCAGGCCCAAACTCAGAAAGGCCTCATTGCCTTAAGTGCATCCCAAGTTGGGAGTGACTGGAGCTCACATTCTAGACACAGGCACTAAGCAGAACTGCTTCTAGATTCTTCTTGTTGCTGTCAGGCATCAGTCTGAATTCTTTCCTTGTTTGAGGTACACATTTGACTGGTAAGTGCTTTCTCAGTTTCTTTTAAAAACTGTTTAACTACCTCTTTTTCTGGAGTTCCCCTTCGTTCCCGAGATGCACTTCTTCCAAAGTCAGTCAGAGTAGATGAGTGACTTCTAGGTGACTCATGGTCTGTTGGAAATAATAAGGTGAATCAGAATAAGATTTGATTTCATTGAAAAGAGACTGTTTAGCCACTTTTCCCTGCTGGCAATTACTTTATCCCCAAATTTGGTGAGGTGTCACTAGTGAGAACATGGATGGAAAACTCATAATTAACTGTAAAGTATGATATAAGACACACATACACATTGAAAATGAAGAAATACACAACAGAAATATTATAATCTATAGAAAATATTATTATATTGCCAATTATTTACACTGCAATCCTTGGTGTAGATAATTCACAGTTGCAGGGATTTTCATACTCTAAATTTATCATGCTTAAAATTTCTATTCCTTTTTGGTTTCAATATAAAATTATTATCATAAGATATATAAAGAATTTAAAAGCTACACATTTGTAGGAAGAAAATGTTATATCAAATACAATTTAAGAAGTAATGATGAAATGAAAGATAAACTGTGAGCATGACAGGACTATGGTCATATTCTCCCATGCTCTGTGTGTGTGTGTGTCTTTTCTGTTTGTAAATACTCATTATTGGGTCTTATGATTTTATATCCTTTATGGCTTTCCCTTGTACACAAATGTTCAAGTAATCAGAGAGCAAATTATTACAGAAAACAAAATGTCAACCAGAAAAGCCTCAGATGAAGTTGCCAAATTGCTTATGGTATATTGAGGTCTTGTTTACATTAAAGCAAAGTTAAATAATTACATTTGAAAATTATGACTGCAAATATCCCTCTCAGTTTCTTAAAACTTCCATAGTTGTATGACTTGCATGTAGGAATGTAACTAAAGTTTGCCTGTATTCTGGTGGCATCAGGGAATTTTATCTGTGTACCTGGGTCTAAGTTTAAAAATTATTTATTCACTTTAACAAATTTAAATATGTTAAATAATACAAATCATTAAGATAAATTTTATTTATGTATGGTATAAATTTTTCAGTGTTTCAAATTCATGTTTTGATGATGTACTATGCTTATATAGAGGACCAGAAAATTGAAGAAGGTAGTTAAAAAATTGGATGAAACTTCTTTTAGTCTAAATAGAAACTGATTAGAAATTTTAAATGACTTATTGAATTTAAAATTTATAAGTCTATTTATAAAACAAATTAAATTATTTTACTATTATGCTATTATTCTATTTCTTAATATATCATTTTTATTATATATATTTTTGTGTGTGTGGGATTTTGGGGTTTTATCTGCTTGTTCTCTGTGCACCATGTATGTTCAGTGCCCTTGAAGGCCAGAAAAGGGCATTAGATTCTGTGGGATTGAAGTTATAGACAGTTGTGAGTTGCCATGTGCCCACTGGGAATGGAACCTGGATCCTCTGGAAGAGGAAGGAACAAGGGGTCCTAAAATTGAGCAATCTCTCAGCCCTTACTCTAACTTATTGTTTTTCAGCATGTTGCACAGTAGAAATTAAAGTGAAGGTAAATGTTAATAAGTAAAATTATCCACTAGTTATTAAGTTTTGTTTCCTTTTGCCCCTAGAAATTATATTTTATATTATACATTTTGAGTTAATAGGGCCTTGAATTCTCTTGACATTATTGTAATCTGTGTAAGACTGAGGAATTATATCCTCTTTGTCTATCAATTCCTCCATTGTAAAACAGCACTTACACTAATACCCATTCATTGACTTATGGGGGTTTCAATTAGGGGATGCATGTGGCTAAAGCTCCCCCCTCTCTCTCTATATATATAGACATACACACACTCAGCATATATGCTGAGTGGGGACAGATTTCTTTGAGTGAACAGGTACGATGTTCTAGCATGAATATAGAAATCAAGGGCCAAGTAGTGAAACTACTGACTGATTCATAATGAATCAAAATGATATCTTAGAGATGCGGATATTGAATTATAGTTTTGTCTTGATATATTATTTTGAATCTGAGTGGTGATTATTTCAGGGTATAAGATAACTGAGGAAAATGGCTATTTTGTTAGAAAGTTGGATTCTGACATATCTTAATCTGAAAATGTCCAGAACTGTCTTTTTAAAAAACATTGTAATCTACTGTTTGTGAAGCGTGTTTCGTAGCATCAGTGCAAATATACACAGTCACTAATGACATGGGGACTTTTCATCTCATCTGTCTTCTCAAAGTCCTACTTGTTATAACCCTAATATTAAGTGACAAATGTGGCTTGCTTTTATTTTGAAGTGAGCAAATGCTTAGGAAGTTGATGATTACTTTCAGTCAACACATGAACGTCAAATATCACACAGGCAAAAGAGAGCTACCGAGTCAGACACATCTGCACAGCACAGGTTTTCTTTGTAACACATAATGACATCAAGTGGTCTCACAGCTTAAGAGCGATGAGAGATGCAGGATGAAAAAAAAAAAAAAGAATGAGTTGGGAGGATGGCAGCTGAACCACAAGGGAAAAAAGAAAGAAAACTTCATCCACCTTGGAGACTCAGTGCACTACCATAGTCCTGTGCATGGTAGCTGCTGTTGGCTGTGTCCACGTCTGGGAAGGAGGCACTGTGAGGCATCCTCCCACAATCACTTTGGTAGAGTGGACAATGAATAGCACCATCTTGAGGCAGTGGGTGGAAAGGCTGATGCACTGGGCTCCTTCTCAGAGCATTAAGGGATGAATTCCTCTCAGGGATCTCCGGCAACAGTTCGCTGATAAGTCTATGCAGTATACTGTTGTCTGGTAGGCTCCCCCTTCTTTTCTCGGCCTTTATTTGGTCACAGATGTCTTTGAGGGCGGAGTCCAGAGCCTCAACTACAGAGGCTTTGCATTTGGCCTGTTCAGGCTGATTTTTGGGAGTCACATTCTTTTTCCTTCGGAAAGGCACGGGGCTGACTAGAAATGCAAGTTTAGATAGGCCGGGGTCCATTTCTTGCCTTCTGGGTTGGTCAATGTTTTCATGCTTAGCTCTTTCATGTTTTAACATGGTGGTAAACCGAGTGTAAGAAGCTGGACATGGGCCTTTGCAGGAACTGATGAGGTGCCGGTGATGGTGGTGGTGGTGGTGATGATGGTGATGGCTGGATCCGTAGAAGCTTTCAGAAGACGTGAAGGAGAAATGGTCAAAATCACTTTCACTGCAAAAGGATGACCCTTCAACGTGAACATAGTCGCTGTGGTCAGACACAACTCCATCTTGGTCACTGTCGGAAAACTCTATGTGTGTTCTGGGATGCTCGTCACTGGTGACTTCGATGTGGATGGGCACTAGAGTTTTAGACTTGCAGTTTCGCTGACCCTGAGAAGGCTGTCTACCCTGAGTTTCTTCCTCCAGCAGAGACTCAATAGAAAACCGCCTCTTGGGACACAGACCATTTTGTTGGGGTTCTAGGGTTACAGGAGACAACATCTCATCCCCTAGATTGGGCATGGACTTCGACTTCTGTATCAGCTTTTCAAATTCCGAAATGCGGGTGGGTACCATGTCCCTGGGCACCTCCTCGGTGGAAGACTGGCTCCATCCATGGAGCAGACCCCTGTGCTGCTGTTCCTTTTCATACTGCAGTATCCTGGACTTCACAGAGCAAATTACCTCTGAATTCATCAAATCCTTGCGGTTGATGCGATGCATTTTCTTGTACATTTTGAGGAAGCCTGGGGCATTATGGGCAGACCTGTGTTTGATTCTAGATCTGCTGTTACCGCACACTTCCTGGATGTACGGGGAAGTCCACATCATGGGGCAGCCCTCTTTGGAGTCTTCTTCGCATAACAGAGAACCCATACTTTCTGACTTGGCTTTAGGGTCTGGGAAGCTGTCGCAGTCGTCATTCAGGAGATCATCACAGCTACGTGATTTGATTTTGGGGGACACAGTCTCTTCGGTGCTGCTCCAGATCTCTGCATTTTGCCGGGCCATTTGCCATCCATTCTTGAAGGTGATGGCCCTTTGAGAATCCCGGGGGACATCCAAATGCTGTCTATAGGCACCACAGTACTCTAACTCACTAGAGGGGGCGCCATTAAGCCCCGAGTAACTGCAAAGGGATGGACACATTTTGCTATCATCCCCACCTTTCAATCCAGAGCAGCATGGCAGGAGAGAGACATTTGGAGAAGTTAAAAGGTTCACAAAGTGAGGAAAGCATGTCAGTATTAGCACAGCAAAGAGAAGACAGTTAGCATGGCTTCTAGGTACCTTCACACACACAGCTTCAATTAAAGAGGAATGCCTGATGCTAAAACACGATAATATTTTTCAGCGCAGCTTTGCAGATACTACAGTAAACCAAATCACACATGAAATACACTTGGTGTAGCTAACACATTCCTACTGCATAATTCGATGGTCTTTTGTTCAACAAGACATTCCCAAACCACAACTCTTCTCTATTAAGCTAACAGTGTGGCTATCTCTATCACCAATTTATGAATTGCAACCTCCCCTGAATTCTTCAATTTATAATGCTTGGGAAAGGAACTTGACTTGACTCTCTATGGTAAAAAAATACTTAAACTTATCAGGATCCTTTTCCATTTTGTATCGTATCCAAGAATGATGGATCCATAGCATTTCATGACTGACTTGTCACTTATGATATTTGCTGTGTAGATGAGTAGAATATGATATGATGAAGGCATGTTAGGTAATGAGCAAGTTACTTTCTGAGACTTAGTTAGGTTTTAGGCCACCCAGCTGTCCACCTACACAGAGACCAGTCATCACAGTCTTCTGCAAACTAGCTACTGCTTCACTTTAGCCACTGTATGGCAACAGGGTTAGTGCGGACTATTGTTAGATGTCCCCACTCTGTCCTACTTCACAGACACTTCTATTATAACTCATTTTCTTTACATGTTTTGAAAACCTATTCTCTTCTATTTTAACTTTCAAAGACTACAGGAGATTATGGGGCCCCAAATTTGGCATGCTACTGAGTCAATAGATCATGGTTCAAAAGAAAAAAAAAAAGACATAAGTAAACTAACAGAGACCCAAATGAGCAACTCTGTCCCTTTGATGCTTAGCTTACTGCATTTCCAAAGAGGAGAAGGCCATCTGAAAAAGTGGTTGGACTTCCTTCCTTCTTTCCTTCATCTTTCTCTCTCTCATGTATGTGTACATTTCAGTAGAGGTCAGAAGACAACTTGTGGGGTTATGTTCTCTTTCACTATATGAGTACTGGTGATTACACTCAGGTTGACCAGCTTGGTGGCAAGGGCCTTTTACCTACTGAGTCATCTCATTAAGGCCTCTCATTTCTAAATTTTGTATTTGTGGCTTCAAGCCAGTATGTATTTATTGTAAACTATTGTGGACCACTGTATTGCATAGTAGAATGTGATACTCTATCATACAAATAAAGGTTGAACAAAATAGAGTAAATGACTAAAGGCATGCCTTAAATAAATTACATTCTAATCCAGAATTTAAAGTACCCCATTGCATGTTTTTCAGTTGCTATTTATACTTCTTATTTTACAAATTTAATTAGTTATCTATAATAACATTAGAAAATTTGCCTACCTAAAAGACTATAAATGCATTTCTATACAAATGACAAATAAATTATTTAATACTTTGAGTTTTAAAAAATAATAAATTCAACATATTTTTGAGAAAATGGTAACAAATGTTAATCTGAGTTCTTTATGACACTCAAATGGTTTGCCAGCTTAAATTGGATTAGGTAGAAGCAAAGGCTTTGCTGGGAGATGGTATTTGCTTCAGGACGCTACAAGAAAAACAAGTGTAAGTCACAATCATAGGATTGGCCCTCTCCCATACTCTGGGCTAAATTGTGAACTAGCAAGCTTTGTTCATTTATTGTGGCTCACCTTGGGCTCTTGATGGAGAGGAAGGAGAAGAACTAATGAAAGACTTCGTAAATGTGGAGCTTGATCCTGGGAGGTCTGCCTGGCCCGGGCTGGTCCTGTTCACACTCTGATCCCCCAAACCTCTGGGTGGGCCCACTGCAGGTTCACTTTTCCTCCGTTTCCTAAAATCACCAGCCATGCTTGCAGAACTGACAGAGGGAATCAGTGTCACTTTGATGGGGCTTGGAAGAGGTTAATACATGTGCAAGAAACTAGATAAAGGCTTAACACCTAACCTACTCACAAAGTTGCATGGTGAGAAATTTATTCCTTCACATTTAAAAACTTTCTTTATATTCATTTTTAAAAATATATTTAACTTCATTTTTAAAGGGAAGTTTCAAGTTAAAGAATATCTGACTGGACTGTATAGGCTCTTCATATCTGTAGGTTCAACTGACTGTGCACTGGAAATATTAAGAATTGGATTGCTACTGAACATGTGCAAACTTGTGTTTTTATTCCCCACGTGATCCATTATAATAACCACTTATGTAACATTTACTCATTTTTATTTATGTGTATGAGTGTTTTGCCTGTATATATGTCTGCATACCGTACCAAGTGCCTGGTGCCCATGGAGGACAGATGAAGGCATAGGATCCCCTGGAACTACAGTTACAGATGGTTGCGAACTGTCATGGGGACTGAACCTGGAGTTTCTTCAAGAACAGCAATTGCTCTTATCCACTGAGCCCTTTCTCTAATCCTAACAGCTCTTTTAAATAACATTTGTGTTTCATGAGGCATTGTACATATTTCAGAGTATATAGGAGGCCACAGGTAGGTTATATGTATTTTTTTTCTTTTTGAGGCAGGGTTTCTCTGTATAGCCTTGGCTGTCCTGGAACTCACTTTGTAGGCCAGGCTGGCCTCAAACTCACAGAACAGCCTGCCTCTGCCTCCTCAGTGTTGTGATTGCAGGTGTGCACCACCACTGTCTGACAATATAAATATATTATGCTATTTTAAGACACTTTTGAGTTAGTAAATTTTAGTATCCTTGGTGAGTCTTAGAACCAATCCTCTGCAGAGATCAACAGACAATTGAGCAGAGAGCAATTGTATGTCACTCCTTTCTTCTTGAGCACCTTTCTCTTTACATCTTCTATGGACATGAATAACAGCTAACAGCCCTATCTGCATATGTCATCTCTCAAAATCTATCTTTTATATATAGGGTTCATACTGTCTTTGACATACTTTAGGGGTTTGTAAATGTGTAATGGAAGGCATCCTTGTAGAATACCTTTGCTCCTACCAAAGGTCCCCTGAATACAATTTTCTCAGCTTTCTCTCTGTCTTTATGTTTCCTAAAAACCATTGATCTTGTTTCTATGATCCTCCATCTCCAAATGTTACATGGGATCAGACAATATGTAATCTTTTCAGCTTGGTTTCTTCCATTTATTAATGTGCCTTTTTATTCATGTGCTTTAAAAAAGACATTATTTGTGGGGCTGGAAAGATGACTCAGTTCCAGTACCCACACTTGGCAGATATTTATATATTTTCTCACAACTATTTGTAACTCCAGTTCCATGGGATCTAATAACCTCTTCCTGCATTCACAGACACCTGTATGCACCTGATAAACATATATGCACTCAGGCACACATACATAAAATAAATAATTTAAACATGAAATCCAGGCTGGCTTTGAACTCATTATGTAGCCAAGGATGACTTTGCATTTCTGATTGTCCTGTCTGTACCTACCAAGTGCTGTGCTAAGATTACAGGCCTCTGTCACCATGCTAGTTTTTAATGTGGTGTTGGGGGCTCAACCAAGGGTTTCATGCATCCTTGATGAACATCCTCCCAGCTGCACTATGTCTCCACCTTTTCCCACATCTTTTTATCACTTGATAGGTTATTTCTTGTTATTGATGAATCATATTCTATAATATAAATGGCCCAGAGTTTGTTTACTCACTTACTAACCTAAGAAATAAGATCTTTGTGTACTCTAGGACTTGGAAAAAATGTAAACATCCATATACAGGTTGCACCTCTCTCTCTCTCTCTCTCTCTCTCTCTCTCTCTCTCTCTTTCTCTCTCTCTCTCTGTGTGTGTTGTGTGTTTTCATTTGTAAGTAAAAATTGTCCTGCAGTGAACTTACTGTTCTTGATAATCCAGTGTTACGATTCCTATTTGTTTCATATATATTTTGTTTTATGTATAAAGGAGAATTCTGACAACATGATTCTATCTAGAAGGAAGTGCTAAAATAGAAGAAAGTACCATGTAAACAAAAAGCCACCTAGCAGAAATTCTCTTTTACCTAAAAGATTTTGTTTTGCTTTCTTAATGTGTTCAGAAGAACCTTAGACTGGAATTCCAGTGTTTTCTATTTAAATCATGAGTGATTAAATTTTTTTGATCATAGTTTCAAGTAGGGTACTATTTAAAAAATCATAAATAACTAGATACATGCTATATACTGTCCTCCAAGTCACTGTCATTATGTAAACAATCATGCTAACAATGTGCAATATTAATTGCTATTGAACTACATCTGAATTTTGGTGATAGTTTCAATTAAGTGTGATTTTTAGAACCTGTGGTAGGAGCTTAGGTTGGTCGGCTCTGAGAACAGTTATGACTAGTGGTGACAAGTTAACTTGTTTCAGTCTGTTTTCCCTGTTTCAGTCTGTTACTGAGCTCAAACATTAGTGTCTTCAAAGATAAGTTGGTGACTAGTTTTTAACTAGTGTTGTCAATGGGTTGAGTATGTTTATGGACCTGGGATGCCTTGAGATGGAGTGAAAACATTTATTTGTGTGATCTAAGTATAACAGCAGTAGTTTCTAATTTACAAAATGCTTCTAAAGCAACATCTAGACTTAGTTACTTTCAGCCCTCATTGGAATAAAAAAGGACACAGGAAGCAAGCAAAGGCAGCAGTGGGCAGAACTGAACCCTGTGAAGGATTACCTTGTCAAGTTTTAATAAACTCTTGGATGTGATCATATAAAGTGATATGAAAACATGTAAATCAAACATGAGGTCTGGTATTTAAAATAAGAATGGGAGTTATATGATCTTCATCAGTATTTTATTGGGAATTATTCTTGAGGAAGCAACTGCTGGCATAGAATATTTTGTTAGTGTAATGCCATGAGATCCTTACCTACTGGGTCTTTCCAGGCTTCGGTCAATGGAGGACTGATAGATGGAGGCCTGTTAAGATAAAAAAGGAGTCTCATGAAAAGTTACAACAGCAATTTTCATTTATTTGTCACTATTGAGTTTTGCATTCTAAAAGGGATACTCTTAAGATTTAGAGTCTAAATATGGCAATCAAAAGAATCATTTATTGTGATTACAAAAATGTCTTTCCAAAAGATAACATGTCTTTGAGTTCCCTTACACTGCATTCTGTGATATAACACAACGAAGACATTCATTTTCATCAGGAAGAAGAAGAAGAAAAAACCATAACCAGTAGCATTATCGTGAACACTGAACTAATGAAGGACTAAAGGTATTTTCAGCATTAACTTCAAGCTCTCAAACACTGCTAAGATAAGTAGGTGCTTTCTACATAAAGGACTGGCTTTATTTGCAAGAAAATATTTGCAGCTATCATTAAATCCTTATAAAACATGAAATTCTTTATAATCTCATTGTTATTCCCAGGCATTATCTTGAAAATATAGCATATAAGTGGAACTTGTATGTCTTTGCTCTGTAAACACTCATATTATTTTCATAAAATGCACAGGATTTGATTTAAAATTAACTCAAATTATCTGGGACTTCATCCAGATACAGACTTACAAATCTTGAGCCATTTGAGTTCAAAATTAATTTAAAATAAATGACTGAATCAAGATACACTCCTTTAAATAGTATGCTTTACCCATTTCATTCTGAATACACGCTAAAACCGATACCATACAAAAGCAGTTGTTAGAAAATTTTTATTGTACATGGCTGTTTCTGAGACACTTGCTGAAATATCTACATTACAAGAGAGGGCTGGTATTGAGTTTCTGAGGGGACATTGCAATGTAGAAGCAACTGTATTGTGACATATTACCAAAGAATATACTTTTGGCTTTGGTCATGCTTATTGCTCAATTCATCATCATAGATGAACTTTGGTTTGTTGAAAAATCAAAGGAATATTTTGAAAATGTTTATATGAAGTTCTACAATGGTCAACCATAAAGGCAAGAGTTGATGAGTTTTATCTTAAATTCCTATATAGAGAATTTAAAAATCAGAATATTAAAAACCTACTTAGATGAATGGCTATCTCACTTTGTAAGTGATTCCTACTATTCTTTTTGATTAACTGGTAAATACTATCAGTTTCCCAATTAAACACTAGATTATAACTTTATGAATCATATGTAGATCAGCCTGACAAGCCTCAGACATAAAATTTTGCTTTAATTCCATATTACTGATTGAGAATGGAATCTAACCCATAAGAAAACAAAGGATTTGTTGGCATGAAAACGTTTCTTCCTCATTTTGAACAATAAAAGCATATTTGATATTTGTACTTCTTAGAAAATTCTTACATTCCTATGTCCTCAAGAGATATGAGAGTAGAAAATTGCTCTATCTGACAAATTTACATATTCATTTGAATTTGTCTGAATTGGATACTAGAAAACAAGGGAAACATAGGAAGAAAGAAAATGAGTAAAATAATATTAGATGAAGAAGTTGTGTCAGAGGGCCTCAGAGTATCACTGCTGTGGGTCACGGGTTTTATGGGACAACCTGACTACTAAAAGGGTAAGATTCAGCATTCCCTCAGAATCCTCCTAATAAGATAAGCAATATCAACTCCCAGTTATGATAAGCTTGGATAATACTGCAATATGAAATAAAACATGGTATGAGAATTGATAATGTTTGTTTCTGAGTTAGGACAAACTGTGATCACTCTTCACTCTTCCTTGTCCTGTTTCTCATAATCCAAATAAGTTAAAACCAGTTTAAATTTCTTAAACATTTAGTGTGTATGTGTTTGTTTAGAGAGAGAGAGAGTGAGAGAGAGAGAGAGAGTGTGTGTGTGTGTGTGTGTGTGCGTGCGCACGTGCACACCATGGTATGTGTGTGGAGGTCAGAACATGAGAGAGTCAATTCTCTCCTTACACAGTATGGGTTCTGGGATCAAACTCATGTTACAGCGGAGTCATCTTGCTGACCTAAAAACTATACATTGATTTTCTGTATCTTAAGAGTAATTTCAGTGTCAATTATAAGACCGTAAAAATAGATTAATAATTAAGGCAAAATATTTATGACACTCGAGAAGAAAAGAGTCCCAAGAAAAGCACTTGTCCATTTCATCAAACACAATTTGCATCTGACCACTATTTTAACACTTTAACACAATAAAGGTCATTTCAAGGGCAGGCAGACATTAACTCATTCTTTCTGCTAAGAAACTATTGATTAAATTTTGAAAACAAGTTCAACTATTCTTTTTGTTAATTTGAGACAAATTTTTTATGTGTAGGCTTCATTCTGACATTTGCAAACAAATGGTCAACTATATTTGATTTGAAAAATGTCATTTGTAACATATGCTTGTTTTGATCAGTAATAGCTTTGGTATTATCTAACAATTACAGTTTTTACTAGAAATGTCATATAAATGTTATTAGAGGCATAATCAAAATATCTTATGGGAGCAAATGCTCTTACACTCTGAAAAGCCATGTTCTTAAATTAATAACCTAGCTAACTATGCTATTAGAGTCACTCATGTCTCTCAGTCCCTGAAAATAAGAATACACAGCTAAATTTCTATCAAACGGCTTTTTAAATATGTAGTATTTTGGCCACTAACATAATATAAAAGTGCATTAAATTAAATTTTTTCCCAAAATTCAATGATTAAAAAATAGTTTCTAGAAGAGCCAAGCTTTAAATACATCCATCAGGGATGGTAAAAGTATGGTATAAAGGAAATAATTTTGAAATGAAGGCTGAGCAATTAGTGATTTATTCTCTTGGCAGCCATCTTAGTAGGTGACTATAGATATATTCCTTAAAGTTGTTCCCTTCCATCTTTCTTAACTAGAAATCCAATGAGTTGAATATGATGTTTTCTAAGTTCTCTTTCAAAATCAATGAGTCAACAACTTTGAAAAAAGTTCCAGAAATATCTGACCCAAATACCCGAAAAATATTTACAAAATGTTGTTTCACTTATCTAAACATATCAGTATAACACTGAACTAAAAATAAAATGGAGCCAGGTGGTAGTGGTACACACCTTTGATCCCAGCCCTTGGGAAGCAGGGAGGCTGGTGGATCCCTGAGTTCGAGATCAGCCTGGTCTACAGAGAGAGTTGCAGGACAGCCAGGGCTGCAAAGAGAAACCCTATCTCAAAAAAAGGTAGCCATATATGATAAATATATCCCTCCTCCCAAATGGATTATAAATCCGACCAAAGTCAATCAACACAGTAACATAGTTTTGATGTGGAGAATACAAAAAAAATATTTGATTGAATGAATTTCAAAATAAACTCTTAGGTTGTCCATATACTGCAATGATAAAACATACAGAATAAAATTATTTGTTTTATTTAATTCTCTTTAGAGAGCAGGCTCATCTACAAAATATAAGTCTTGAAAAAATGCTGAATTCCACACCTCAAAAAGTTTCTGATTTCTAGATTTTACTTTTTATTTGATAAAAATCTTTCAGTATTTTCCCTGTTTTAACACACACCATGGTTATTGGATGACTGCGGTCTGTCATCCCCATGTGTCGGGACACTTGCATCCTCAGCCTGAGTTCTTGGCTGGTACCTTGCACATAGCTTGAATGACGGCCTTACAATGAAAGTAAGATATTCAGTGCTGCATCCACTTAAGAATTCACAGCAACTGCTGTGACAAAATCAGTTGACTGTGTGCTTCTCTCCTGCCTGGCTTCTTTGGAGTGTGCCCACAGGAGGCTTTTATCTGCCTCGTAGTTAACACAGCAATGACATATCTATTGTGTCTTCTAAGTGCTTCTCAAAATAACATTCTGGTTTCTTTGTAGAGAGGGCCAAGTTTGGCTTAGAATCCTTTCTGTTCCTTTTCATATTGTCTTTTTCTTATCCAGGTTAAAATTTACGTGACCTGACATAAATTCTTCACCTAGATACTTGGCTGATATTTCATAAGCATTATTTTTTTTTAAAAAAATGTTTACTTAGTTTTAGTTCATGTGTGTTTTGCCTGC
Organism: Cricetulus griseus; assembly: GCF_003668045.3. NCBI lineage: Eukaryota > Metazoa > Chordata > Mammalia > Rodentia > Cricetidae > Cricetulus > Cricetulus griseus. Next base: position 40,754,920 of record NW_023276807.1, read on the forward strand.
ATGCATGCCTGTGAACTATGTGTATGACTGGTGCTGGTGGAAGCCAGAAGATGGAGTTACAAATGGAGTTATGGATGGTTGTGAGCTGCCCTGTAGGTGAGGGAACCAGTAAGTCATCTTTCCAGCTTCACCCATAAGCTTTTGTCAGCAGAGTTCAACTGAGTCTTATTGCACATAGCAGTGACTATCTGTTGTAGTGGCTGCCTGAATTATAATACCAAGAGTTAGTGATGCCTGTCAAAGCTGTGGAACTGGGAAACTGGAATACCCATGCCAGGTATTCATCCTCTCTATTCTTGACTGATAGTAAGGTTCACAAGTTACAAGCATTTAGTGAAACAAAAGATTAATAAAATTTATAAAAATATAAGGAATAAGTATCTGATTGTGTAAGAATCAAAACTATTTAAAAAAAAAACATGTTATTCTGTCTGTGTGGGTGTGGCATGCTTGCCACAGTATGTAAGGGCATGCTCTCTTCATGCACAGTGGGTGGGTTCTAGGGTAGAAGTCAGGTCATTAGGTTGTTACAGCAAATACTTTTACCTAATAAGCCATTTCCATGGCCCAAGAACCTCCACTCTTGAGTCTGCACCTGTAAGTCTTCTACAAGACTTTCTCAGCACCTTTCTCAGTTTATGGAAATGGGCAGTCAATACTCGCTCAGGTTCAAGAGTTGGGTCTTTCATGCTACTGAATATTTTAACTGGAAGTAACAGTTGGAAAAATCCATCACCTGGAATTCAGAAACAGCCAACCCCTTTGCACTGTCTAGATAATGGTACTACGTGCAACACAGTGATACAAAGAGTTTTCAAAACCAGCTCGAACAACACAGGAACTATTAAAAACATTCACGTTCAGACTGACAGTAACTGAGGGGGAAATCTGGAAGGAGAGAAGAATTTGTCTTTACCTCATTGGAAACACCGGAAGAATGATCTTGAACATAGTCCAGAGCCTTTTTAGGAGGCTGGGGGTAGATACACCACATAAGCAGAGGTGGAGAGATGGGATGGATGGAGGAGAGTCAATGGCAGCGAGGAATGACCATGTGGAAAAGGTGACAACAGTTAGAAACCGAGTGCTGATAGCATGGCACACACATAAAGAGTGACATGGATGGGAGCAAAATGACAGCCTAGGAGGAAGAGTGCGATGCTTGTAAATATTCCCAAGCACTGTGAAAAGCCGCTTGTGTTCAATTAGTAGATTTGTAAGCTTAATTCATCAAATCTAAGTGAACACTCTTGGTCTTTGGCCACGGCAGATTGCAAGGCTTAATTAAGGAGACATCAGAGGAGTAAGTGAGAACATGCAGGTGGGTGTCCTTGTGTGGCTGAGGAGGGCTGCAGAAAGTGATGGTAATTTGGGCTCAACACAGAAATCAGTATAGTCTCTAGAAACTCCCCCCATAATAGTAAATATGTAAAGCAAAACAAGAGAGTATTTTCCCAATGAAATAAAATACATTTTAATAGGAGGAGACACCACAAAAAATAGGAAGAAACAATCCTCTTATTAGGTAATAGAAATGCCAGCATTTTTTGTTTTATATTCATTTATAGTCATGTTTGATTTAGTTCAATAGAACATACAATGAAGCTACTTAAGATTTTACATTTTAATGCATAGGAAGGGCTCTAACAGCCATCCAGTAAGGAATATGTGATCGTCATATTTATAAATCCTTATGTGCCATGGAGAAAGAACAGATTCTGAGTTCTTATAAAATTGCTGGGCAGTGTAAATGACATGCTGTTCAACAGTTTAAAGATGGCATGTTCCAGAAAACATGAAATCCACAAAAAATTCCTCAATAGAGAATCAATGATTAAAGGAAGTTGTATGAAACCCGAGTTGACCCTGTCCTAAACAGATCAATCAGACCCCATGAGGGCCAAACTGTGGGCTTTCAACATGGGAATCTGGCAATCAGAGATCTGCTGGTGGCTCATGAGCAAAACTATAAATCAAGGTCCACAGGGCTTTTTAATTCTTTCCCTTTGTTACATCTCTTCTATTCAAAGAATCATTTTTATAGTGGGAATATTTATAGTGGGGATATTCTGGCAAACCTTTATAGTGGGAACTGCCCAAAGATTTTTATTGTTGTATGGAAAGCCTAGATTTAACTTCTATTTTGGGCAAATTCCTTGACCTTTTTGGTCCATTTTCTTAATTATTGGAGTTGCATCAAGTCATCGGCTTGGCAAGTCTTTCTTGGTGATGGCAAGGTACTTGTTACTGTTAAACTAGACCCAAATGCGCTGTACACAATCCAGCTTTCCCCTAAACCAACTCAACATGATAGATATGCAATGAATTAGATGTGATTCTAGTGCACGATTAGGAGAAAACATATGGGAAGCAAATGAACACATTTAGGCATTTGGTACAAGAGCGAATTTGCACAAAGCCGGAGCACACAGGCATTTTATTCATCCAGCTTTTGCTCTTGACACGACTCATCTCCCGCCTGACATGATTATGATTTAGAAATCAAACAACATCCTCCTATTTGTCTTATAGTAATTGTCTAGCCTCACTTACCGGACGTCCAAATTCCAGTTCTGAAAAGAATTTATACCAGGGCTCATTTTCTAAATCTATGTCATCTGGATTTATGCGACCAGTCTAGAGCAGATGTGAAGGAAAAGGGAAGGAAAAGGCACACTGAGCGAGGTGAGGGAAAATGCCGTGTGGTATGAAAACACGCGCGCATCCACACGCAAACATGCATCGACTCATCCAACAAACCACAGCAGGACAGAATGGAGAAAGTCAGGTACAATGAGCAAAATGAGGATATGAAAATGAGGGCATCTGTGGCGTCGTTGGGGTCTCTATTGCCACCATCGCTAATTTTTAGCCTGATGCATGAACTAGGGGAAGTATCCTGGTAGTGACAATGGGGAAGGGTGGCACGCCAGAATGGGAAGATAGGTCTGAACGAGGTGCCAAGGGGCTCTCCTGGATTGGTCAGTCTGCTGTCCCTGAAGTTACTGGCAACTCTCAGCGGCAGCAGCGGTCTGCAGTGTGCAGACATTGCAGAAGGGGAGGGCTCGGAGCATGGAATGGTGGAAATGAGTGAGCCTGGGAGAAAGGTCCGGGTCTAGGAGCAGGAAGAACCCCCAGCAGAGACAGGAGCTGACCAAGTCTTAGCCTAGGAACAAAGGCTGAGCTCTGCTTCCCCACGGCATGAGAGGAGGTGAAGAAGGAAGGAGCTCACCCGGGTGGGAGAGAGAGCTGGGGTGCTCGGACTCTGACGGGGTGCAGGGACACAGCTCCGGGGTGGAGGGGAAGGACTACGCAGGCCATCTGTTGAGGGTGACACTGAGAGAGGCTTCCGGCTGGGTTCCTTGGGAACAGGTGTTGGAGTTGTTGGGAGAGGGGGCTGTAAGAGAGAGGGGTGAGGAAACACTGCTTCGTTAGACAGGAACCTGGAGGACACCAGCTGCCATTGGTCATGGAGACTAACAATTTCAGGAAGGGGCAATAGCTGGGCTAACCATGAAGGCCCAATTCCTTAAAAAATGGCCCACCACAGCAAAGATCTCAAGGGCACAAGTTTCTTCAAAATTGAAGAAATATATAATTTTGTGATTCAATCTCCTCTTGCTGACTTGGAGCTAAAGGAGGATGTAGGTGGAATCAGAGTTTTCACAGTAGGCAGGGGAGGGGAGGGGGGTATGGAGTATAATTGACTTGCATCTCAGGTAGTTTGTGAATGTTGTGTTTAAGACAGAAATGCTAGGGATTCAAACATAAACAGTTGAGAAAAACAAATACAATTACTTTAGCGATAGAACACAGACATTCAGCCCTTCCTTAGCCCATAATAGCCATAATATCTTTTTACAATACATACCCGGCTAGAGGGTGTCGTGCTGGTTGCTTTTCTATAAAAATGATGCTTGGAGTACCATATATGTGCATAGCTACTTCTTTGATATATCTCATGGCTCTAATTAAATGTGTATTTTTACAATATACTAAGAAAAGTTATTTGGGTCCTTAAAAGCTACTTGTTCCAGCCAAGAGAAAAGCTCTGATGCCCACACTACGGTCCAGGAGGTATGCTGAACACCCACTATCCAATCCCATATTATTCTCTTAGAATTCTTATGGATCTCAAAGATTCACACTGAGTAGCTCTATAACCCTACAATGCGACAGGCATTGAAATATTCCAAATTTCAAAAAGGGCCACTATTTTGTCATGAGCTTATTGTAGTGTTTCATTGTTATAACATTTATAATGGTTTTATTAGCACCACTTGGCCCATAGTGAATGAGACATTATTCCCATGACATTTTCAGTGATATAGTTTTATTTTAATATTTTTATGGTAGAAGATGGCGGTATTATAGTAACTACACACAATTATAGAAAAAATAGAGGCCTGATAGCAAAATAGTGCAGATGTCAAGCTTATTGTATGTAGGGTAATGATGACAAAGACTGCAGAGGAAGCCTGAGATATGCTTGGGGCAGATGCTGAGCGAATAACACTCTTGTATGGTGGTTGATGGCACTCCAAAGTGGGTGTCTGGATGCACACATAAAGGAATACATGTGCACACAAAATACTACATTATTGGTCAAGAATTGAAACTGTCCTTTTTAATATTGTTTTACTTTTGGTTATGAGGTTATTTTTTTTTACCATAAATAACAATTAAGCTATGCTATTAGAACAAGAACATGCTGTAGAAACTCTTGAGGTATTTGCCCCAATTTATGTCAGTATTACTTTTGATTTCCACTTTAAACTTAACAGTGCAGTCTGTAGAAAGGACAACTTCCAGTAACCTATTCCCATTGATTAAAAAAGAAGAGAGTTTACAGTAACTGTTTTCCATTGAATTAAAATTTTTGATCCAATAGCTATGGGTGTTAAGATTTTGTTTAGCGGTAAAGAGTTATTTTCTCCTATTATTTAGATGATATCAGCTGCAGTGTGTAATTACTTCATGGCGTAACTTTGCTGGAGACTTTATCTTTGAATGGTTAACATTAGAGAGAATATACCAGTAACTTTGTGCTATTTGGAGGGATGTATCATTTTCTTCATGGGAAAGAGACCTCTGGTCTCCCAAGCCCTGTAGTTCCTGGTGCTGCACACTTAGTGACTATGAGCTCTTAATTTTAAAACCTCGATATTTTCAGTTACAGTGCTGTGTTTTGCTAAGGGAAGCTAGAAACTCTGGACGGGAAAAAAGCTTCAAAACCCAATGAACAGTAGGGGGCAGCAAATCTACTAAACAAATAGGAAAACAAGCATTTTAGCTTCACTCAAGTTGGACTTAAAGAAAATCTGTAACAAATGCATAGACTACATTCTCCTTTGTAGAGATACATTTCTATAATAGAATCCAGGGAAAGGGAGCCTATATCCATCATTGTGCTACAAACCTTAAAATAGCAATTTCCCATTATTAAATATGTATTTATAATGCTACATATCTATAAATTATTTTTTAATTCCACTGTTTAACAAAGCTTAAGTCTACAGTCACATTGAGCAGCTTGCTAGAATCTAAGCAAACAGTGACAAGTAATCCTCCGTAATTCTGGGACGCAGTGAGTGGTATACATTTGAGTAGAGCCTTTGTTTTACAGGCTGGGTGTGGTGGCACACACTTGAAATTGCAGGCACTCAGGAGGCAGGGGCAAGAGGGTGATAGGTTTGAAATTAGTCTGGGCTACATAGCTAGACCTTGTTTCAAAAGAACATAAAATCACCCTCAGCAAATAGGCTCCCCAATTTCCCACCCCCCCAAAAAAAAAGGACATGGCAGACCTAGAACTGTCTCTTTGCTGTGGTTGATCGATTGACTTCCTTTAGTTATAATCAAATGTGTCCTGTGGCAATCTGGAGCTACTGCTAAAGAACACAGAAACACTATGATGGTTACTAACACATATTCAGGCAGTCAGATAACTGAAGCACATGCATAATAACAACGTCACTGCTTCATCCTTTCCCTCACATCAGGGAAATTCCTCTTTGTCCCCTGTGAGTGTGAACACTTAGGAATGCACTAGATGACAGTTACCTCCCAATGTAATTCTCACATTGGCAGAAGACAGCTGATGGCTCACACCGGCAAAAAGAGTTGATGGACCTCCTGTTTTATTTCAGGCCATTTTACAAACTTAGCAACCTTCTGCTTAATAAGAACCTTATCTCTGGTGTGAGACGAAGTGCTTCAGATGCGCTAAAACCAGAGCTTATGTGTGATTGTCCTTAAAAGGCTCCCTAGAATGGATAATTTTTAAAGTTTCCCCAACCCAACTTAAAAGGCTTTAGATGCTTTTGAGGTCAGAGAGCCTCTCTACCTTTTAGTCTTCTCACTGAGCACACATTCTCTGTTATCCTAAACACACTGGAGAATCCAGGAGTTTGTTCTCGTAAATGCTCAGTGGCTTTTAAGCTTCAAGGCATGGGTTGCTATGCTTTCTATTTATTTTGCTTTTATAGCAAATACTATTACATAATGGGATAATTCTTCATGGGTCAAACCATCAGATAAAACTTCTCCAAATTTTATGCTTTAATTCTTGGAGTAATAATTTTTGTTGATACATCGTGTCCACTGGTCATTTACATTGCATTTCACCTCATCCAACTGTGTGTTCTTTTCTGCTATTGTAAGAAAGGTAACAATGTCTTTGTGGATTTTTTTATTTTATTAAGCAGAAGAACAATTAACATGGCTTATCTACAAGTGTATCCAATTCAGATGATCTGTAATGCTTTCATTAATATTATCCTAATAGAGTTGCTATGATTGTCATATGGAGACTGTATACTAGAAATGTAGTTTAATCTGTAGATCAGGTCAGTTAAAGACAAACTTATGTGGATTGTAAGGCCTTTTTCAAGGATCAGAATTAGGCCCATTTAGTTTGAATTTATAATCAAACATTTAATTATTTATTGAATTTATGAGCTTCAAAGAAATGCATTTACTTTTTTGCCTTCCTGTTAAAGCATTTTAATTGATAGATTTGCCCTCAATTCCTAAGGATGAATGCAATCTTTTATTGTCAGGGCTTGACATGGTGCTCCCTTTGCTTCTTTCAGACCTCAAGGAATCATGGAAGCTGAGCTAGAGATATTGATGAATTCCATCTGTGTCTTGATAGAGACTTGCTGGGCCTTGTGGATAGATTCAATCTCTCACCAGTTTTATCCACCTACTGTAAAGGTAACCAGTTTACATTTACTTAATGATTCAAGGAGTTATTTATTGCAGAGGTACCACATGCTGGGGCATTGGGTTAGGTATGTAGGACAGATAAATGCTGTTCCAGGTAAGGTGCCTGCTTTCAAGGAACCTAAAGCGTATAGTGAGGAGCCCAGACAAGTGAACAGGCATATGGTAAGGATGTCAAAGTGGGATATCCTGTATGTATCCAGCAAGGAGAGCTACAAACCCACTGTGGAGAGTGAACAAGCCCCTAAAGAAAGTATACCTCTGATAAACTTGTGTGTGTGTGTGTGTGTGTGTGTGTGTGTGTGTGTGTGTGTGTGCCCACAAGAATAAAAGAGAGGTGATGAGAGGAAGAAAGAACAGACCATGTCAAGGTCTGATGAGAGGGGGCTGAAAGCTCTTTGGCAGGGAGTGAAACCACAGGATTTTGGTAGGTTTTATTTGTTGTTCTTTAGTTTCTTAAAAATTATATTAATAGTTAGATTTTGCTCTAGGGACAAGAGAGTGTCAGGAGAAAATTTGGGACTGACAGGCTTCTTAACAACTATCTGGAGACTGGATTCACTAATCAGGGAATAGATATGTCGTGGTAATGCAGACAGCAGACAATTGTGGCCTAGAAGGGATACTTGGCCATGGCACTTCTCCCTATGAGTAGGAATGTAAGTTCATAGACAGTGAGGGGGATCCAAGAAAATAGGGATGCTAACAGGGTTCTCCAGGATTTGAAGAAAACCACACACAATTGCCTAGCTGTTCATATAATTTTTCAAAAGTTAGAACTGAAAAGAACAAAGGGATGTTCTCAAAATATCTGAGTGAAAAGATAGAAGATGTATTCATAAGACCTTGAAATCATTTGAGGTTATTATGTCACTCTTACCTAGCAAGTCCACTCTCTTTCCTACAGCCTGAGCCTTCAGGACACTTTGCTGGTTTTTCAAACACCCTTGACCAATTTACCCTTTGGAGTTTTTTTTTTCTGGAAATTAAAGTGGGATGAATTCAGGTTGATTTTTTTAAAAAGCAATAATCTCACCTGATAAAAAAGATAATTTAACAAGGCTTGCCAAATTCTGTCTTTGGCTCTCTCATATCATTTGTCACAACACTGGCTTCAAACAAAATGTTTTAGGAGGGATAAAAATGTAAGCCTTCCATTCTTATTTCCTTCAACACTACTACTTCCTTCCACTATCTTTTCCTGTGGCTGAAGAGATTTACCCATAACAGAATCTCAGGTCATACCCATGGGTCCTGACCTCCCCATCTCCTAAGACCTGTTAGAATATTGGGCTTGCACTATAGTTACTCTGAGCCCAGCTTTCCCATAAAGTAAGTACCACTAACTTATTATAAGTTAGCCACTAATTATACTATACTCCAAAACAATCAAATTATGGTGATGGTGACTAGTAGCTGATGGTTTCCTGCTCATAGGACCCAATACAGTAGTCATGAAGTACACCAAGCAAAAGTTTGCGTAGGCTGAACTGATTCTAGAACACACCAGCTATGTGGCCATGTGGCATTCAGTTAATGCTGCTTCAGTCTCTTGATTTGTAAAATAGGAAGTTTGTGCATCTGCTTTATAGGGTTGTTGGGAACATTACATAAGATAAAGGAACTATTACTAATTCTAGATCCTAGCATTTAGTAGGTACCCACTTAAAGATGCTGTTATTTCTATCACTGTTGTTGGTACTTTAAAATAAAGAGCCTTTGAAGCTCTCAGTCATAGTGAGGGGACCCCATAAGTGAGCTCTAATGGGGAGAATTCTTTAGCTATGCTTTCATTTTAGCCAATAAAAGGTTTCTTATCTTAAGTCATATCATCACCCCAAGAGCCTCATAAATCATTAAAGCTTCTCTATTATAATTTAACATGAGATTCTTATTTTGTGGTTTTCTTTTTCAGAATTAATATTGTATTCCATTGCATGGAATTTCACTGCCATGCTATTTAATAAGACAACTTAGCAAATGGGTTATAGTCCAGAGCCTAGAATCAATGATGTTCCCACCTTTTCAGTTTCTCTGTTGCTATCTTACCATGCAAAGAATTTTGAATTGCTTGAAGAAAGGCAGTTGAATTATATGATTGGAAGATTTTTGGACATACTTCTCAAGAACACAACCAGGAACACAGGGTTTTAAACTCTTAAATCAAGGACACTCAGGTTGGGTGAGGTCACAGGGTATCCAACTAAATCTTGGGGTTGCCCTTGCAATCTAGGTACTAGGGTGATGCTCTGTTGGAGGAACACACAAAGAAAACACCAAGAGGGTTTATTTGGAAGTAAGTTGGGACATATAGAGGAATTGCTGAGTTTTAAAGAGATCTTGAGGGCACTGATCTCTGGGGGAGGAACAAGGGAAGCCTAAATGATGGGTGAGAGGACTCAAAGAGAAGAGGACCACAGAAGAAGCTGCTGCTACCTTTATTGGAGGCCAGTGGCCTTTTTCAAGTTCATACGTCATTTAGAGTATGAACAAAATGAACAAAATGACTATAAAGAGAAATACGATGTTGATCCATTAAAGTGGTACCCAATCAGGAAGCTTGAGGCTTGGTAGCCTGAGAGGGATTTAATAAACACCAATTAAACAACTTGTTATAGAAAGTGTGGTTTGGGAAATTTTCCTCTTAAATGAAAGAAATAATAAGAAACCAGCCGGGCGTTGGTGGTGCACGCCTTTAATCCTAGCACTCGGGAGGCAGAGGTAGGTGGATCTCTGAGTTCGAAGCCAGCCTGGTCTCTAGAACAAGTGCCAGGATAAGCTCCAAAGCTACACAGAGAAACCCTGTCTCGGAAAAACCAATAAATAAATAAATAAATAAATAAATAAATAAATAAATAAGAAAGAAAGAAACCAACATAGAAGCCAAGGGATTCATCTGCCTAGCTCTATACATCAGGGATATGGATTCATGGTTTTTCTCACTGGCAAGCTAGAATAACAATTGAGTGTTTCGTGTGTAAGTGCTGTGATTAGGCACAGTTAGCTATAGGCCAATGATAATGAGTCCTACATATATATGCTACTAAAGCACCTCTTTCAATTCAGAGATAAGATGCAGAACTCATGATTAAAAACAAGTACAATTCCTCAATAATAAATGGAATGGGATGAAATTCAGGTTTTCTTGGGAACCCTGGAGGCCTAGCAAGCTGCTTTTTGATCATTGACAAGTGCTTACGGGTCTTTCATGCTGCAGAATGGATGACTTCCCCGGCTCGTATTCAAAAATACTCCTTGGTTCTGATCGAAATTTTCTGGTGTCCACCTTTCTGTCTGGAGGGTCCCAGTCATGCCTACAAGTGAACAGCAAACCACATGTTGAAACAATTTCTGTGCATAAAGCACCCATGACATACTACCCACAATCGATTCACAAGGTTAATTTTAGCAGAATTTATTTATTGACTGTGAATGTGTGTATGTATGTAAATGTGAGCATGTTTGTGCATGCACACAGAAGAAAAACTTTTGGGAGTCAGTGCTTTCCTTCCATCATGAGTTCTGGGGATCAACATAGATTTTCAGGTTTAAGCAGAAAGCAATTTTTCTTGCTGAGCCATGTCTCCTACCCCGAGAGAGTAAAGCAAACAAACCAAAACAAAACCCACACAATCAAAAACATCTCTCTGGCCAAAAATGGTTTCACTTTAATAAATCTGTTTAATAAATAAATGACTTACATTAAACTATCCCAATCATTTTTCCTTCTGCTTTCTTTTTTAACCTGTGTAGCTATGGCTGTAAAAACTCACAGAAGAGGTTTGTAGACACACGGATAGTGGTTTATTGCTAGACCCTTGGGTCCCTAATGACAGTTGTATATGTCTGAGTTTAAACTAAGTGACAGTGTGCTCCATGGAGCTTTGCCAATCTAACTACCAGGGGACCTGGCTTCCTAGATCCAGAGGGACATGGACTAGTGGAAATACCATATTTGATCTTAGTCCTTGTAAATGGCATCTGAGTACATGTGTGAGAGTTACAACTGCATCACTTGGGCTGTCATGCACAGAGACAAGCAGAGTGAGGTGGAACACCCCTTGGTATGAGTCTTGCAAACACTCAAGGCCAACATCTTTCCCCCCTGGGATCTGATCTTTTCCTTGCCTTGATACCTTCAAGAGTCTGTCAAGGGCTCTAGGTAAGCACATTTTTACAGAAGGACTCAGCACATCAAGATTTTTCTGGGCAGCTAGAACTAAGTCAGAAAACTTCCTTTGGAGAGCAGGAAGGGTTATTAAATACATATTTTTACTTATATTTGAGAAAAAGAAGTTTTTGATCTTTTGAGTTAGGAAATTCTGCCTCCTAATGGAAATGGGATGAAATTCTTTCTCCACAGAATGGTGGACACAGAAGTTCTCTAAGAGAAAATGAGAACCAAGTCGTAGGTATAGAGGTAATCAACAAGCTCTATCCAGCAGGGCCCTACACCTTCCATTTCACTTTTCTTCTCTGTGTGAAACTGGGTCCTGTTTGCTGTTTGAGCAATAACTAAGACAATATGTCATAGAAAATATGTGAAAGCCCAGGATATAAAAACCAGTAACCATAAACACCCTTTCCATTACTACTTATTAATTACCAGTAGAAGTAGCATAGGATTTGTCTTTAGGGGAAGTCGAGGTTGAATCTTGGCTTGGAGTCTCTATCTATACAAATAGAGCAACTTATTGCAATGTTGAAGCTGTTTCTTTCCCTGTAATGTAGATCATGTCCCATTGGGTTGTTATCAGAATAAAATGATGTAGTGTAAGGAAAGTGCTTAGCCCAGCGCTTGCCTCATAATCAGCTGTCGGTAAAGGTTACCAAGAACGAGGACCATTAGCTACAGTCCTACTAACGTAACACAATTGAAATGTGTTCATAAAAATTTCTTTGGGTATCAATAGGTTATTTAAAAATATTTTAGTGGAGAAATAAAAATTAGAATCAACTAAAATAAGTGGCAGAAATGAGTCACAGACACTTGTTAAAAATGCCTTATTTACGATTTAAGAATAATTTCCCTTGGTTTCTAAAAGACCTGAAATTTGAAATTGGTGAAAATGAAAAACTAACTGCTTAGTCTCTCTCGAATGTGGGACAGCAAAGGGAATCCATGCCAACTATTTCCAGTTATTTTATTTAATTTTACATGTCTCTTTATATTGAGGCATAATGCTACTGTGTAGCCCAGTTCAGGATTGGAAGTTATGCAGCTCAGAGTGGCCTTGAATTCTTATTTCTACAAAGACTGAGATTACATGAATGACGTACCACACTCTACCCCATTTCAGCTCATAACTAGAACTAGACCCGGAGTCCAGGGTATGTGGAGCTACCATCAAGCCACATCTCCAAGGACCACAATATTGTGTGTGTCTCTGTGTGTGTACATGTGTGTGTACATGTTTTATTGTTTGTAGTACTCAGACAAATGCTCTACTTAAGAACTATGTCAGTGGCCTTTTTATTTCCTATTTGTACTTATTGAACAAAAAAATAGTTTGTGTCCCTGATACATAAAGTTTAATTGTGAGCCTTATGAGAGCGTGACCAAGGCTTCCCGGACAGCGTTCAGCATGATCTCAATAGTGATATCCCCTATGGACTAATACAATATGTCTTTGCATATATTCACTCCACAGCACTGGGTGGATTCTTCACTGAGAACCACTATGGGTTGGTTTTTATCCTATGAGAAGCCTTGTGCGGGGCAGGAACCTTACTTTTCTGTTGAAGATTGATCTCTTGGTCGTGGCGGGACATGTGGGGGAGGCACTGGGGAGGGCACCTCCTTAAAAGCATCTGTGCCATTGTCTGAGTGGCTTTTGGAAAGAGGTCTGTAGGTCTGGGTCTTCGCAGCAGGGTGTGACTGAGCACTGTAGGGCGAGTTGTACAGACCTACCATGAAAAAGAGAAAACCAACAACACAAGCAAAAGGTTAAAAGGTGCATTAAGTTGTTGGGCTCTGCAAAATAGCCCATGGTTTTTCAAAAATTATCAATAAACATATTCATAATATGTGCATTAGGTGGTACATTGTTTATTAACTTATCAACATTGATTTTTGAATTATCACTTATTAAATGCCCATTTGTTTTGCACATAAGTACTGATTATAGTAGATATCCACTATTGTAGAATTAATGAAAATTCAGTCTATTTAGTGAAAAAAAAAAACTTACAGGTGCTCAGCAAGGTTTCTTCCCAATCATAGAAACTAATGCCTTCGGTAAACTTTCAGAGGCAGATTAAAATAGCAGCTAATACCTTGTAATACTGATGTACATAAGGCAGTTGATATGTTAATTGCAGTCCAACAAATATAGAACATGCTGTATTTTTGAGATGCAGCTCCCACATGGGACAGGGGAGTGTGAACCCTCCTGAACAAGCTGAGACAAGAAGACATGTGATTGAAAAGTGTTTGGGGCAGTTAATAAAATTTAATGGAGAAAGACATAGTAAAAATTGCAGGTTATTTGAAGATGATGAGTGAGACAGAAAATCTATTATAGATCTTAGGGGGCTAGAATTGGGCTTGAAGGATTAGTTTTGGTGAGTAGAAAAGAGTGGCAAGAATGGCATGCAAGACACAAAGCCATGGCTTATTAGAAAGTAGAGGGTGGTTATAGGTGTTCTGTTGACTGATTGAATGATGAAACTCCCCGGGCTTACAGGGTAGCATAACTGAACTTCAGCTTATTAATTACCAGTGAGACATTTTAATATTTAAAAATTATAGAAATTCCTAGTCTCTGAGTCTCAATCTTGGCCTAAGTCTATCTGTGCTTGACTACTTCTCTTATGGGTCTGCAAGTGTTTGTTTCTGTGAGAAGTGCCATTAGACAGCACTTGCTCTGAAGTGCTTCTGAGGCAACTCCAGTCAGACTTGAACTTGTGAGGTGAACCAAGGAGGTGAGTTTGGTGTACCAGGACAAGGTCAGAGTATATATTTTAGTGGACTTCTGAAATAATATGGGGATACACAGTCTAACTCACAGGTCACCAGCTTGATTTTTTTAAAAACCATTTTCTTTTTCATTTATCTTTGGAGTTGAGCAGCAAAACCACCGAGTTAAAGGACTGGTTGCTGGTCATTAGGTTTTAGGGAGAAGAGAATGAATCTCATAGAGTTTTCTTTGAGGGTGACAAGAGGACCCTAAATGAGGGCACAGTGGCTAGGTTGGGTAGAATCCCCTGATGTGATACTTAGAAAAAACTGAAGAAAGGGACCATATTTTAGGGATCTCTCACATGAACATGAAGACCACTCCACAAGAAACGAGCACATTCAAGTTTCAAGTGGAATGTCCAGAGCTGAAGTCTTTCCATTGTGAGCACTGGCATCTCTGAGTCAGAAAAGTGGCCCAGCCAAGAGGGAGGCTTTCACATCTTTCAATGAATGGTTCCATTTTTGGAGCAAAAGCCTGGACATGGTCGTAAAACACGTTGCTTGACTTGTTTTGGGGGAATAATATCTGAGAGGTCTTATGCAATTATAATCACCCTTTCTGCCGATAAAAAGATCTTTATTTTGTTGTGTAACCAGGTCACAGTCTGTTCTTTTGCCCTGTCCCCTGACGCTGTGGTTAAACATTCCTGAAGCTTTGAACAAACCAACAGGGGGTGGGGGGTGGCTGATGCAGAACAGTGTTAGTTCCCATTTCCAGGAGAAAGGACCCATCTTTTGTTAGGCATGCTCTGAGAAAGGAAGTAGGCCACCCTCCTCATCACAGGAACTGACAGCATGGCATGGGGGTGGTATGATGAAGGGCTGGGGCTCTTCCCCGTGGTGGCGTGTGACTAGTCATTGCAAGCCAGGAAAGCCATCCTACCTGCGTTGTATGTGTAAGGAGTATTATACATGTCTGTATCCTCATCTAGAAAATGAAACATAAACATGATAATCCAGATTCTGCCACCTTGTCACCAAGACAGAAGAAGGTCAGAGAAATGACAGAAACACAACAGCAAAAATCAATGTACTTTTTTTCCCCTTAGCATATAATAGAACTTTGTATTTCTAAATGTTGCACTCTGGGGCTCTGAAGAGTGACCATCTTGTCTATAAAGCAAGGGACCTTTCTGACCTGGTCAGACATGCAAAATTGGTCCCTTGTCCCCACTTCCCTAGGCAGATTCTGTGTCCGCTGTATCAGAAAGTGCTTTTTAAGGTCTCTTGTTAACTATACTGAGTGGGGATCAAGAGAAGCCACTACACACTCTTGTGGTAGGAAGCACACATGGGCAGATAGGAGTAGTAGTGGGTCTGGAAGTATGCAATAATATCTCAGTGTGGATGTAGACAGAGATGCATAGAGGGCTGAGGCTAGAACATCTGGTAAGCTCCAAGGATGCCTCTTAGGAGGCTTCTTGATAGGTCATCATTAAGGTAGAGGCACACATTTGTGATTTAGGGTTAAAGGGAGAATAGGAGACATGCCAAAAAGAAGGGACCATCAACTTTGCTGAGGTCTTGATGTTTTGGGGGTGAAGAAAGTCTATACAAAAGTTGAGTATATATCCTTCAACCCATAAGCACTTGATGAAACAAGATAAAACAAAACACACAAGAACATACATACCTGGCTTGTGTACCATGTGAATTTGCTTAAACATTGTCTTGTACCAGTCCTTTGGCCGATCAACTGTCTGTCAAAGAGAACATCCAAGAATCACCAACCCTATCTATTAGGTTTGGGCTTAAGGCTGCTCATGCCATGATGCACCTGTTGCAGTCTCTCTGTCAAGTCATGATTCACCTGCTGCAGTCCCCCACCCCACACAGCTGATGTAAAATAAATGGGAGACATCCTACTGTGACTGTGAGTCTTTAATCCTCACTTTCCCCCAAAGCAGTTTACCTAAAACCCTAAGTAATCAGGGGCTATAGGTGGCACATTCTGAATGACAGACTCACATCACCAAAGGTTCGAATCTTTCCCCCTTCCCCTGCTATCGAGTGTCTGAGACAACTTGACTCCAAGAACGTGCTATAGGTTACTCATCAGCTGTGTGGCCTGGGACTGCCTTTTCTCCCTGAAGACTGTAACCTTGTGGGCCTGACCTGGCCTAGACCCTTTACAATGGTGATGACTACTCACGATGTTATAACTCCTATAATAAATCCACCTCAGTCCCAGACCCTCAGTCTGAGACCTCATACTCTCAAGTCAACACCCTAGGGGAAAGTCTGCCCTGCTAATATTTGATATTTCCCACAGTAGATTTGCATTTCTACTATGACTTGATGGCAATTTCAGCAACTTATCCTGTTACTTATGTAGTTTATAAGTAGAGCATCTCATATTTACTGAATTGGAACATTATGTGTTATGGTTTTATTCATTCAATTCAGAGTAGTAGATAGTAAGTTTTTGATGAAAGTTCAGCTCCTTTCAATTATTAGTGTTAGTATTAGTATTAGTATATTCTGAAGCAGGGCTTTCCTGTGTATCCTGAACTGACCGTTAATTCATGATATGTCTACCTTAGTCTACCATTTTCTGGGATTACATGGATAAACCATGGGCCCAGCTTATTACTTGTATGTGTGTGTGTGGGGGGGGGGTAGAGGTCAATCTCAGATGTTGTTCCTCAGAAGCTATCCTGTTTCTTTCTTTCTTTCTTTCTTTCTTTCTTTCTTTCTTTCTTTCTTTCTTTTATAGAGAGTCTCTCTCTGGGACCTAGGCTTTATCAATGAGGGTAGGCAGCCTCAGGGATCATGCTGTCTCCACCTTCCAGTTTTGGGATTAAAGTGTGTGCCACAATGATGGGCTTTTATGTGTGTGTTATGCACAGAACCTGGATCCCCATGCTTGCCCAGCAAACAATTAACAGATCAATTTCCCCAGTCCTTATCGTTAGTATTAAGATTTTCTATTGAGTGTTCTGTGAAGACATTTAAAATTTTAACTAGGGGATATTTTTGACTCAAGTGGTAGATACTCTGATTAGCTTCAATGAAGACAAAATTAGCATTTGCTAGTCTAAGTGGCTAAAATACCAACTGTTTCAGATAATGCAAAGTCATGTTGAATATATATATATATATATATATATATATATATATATATCTACGATTTCAAAGTTTCTATGACAAGACATTGGAGTACATACAACTTTTGCCTTGTTAAATTATAAACTCTGTGAGAGTAGGCATTCCTTATGCATGCCAGGTTTTAGGTGTGTTAGAAGCAGTGGGTTACAGTACAAATAGGAAATTTATGTATAAATATTAAGCAACATTCAAATCCTGTAGCCTTTAGTTACTACTTAATGCTTTCTAGAACTAGGAATCTGAGAAAGTTATGTATCTCTTCTTTCTTGGGATGCATGTGGGGGGCATGTGTGTACAGGTATTCATGCCCATACGAGCATGTAGAAGTTAGACAGATGTCAGAACCCTCTACTTTGACTCTGCTTTATTCTCTTGAGTCAGTGTCTTTCACAACATATGTTATGGGGCTTATAGTAGTCCTTCTGTTGTAACAAATCTCAATAGCTAAAAACAGCAGGGAAACTCCAACATCTGTGAAGACCTGAGCGAACCCAGCTTACTGGATGCAACTCTGTCTCACAGGCTGTGAAATGTACATTCTCTTTTCTAGCTGTAGTGCAATGATTTGCTCAGCAAAATCTTCATCTCAACTATATCGGTGCTAATTGACCAGAAGTTAACCATTCTGTGCATAGGTAACTTACGAGCATCAGATTTTCCAAGGTCATTGTCCTGATTTAAAATATTGGTTAGGTTATGCTATGTTTGGCTGATGTCCCTGGGGAGCCTGCTCTTTTCTGAGGGGAAATGGCAGCAGTTGGGGGGAAGGGAAACTTCAGTTGGTTTGGAATGTAATATATGAGAAGAGAATAAACAAACAAACAACAAAACAATGGTTAGGATTTGTAAGAGTGAAAACTGTTTGGTGTTTTATATTGGCTTTTATATATGTGTTCACTGAATTTTTCACCTAGAAACTGCTAGGCTGTATTTACATTGATTTTGACTTCTGGAAGTAGACAATTCTGACAGTCACTAGGGATGTAAATGAACGTCTGTTTGGTTGAGAATCACATATGCCTTGTAGGCTTCTTCTACAATGGGGGCTTGATGGCACCATAATTAAATATATGGCCAAATGATGGGAACTGGTGTTGGGGGTTATCTACAAAGATGCAGGAATCTGCTGTTTGCTGCCTCGAACAGAATACTGGAACCTGGGGGTTGGGGCTTAAATCAGTGTGGTACCTGTCATGTAAGTATGACATCCTGGCTTCCTATTTCTAGCACCCATTACAATGCTTGGCATGGCAGTGGGCTCCTGTAATCCCAGATCCGAGGAAGCAAAAGCAGCTCTAGGTTAGGTGAGAAAGCCTGGGCAAAAATTGGGGAATATACCCAGTTTTAACCTCTACCCTCTGTGTGCATGCCCACGCGCACACATGTTCATGTGTCCACATACATGCATACACAGAAACATGTATACACACAAAACATCTGAACATATATCTTTAGAGGACCACTTATTTTTCTGAAGGCAGGCTTAGCTTTCATTAGTTTCGTTTCTGTTACACTTTTATGCTATTAGAGCAACAACAACAAAAGGAACATACAACTGTATATAAAACTAGTTTCTCACTGTACCTGGACACAGCCAATGGGGACAGGGAGGCCGAATAAGGAAGTTATATTGCTGTATATGGCAATGCATCCTGACAGACAGCATTGTTGTCTGCACTTGCCAGAGGGCCTATATCAGGCAGGATCTCACAGTTATGCCATCTGTTAGCTTTATATGGTGAGTACAGAGAAGCCAGGAAATGCCCAGTCGGCTGGCAGAGAGACTGTGAGGCTGTTAAACCAGGGACGTACAAAGTCAGTGTCCCTTTCTAAAAGGAGTACTGTGAGCACTTCTCTTCCTTTTGTTGATGCCATTTGGGAGCATGTTATGTCTGACATTGAGATTAGGAATGCAGAAGTCCACACTTGGGAAATTTGCTTTTGGTTGTGTCCTTCAAAAGCATTTTGCATAGACTGTCTAAATCCTGAGACTCTTTTATGCAGCTGTCATCCATGACCTTATCAGAACAGGCTTCAACTTCCATCTTTTTCTAGCCATGAAACATCAGCACTGTACACTAACTTAAATGCAGACATGAAAAAGAAGACATTTTCTACATATGACACAAACACAATCCTATTCTACTTTTGCCCCTGATAGCTCTAAAATAGCTAAAGAACTGTTATATTTGGATTAGAAGAGAGAAATCTTGGATGTCACTTAACTAGCCAGGCTCCTTACACAGTCTCTTGGGCTCTGAGCCCTTGAGATTTTTGTTACTGTTTTTAAGACTATGGCAGTAAAAGGCTGATGTAGACATCCCAGTCACAGGAGAAGGAGGTAATCCATAAAACTGTCACCCTTCATTACAAGGACTCAAAAGTATTGAGTATTTAGTTATTATTTTCAGCAGTTTTTGGACCACTTTACAATATCCTGTTACCATGGTAACAGTTATCTAAGAGGATACCCCAACGTGGCACATTTAGACAGTGCTGGTTTTAATACCAAGAAGGAAGCTGAGGCAATTTGAGTCTGATAATCATTACTTTTACACGAACGAGGAAAGAAAATAACCTTGGATATTCTTGGCCCAGGATGGCAGGATTCAACATTTATAAATACAGATCTATACTTGGATGTGTGATTCGTAAGGTTGCAAAGTAGTAAACACGAACAGGATCCTCCTTGTAAAGTTTTAAAGGTCTGAGTAAGTTACACAGAAAAGGCCAGTGTTCCTTTTAAGGAACTTCTGCAGTGGCTAATAATTCACTTAGAATTTTCTATAAGGGAAATTAACATCATATGCTTAGTGGATGGATGTGGTTGCTTATCATTTGGCAGCAGATAATATAAACCTTTTAATATTGAGTTTTATTTATCATCTCTAACATCTTAGGTTTCCCCCCCCTTGGAAACTTAACAAAGCAAAGATTTGAGAGTCAAACATTACAGATTAAAAATCTATAGATGCAAAGAATGGGTCACATTGATGTGCTCATTATTACCTGTCATTTATTAACTTAAAAACACATCCAAAGAGTTTTGATAGAATCTTTCAGACAGGATCTATAACTGCACAGAAAGCAACGATCTCTTAGGTTTTGTGCATCCTGTGTCTCAAGGGCTAATAGGCAAAGTCTACAACACCATTCCTGTCTGAGTCACTTTCCCTTCATTATTATGGGAAAATTCAAATTTAGTCATTTTGAGTCAGAAATTCTGAAAGGAAAACAAATGTCAAAACACTGACACCAGAAACATACAACTGTCATTAAACGGAGCGGATTAGTCACAAGCCCTGGGATTTTTCCTGTCACTTAAATGTGACCATCATCATTCCAACACAGATTTTTCAAGCTTTATTAGTCACATTCACATTTAGTCACATTCCTTAACAATCTGAGAAGTCTAAATCCCAAGCGCATGCTATATGAATATACTTTTTTTTTTTTTTTTGGCTTCAGCTACAACACCGAAGCCAAGAATAATCCATTCTGAACTCACGTCTGTATATAAAACATGATCACTGCAAATTCAAAAACAGCTCGTACTTTACTCTTTCAAAGTTTTCATGTTTCCTCTCTTCACCATTGCAAAAACAGCTCGTACTTCACTCTTTCGAAGTTTTCAAATATTTCCCCTCTCACCATTGTTTCTGTCCCGATATCCTTCTCATTCTTTTGCTAGATCTCTTGATGCCCCTGGCTCCCTGTGTCTCCCTTCAGCGGAAGTTACTCTTGGCAGCACCTCAGTCCTTTATGTGGGTACACAGGCAATGTCTATGCAGCAGCAGCTCCCTCCTCTCAACCCCACCAAGTTCACCTGCAAAGACGCCATGGCTCCACGGGTCTTCCTTCTCTGCTACCAGAGACCTCCTCTTGCAGTGGACGTGGCCAGCACTCAGCTGCCTGCCTAGACTCTGGCGCTGTGGAGGAGTGTTGCCAGAAAGGGCTGCCCCTGCACACTGAGTAACGCTTTGGCAGAGTTTAAAGACTAAAAAAAAAAAATGCCCTCAACACTTTGACTTATCATCCAGGGAGCTCTCAGCCTGCTCAGCTGAGAGGGACATGTAAATGTCCCTTTTTTCACAGACAGTTTTTTTCTTCCCATGATATTACCTCCCTCCGCTCCAATCATCTCACCTCCCAAGTCCCAGTTCACAGTTTCCCATCCCCTGGTGTGAACTCACATCCATTTCAAGAAACAAATCACTCTTCTATTTTTTTTTGTTTGTTTTACAGTGCATGTGGGAATTGGATGCTGTGAAAGGACTTACTCCCTTCGCCCCTTTTCTCTTCTCTCTAGGCTTTGCCTATCCCTGATAGAAAGTTAAAAAAACGGGGTGTTGTTATTTAACAAAAATCCAGATTTTTATGATTTCCAATTCAAACAGAAAAACAGATTGCGTCGTTGCCTTCACTCCACATTGTTCTCCCTCTGCCACACAGCAGGGTATTCATGGGAGCTCTGATGGCTCGGGCAATCCTCATGACAGACCCCAGGAATGCACCACAGCACGTACAATCCATCCTTTGTCAGGCTCATGCGCAGACCCAGAAAGACGCGCATGCTGGCTGGCATGGCTTACCGTTCTAATGGCTGTGGGGATGCCAGACTCATCTACAGGGCCGATCCCTGGGTAATGCGGTGCCTTGATAACTGTCACTCTCTTCTCTTCCTCTGAGGATCTGTAGAGTGGGATGGAGCTTCCCATGGTGCCATCCAGAGACTGGGCATGCTGGGAATACGCCTCTGCAGAATCTGTGTGGAAAGTACAGTGACTCGAAGCACACCGGATGCACAGACTATAAATTAATGGTGCCTCTTGTACATTGATTGCCAGCCATAATAGAATGCCATTTCTACCTCTATGCCTTTTCACATATTTACCCCATCCCATTCAGAAGTGGGTATTACATATATGTATGGAACAACAAGGACCTCACCATTTCCCAAAGAAGGGTGAGAGGAAGAATATTTGTTAAATGATGTGTGCGGCCATGTTGAATGTGTTTCACCTCACCTTCCTTGCAGTAATCTTGGAGGGGCAAGGGTCACCTCTATAGATGAGGGGGCAGAAGTTGAAAGAAGCCTAGTCACTTTACTCAGGTCATTAGTCACTCATGATTCTTGTGAGGCTCCTGATTGCCATAGGTGGAAATACTGACAGGTGATTTTAGAGAAGCAATAGAATTACTGATCCAAAGATATGATTCCATAAAAATAAATTGAAAATGAAATTCAGTTATTTTTTTTTTTAGATCTAGACATACACTAGCAAGTGAAGGCTTATGGGTAAATAAGTGCTTTTCAGTGATTACAATTTATTGAATTTTATTTAATTTTGTTGGTTTTATGGGAAAATGCCATGGCTTTTTGTCCTTTGAGACTGACAATTATCTTACAGGCTAAAGTTACACAAGGCTTATCAAATTTTCTATCTTCATGTTAATGTCATGAACCTCTAGAATACTATCAGAAGTAATAGAGAACAAACGTGCACACTGCCTAGTCTGTTCATTTCCAGTTTATAAAAAAGCTTTGAAAAAAATCAACATTATTGGCCGTCACATTATACAATAGTGATGTGACTTCCTGCTGCTTTGAGATTTCAGAACTTGGTGAGCAGGACTGAGCCTTCATTTAGGCTCTGGGTGACCTGCTTTAGCTGGCCTGTCTCTCAGTTCTTTTCTGTGGAAGCTGAAAAATTCTTACATTTCAGGAAAGCATTTGGCTGATTATATTCATATATGTGTGTGTGGAATTCATTTTCATATATATATATATTATATATATATATATATATATATATATATATTAAAGTAATATTTATATCCTGTATAGATAGTATAATGAACTGTTATATCATACATAAAAATGTATTTTTCATGAAGACATGTAAATCATCACAAATAAGCATTTTATGACTTTGACTCATTTTCACATGGGTATTTAGTGTTATGCTCTCTCTAGGTTGATATCCATTATATCATTATAACTGTTATAATTAAGGCCATTTTCAGTTTAGTTTGCAACATAAAAGCATTTTGAGGCATTTTTGAATTGAACAAAGAAATATAAGAATGAAACTGTCTCATGTGTCATACAAATCCTGTCTTTCCAAGCTATTCTAAATGAAGCCACATGTTGACTTTTTAATTTAGTTCACCCAGGTTGACTTTTTAATTTAATTACTCAAAGGCTTTGATGAGATAGCCACAATGTCAGGATTTTTGTTAGCAACCAATGTTTTCTGAACACATAGGATGTGCTACAGTTCTAGCCTAAGAAAAAGTATCAAGTCTGTATGGATGATGACAATATGGAGTCAGAAATAGGTTGATAACCAGTCATTTATTGGGGAAAAGTACCCACATAAGGGAGCCAGGGACCAGGTTTGCACCTGAGCAGGACAAACCCAGAAATGCTTCCCAGTCAGCTCAGCTAGGTGAAAGAGAGCCGTGTGCAAGCCTCTCTCCTTCTTAAGCCCTTATTACTTAACTCTGACCACACCCGCTTGGGTCAGTGGTACTTCTAATCAGGGTTTCTCCCTACAATTTCCCTTTTAGTCTAAAGAGGATTTAAACTTAACAGTGTAAGTTATCTATAATTAACAATCACTTGGGCCTGGTCACAGCTACCATTGACCAGGGTTTCTCCCTTCAAGTCTGTCTTCATGTATAGTTCATATGACTGTACAAATACACAGATTGTGCAATGAAAGTGAGTTCTTTTTATATTTCTCTTATATGGCCTGTAGACTGTTATGTTTGCAATCCTTTGTCTTTGACTAAATCTAAAGTTCACCTAGGGTAGGGTAGACTTGTAAATTCCACTCCCACCATTGCTTTGGCCAATTGGAATTTGTTCAATGTTTATACAGGAAATTTCTTTCCATGTTAAACAGTTGATGTGTAAAATCTATCCACTGCTTAGGTCTAAAGTCAAAGCCTGTCTATACTTGAGTATTTATATTTCTTTATCTGGTAGACTGGGGAAAATTGTTCACTAAGAGAGGCAATGGGATAAAGAGACACATTTAATTATTATTTAGTGAAATGTTATGACTTAAACAATTTAGAAAGTTTCATTTTCATGTTTAATAATGCATAATTACATTACAAAATCTTGCAATAATGAAGTCTCTTATAGAGCTGTGGACTGGTTGTCAAAGAGAGACATTTGGCACAAGCAAGTTCTTCTTTCTTAACACACTAAAAGGAGAGCATTACAAGTTTCACAAATGGCTCCCAGGAGTAGCATTAGAATAGGCACAATTATATCTAGACTCTTCTTTAATGAGTCCCATGACTATATTTAAAACCTTATAGAAGTTTTGCTGGCCATGGAAGCTGAGTTCTACAATGAGTGGGCTTTAAATCGACATAAAGTGCTCTTTAGCAAACTTGTGGTATCATATTTGTTCAGTTTAGAGTTAACGTGGGAAGAGGGAAAGGTGTTTGCTACCAACTACTCAATGGTGTGTGGTTCTGTGTTCTAGAGTTTTCTCTCTGTTGTTGAGCTGTGGTGGCTGCAAGATGGGCCCTCTCTTTTTGAGAAGGGTGTGTAGGTATGCTCTCCTTAGCATCCTTTCTGCTCTTTTATTCTGAAAAGTTTTAGTTCTCAATATAATGAACATGTTTTCAGCGTAACTTCACATAATGGTTCAATTTGGTAAGGTTATTTTCAAACATTTTGGAATTTTTACATCTAACTTTTAGCAACTAAGAAATAGTTGTTACATTATTTTTAAACTATGCTAATATATTTTGTGATGTAAGAAAGTTTCTATCTTTATGCAGCTCAGGACTTTTCCTGGAGACTCTAAAGAGTTCACAAGACCCACAAAATTACATGCTTAAAGTTTGAAATGAACATTTATATGTTCATTGTTTATATAAAAACATGTAAAATATATTTACAGATTAGGTCTAAAGTCAAGGCTGGTCTATACTTGAGTATTTATATTTTTTTATTTGGTAGAATGGGGAGAACTGTGTCAACTAAGGCAAGCAACAGGACAGAGTCATACTTAATGATTATTTAAGAAATAATTTTTATTGGAGGACTATAACAAAAATTCTCGATTAGGTTTATATATTTTATTTTATGTAAGAGTGCTTTGTTTGTATGTATGTACACCAAGTGTGTTCTTGGTGTTCTTAGAGGTCAGAAGAGGCTGTCAGATCCCTTGGAACTGGAGTCACAGAAGATTGTGAATCATCATTTGGGTGTTGGGAATTGAGCCTGGGTCTTCTGGAAGAGCAGCCAGTGACCTTAACTACTGAGTCATTTCCTCAGAACCAAGGGCCATGTATTTGCCTAACTTTTACTCTCCAAAGGGTTAAGAACTTGTCTCTATAAACTGTAGGATCTTCATTGAAGGGAACTAATTAACTCTCTTTTACTTCCTACTGCCCCAATGCTGACTGGTGGCCTTAAAACCTTAGCTTGACAGTTTATGATGGTGTGATCCAGGACGTGACTGTGTTACTGTGATCCCCTTTTACACTGTTTTAATTGTTAAACAATTTTTCTATAGCTGTAACTGAAGAATATTTTAGAATGAGAGTTCTTCCACAAAGGAACAAGCCAGCTCAATAGAAAAGTGCTACATTAATGTTTTCTGGATCCTATAAGCTCCCCTTCCTCTCAATAGTTATTTTCCTGTTCTTTGTACCCTGTCACTAAAATACCAACTACCATTCTCCAGGCTTAGCTACAAATGGAATTGTCACCTCTGAATAGCAAGGGACTTCTTTTCTACAACATATGCTCTACTTCCTCCCAACTTAGGGTCACCAGAGAGAGCGTTGTTTGTCACTCCTGCCTCCACTTCATTATCTTATATTTTTCTCTTATGATATATAGTTGTCATGCTAAAGTTGTCATGGAAACCATGACTGCAGTACTTACCAAGTGATCTGCCATGCTGCATG
Source organism: Cricetulus griseus (assembly GCF_003668045.3). Classification (NCBI taxonomy): domain Eukaryota; kingdom Metazoa; phylum Chordata; class Mammalia; order Rodentia; family Cricetidae; genus Cricetulus; species Cricetulus griseus. The sequence continues at coordinate 40,781,159 of NW_023276807.1, forward strand.
ATAAGGCTGGAGTTGAGTGAGGCTGGAAGGGAGTACGCAGAAGGGGAAAATGGCCTCTGATAGTAACTCACTGGACTCACAGCACCGCCAGAGTTGCCATTGATGGTTATCTGGCTCTGAGAAAAGCACACGGACCTTGTTATAGTACATGGTTCCCTGTAGACATCACCCCTATAAGTGGCAGCAAGAGTTTCCAACTATTGGACAGTCATCAACTACAAGGCTTTTGTTCAGTTTGAAAACTGATGCCAGAGGGACAAAGAACTTTTCAGTTTTCTCCATCCTATCTTTCATTTGTCACTCTTTTATATTATCAGAGGGTATGGGAAGTGGTTAAGAAGAAGGAGAGCAGCTGGCCAGTAGGCATACCAGTCTGCCTTTAGAGGTGTCAACAACAGGGGTCACTGCCAAACAACTAGGGAGGACAGCCTGTCCTTAAGTAGTCACAACTCTCTCATGTCATTCTGCATGGTGGATTTGAAATGAATGCTCTCTGACAGGAGGAGAAGTGCTGGTTCACAACTCAGTCAGAATACCCTCTAATGAATCAATGTTTCCAAAACAAGGTGACTAACACAGAAGACAAATGGTTGGACTTATGAGTCATGGAATTACCTATTCTAGTAGTCACATACCTGGTAAACCATTGTAAGGGTGTTAAAACACTGACTTCTCCCTATTTCAACTTTATTTAGCATACTGATTTCCTAATAAGTTGAGTTGACTTGTTGACATCTAATTATTTTCTATTTCTAATGCTACCTGTAGCTTTTTGCTGAGATTGCCACACATGTGCTTCTTTTGTGGTTGTTAAAACATGCAACTAGATATGATGACCTAGTAGATAATGAGAGGACACCTGTTGTGACTGAGTTGAATCAGCTTTGATGGTAGAAGTGGAACTCAGGACTATCTTTGCACAGCATACCATTGACAATTATGCAAACTGAATAGTGCATGCAAATGAGATAAAACGTTAGCAGGAATATTTAGTTAAAAGAACATTACAGATAAGTACATATAAACACAAATAAGCACAGACATAGAGACTCATAACTTACAAACTTTTCTACTTTTTTAAAACAAAATAAGCTTTGATTTTAAAAGTATGAAGCACAGCAGATGAGTGAGTATTTATGACCTGACTCTAAGATTATTATGCTTTCGAATGATCCAGAAGAAAACTAATTTACTTAAGTCATATTACACCAGGTGGTGGTGGTGTGCACCTTTAATTCCAGCACTCAGAAGGCAGAGGCAGGTGGATCTCTGTGAGTTTGAGGCCAGCCTGGTCTACAGAGTGAATTCCAGGACAGTGAAGGCTACACAGAGAAACCCTGTCTCAAAAAACCAAAAAAAAAAAAAAATCATAAAAAAGAAGTCATATCACATAAGTCCTAAAATCAATGAATATTCAATTATTAGGATTGTACTCAAATATTTTTAAGCTACTAGAAAAATTCTCTTATTTTCTAACTAGCCACACAGTAAGGACTTTTGAGCTGGACATGAAGCAAGTGTAAAGCACAGAAAGGACCAGAACTTCAGGGCCTTACTTTACTCTGCTGAACAAGCTACAAATAGTTTTGTCTCTTCTTCTAAATCAACTTTGACATGTTATGATAATGAACATAAAAAACAGAACAATTTTTATTAAAAATTAAGGTTTCTAGTACAGTTGAATATCCCTTATCCAAATTCTTTGTCTGTGAGATATTCATAAATACATATGACATCGTTTTTTTGGGGGATGGATAGAACCCAAGTCTAAATTTGAAATTAGTTAATTTTAATAGATAATTTATATGTATAGCTTGAAGGTAATTTTATAGAACATTTTGGTGTATTTGAGTTTCTTTTTAATCTATATATTTTATGTATATGGTTACTTTGTCTGGATGTATGTCTGCACACCAGAAGAGAGGGTATCAGATCCTATTATAGTTGGTTTTGAGCTGCCATGTGGGTGCTGAGAATTGAATCTAGGTCCTCTTCAAGAGCAGCCAGTGCTCTTAACCACTAAGCCATCCAACTCTCCAGTCCCTGTTTTTTTTTTTTTTTATCACACATGAAGTCAGGTGTGGAATTTTAAACTTACAATGTCATGCCAATGCTTAAAATGTTTACAGTTTAGAAAAATTTAAAAATTTGGATTAGGGATACCAAACCTATATAATGCTTCAGCAATGTGAATTATTTTGATGGTTCCAATAGCACTAATTATAGATAAAAGAATAAATATTGAAAGCAGATTTACTTTTTAAATCATATTAACTTAAATGTCTCATGGAAAATTCATGTGCAATAAACTGATAATTGGGACTAGTTTCAGTTACAGCACTTCTGATGGTGTACAAATTATATAAAAGATGTAAAAGTGAGGATCCAAAAGGGCCTTAACTAATGAAACATTTTTTCTTGTTGTTGACGATCCTGAAAAAAAGTCATTAAACTTAAAATATGAAACAAACAAAGAAACAAAACCTGTTTCCAACACAGTAGGACATGGAAGGGACCCATACCCAAGGCTAGTGGCTGGTCATCTGTGGCCAGAGATTTGGTCAGGTTATTCCCAGAAAACAAATTTTATAACAAGCCACTTGATGAATACTAAGTCACCCCAAATAACTGAAAAGGTGGTTTTTTTTTTTAAATTTCTGTAGTTGTAGAAGTTAAAAATAAATATGGCTTGTGGCATTTCTCTGTGCATGAAAACTAAAGTTTTATGTTTTGACAGTACTTAGCAACTATGTAGCACAGATATATTTTCCCTTTGACAGAACCTATCAGGATTTTATGATGGTAACAATTTCAGAAATTCTCTCTCTCTCTCTCCCTCTCTCTCCTCAAAGTTGTACTTCCTTCAACAGAAGTCACAATCTCTCCATTATCAGTGACTGAGAATCTGCATGATAAAATTAACATTTTATCCATTCATATTAGCTACTGATTAGTGATTGCTAAATGAAATTACAGACATATTTCAATGATATTATACACATGAGAACTAGTTTTATATTATATAAATGAAAGACAAATTGTTGAGATATAAAATAAAAATGTTTCATAAATTTCAAGACTGGGATGGCTCAGGAAAAATATTTCAAAATGAGCTCAGGCCAAATTTCCATAAGATGGGCTAAGATTGTTTACGCCATTCACTTCCATAGTGACAGAAGAGCTCATCAGAGGGGGCAATCGTCAAAAGAGTCAGAACCACTCAAGGGAGAAAGACAGTGCACAAACTATTAACCCAGGACACAGAGATGTGAATCTTAGAGTCAGGGTCCTGTTCCAGGTATTAATGGTAAGTTACAATGGTTGAAACATTTTGGACTTTCTCTATAAATTAACCATAATGAATGACGATGATCTACTTATTTACATTTCTGATACACTGCCTTATAAGTGAACCACTTTATACCTTACAAGAAAAACAGTAAATCAGAAGCAGACCATTTTAGACTTACCATAAATAGCACCTATGTGCAAGAAGGGAGTATCAGTAAAAATTTTAGCATCAAGTGGGCTTAATGAGGATGACTCCAATAGCTTTCCCTAACAGATAGTATAGAGTTGGTTTGCTAACCAATACCTATGCAAATAAAAATGTTTGGCTACAAAACCCAGATAGCAAATAAGTGCAGTCCTTAAAAATTAAACAAAACATGGTGGAAGCAAAGGAAGGAAGGATGGATAATTACATGAGTGGCAACAGGGATTGCTAAGGTGATGCCATCTGTTACAGCAGATCTCTAACCCCAGGTTGGGGAAGGTGTCTCAGAGCAATCAGTAGTGTCAGAGTTTCCCAGTTGTAGTTTAACCAGAATGGCTGTGGAGGACTCATTCTCAGATTGGGAAGAGTGCTCACTCAGGGAAGTGTCTGTCCTGTGGCATGGCTGTGTATAAGGATGTTAGGGGCTAGGAAAGGATGTTTACATAAACAAGGCGAGAGGGCCTGGGTTGAAGGCCGGCAGGATGGCTCCAGATCATCAGGTGGTGGTGGGCTGGAGCTATTGCCTGGTGCAAAAGGAGGCTTGGAAAAAGCCATCACAGGCAGGCAGGATGAAGAGGCATCTGGCGTGCTTTCTCTGTGTGTCTGTGAAGCTTTTACCTCCAACACACTGGCAGTTAAGTGCTGAGTTTGAGGGGAAAGAATAAGAAGAGGAAGTGTAAATCATTCAAATTAATAAGATTAACTGTTTTACACCATGGCAGAGAGGGTGAATCATTGGTTTAATGTGAAAACACTTTCTTTAGAAATACATTCACATGGATTAGTTATCCAACACGAAGTATGGGAAAAAGCGTGGAAGCGTGAAGAACATGAATGCAGTACATCTGGGGGAAAGGCCCTTGTTCCTATAGTATTGCAGGGCGAGTGTGGGTAAGAATGAGAAACCCTTGACAGGATGGAGCTTCCTCTTCAGAAGTTTTCATGCTTTGTCCTAGTGACAATGGAGTGATAACAAGTTATCTGTTGCTTGGCAGAACTTGAAGAAAAATCTTGGATCCTAGTTCTTCCTATTGCTTCTGCACTGTCAAAATAGTCTTCCAATAGAAGTCTATTTGTCTTTTAAATTTTTTTTTTCTGGCTTACTATTTAAGTCGATCAAGCTAAACAACTACATGGAAAGGGGGTTTCTGTTTACTTTCTACTCACCAAGTCTGTTCATTGGTTTCACTGTGAAATACAAAAACAATTGTATTTTTAAATACGCTAACAGTACTAGCAGTGGTGTTGATGTGCGAAAATAAATGAAAACAAAAATCAACCACTGACAATGGTTAGTTAGAGTGGATTTGGGTTAGTTGGAGCTGTCTTAAGAAAAGGAGAAAGAAACTGAAGGGGAAATTGAACGTTTAAGAACCCTGAACCTGCATGAAACCCAAGAGTTTGAGCACCAGGAGGGAAACAACCAAACAAGGAGAGAAAAGATCCCCGTGAAAGGTTTTGGTTGGCATCTGTTCTATATGGTGTCAGATGTGATGAGCATCTGATTCAATGAAAGGACAAGGAAAATGGGAGCATTTTACTCCTTTTCCTTCTTACCCAAAGGATGCTTTCTCTTCTTTCTTTTGTTGTGTGGAGTGTCAGAGGTATATAAGATGGCTAGAGATATTATGGGATACTAGCACAAAGATAAGGCAATGAGCAGAACTATATAAACTCATACTCTCTAGTAAAGATTTTAATGGCACCCATTGCTATTCATGGCTAACCATAATTTTCCAAATAGCTGATGTCATGCAGGCTGTTGGTCTTATTAGAGTTATATTTTCTGTCACTTTTAATTGAATACTGAAAAGTCTACTATTTTAAAAGGTTGGGTCATAGATCACTTAGGAATTTGCTGCAAACTATTGGTTCTTAGAAAAATATAAACTCGCATATGCATAAAGTTTTACATAATCTCTAGGGGCTCATGGATATGCTAAAACACATCCTTAATGGAACAAAATTAAGAAACATCCAAGGGGGTATTGGAAGACATAATTTTTCATTCTTGTTTTACTTAAGCTTAATGATGTTTTTGATTGAGCAGATCCACTTAAAATGTGGCTTTTAAAGTTGTGTATGTTCTTTTTTTAAAAAAAAAATCCCTAGATTGATAGAAATCTTAGTTACCATAACTTAAAATTTTTCAATAGTAATGAATTGTCTATATTAGTCAATGTTTACAATTATAAATTTTATTGGAAGTGAAGTATGATATGAAACTATAATAGTTTTTTGTTTAATACATTAAATGTTTCTTCAAGTCTGAATGGAATTCAGTCTCAAACAGTCTTTGGGGAGTACCAGTAAAATTGCTTAATGCAAAGCAGTTCCCCTAGGATAGTTTCCATATATCAAAATCTTTTCACTTTTTGCCTCTAAGCCAAGAGACAATCCATGTTAAATAAGGAAAATTGTATAAAGTCCTTAAGTTAGTCATTTAGATGAGACCATATTTCCTTTAAGATCAGAAAGACTTTGACTCTCACAGAGTTGAGTTGTTCATGTCTTTCAACACGACACATCAAAAGCTGAAACATGTTCTTCCTAACATTGATAATCTCACAATAACCGTTTTTAGGCACTCTAATACAGGGGAATGTTATTAATCTTCCAAAGAGAATGATCACAGAAAACAGAACTATTTTCTGCTCTGTCACTGCCTTCTGTCATGTTCACAATTTTCAATCTTTATAGGTGTATATGCATGTGCATGTGTACAGGTAGCATACAATACATGCCTCTTGATGAATGATATCACTCTTAAATTTCTGTAACTGAAGTGATACAGTCCAATAGTTGGTCAGCCCCAGAAATCTTTGAAATACTATCCTGTAAAGATGTCAATGACTTTTTAAAGTATTAGTGGAAATCCCTTTACATGACCCTGACCTCCATGTTATGAAACACCCTCTAGACATGAGAAGAGAGAAACCCATCTGTTGTGTGACGCTATTTCCAGGGAGACATGAACGGTCCTTTATTTATCCTAGATAGGGAAATGATGACATATCAAAATCTGGGCATCCACTTGGTGAACCAATGAGCTTTACTGGGGTTATTTACAGGAGCAGAAGTGACTCAAAGACATCTGTATCACCCAACATCCACCCAGCATGGGTGACAGTTCAGGAAAGCTAGAAATCTGGAGCGTCCTGCACAGCCTACAGGCAATTCAACAGGTTGGGCAATGTCAATTGGGCTGAGCCTATTTCAGGCAGAGTGGCTGGTTTCTGTGTCTTCCACGTGGCCCAGCTTGTCTGAGAGTATTCTTTGCAGCTGGGTTATCTGAACCTCTCCTAGGCAGTTTGACTTGTTTTAGAGTGACTCAGTCGTCTTTACTGCTTATATAATCTTGGGGAAGGTGGGGTCTAGTAAAACGGGCCAGTTTTAGGGACTTCCTGATATTATTTGGAGTTTTTATATCCTGTCTTAATGACTTTCTCCTACAGGATAAAATGTTTCACTTCCCTTTAGAACACCACCCTGTTGTCTTACCTGCCTATAGACACTGTCTTAAAATATCCTGTTTTTTTTTTTTTCACATCCTTTTCACCATCTATGTCTGAATGAGTTTCTCTTCACAATAGAAGGTTTTAATGTTGGAGTAAACCAAAGAACCTCATTTCTTACATGTCTCCCCATAGGAAATTAGGAGGGTTGAAAGGGGGTGTGGATCAGAGCCATGACAGGCTTTCCTAGTAGTCCTGACAGAGACCAGGTCTTGGTTTCAGTTCCTTGGAACGGGTCAGCGCTGAGCAAGCAGTTCTCAGGAAAATCACAACTTAGAGACACTCAATCAGCAGGCACCCCATGGCCTCTTCTGGCTCAACAGACCTCCAAAGCTCCTGTACTGGCTCAGCAAGTACCCCCAGCCTTCTGCTAGCTAAAGATAGCTTTCTCTACCTTGCCTCTGGAAAGTCCCCAACCACTAGGGCCTCCCACCAATCAGTCCCCAGACTAATCTTTACTCTACCAATCAGCTCTAGATTAATCCCTCCTCTTTGGAATTCCCCTACCCCTTCACTTACAAGGAGCTTGTGAACGTCCTTGGGGGTGGCCATTTGCTACTCCAACATTGAACAAATCACTCATGCTTATTGCAAATGTGACTTGGTCTTTTCTTGGGGATTTCTCTTGAACCCTAATAGAAAGCATGAGAAGAGAACTAAAAGAGGGAAGTATTTTAACATTCTGGAATAGCTTGTAGTAGGAGAAAATAGCTTCAAACAAGAATGGTTTTCCCACTATCTACTATAGTTTGTGACATGTAGATGACTTCATAAAGATTGGTCAAATTTCTTTGTGTCTTCTTGCATTCAGCACCATGTAAAGTGATTGCATTTTAATATTGCTTGATAGTCACTCATTTTTTTATGAGTTTAAGTTGCCATTTACTTTCCCTAACCAACATGGGAGGAACTAGAGATGCCACCTCCCAGTTGCCTGCTCTTCACTGAGGAAGGGAGTTCTTAAGCCTCACCATACTTAGGAATATCTTAAGTTATTCGAAATAAGATTGAGCCTCTTGGTCCAGATGAAGCCAATGCACTAGGAGAACTCATGGATGTCATAGGTGAGAAAAATCAAGGTTGCAGCTCTATAGAGAATTAATAAGGAGGCTGGATAAAGGGTAACTCAGCAGTAGGAAAAGCTGATGGGTGGGAGCACTATAAACCTAAGTGCCTATCTATAACAGATAGGCAATCTGAATGAGCAAATCTAGTGGGTATTAAACAGCAGGGACTGTGGCATAGTTTTACATCCAAGAAGCTCACATAGTCTAAGAACACTGTCAGAGATGGAGTATAAGATTAATGCTAAGGGAAAAACAGGAAGGAGAACCTACCAACTGTGGATCTTCAGGGACTTGGGCAAGCTGTTTAATTTCCCTTGGCCTCAGTTTCCTCTTATGTCAATTACAAGTACTAACAAAACTCATCTCCTACAGCGAAGAGTAAGAAATTAAGAATGGACATACATCATGTTGCCTGGTGTGCTAGCATAGCTGTTCACAAGCATCACAGTTTGAAAATGATTGTACTTAGAAGGCAGAGAAATGCTCTGCACAAAGCCAAGACCAGGACCAGGAGAGAGGGGGCAATTATGTAAAAATTTGTCATAGAGAAGGAGAAGAGAGGTCATGCCTTTTGCCCTCTGGGATAAACATGTGGAATTTAAAGAAAGAAGATTATGACTCCATCTAGCAAATATGTCTAATAATTAGATCTCAGAATTCCTCAAGCCCTAGACTGCAGCCTTATAAGTTAACAGAGCTCCCCATTATGTATATTCAGGAAAGGGCTCACTCCTCATCTAGTAGAAGACCAAGTAGGGGGGAGCTTATGTAACTTCTAAATTCATATTGTTCTCCTACCATGCTGCAATGCTCAATTATTTTAACACACACACTCACACAACTAGAAACTTGCCAAAGACTTGTTCAACTAGAAATATAACAAACCCACAAAGACATTCCAGGATATTGACTGGCCATACAATGGAAGACATCAACTATCTGGGTTGGCCATGGTGGGAATGTGCAGAAGTGTGCTCTGAAATTCTATGTTCTCTTTCCTAATGCTGCTGACATTTATGCATTACACCTTGTCTTAGTTAGGATTTCATTGCTCTGATAAAACACCACAACCAAAAGCAACTTGTGGAGGAAAGGTTTATAGTCCATCATCCAGAGAAGTCAGGACAGAATTCCAGACAGGAATCTGGAGGCAAGAGCTGATGCAGAGGCCATGGGAGAGTACCACTTACTGGCTTATTGCTTTCTTTAGTTTCTTCTAGAAGGCCAGGGGTGGCACCACCTAGAGTGAGCTGGCCCTCCTATATCAGTCAGGAAAATGCACCACAGGCTTGCCCACAAGTCAGGCTGGTGGGGGCATTTTCTCAATTGAGGTTTCTTCTTCCAAAATGACTCTAGCTTGTGTCAAGTTGATATGAAACTAGTCATTACACTTTGTCTTCCTTAATTCCCATATATTGATCTTAGGAACAAAAGAAGAAATGTGTATCTCTTCTGTATGGTACTAGAGATTCATCTTTGAATTTTCAACATCTGTGTAGTAGAAGCGATGTGTTCTGACTGATGGCTGATTATGTTACCCAACAATGGAAGGGCCAAGTTTATTCTTCAGAAGCAAAGGCACTTACAAATACCATGGAAATCCTGAGTGAGGCTGTTTGCTGTCTCTACAATGCATCTGGCCAACATTTGTATTAATCTGACATGAAGAACAAAGACAGTTTTAGCAGAAGAATATTTGTTTACAGAGAAGAGCAATATACCTCATTTGTGGTCTTTCTATATATAAACTGTAGGAGCTATTATTTAAAACATGTGGTTTATAAAACCATATATCTAACTTGTCAGGTATGGGGAATATTCCTAACAGTAGTGTATAATCTTCTTCAACATATATGTAAAATAAACTTCTAAAATACTAAGATTTACTTTTCATTTCTTAGAATAATTTTGTTTCTTGGGTCTGTTCATTTCTTGGGAGACCAATTCTGTATAACTGTATATGTATAGCTGGTTCATAGAGTGTAGCTTACATGCCTTGACATTTACTATGTCTTCCTGCCAGAATATTGAGTGTAAAAACCATTGTGAAAGATCATTAAACAGAAAATGAAATACACCATGATAGGAAAGACATGAAAATTAAATGTCTACTGATAGAAGAATAGATAAAGGAAATAAAAGGAAATATAGTCTATCCTTCAGTCTTAAAAAGGAAGGCAGTTTTACCATGTATTTTAATATGGATAACACAGAGGGCATTATGTAAGTGAAATGAACCAGTCACAGAATACTTCATGATTCCACTTACACGAGGCATCTGAAACAGCTGACACAGAAGCAGAAAGGAGAGAGAGTGGTGAGGGGCTAGCTGACGGGACATGAGCTGCTGTCTGGGGTGTAGAGTTTCTTAGGCAAGAAACTTATTTAGGCAAGATAAATAAATTCTAGGAATTTTGTAAAAGAAATTATGTCTAAAGTTAACAATAGCTTGTGGAACATTTACAGTTTGTGAAGAAAGGCCTGGGGAGAAGGCTCAGTGGATAACATGCTTGCTATGAAAACAAAGACCAGAGGTGGGATTTTCTGAACCCACACAAAATCCAGCATTTAGGAGATAAAGATAGGGGATCCCTGTGGGAAGCTGACAGCTAGACTAACCTGAGTTAGCAAACTCCAGGTCCAGTGAGAGATTCTGCCTCAATAAACAAAGTGAAGGAAATCTAGAAAGATTCCCACCACATGTCAGCATGTATACCTGCCACATGTATGAACTGCAAAAATACTGTGAAGAAGGTAGATCTTATATTTTCTTGGCAAAATTAAAAAATACAATAATTTATGCCATCTTTTATAAGTTGTTATAAGACAACACAATGTAGCATACTGTTAACCTGATAAAATAAGCTATAATTCATCTGTTAAAAATATTATTGAAAACATCAATTTACTTTTTCAAACTGTTACATAGTTTGGAAAACATTATTTTAAAATAATAACAGCTTCTGCATGTTGGGGAATTACTATGTAGAAGGCAGTATGCCAAATTCCCCACATATATTATCACACCTGCCGAGAAACCCTCCAAGATGAATGTTGTTATTAACCCTATATTATAGATGAAGAAACAAAGTTCAGGGAGGGACATAAATATACCATGAAAGAAGCCATGATTTAATAATTGGTCTCCTTCCTGTCTATGCTAAGGCCACTCGTAGATAGCCTCACTTCTACTCTGTGGTTTGCTTTTAAATCTTAATTTACTTGTCTTATCAACAATATTTGAAGTTGCTTTTCCTATCCTCCCAGAATTGTCTCTCCTGGATTTTCCTCTCCTTTTGGAGATACCAGTGACAGTTTGCTTGACTGGTTCTTCCTTTGAATGGAAAGATTTGCATAAACTCAGTTCTTGGGTTTCCTCCATCCATGTTGACTTCACTGTCTGTTGGCTACAAAAAGCTGATCACTTTTATCTCCAACCAGAACCTTTGCCCTGAGTCCCCAACCCTCTTATCCCACACTCTACCATTTCTTGTGGATGTCTCTGATTACACAAATCACTTTTCATTAATCCTTCTTCCCCTGTGGTCTCTTGGTCTCAGTTAACGGCACGAGCCCCTTCTCAGCTGGGATCAAGCTTGACTGTTCTCCTGTCTGACTTGTAATCTGCCCTAGAAGTTCTATTTGATCTACTTTCAAAGTTTGCTCTGCTTTCAAAGTAATATTCCCACAATTGTATTTCACAACATCTCCAATGCCTCCACCCAACTTTGAACAGCTATCTTTCCTGGACCTAGTTATCGCAACAGCTTCCTAGCTGGCTTGCCTGCCTTCTTCCTACAGTTCCTTTCCAACTGAGATGCTGGAATGGAATAATTTGGTTAAAATCTTAGTAGAATCATTATAGTGGTAGCCCCCAAATCTTCTAAAGGACTCTTATCTTTAACAAGCCTATGGTCAAAATCTTTACAATAGTTCACAAGGATTCCTGTAATCTGGTTCGTGTTACCTCTGAATCAACTTCCTGCAACTTCATGCCCTACTTATTCCCGTTTTGCTCCTGCCACAGACTCATGGCTTTTATAATGCAGGTTGACCTCCCCCAAATAAATCTAGACAATAAGATTTGGTTAATGTATTTTCTGAAATGATCAACTGATGAAATTTTAGAGAAAATGTCAATTTACAAAGGAATAAATACTGCTTGCAATTAAGATAAAGCATATTCTGATTGAGAATTATCTAAAGAGATGTTGTAGATTTAAATAAGGCTAACCTGACATGATAAATTGGTCTTTGGTATCTGGAAGTGCTTTAAGGTTGGATGTAGTTTACAGTGCCTTAAGTGAATCTTCTTTATCAATTATTTCCAAGAAAAATGTAGAAGGAACATGATTTTTGTATCAAAGTTCTATGTGCATGTATTTAAATAGAAAGATGCAAAGAAAGTGCCTGAATCCAGTCGGGTTTGAAATAGCTTCTTTCTCCTTTCCTTTCCTGTTTAGAAACTAATTAAAACATTAGGTTTAACACGAAGCTCCAACCCAAGTTAGAGGCTCTGCAACACACACAAAAGAAGAGACCAGCAAGTGTAATGTACCACTGGGGACTGACAGGTCTTGATATCTGTAGACGTTTGTCTCTCTTGCTGAAGAGGCATCTTTTCATTCTCTGGAGGAAGTTCAGGGAACTGTTGGTGGCTTTCAAGCTCATGTCCTGAATGGGGAGCTATCTGAATGGAAAGAGATGCTGTGTGTGTGTTAGGTCCTGGGTTAGGGTTTGGTGAGCAAGACCTTTTCAGAATTGATGGAATGTCAGTGGTCTGGGAAAACTGTGGTGTTTTAGAGGGGGGGCTACTTCCTAGATCCTGGTCATGGGTTAGTTTCAAGGTAGAAATTCTTCGACTTTGAGAATCTTGCATGTAGTCCTCTTGTAGAAATGGGGTGTTAATGTCTCCAAATAGTGCAGGAGTGGAGCTGGAGGCTGCTGGTAGTGGATTAGTGATTTTTTGTGTGTATGAGATAGTTGTATTGGATTCCTCAGAATACACTATTGTCTGGTTAGAATCTTCACTGGAATGCAAAGCTCCCTGGAGAGGCTTAAGGTTAGGAAGGCTCTCTCTACACCATGGACTTTCTGTGTTAGTTACTAATGAGTCTGAAATGTCCCCCTTTGTTTGATTGGTTATCAAGGACCGACAAAAGCTTTCTTTCCTGTCTGGTGGAAGGGGTGCCTATGTGGCCAAGAGTGTTCAGAAAGAGAAATGACATTGAAGGAAAAACAGAAAGAAAGTCCAAGTTAGTCATGAGAGGAACATTGTCAAACAAGCCCTGAAGAAACCCATCCACACTATGCCCTCAGCAGGCTAGACCCAACAGTTACTTTAGTCCTGGAAGAATGCTTTGTGTATTATTGTCAATATTTTCTCCCAAGTTGGAAAAGCTGTTAGAATACATTACAAAGATAATGCTTCCATCCACAGTTTTAGAAATTATGCTAAAAGTGAACATATGTTATCTTGTTCTAATTTTAGACTTGGAGGTCCACAGTTCCTTTAGTCCCATGGTTTTCAGAACATTTTACATGCACAGTTCTTACTAAAATCTCATAGGCTCAGCATTTGTCTGACTTATATTCATTCAACACATAATGCATTCCTGACTCTTAAACTCTGGGATCCAAAACATCTGCTGTCAGAGCTTTAATAATGAGCATTTGTCTTAAACGTTATGGTAGAAGCTGACCTACTTCTATAAGCTTAACCAAAGAATAAAGACTAAATCAACAACAACAAAAGAAAACCTACCTGTCATGAGCTTAAAACTCACGCCCCATGTTGTACTTGTTAGCATGAAAAGCAAAGCATATGGAAAAGGCAGAAGCATTTTCAAGCTAGGACACTAGGAATGAGGCCCCCAAGAGGATGAGAAAACAGAAGTCTAGGCACTAGACACACTACAGGCAATGAGCTTCAATTACCTGGGTTGGTGATTTTTTGTCTTGCAGATTTGGTCTGACGCTTCTAAAACCTTTTGCTGCAAGAGAGGAATATGTGGCATCTCCGTTCAGTGTCTCTGGGTTTCGATCATTGTAAGATCTCCACGCTTTTATTAAGGGAAAACAAATTGAACACAGAAATATCTACGTTCACTTGCATTTTTTGATGTGTTAAAAATTGATTTGTCTTTCTAAAATCAAATTGGTCTCAATAGGATTTTAATTGAGTATGCATAACAATGTATGAAATTTAAATTGAATACAAAGTCAATGATGTGGCTGTGGCTACGTGAAAAAAAATGTCCCTGGAACAAGCACAATAGTTATTCACAATATTTGTTTTTTCTGTACCTGAGTCTGGAGACTGAGAATCACGCCCTGAAAGAAAAACATTGTTGGAATTAATGTGAGTGTGAAAACCAACCTTCCAGTAAAAATACTCAGCAAATAACCACATGCATTGTTTTTGCTGACACTATCTTAGTCCTAAGACAGGGTACATTAAATGTAGTAATGAGACATTTGTGAACAATTTTTAATTTCAACGGGCTTATCGTTTGTTAAATATCTACAATCTATAACTAGAACATGAATCGAACATGATTTCTCACCCTTAATAATATTGCAACCATGTAATTTTAAGATGGTTGTGGCCCAAGGTGGATACATGAATCCTGAACATAGAATTAAAGGATTGAAAAGAACCTGGTTTGCAAACAATGAGTGCTTTTTAGACTTTTAAAGGAAGTCACCTGTAACTAACTCACTATGTTTAACTGCTACTTTAGATAGTGACTAATATTTCAATAGCTAACTTTTTTTTTTACAAGTTTTACAAAAGGCAGATATATCTTCTGTACAAGGTAATATTTTCCCATTGTTCTCTAGAATTAAAATTTTCTTATTGTCCTTTCAAAGCCTTTGTTTGTACAAACATGAAAGCTGTTACAGTGTATTTCATTGTCTTTTAGCTCATAAGCTGTGGAAAATAAATCATAGTAATTGATTTGTTTAACCATTACCGATGGTCAATTGTCTCAGAACTATATATTCAAGAACCTCCTATATGGCCATCTGGGGAAATCCATTAGCACCATTTTGGTCTATTGGACCTATGAAGCCTTGATCTTGAAAAGGATTGTAGGAGTTCCTTAGTTTGACTGCTGTCCAGCTCTGGTTTCCTTTCATATGTTCCCTGGGACCATTATTAAGTTGTTATTAGTCAATGAATCTGTTTTCTTCTCAAATGCTTCAGGAATATCAATTTAAAATTTATACTTACACATTTGGAATGATGCTTAGTGGATTGAGCAATGCAAAGTTTGTTTTTATAAAATATTTAAGTTGGATTTCTTTTTTCCCCAAATCAAAGGAAGAAAAATAAATGTGATTCAGCTCAGTTGCCTGGATTGACTCTAGCACAGGTGAGTCATAGAAGAGGAACATATTCTCATTCATTATATCTGATCATACATTAGAATAAAAATGAGTGTAATCTAGTAAAAATGAGTTTGTAGAATTACTCATGACATGTTTTTCTAGATTCCACACCCAGTCTTTAATGGAGCCCGGACTTCACCATTTCATTCAGTTAAAGGACAACGACACCTCTAGAGAGAAAACTAATGTAGCTTAATAATAGACAGCTACCTTTAGAACTCAGGAAAGAGATTTACTGACCAGTGCAGTTCTAAACACTGTGGATACAGAACAAATTTAGGCACTTGAGAAAGGGAAATGGATAGGGAGGCAGCGTCAGTAATACATATGTGTAGTGTTAATGGTTTGCTTGACAATAGGAGGTTTATTTTACTCTTGGTTTGATAAGACTAAGCTGGAAAAAAGACATGAAATATGTTCTGAGGAGGGTTGTGGTGGTGAAGCAAGAGCAGCCATGTTTGTGGAAGTGCCAGGGATGTAGTTGAGGCGGGGAGAAAGAGTGTAGTGAGCTACTTTGAAGGACACTTGGAATTCAAGTCCTCTGGTTGACAGTTTCTAGATGGCCAGTTCTGTTTCCTCAAAACAGTGACCACATTGTGGGGTTATAAAACCCTAAGACATCAAGTGGGAGAAACAGAGGACAGTTCATCCTGATTTACCCACAGGATGTTGACAATGGCAAACTCTACTGACAGGCCCATGGATGAAACATCAAGATGAGGCCATGTTTTAATAAAGCTTGAGTTGATGATTTTAGCATATATCTCAATGAATGATTAACTCTCTAGTGATGTTGAAACATTCATTATTTTTTCCATATAAGTTCATGTGAAGGCTGCTACACAATGAGCTTGGTCATGCAGGATCCTGATTTTTTTTTTAAAATGTCATTAAATATCTTTCAAGAGTTTGCACCAATATATGCAAAAAGTTCTTTGAAAAGTTCAAGGGACTGCTAAAAATTCTTATTTCTAGTGACATAAAATAGGCAAGAGCTACTAATTGGTCATTATTTAATAAACGAGCCAACCTTCCTTTCTCTTGCCCTTGGGTGCAAGGAATTGAACCAAAGGGCTGGTGCATGCTAGGTAAACACTGAGCTATACCCATCCCTCACTCTCATTATAATTATCTTAAATTTTGAAACAGTGTGCTCAGAGGTATCTTAAACTCACTGGGTAACTCACGCAGCCTTAAACTCTAAGTAGATGGAGTCATAGGTTGGTGGCATCAGGGCTGGCTCAGCTTATTTTTCTATTTTGACTGTGAAACATTTAGTCTTTTCCCAACAACCTGAGTGGTATGAAATTGTTTTTAGTACAGTTTTGACTCTTTCAGATGCATTCTCTAGTTCAATCCAATGCTATCCCTTTGCAGGTTATTTTTTATAAGTAATAACAGATATGTTATTTTAACATATTGTTAACATGGTGAGTCATTTTCTAGTATGTGCATCAGTGGTCATATCTGATATTTTACTTGGTTGAAATGCCAATGAAATCCATGGTTCAGGCATTCCAATAATACAATGTGCCTGCCTTTTATTTATTTTACTTTTCATCATTTTCATGTCTCATGCATGTAATATAAATACATCTATAGCTTTTATAATATCTTTTCATATTCATACATGCATGGAGAAACATATAAATATTCAGAGTGGCTTTTAAACCCAAATCAGACCAGATGATATATATTACGATGGTTTTATAGAAAGAAAGATAATATGAGACTCCTGACTTGACATTTAAATTTGGACCTCGAAATCCATTTGTGAGCTGGGGAAGAAGGTGAAAGTCACCTTCAAAACTTTGTTTTTATTTAATAAAATTGGGTAGGACATCTTCAATACCAATTAACCCCTGACCCTGTTTACAGCAGACTAAAACACGGTATGAGATTTAAAATTATTTAGCAATGCTATCACTTTTCTTCTCTTGCTGTGTCACTAATTAATCTTATAAAGAAACCCAAGGACACCCTAGACTGCAACAATCTCAACCAGTTAACTAACCAGTTACTAGGAGGTTTGTGCTACTCCCTTAAAGGTCTAGGGACAGGCTGAATGCCAGTTGATTTTTCCACAGCTGATGAAGTCTGTGTCACAGGTGTAGGTAAGTCATTACAGACATTTAGTGAAAAGAGAGCTACTTCAGTGGATTCCACATCCTCAATTGCTTTCTGGAGTATTTTTTATCTGTGGGTTCATATTAATCTAAATTGATCAAAGTATATATAGAGAGATGTAAGAAGGTCTGTTTTCTGTTTGTAATCTTTGGGAAGAACCATTTTAATAAAGATCTATGTTGATCAAGTCTTTTTTCCTAACCCTGAATTCTCAGTTACTTTAGTTCATGAGATAACAAAAAATATAAGTAGTTATTAGTACTTGCAGTTTACATATTTTTGGCAAGATACTGATGCTCTTAATTGTATTTTTAAATGTTTGTTTTTAACAAGGTATCAGGTTCCTTTGGCTTTTTATTTTTAGAACAAAACCAGAAAGGATAGAAGCTATTCTTGGGGTTAGAAAAAAAATAAGATTGAGTGGGGTATCTGAAAGGCATTTAAACTCTCTGTACCTTTCCTAACAAGATGTTTTTGGAAAGAGAGAGGTGAGGGGAAGCCGCTCAAGTATGACACTGTGAGTTAGTGATGTTATACCTGCAGCCAATAGATTTGGAGAACTCTGAACTCTCTTCACAGATGCTAACGTAACAGACATGGCAGCACGTTTGCGAGTACACCCACCGCTATCTGGAAGCAAAAAAAATGATATAGCAGAGGCCAAGGCAACAGAGAGAGCACATGCAATGTCATGCGTTCTAAGTGAGACGTGTCAGACGGTCATGAGAAAGATGAACAGTGGAGCATTAGTAATCATGGATCAGACCTGCAGATTTCACTCCCAAACTAAAAGAGACAAAGTAAAACAAATGTGAAAAACCAGGGGTCTGCTCAGAAACAGACAGCAATGCTTTAAAAGGAAATAAAAGGTTTTATATTTAATGTTCAACATTGTTACTTAATGATATCCTAGATACAGAGCTTCGTTTTGTTTACACCATTAGTATTTAATGCACACTAAGTCTAGAAACAGCACAGCTAGCTTTTGTAGTTATGGGTTATCTGTATTTCAGCCTAAAGTGCCATGTTATATATATATCTATGTAAATAATTAGTAATCATAAGCAGAATAGATTAACTCTAAACATAATCAGGGATGAGTTACTTCATATACGCAAGTCATAAGTAGACACACGGCATTATGCAATTTCATGTCTTCCCACAGTTCTGAAATAGTTACTTTAATTGAAATGAGCTTATTTTTAAACAAAGAGAATCCTCTTATACTTTTGAGTAATAGCTATGGTATAATCTATACCTATGCTATGAAAATCAAGTTGTGAAGTGAGATATGTGCAAATGCATCAGCCATTTTCCATGCTTTGAGAAGTGCAGACTTCTAAATTTGGAAGACCAGTCTCCAAGATTGAAAGGTTAGAGTTCTATTTCTGAGTAGAACTCTGACTGCGCCCACATTCCTTGGTAATATAGCATGTGCAATAAATAGTTTTCCATCTTTCCCTGCTCATCAAAGCAACCTCAGTTCTCTTCTTGAAGGTGAACATAAACAAAACAAATCCGATAACCAACAACGTGAGAATATTATTGTGAAAGTATAATTGTTGTATCTTGTCACATGCTTTTTTAGTTCTTTACTGCATAGGGAAAATACCCAGCCTATCAATTAAACATGAGAGAATAGAGATTTAGAATTATGTGTTAATTACTGGTAAAAATCATCAAAGAGTGAGGTCATTAAACCACAAAATTGGTGTAACTTTTCTAATATAAAATCTGACTTAAATTTATGATTTTTTAAACAGGAAACCCGAGTTGAAACACAAAATGCAAATAAGTGAAAAGAATAATTAAAAAAAAAAACTATAGCTGGGAACCAAGGAAAAAAGACACAAATGGCACAAAATTACAGCTGAAGAAGATACCTTCAACAGAACACCAATAGCTATTTTCAATTTGCTAAAATCTTATGAGAGACAATGTATCTGGGAAAAATGTACCTAAAGCCATTGGATATCTTGTAGAACTTAGGATCTTGTCACTACTGGCTGGTCTGAAAGGGCTGGGTAGTCAAGGGTGTTGAAAATGAAAAATGACATCACTTTTAGAAGGATTTTATTTTCCTGGTTCTTTTAACTTTTCATCTCTGCTCATTTTTAGACACTAGAAGATAACATCTCAGAATGAGAAGAGGGAGAGACATGGATTAAGCACAGGATTTTCAAACTGTGTGCTGAGATGCTCTGTGCCATTTCCATGAATCCACAAAGCTGTCACAGAATAGTGAAAAAGTTTAAGTAAGCATTGGGACACTTTAGGAAATATTAGATTGAAGTAGTTCAGAGTTTCAATACTACAGGTTATATTATATTTTGATCACAATGTATTTCTAAGAGCTAGCTTAGGGAGGATTGCTATGTTAAAAAGCAAGTGCTGTATGAAAGTCATTTTGGATCAGTGAACAAGAGTAGTTATGTACAATTTAATTTCCTGGTCTGAAGTCTTGGTGTGTGACAGGCACACAAATACTACTATTAAGGAATTGCAGTTACACTAAAAGTAAATTACTATTTTTCTTTCAACCCACATGTATTTTATCAAATGACTTTTAAATTGTTAGAACATAAATGCTTATTATATTGTTTGCACCAAAATTTTTAATAAATAGAATCATTAGATATTTCATTTATGCTTAGAAGCAATATGAAAAAAAATACCCAGACATTATCACCGTGAGACAAAAAAAATATGTGGGAAACTTTAGGCTAAGTAAATGGATACTCTTTGCTAACACTTATTAAAGGGCTTATTTTTAAAAGTTGAGGTGGTGAAATTGGTAGAACAGACAAACCACTAGAAATTAATATTTTGTTTCTACTTGTATGCTGGTTTTGAAGACATTTTTAAGGACTTGATATGAGGATGCTGTCTCTGACACATAGCACATCCTAAAGTGCTGGTCTCAGAGTTTGTCCATGAACCCCCCAGCCTGGTTGGTTACCCTTCCACTGAGCTTTAAGATATCCAAATGCTGTTTCTACTTCTGGAAAACAATTAGATGGGTAAACCATAGTCTATGAATCATCTTTCCCCCTTTTAATGATGGTGAATTCTCATGCTTTAGAAGGTAATAGGTCACAATTGCTATGAATTGAAATAGGTCATAGTTTAGACATTCTAAAATGAAAACATGAAACTCATTCTCCTTGGATAGTTTGTTATGTATCTGACTCAAAATAAAGACTAGATATCAAAGCATTTTTAGATCTTAGTGACTGGCAAGGATTTTTTCTTTCTTTCTTTTTTTGCATGTATGTGTGAGCTGTCTGTGTGGGTGCTTCTGGAGGCCAGAGGTCAAAGTTAAGAGAATCCTTATTTCTCTCTCTGTCTTAAAGACAGGGTCTTTCATGGAGAGTGGAGCCCACTGAGGAGGATTGGCTAGCCTGCCCTGGGAACCCTGGGATCTTCTTCTATGTGACTTCTAGTACCAATGTTGCCAGTGCTTGTTCCATGCACAACTTTTTACCTTGGTGCGTGGGATATGACTGAGCAGCAAGCACTTTGCCCAACTGAGCCTCTGCCTCAAACCTGGTATATAGAGTTTTAAGCAATATTACATAACATCAATAATCGATAGGTAAGGTGAGCCAATTTCAGTTACTCTGGAATCAATTATTTCTTTATTTTGTAAATACATTGACAAAATATTTCTGAAAGCATTATGCACCTATCTATTTTCTACCTAAATATTGGTCACCTGTATTTTTAAAGTAGTGTGTTTTTATTGCAACATCATAACATTACTCTGTAATCTTAAGCAAAGGGTTTCAACTTACATCTAAACATGTTTGTTTCCATAGGTAAATCTATCTACACAGGCAACCTGATTTTATGCACATTTGTGCCCATCTAGAGTCCCGATCACTCCTTATAAGTGAAAGGTTGTTATTCAAGTTTCTATTTATGCTGCTTAGCAGTAACATGGTTCACAAAAGAGTTAAACAGTCTTCCAATTTCTCTGTGCCTACTTTGTTATTAGGCTGCAATTCTATGAATGGGAAGACCAACTTTTGAATATATTGGACATAAGTGCAGCATTTTTAGTATAATTATATATACCTATCTCTCATAATAGGAAAACTATTTTGGGAAGCCATGTGGAACTTAAATCTTCAGAGCTGATATATCTGAAACAGTGAGAAAACATCGCCTCTTCACGTGAATGGTCTGCTAGAGTGACTCTGTGGTCATTAAGTATGGTTTGTCACAGTCCATTTTGCACGTATGTGTACAAAATGGTAGCTATTATTAGGCAGAGGAGACTGAAGAAGGAGAACCCATTCCCACTTGTAAAAATGCTTCTACTTGGCTCTCTGAGAAGATCATTAGTTCTTTCTCCAACACTCTTGTCTTGTTTGCTGTTCTAAATGCTGTTCTACATGCAGGTTTATCTGCATGTGGTCTCTGTCCTCAGGAGCTGGCTGACAGTGTTCTCTGAGGTCAGTTTGAGCAGGTTTCAGATAAGAGGATGCCACAGGGAGGTGGACCTGGCACTTGTCTCCACACTTGATCTAGGGATTAAATACTGGCTCTTACTAGCCAGTTGTTAATCCTTCTTCTAGACACTTTGATACAAGGAGCCTGACGAAGAAGAATGGCCTGGGCTTTCTTTTTGCTCTGCTATGGGGCGGCTAGCTAGAACAACTCAGCCATGAGCTATGACATAGTCACAGGATTTCAGTGAGAAAGTTGTTTTCTTTAATTACTGCATGCCAGTATGCTGTGTCTGAGACTGTTGACAATGAGGGTAAAGGTGAAATAACAAGCCAAATAGATCTACCGTGGGACCAAAATGACATTTATATATTTACCAGGCATTTATAAACTATTCTCCACTTAAAATGTATACAACACATGGCTCTAAGGTATTTATGTTAAAATATTTAAGGATACTGTGTGCAAGTCTAAAAGTAACATGCTATGGTTAAATGTGTATTGTGATAAGAGTTAATTGAATTCATTTTGTCTGAACTTTAGAACTCTGCTGACTTTGTCAACATAAACAATTTATAAAATGGAAAAGTTTAAATATTGTCCAACAGAGCATCTTGCCTTTGAGCCTAACATATTTTAAGTAAGAGATTTCAAATGTATAAATACAATTTCAAGCTTTAAGAGTTAATTGAAACAAAAATCCAAAAATCAGAAAGGACTGAGGTAATGGCTCAGTTGGTAAAATTCTTGCCACATAAACATGAAAGTTTCAGTTTGATTCTTGGGACTTACATTTAAAAATCTGGGCACAGTGGCATGCATGTGTTAATTCCAGTAAGTATTGGAATGCAGAGACAGGGGATACCTGGGACTCACAGGACAGCTACCCTAGACTAATAAAAAAGTTCCAGATCAAATGAGAGGCCCTGACTCAAAACCAAGGTGAATTTAAAAATAAGGAACAATACTGAAGGTGTGTAGACCAGGTAGCCTCTGGTCTACACACACATACACATGTGTACCTGCTAATGACACACACACACACACACACACGAAGAAAATAAATAATAAAAGATCAGTTACAGCAGATAACAAAAAGTTATACTTTAGGCTATGAGACTGGGACACGATGATAATGCAGTGTAACTCTCCATATACCCAGAAATGCAGTGTTACATTTACCATTAATACAATGCTATGCTAATGTAAGACCAAGGTGGCTTAAAGAGCAAAGCTTAAGAAATAACTAAATGAATGAATAATGAAAAAGCATACCTGTATTCATCTTCACCTTGAAGGGTTTGTTATTAAAGTCTTCAGTTTTCCTGTAAGGGGGAAAAAAAGAGGTGATGCAGAATTTGCATAATAAATCATGGAACAAAAGGCTGTGAAGGATTTTTGGGTTTTGGTGCACCCAAGACAGAGGTTCTCAACCTTCCTAATGCTGTGACCCTTTGATACAATTCTTCATCTTGTGACCCCCAACCATAAAATTATTTCCATTTTGAATTCATAAGTAATTTTGCCACCACTACGAATTGTAACGTCTTACCTGTTTTCTGTGGTCTTAGGTGACCCCTGTTTTCAAAGGGCTATTTAGTCCCTAAAGGGGCTGTGACCCACAGGTTGAGAACCACTGACTTATAAGTTAACATTGCATTATCATTAATCTTGCTTAAGCCAAAGTTTAATAAGAAGGGCAGAATTTATAATTTCATTTATCTTATGGTTCAATCATTTTGTCTTATAAAGTTTTGTTTTCATTTAGTGGTGATCACTAATGGTTGAAAATGGAGACCTAGGCTTGCTTCCTTTCTGTCTGGCTTTGTTTCTTTCTTTGCTGTAGGCTAAACCCATTCTTTATGCAAACCAAGCATGTGTTCTACACAGTGACTTATACATACAGCCTAAAATTTCATTTTAAGATATTTAATTTCTATGCCTAACAAGTGAGACCTCATGATCCAAACTCGCTATACAAAGGAAGTTGTTTTTTTTTTAAACAAATATACATGTGACTAATTTTTCTTTAACATTACAAAGAATTAAGTGTTAAGTATCATTTTTTCCAGAATTTCAAAAAACATACGGTGGTATCTTGAAATCTTTACCTTATGCATGTGGATCAATTTTCATAGGCAATGTACTTTTAAAAAGTCATTTCATCATATTTTCCTTGTATACAAGTAAAGAAGCACTTTCCTGCCAGTTTTTAACTGTGTTTCTACACTATGACATATTCTGAACACTGGACTTGGCAGCCTTATTGCCTGTAGGGTAGGGATGCCAATGGGCCCAGGGGAGAAGGCAGTGGTCCATCCAGGAGCTTTGAGAATGTTCCTCTCAATGTATTTATTTTAAACTCTCAGTAGCAAAACTCTCAATATGTTCCCCTTAAATGGACAAAGTAAATGGAAAAGTTGTCTCAAGGGAGGTCTGTGACCATGGCTGAGGCAACTTCTAAAACAAGAAGGGGTAAACAATTCCAGAACACGAGGACTGTAAGGGCATTTCCCAAATTCAACCTCACTGTGCCTTTGGGAACAAGGCAACATACTATGCTGAAGACTGATTCAGGTTTTAAAGGGGGATGAGGAAGGCCCTCTTCACACCAGAATGGTACTGACTGATGAAGAGACCACTATGGAAGGCGGGCTGATTCTCAGACCACAAAAGCTGCTAATGTCTGAAATAGTGTTTCTACACCGAATAGAGAATTAACACTAATACGTATTATTAGAATTCAATGTAGATATTTGCAAAACATTGGACTCTCAGACAGCAAAGGAGGATTAAGTAGAACAAAGGAAGGCGCCACAAACCCTTGGACTGCTCTTTTTTTAAAGTGATGTATCCTGTTACTTCTAAGGGTAATTTGTTAGTTTTTTTAAACATTATATTGTTTTAGTTGTCAAAACATCAAATGACTAACTTCCTAATCAGACAAGATAGTTTTGAGGTTCTTAAAGACTAGCCTTGGTGTTTGCATGTTTATGAACCACCTGAAATTGGAAGGCTTCTTGGGTGACTAATAAAAATGCATGATTCAGTCTCCCTTGTTTGCACAAAAGCCCTTAACAATTCCACCACTGAGAACTCTTGAAGCAATTTAAGCTACAGAGAATCCAATCTCTTTTGTTCGGTTCTGAAAAAAAAAAAAAAGTGTCTTTCACTGCACTTGCATAACAAGCGTAGATTATTCTGGAAGGCATCAAATTCCTGGAGTGTTTGCATGATACTAGAAGACAGCACTTCAAGCATTTTCTTAAATTGGAATTGAACCAGGGCCAAGGCTATGACAATGGACCATAAAATATAAATCATTTACCCAAAGAAGGCAAGTCTATAGAACAAAGAGCCCAGTATATTAATGGGTCAAAATCATTTTTCATAGGCTGTGCAGGGCCATATTTACTTAAATCAGTTCTTTATAAAGGTGGTAGGAAAGCAACACTATGTATACCAACTCAGGATATGCCTGGCAATGAGTTTGTTTTACTTAGAGGTGTGACTAACATTTGAGTCCAGTATGTGTTTGGCAATGTATGGTATTGTTGGTTGATACTTCAGCAGCAACATGAAAACACACTGAAATTCTTTAATTGTGCCTTTCCATTATCGATACCTCATTGTTATTTTGTAGAGAAGAGGGACCTTTGTTTACAATGTGCATGGAAGAACAGACTGTGCAATTTTTCTTCTGATTGGGGGCCCTTAGAGGTATGACCACATACCAAGACAACTGTGGTCACAGACTTATAATTATGCTTGAATTTATTATTCATCATCATAACCAGTCATGCATTCTGAGGAAGAGCAGAAGCAACCTCCATCCCCCAGTTTTACCCAAGAATTCTGTGTAAGTCATGCTATTTTGGCAGATCTGAGTGTAAACATCAAGTCATAGGTCAAGTGAGAGAGCTACATTTGAACTAAAATTTAAGGTGAGGCATGGCCCTAAACTTTTTTCCATAGGATCATTTTAATCACACAAATTGATACAGCTATTTTGAAGGAATACATTGGTCATTTACGTATTTTGATGTAAGTACATGGACAGTCTACACAGTGGGAAATCACTGTGGAATGCTAGATAGCTTGGAGATGTATTTTAAATATGAGGATTATTAAGGTTCTACAGCAGATTGCAATTTGAATTTTACGTGTTCTTTGAAGTGACCTCTTCTTTACCACAGGCCCTAAGTGATCAATGTACTTCCCTCTTTCTTTCTGTCTGTATCGAGATAAGAAGTATTCAAAACTGCTCAATCAGTTCACTTCTCAATTATAGCCAAATGGCTTAATTCAGGTTGACATTTAGCCTTACTTATCCATCTGAATATGTTAACATGCTGCCTTGAAATATTTATAAGAAATTACCAATTAGTTCATTCTGTCCTTTACATTTCCTTAATTTTCAAAAACAAAAACATACCTCAAATTCCTTTCTTAATACTTTCTCTAAATTGTTCTCCTCATATGAGACATCAACTCTTCTGTCTCCAAGTGGGCAGTACAAAATCATCACTGTAGATATAAGGGCAGGATGTTCCACGAATAAGAATGCTACCTCCCACTCTTACTGAGCTAATGAACCTTGAGGATGGGCTCTTAGCAAATTAGGCACTGCAGTGGGGGTCAACACATTGACATCATTATTTAGGAGTGAAGAGAAGTAATTTCAAGCTCAGAAGAAACAAAAGGTCATGGAGCCACTCATGACTTTTACATGAACATATATCATTCTTTTAAATCATATTAAATTGCCTGGTATCTAGAAAAGAATTCTGAAAAAGATCATGGGTTGAAGGATTACTGTAATTATTCTTTGGGGGATGTTACCATGTGAGCTACTCAAAACATTTGCAGATTTTCCAAAACACACATTTTCCCTAAAGTTGGATGAAAGAAAGAAGTCAGTGATAGGCAGGTAAGACTGTCTGATATTTTCACAATGCTTCAAAGTCATCAATAGGGGCTGAGAAGGCATCTCTGTTGGTAAACTCTTTGCTACACAACCATGCTGACCTGAGTGTAGGTCCCTGGCCCCCATAGAAAGTCTGGGTGCAATGATACTACAGCGGAATGCTGAGGCTCCTTGGCTAGTCAGCCTCATCCAGGGATGAAATCCAGATTCAGTGAGAACCTAAAAATTAAGGTGGAGAGTAACTGAAGAAGATACCAACTTTAACCTTTGGCCTCCACAGACACATGTGCCTAACACACAGGTATGCACATGTACACACATGCTTATATAAGTATATATAACCTACACAAACGTGAAGTCAGCAAAATACTCATTCAATGAAAAATTTATTTTGCAGAGTCACATGAATATTGCTCTAGCATCCTACTTTCCCTGTCATCTACTTTTATGATTCTTATAGATAATTATGACATGCCCTCAAATACATTAATTGCACATTTTTTCCCCACTAAGATAGCCATTTGTTCAATTTAACAGTAAGGTACTAAGAAAATTACATGGGATTATGGTATAGAAATCAAAAGGCAAATGAATTCTGTTTTGAAAATGAGGATCCTCGAGGAGGATCTGATGAGTCAGGCACAAGAAGATTATATACAGTGAATTAGAATAGTTCCTTAACGTAGTGACAGTGAACTGAACAGTGCTGGAAGGACGGTGGTGTGGTTTAAATATAGTTTGTGCCTCCTAGAGTTTCATATATGAAATTAATCGCCATTTTGGTTATTTAAAAGGGCAGAAACATTTACTATGGTGTTCAGAGGTGGGGTCATTGAGAAGTGATTAGAATTAGATAACGTCATTAGGATAGAGCTTGCACAATTGAATCCAGGTGGCTTCCAAAGGAGATGGAAACAGATCTGAAGAGTGACAGACAATACAACTACTTTTTGTCTCTTGCCATGATGTTCTAAAATGTTTTCTTTATACATGAAATAAAATAAGCACTGCTCTTTACAACTTCCTTATTCTATGATACTGTGTAATTGGTCACAGAAAACATCCTGCTACAGAGAAGACATGGGGCTTAGAAGGACTCGGTTCAAATTAGATCTACCTTGAATCACTAATACAGTGTACACTGATCTCAAGATCATCTTCAACAGCTGCAGCAAATCAAATCCACCTTTTCCCTCACTGACAGGTGAATGCATACAGCCCATTTACTAATATCACGTTTGTTAAAGCAGACCATTGCCCCTTGGCTATGTTATAAGAAAATAACCTGAGCCTGATGGTGGTGGAGGCAGACCACTGTGACTTTGAGGCCAGCTTGGTCTTCAGAGCGAGTTCCAGGACAGCCAGGGCAAAACAGAGAACCCCTCCCTTTCTCATACACACAGAGACAGACAGAGAAGAAGCATACTTCATACTTGTTGGTTCTGCAGAGGGCATACACAAGAGAGAGATAAGTAATGGCAACAATGTTTTAGTTTAGCCAAAGTAAAGATGAAATCTCTCAAGGTGGCTAAAGCAAATACGATTTGATGGAAAAGACTGCCTTTTCAAAACTGAAATGAAATAAGTTAAGGGATTTTAATAGACCGTGGGATTAGTGTAACACAATTATTTTCAAATGTATAAATCAACTGTTTTTCTAATATAAATTAAGATTGTGATCATACTGTACTGGAATGTTTGCCCATCGAATCATGTTGAAGAACATCTTTATTTATACACATGGCATCCTGGTATGAAAGCAGGTCTAAGCAGATTGCTTTTTAATTTCAGATAATTCATGCCAGTGGACCCTTGGGTTAAAGATCTCAAATAGCCCAAGTTTGGATTTGTTTTGACAAGGAGCTGTACAGATAACAACTACAACTAGAAACTTCAGTGTTTCCTTAGGGATGTCCCAGGATTTAAGAAATACAACATCCAAATGTGACTGTTCCTTAATGCTGGGTTCTTAGAAGTCTTGTTATCAATCCTCATTTGGAAGGATGTAAATAGGTACATGCTAGAACCAAATGTTTTAAGATTTCTCTGTACCCAAACAAAATAGGATTTTACATTTATTGCCCTTTTATACAGAAAAATGCCAACTCAAACAATTCAACTTCTAGTTCTTAGCAAAGTCATGAGTTCCCAGCATGCTTCACTGTTTATACCTAATATAGTCCTTCATACCTTACCACTATTTAAAGCTTAAACTGCCTGTCATTCAGCCCACCAAAAATAGACAAGGTAAACATACAAATTTTTCCTTAAGTTGTGCACAGTGAGACTCACTTGAGCAAAGATTTGTTAACTCCATACCTACTTGACACAGTTGTTAAATAGTAATGTTAGAAAGTTCTAATAAGATGTTTGGCACATTTTAATTTATGTAACTAAATCTTATTTGCTCTCATCTTTATTAGTCATTTGTGCTCCCACCCACCTACAAGAACTCTGGACTATTCTTTAAATCCTTGATGTTTATGACGCTTGGAAAGGTCAGAAAGCTCTCTTTTTAGCTTCCTAAATGCATGAGGCCATGAGCTCTTCCCATCTGCAAAGACCTGGTTGCTGTTTCAGAGTGACTGAGGCATGGAATCATGTACCACAGCATCCAGGGACTATTGTACTATTGTGTCCCAGGCTCACAGATGGAAACTGTGTCTGTCTGGAAACTTGGGACAACCAATCTCATAATTTCTTTTTCTAATAAAAGTACAAGTGTCTCCTCATCTTATTATAGCAGCAAGTAATGGAAACCCAGAATCTGTCAGGATCATGCATGCTTGCACTA
Organism: Cricetulus griseus; assembly: GCF_003668045.3. Taxonomy (NCBI): domain Eukaryota; kingdom Metazoa; phylum Chordata; class Mammalia; order Rodentia; family Cricetidae; genus Cricetulus; species Cricetulus griseus. Next base: position 40,810,932 of record NW_023276807.1, read on the forward strand.
ATTCTATCCCCAAATGTCTGAGGAAAGCAAGCACTTTTCAGTAATATGTAGAAATTTCTTATTTATTCTATTATCATTAACATGTTGGCTGTCTGTACTTCTTGGTTATGGCTGAGGGTCAGTAATGTCACTTACTGGGGAGAAATGAAAAAATATGGGTATCTCAAAAATGTTAGTTCTCATAGAAACAGCAGATTTAAAAATGCATGCATGCATACACACACACACACACACACACACACACTCACAAACTTGTGCACATAGTACACACACACACACACACACACACACACACACACACACACACAGAATTGTGGACAGAATTCAACAACTCAAGTTTTAGATAGGTTTCAGGCACATGCTCTTAATGTAACTTTTTAAAATCTTATTACTAAAGTGTGTGTCCTGTTAATTTGGCCAGAGAAAAACCACAAAACAAAGCAACCATGTTTATATGTTTGACTTTTAAAATCAATCCTTGATTAGAACACAAAGAAATGAATTTTGTTGTGATATTTTCAGACATATATATTGTATTGTGTTTGTCCTTATTCCAGGCCCCTATTGCCTTTTCCAGTCTCTCTTCTCTACTTTGGACTCTTTTTTATTTTCTCAACAGCCTTGCTTCTGCTTTTGTGACACATTTATTCCTTTATCTTCTGTTGTCCCCTACTTTATATCTTCCTATTTGCATCCCCCCACATATCCACAAACTGATGAAATCTAGAAATTATAGTATATATAAATTTTAATTTATACAATGAAAGACTTGTTTGAAAACAGAAAATCATGGGATTTTTTATCATCTGAAATATATTAAATCTAGGAAGATATGTAGTCAAAAAACATCCATTAAAGGTTTATATGCAGACCACTAAGCTTATTAACTGGTTGCATATCCCAAGCAGAATCAAACTGGAAGCCAATTTTAATGATTCATTCATATGTTAAATGATCTTCACAAGAAGATCATTAAATGATTCATATTTCTGAAAGGACCAGGGTTAGAGAGGGTATGTAATAACTGAAGCCAAGAACAATTGGGCTGTCCTCTTGGCACCAACTTAACTCCAGAAATAAGGTCTGTCACATGTCTTTCCATATTATCTCAAGTGTCTTTCCACTGGGGTTCTTGATTTGAGAATTTATGTCTAAGATAATATCCATTTCACAAATCTACACTTTAAAAGAGGAACAAACTGCAGCCCATAAATCATCATAACCTTATAAAAGCAGGAGGGACATTGGAATCAGCAATAATTGTTAATTTTTGTGATACTCTGTTAGAGTTGACAGCAGAGAAGTCCCTTGAAACTAATAAATCACAACGCAGTTTACCATTCCAAATGTCACATTCTTTGCACAGCTCCTATTTAAAGAGCAAAGTCTACTGATTTTGAGGAAACAGGGCTGAAACATTAAAGCACATTGTATTTTTTACCAATATTTTCATCACATTTTGTAACTGGCAGAGTCACTGTGTCATCACTTTCTAAATTACAACTCATGGGGAGCCCAGCGGCATTTGAAGCTATTTTTTGTGTGTGGGTGACTGCTGTGCTAGGCTTTGGAAACCTTTACCAAAGTCTGTAACACAAAAATGTCAGCTTGTCCCCTCTTTTGAAAAAAAAATGAAATTAGACTAGTTACTTAATACAAGTTATGATTTAATATACTTGGCTATATTTTTAATGCTACTTTATGACACATGTATCATTGAGAAAGAAACTGATAGGAGATAATCTGGATTGGAGAGAATGTGAGTATGAAGTATGGAATGTTTATAAAGAAACCTTATTTTCCTTCAAAATTATAGATGAACACCAAGCCCAGGAAATAATTCTCAAATGGGTCCCCTGGGTCTTATTTTAATGGCCTACACACAAAACATCTAATTATATGCAGCAAATGGTTTTTAAAGGTTTCTCTGTAATTTAAGTACTTAGAGTACACTCTGTCAAAGAAGCTAACTTTCAGTATCCCCCAATGCCAAGCCAGGCCAGGCTCTCACTGGGTTAGTCCAGTTTCTATAATGCTGTGTCTAAGCTCCAATTCATATGTGACTCATATGCATTTCTCATACTGCTCTGGATTTAAGAAATTCCTTCTCCTCAAAGTGGACTCCAATTTTCCTACATCTCCCATCTCAGTGTATGGCATCATCCATTCTTCATTCAATTGGTAGCCAAACATTGCAAGAGCTTGTTTTAGTTCAGGCCCCGTATGAAACTAAAACTTGGGGTTTCCCCTTGATGTGGCACTATCTCTCTGCTATGTATGTCTTCAGAAGCAAGACAGAAGACATTTTACTTTGAAAAGTGTACATATGAAGTCCTGCAGTTCATCTGGTCTAAACTGTAGAGCTTGGGTAGGAGTGTATAAGCATTTTTAGTCCTTTTGACTTTACATAAGTAAAACCCAGGATAAGCATAGTTTAGCACATGGGATGGAGGAGATGGGAGGCAATGATCAATGGATGGTGACTTGGAGGCCAATGCTATTGGTTGCTATGTAATGATAAATAATTCTGCCAAGCTGCCAGAGCCCCACCACCACATGGGTACCTGAAATAACACACAGAGTCTTGTATTAATTACAATGCTGCTGGCCAATGACTAGGGTTTCTTACTTGCTAGCTCAGTCTTAATTATCAACCATAACTACTAATCTATATATTTATAAAGCATAATCTGATCGAGGATGCTGGCGGCACATGGTGGGCTCCTCTCTTGTTGGCCTCACATGGTGACTGCTTAGAAGAGAGGAGGAGCAAGAGAGCGATTTCCTGCTCGTCCCTGCTTATATTCTGAGTCTGCCTGCCAAGTCATTCCCTGCCTGGATCACAAGACTTCTCTTTACTATATTTCCTAGAATCATCCTCAACTCCTAGTCAGCCCCGCCTAACTGGCTTCCCTATTGGCTAACAGTACTTTATTTATCAAACAATAAGACAAACATATTGAAGTACCTCCCCCATCAGTTGCTATCCCTGGAGAATAATGAACACCTAATACATGATCTTCTGGTTGTACAGTTGGAGGTGCTATGTTGCATATTAGTGGCAGCAGATGGATGATTTTCATCCCTTGTTTTAGGGTGTTCTAGGCCCCTCTTCACTGTGCTTTAAGTGGTTAGGCTCCTTCTGTGGTCCATTATTAGGAGTACAAAGTGAACCCTTGAGTAGCTCTCAGAACCCTCTAAAATCTGTCCCACAGCATCCTCACAAATGCACAGAACCAAAGGAAACCCATGAACATGACTTTCCTTAAGTTTGCATATACTACTACATGGTGTTCCATAATAAAATTCAGTCAAACTACACTGTCATAGATACATACAAACACAAAGTCAGGAAGCCAATAGCCTGGGCCTTACAAAGTGAAGACATGCCCTATGAATGGAACAGCCCATTGTGACTGTTAATATTTTTATCACTTTGTCCAAAGAGGAGGGAGAGGAGTCCTCATGGAAGTGAATCACATTTCAGTTATAATTGCCGGAAGACACAAAGATGAAATCATTTTATTCAGCTAAACCAACATTATAAAAAGTAAATTACTTCACATATATATGGCATAAGGCTAATTTAGCTATTTTGAGCATTTCCTGGAATTATCTCACTCATTTTTTCTACACTGCATTATGCCCATATCTGTCTTTCTTCCTTTCTGGTACTTTCCTGGTCAGGTTAAGGAAAAGGAGAAGTACGGAACATGTGACTTTGGTGACCTTCAAATTTTAAGACAAAGAGAAAAGGTGCAATGAAGAATAACATTTTAACAGTGAGCATCACTCCACAATTCAAATTGTTCAGAAGATTATTTAAAGTTATCCTCATCACTAACTTTTATAGAGTCCTATTTCCCAAGATAGGAATTTTGAATATTACTTCTGGTTCTCCAATGTTTATTTCTATACCTATCTATGTGTGGATAAATACACACACACACACACACACACACACACACACACACAGAGAGAGAGAGAGAGAGAGAGAGAGAGAGAGAGAGAGAGAGAGAGAGAGATTCAGTATATATGAACACTTAAAATGTAAGCCAGAGGTCTCTTACATTTTTCAAAAGTTTTGATTCAGTCCTTATAAACTTGATATTCCTTTAACTTTTTATTATTCAATAGAAGGAAGCTCAACTTAAAATAAAGTGGTTTATATTTCCCTGAAATGAAATGACAGATTTAAAAGAAGGGCTGACATTCAGTGTTAGAGTAAGGATGGCATTCGGTGACTTCCTTTTTCTAGTTTACGATGTGTTTGTAATGTATGTTACTTTTAGAATGCATTTTTATTAGTGGTTAAAAGAAATGAGCATATGAATAAATGATAATGTGTACACACACACCTTCCTATATTTAAAATAATGTCATAGAAAAACTGACATACTTTTCTCTAAACATTTCTTTCCTGGTCTTTTTGGTCTGTTTGATATCTCCAACCTTTTCTTTCCCCTCAAAACCCAATTTCCTTGCTTTCCAAAGCTCAATTGAAGCATCAAAGTTTGTTATGCAATGGTAACAAGGTAAACCAGAGGGAATCGCTCTATTAGTAGTTGAATGTCTCCAAAAAATATGCTTAAAAAACAGGTCTACATTTATGTGAAATTTCAAAATAAATTGTGTTTCCTCTATGTTATCATTTAATTCACCCCTTCCATGTGATACCTGAATTTGTATTATGGATACCACAGTCTACCAATGAAGTAGATATTTTTTTGCCTTCGCTTTGTGTATGAGTTACACAGTTGGTCTCATATGGTTAGAGGCTCATCTCACACCTATGAGTTGTGTACTTGTATAGTCTACCAATGGTAAACTGAGAATGTACTAGTCCACTGCTCATACTGAATGACACGAGCCAACAGAGATGGGGTGAAATAAGTGATGTTGCCTAGTGGTGTTTAGAGCAACCTGGCTCTTGAGGCAAATAATGGTATGGTTTCTCAAATGAAAAAGTGAGTTATAGTTCTGTTCTTAAGTTGCAAATGAATGCACATAAACCCAATTAGATATTCTGGCATAATCTTGAAACTAATTTATTGGGTTCTACAATTAAGACTATGATGGTTTGATAATTGACTTTTCTTGTAGATATTTAGCATTTCAAGTTCAATGAGGATCATGTGTAGAAATTCAAAGCTTGATCTAATATTTCAAGTCAAGTGATTTGATGGTTTAAAGTCAATGGGATTTAAAACCACCATGAAAATAAACTTCTAGTTATATCTTTGAGGGAAATTTTAGATTGAGATAATTGAGATATGTAGACCTACCCTGAATGTGCGTGGTGTCACCATTCCATGGGAAGGGGTCCTATACTAAATAGAAAGAAGAAGATGAACTCAGCACAAGCATTCATTGTTGCCTATCTTCTGGCTTCATATGACCAGTTATTTCTGGCCCCTGAAGCCCTGGCTTCCCCATCATTATGAGTCATGTTTTCAAATTGTGAGCCAAAAAACCTTATCCTTCCTAAATTGGATTTTTTCAGGATATATATATATATAATATATATATATATATATATATATATATATATGAAGGAGACAAAGCATTAAGTTCTCAAAGTCCAAAACCAATGACATCTTTCCTCCAAGGAGGCTGCACCTCTTAAACCCCTCCATAAATGGTACCACTACCTGGGGACCAAGTGTTCAAATACCCAAGACTATAGGGGGCACTTCTCATTCAAACCACCACCTCACCTTATCAGAGGGACCGTTTATGGACACACCATATGTGTTGCTTTCCTCCTTATTTCCATTATTCTTTGGAAGTTTACCTGTCTTGCATCTTACATGGTTGCTTATTATCTTGTTTTTCACCATCACAGTAGGGACCTTCAATAGGAGAATGTGATTCAGAGGCAGGAAACTCAGTCATGGGGTGGAACCTACAGGGAGCAACTGCCCTAATTCTGGGAATGGCTCCACATAGGGTAGACAGGGAAAGAATGAGTATGGCAAAGTGCTAAAGTCAAGATTTCTTTTCCCTTTAGGAAGCTTGAGGAGATAGTCATTTTTAGCACTTGGGTAACTATGGGAATATTACTGTGGTAGAGATGTGAGCTGGAGAAGCTCAAAGAGAGCAGAACAAAGCTATGTTCCATTATATAACCAAAATTGTCAACTGGCATCATGATACATACCCATAATCCATGCCCATACTCCCAGCACTGGAGAAGTGGAGGTAGGGAGATCAGAAATTCATGGTCATCTTTGATTATACAATGAATTCAGGGATAGCCTGGGCTACAAGAAATCCTGTCTCAAAGAAATGACACTGTCATTAGTGAACTCCCTGTCATTCCAGTGCAGCAGCATGAATTAATTTTGCCACATGTTCATAGTGTGAAATTAGGCACTAATTGATCTGGTGTTGAATTCTGATCATGGGCATGCATCTAGTCAACACTGAAGCAAATCAGTGGACTCTGAAACCACTGCCTCCCTCTGTGACCTTCATTTTGAATTCTGCAGTGAGATATTAACACCCACCAATTATCTTTACGTGTAATGAGAAATTGGCTTTCTTAGATATTATGACTGTCATATATCTATGTGGATGAGTTTAGGTCTTACATCTAATCACCTTGGGGTTTTGTTAAAAATACAACTGATGAGGTTGGCTGGGCGGTGGTGGCACATGCCTTTAATCCCAGCACTTGGGAAGCAGAGGCAGGCAGATCTCTGTGAGTTTAAGACCAACCTGGTCTACAAGAGCTAGTTCCAGGACAGCCTCCAAAACCACAGAGAAACCCTGTCTCAAACCAAAAACAAAACAAAAAACAAACAAAAAACAAGTGATGAGGCATTATCTTGTTAAAACAACACATTTGTATTTTAGCAGACTTATTACAACTTCTTTCAAAATGAATGTCTCTAATAATGGACAAGTTCAGCAGGTTAGAACTCATGATATTTTTGAGCAGTGCCTTGCAGAAAACTGCAAAATTCATCACCATTCTCTCACTAGACCCATTGACTCTAATACTTGATCTATATATACCAAGATCATACTTGAACTTCATGAATACATTAAGCTAACACTAAGTAGAACAGCAGCAGATGTTAAAATTTTAATGCAGCTCTATCTGTATGTTAATTTGCTTCAGGCTTTTCCCACCTCATCATCACCCAGAACTTGTTACCTAAAATTTTCACAAAAACATGCTTTACGATAGCAAAAATGTGATAAATCTTTCTACCTGACTATCTCAAACAGTAATTTTAGAGTTTACCTTAATGCATCTTTAGAATATTTGATTCCGTGTAAAGATAAGGAACCGTATTGTGAGAATACAGATTAAGACCCTATAAATCATTTTTCTAAAGGTAAATCAATCACAGTAGAATGTCCTATGATAGGTTTTTAAGACATATCCAAGTTTTCACTGAATGTATGTTAATATTTGCAAGTAAAATGATTTACTTAATCATGATTGCTTTTAGAGGTATTTTGTTATCTACCTTGTCTAAAATGAGAGTTGATGTTAAGACTAAAGCAACAGTTTTGCATGTGGAACCCAATCAGCTTTGTCAAAGCTCTTCCACCATTTTCAGATGGATAATTTCAGAAAGTCACTGGCCCTGGCCCTGAGTCAGATTGAATTTCCTTGTCTAGAAACAGGGCTGGCAACAGTGCCAGCTTCCCGGTGTTGTGGGACGAGTCAATGGGTTTAAACACATAGAACACTTAGAAATGGGACTGACACACAGTCCCCAAAAAGGTACCTCTTCTGCTAGTAAAAAGTGAACACTTTTTAGTGTCCAAGTGTGTACATTATGGTTAAATTATTTCAAATATGGAATTCCCCTTTGCCTTGGTCATCATTCAAGTGAATTCCCCAGTCAGGGTTTCTCTTCTCATAAACCGTTTTAAGGAGTGTTGATTAAATCATGGATTAGAGAGATGGAATGAATTATCCTCAAACCATATTTGTTTCTTTACTGCACAGATGGCTGAATAAAATCTGTGTTGATTGCACCTTCTTTTGGCTCATTAAGGCTTTAAGAGAGGCAGCTCCCTAGGAGTGAGTAGGAGCTGGCTTGATTGACGGATCTCGTCAGTATACCAGACTTCACAGGCATAGAAGATGCCCACTGGGAGAGAGTGTCGGCGAAGGCCAGGTTGCTATGATGCAGTCCACCCCTGTGTAACAGATGTCCCCTTACATGAAAGAGGTAGAAGAGACTTCAGCAAAGGCAGTGGTAGAATGGCAGAATGATTACTAGTGACTTTGAATTGTAATTAGATTTTCAACAGTCAATCCTTGACTTTCTTTCACACAAAATTGCCCATTTGGGACATTTTGTGCTCGTTGGCTCAGCGGTCTCATTCAAAAACAGGCTCAAGTGTTTGTAGGATATTGAAAGATGTTAATGAGGAAGTGTGGGATCTGTTGGCTTTGAACTTACATGTTATATGCACGAACATTCAGTCCCATAAATTATTCCCTGGGAGTAATCTTTAGTGAGTTGCTAGGAGATGGCCAGTTCATGTTTTCTTTTGATTATAGGGCATAACTGCTATTGTCAAAATGCCAAAATAAAATTAAAAAACCCACAGTGATCACTTAACGTACTCTTTTCCTGTTACTTCCAGTAAGATATTAAGACTCAGACTGTTTTGAACAAAGGGAGGAGATGGAGAGAGCCAAGAATGTCTCTGGTGTCAGAACAAGGCCATTGTTCCAACAGTGGTCCAGCATTCAACACATATTATTTGTTTTATGAAATTATTCTTTTATTTACTCATTTCTTAATAGCATACACAAGGTAACGAGATGATATGCTGTAATGTTCTTTACACATAAAATAAGAACTTACATATATGCATGCAGTTTTAGGTCAAAAGAGATGACGTGCCACAAACTGAGAAATGCAAACACGTCAAGGGAGTTAAACTAAGAAAAGAGAGGAAATAGGAAAGGGAAGAGACCAGAGCTCAATTCACTGCTTCCTGTATATTCACTTTTGAGAGACATCATCTATTTTGCTGGTAGCCAGCAAAGTACAGTGAATACAGTGACAATTACTAGTGGGCAGACATAGAGTAAGTTACTTAGATAATCTGTTGTCAGTTTTCACAGTCATAAACAGAATAGGATCAAGGGGAAGATGGGATGAGATAATGTATGCAGCAGAAAGGTACCTGGCATAAAACACAATAAAAAAAGCCACAAGCTGGTGTTTAACCCTGTGAGTGTCAGCAATATTTTATCATAGTCTGAGTGCAACTCCACAGTCTTCAAGTGTGAGGACCGACCATATGGAACTTCAAATAATGAGAAATCCAGTGGCTTCACATGTTTAGATATATAGGGTGAGTTAACCCATGTAGGAAAAATTTGAGGACTCAAAAGAGAAAATTGAAAACTGCTATGTTGTTAGTTTTGTTTATTGCTGAATATTACTTTACTTAATAATTATCAACTTGCTGTATCCGCATACATGCTCCTCAAGTTGGGCACTTATTGAGTGTGTGCACAAGGCTCTGTTTATTGCATCTAAACATCCTATGCTACCCTGAGTGTCAAGATCAGAAAGTGCACATTTTTTTGTGAGTGGAGTCTTCCAGATCCCAGTGCTGAATTAGGTGGGTGCCTGCAGGTCACTTTCTACCTTTGTGGATTTCCTCATTTGCACAATGGCAGCCAAACATTTATAACTGTCCTTTTTGTAAGGTCACAGGCCAACTGTGAACTATGAACCTCTTCCTAGTTTGGCTCTAAACTGACTTACACTGTGTAGAGCCTATTATATACCGGAAGCAGCCAGATGATTTACTTGGCTCTGTAAAAGAGTTGCACTTTCTATAAATGTATTGCCAGATTCCATGGCCCTGCAAGTTTGCCCATGAGAGACTCTTAAATAGATTCTGGTTGTCAGAAATTTACCTTGCCTGTTTGCTGTTGTGTCAAGAAATGTATGCAGTAATATTAAAGTTGGTCATTAATTTCAGGGTAGCAGCATAGAGCTGGTAGGAGTTGCAGTTCTGAACTTAGTCAAGAATGCTCCAGGAAGAATTAAGTAAACAGGCTTGTCAGTGTTATTTTTTATTGAGACTCTCAAGTCAGTAGGAAGCATGCACTACAATTAATTATTTAGCATGCTCAGGTTAGGGCACTCCATACAAAGGCAATTCAGACATCTTTCTTTCTTTCTTTCTTTCTTTCTTTCTTTCTTTCTTTCTTTCTTTCTTTCTTTCTTTCTCTCTCTCTCTCTCCAGCATCTGGTTATCAGTTTTGTGACATATAGAGTAACAGTTATCTGGATCACTTTCTGCAACTCCATCCTTCAACCTACTTTTTAATTGTAAATAAACCAAATCAAGGCAGAGGGATAGAGTGCCACGCTTCAGGAACATTTGTCTTGATATCTTGGTGACAAGCTTAGTTTGGCTGTGACTAGCTTAGCAGAAGGTGTTAGATTTAGCTGTAAATGAGTAGCACTTGACAAGGTGAGAAATCTTTCTTCAATTGTTGAAATGGCCCAACATTTGGTCCTAATCTACGTTTGGAAACAAAGCCCTAGTAATGCACCACACAAATTCTTTTCTCAAATATAGTTAGGTTATGCAGCAGGGAGAGCCAACACCCTCAGATGCCCAAACCTTCCCTTCTTACCTTATTTATAGATATCTTAGCCAGACACATGGCTTTACCCAGGGTTCAGTTACAGTTCTCAGGTTCTGTGACCAAATTTTAGCCAGTGGACCTGAGAGGAAATCATATGGGCCTCTTTTTCAAGAGCCTATGGTCTTTAAGGGAAGGGTCATGCTAGCTGCAATCACTTTGTTCTTCTGGCTAGAATGTTGCTGTTTGGATCTCAAGTGGGAACTTGGTCATAAAAGGAAAGGGAGGGAGCTAAAAAAGGCAGATATAAAAAGTTGAAGGAGCCGAGGCTCCGTCAACTGTACAGCTGCCTACAGTGTAGCTGCTTGCTCAGAATCAGACATAATCATCACAGTCTAGGAAACGGCAACAGTGCTGACCTCCATGAAGTCAGGCCTACTACCATTCCTGCATGGATGTAGAGAGTGGCCCAGTGGGTTCAGAAGACTTGGTGAATCTTCCAGCACCTTACTTGGGTCCTTCTTCTCTTTGAGATCATATAAGGTATAAATATTGTCTAGGGTGAGACTTTTTGATGCTTCAGTTCCTCAAAAGTCACCCATGTTCCTGAGAGTAACCCCAATAAACACACTAGTTTCCCAGAAGGACTTGGATGACATGATTTTTTTTGGTCTGTCAATGCCATTTCTTAATGGGTGACAATATGTTTCTTTATGTCATCCAGGAAGGTTACATACATGCTGCCACACTAGCCCTACACTGCCAGTTTCCACACACAGACACACACATGCACAGTGGGCAACAATGTTTTCTCTTGTTAATACCACTGTGGCTTTGGAGTACCACAGGTAGAATCTAGAAAACCCTCATTAAGTATATATTTAAAGGAAAAGGACCCCAATTTTAGACTGAAAATTCTTTTCCTTTAAACCAGGGTTCTCAGCCTTTCTAATGCTATGACCCTTTAGTACAGTTCCTCTTGTGGTGAGCCCCAACAAGAAAATTATTTTGTTGCTACTTCATAACTTATTCTGCTATTGTTATGAATAAAAAATGTAAATATCTGATATGCTAATATGACTCCTGCAGGGGTTGTGACTCACAGGTTGAGAACCTTGCTTTAAATGGCCATGGGTTGACTGAAATGTTCACTGAGACTTACTTCTCGTGGAACTATCACTTAACAGGTGTTGCGAATGTAATTACTTTCTCAGCCACAGTCCCAGGTTGTGGTACATTTCCTCCCTTCCTCTCTACTTTCTTTATCCTGTCCATCATCCATCACACAGACTACAAATTCCTTGAGAAGACCTATGTCTTAATCCATTCCTTGAAGAGAGGGAGTGTGAGATCAGCCACAGTGCTTTGAAAGCTTAGATTCTGGCCACATGGCTGACATGGCTCCCCATGACTAGAATAGAGAGACACTGCTTTTGCCCCCTGGCTTCAGGCTTCCTCTCCCACACAATGATTCAAAGTTTCCTAATCTGCTCATTTGGTGGGGCTGTCCAGAAGACAGTATGAGGCAGGGCACCATCATGAGCCCAAAGGTAATTACAAGGAAAACAAACAATCTTTTTAATCCTACTCCTCTTTAGCCAGGATAGATAGGAATGTTTGATTTGTTGTCTTTCTGAGAACAAGATAACCATGGTGACTGGGTGGATCTTTGTCTTAACTTCCTGTAAGAACAACACAGCAAATAGCAGGGAGTTTTTGAAGCCTAGATACGAAACTTTTTTGGAGCAGGCCATGGAAGTCTTACCTTTTCCTTTTGGTCATTTTCAATTGCAATTTTGATAGGATGTGAAAAAAAAATTTAAGAGGTTAGAAACCAAACATAGTAAAGAAAACATTTTCCTTTGTTATGACCAGACAAAAACCCTAGGGCATAACCACAGTAAAACTAAATGTTTCACTGTAAAGTAGAAGAAAATACCCAGATCTTTCTGTATGGCTAAGAAGAAAACACAAGTTGTTTCAGGAGACTAAGTAAATCACATGAGTTGCTCTCTGCCAGACAGTTGTGGCCTTCTTGGAATTACAGGCCTTTGTCCCTTGTAATTAGGCCCTGTGTTGCTCAACTTCCAAATAATTGAGAGTATACCTCCCCACCCCCACCCCAAAGCTATTTTTCCTACCAATGTGTAGCAAAATATAAGAAAAGAAATACGTGTTTTGGTTTTGTTTCATTTTGATATTTTTGGATTCTGGCCCAAACAATTGGAACCCCCAGTTCATGTATACATGAACACTACTGATACCCGTGAAATGGCTGTGGGTTGTATGAGATTTATAACAGATGATGCTTCTGAACAATCCACAAATATAACTGAAAAATTGACCATTCTATACCCTGGCCACAAGATGATAAAGCTGCTATGATCATTGCGGGGAAGAAGGGGATGAAGTTTCTCTGCTTATCTAATGGAAAGGGTCAGGGCTATGTGAATGTATGAGTCACTTCCTACATTTTACTTCAAACAAACAAACAAATGAAAAACCATTTGTAATTCTTTGGATCCTAAACTTAGCTATAAGAAATAACACTTCTGTTAAATTCATGTGGGCATTGAATTTTAAAGTGGTGTTATTTGGAAGACAGTTTCTGCAATTCATTCTTAATGAGTTTAATGTGAAGCAGCTGTATTGCCTTTGGGGGGTATTTTTAGAGGCGTGAAAAACATTTGGTTTTGCAGAATGGTATTGGACAATGAATCTGTCTCTGGCCTATGATAGGTGCTAGGGAAATCATCAGAAAGGGACCCTTTGGGTTCTAAGACTGGATTCTGAGGAAGCTTTCTGAACAAACTAGTGGGGTTGGAGCTACCCAAATGGTCCTCTTCCTCCATCACTAAACTACCTGGAACCGGTTCCTTTCCCTTTAACTAAAGCTGAGCACAGATGATGCTGTAAATATTGAGTGTCTGCTCCCCAGAAGCAGAGGAGGTTTCTTAACATTCCTTTCATGTTACTCAAACAGTATCTAATGGACTCAGGAAAACCAACTGGTTTTCTGAGGTTCAGTATAATTTTAATAGATAAAATGACTGAGACTTGAGTTTATATCATCATAATGGAAGGAAGAAAAACATTACATTATTTCATCCATCCATCCATCCATTCATTCATTCATTCATTCATTAAGACAAGGTCTAACATCATGGCCTAGGATGATTTCGAACTCACTGTATAACAGCCCGAGATGGAACTTATGATTTGTCTTTTCCATCTCCTGGGTGTTGGGATTACAGGTATGCACCACTGTGCCCTGCTCACTGGATATGTTCTTAATGAGCTAGAATTTGAGTGCATGAATAGTGCAATCTATAAGCATTCTGAGGAAACAGTGAAGGAAGTAAAGGGAAAGAGAAGAAATCCAACTTATAAATGCAAACACATTCAAATAACCAGGAAGAGGAGGCACCCGCTGCTCCAAGTACAGCTCTTAGCCGACTCTGCTTGTTTCCTTAGAATAATTCCTCATAGTTATCAACACACAGAATGTGTTGGAGTTGAAACAGAGAGTATGCTTCACCCACAATGTAAATATTAAAGCTCATCATGTGAGAATTTCTTTTTCAAATTGTATCTTTCTAGTTAACTATCTTTGTAGGGTCAAGGAAAAATTGACAGATTTCATAGTCAGAGGGTAAGACTTTCACATTTGTCTCACTGAATGCCTAGGCCCTAGGTTGGAACCGGCATGGTGTGTGTGGGAGCAGCTGTAGTATATAAACCACAGACTACAGTAGGACCGCAGCTATGAGTTTCCCATTATTTTCCTTACTTTAAACTTTCCTCAATAAGCCACATACAAAACACCTAACACTTAAATGACAATGATTTTCAGTGTCTTCAGAATCTGCCTGCTAACATCAGATATTATCTTTCATATGCTACGATATTTGCTCTCCATCCTGTATGCCGTTCATTACAGCTGGACAGCTGGGAAGGCCCCAGGGTGTCAGCAATTAGCTTTTTCATGTATTTGACTTGCAAGTGGAAGCCAAGCATGGGAAAGATCCTGAGTTCTTGGTGTTGCCTTTCCTTCACTTGGGTCTGGGTTCTTTAGATGGTGCTACGTGTTTTGGAGAGAGAGTGCCATAGCTTTCTATCTTAAGATGTGCTGAGACAAATTTATGTATTTTACTGAATATGTGGTATGTTCAAGCAGGGTGAAACAAGACCAAAGGAAAACAGCTAGCTGTCTTCACAGCCCTGGGGTGGGGGGAGCAGTGATTCAGTATTAATTACTTTCCAGAGTCCTGCGGAATTTGTGGAGCTGGCTCTCTGAGCATGGTCCTGATGAGCCTTCGAGTGGTCAGCTTGATGGCTTGCCTTTGAGAACTCAAGTGGATGTGTTGAGTTTGACTTTCCCATCCCTCTTTATCATCCTTTATCCTGTGAGCATAGTGTTCTTCCTAAAGCCTAGCCACCTTGTGCTTTTCTCCTCCATTCTGACTCTCTTCTCCCAACTCTCTTCTAAGGAGTAAGCTTCTAGGAAGTCTTCTCACATTGCCAACTCACTCTCCATTTGCAGTATCAGCGCTCTCTACTTCCCTCCTGTTCGGCTGCCTGCCTGCTCTTTTTGAATGTTATTATGAACTCCATTTTGGTTTCCCAAATTTAGACATATAATTTTGATTAGATATATAAATTATATTTTCCTAACTCATCTACATCTTTCTTCCCTTTTCAGCCCCACTTTCTTTCATGTAGCCCAGGCTGCCCTTGAGCTCTCAATTTGCCTGTCTCAGCCTCCTGAACGCTGAGATTTCTGACATGCTGTCTCACGCAGCTCTACCCACCTCTCAGTTTCCCTCCCCACAGATCAACTACTCTTTATTTTTATGTTCTTGAAAACATGCTTATTCAGCAAAGATAGGATGCTTGTTTCCTTCATCTCTGTCTTCTCCTCCATGTTTTTGTGAGACTAAGGATGCTTTCTGTCTCACTGTTTAGGTTTTGCTGCTTCTGGCTCAGGACCCTGCACATCCTGATGCACTCAGTGCGGCACCTTGCACACCTTGATAACCTCAGAACATTAAGCAATCATCACATATACAAACATGCCGTCAGTTTATATTTTAATTGAAAACATCTTCCCGCCAAGTAATTGCTGTGAATCTTTGATGAGTTCTATAAAAAAGACTCGGATGTATTTTTGAGCATTTCTCCTGTTGATACTTATAATGAACTTCAGCCTTTTGTGGGTTAACAGTTATGAACTATGCTCACCTGCTATAGCCCAACAGTTAGAAGCACAGAGCACCTTGCTGAAGATAGTCTAGTTTGGAATTGTCAGCAGTGGTGATGGGTAATTACGCCACTTAATTCTATTCATTGGGAGGCTTCGCTAGACAAAGCTTCTCTCTAGCACCTCCAGTTGGAACTCCATGGCAGAGTGAAATATACATGTCCTCTGATAGAGCATCTCCCCACTACCTCCAAGAGGTAGTGGATGTGGATTTCAACAGAACATCATTGAGCAAGATAATCTAGAAAGTCTTGATTTTCTCTACACATAAACTTGGGAGGAACAACTTTGGTAAGGTGCCTAAGAGGACGTTAGTCAAACTGATAACTGCATAGGCACTAATATCATGAATATTAGTTGTGACTCTTATTGTACACGCAATACTCCTGATGCTGTTGCCTTCAGGATTCTTGTTTTTGTCTTTAACATTTTTCATCATAATCATCTTTTGTTTGCCTTCTCTCCATCTCCTTTTCTGTCTCCTTTTCTTCCTTACAAGACAATAGTTCCAGGAAAATTTTCAGGACTTTGTCCTTTATTTCCCTTCTCACACTGGGGTCTTCAGGTTGTCTTCCTGCCTTTTAAGTACACATTTCATTTTAACCTCCATTAGCATCTAAACACCACACCCTGACAGGGTGCCTACCCTGTGCTAGAGACACTGCCCTGGGTCTAAGGGGAGTCAGGTTTATTTGGATAAGTCCTTGTTGGCAAACACACGACTGATTGAGAAACTGGCATGACTGGCTCATCTTTTATGAGATTTTTTTTCTGAATTGGGATTCCTCCTAATGATTCTTAAAAAAGATAAACAGTCTTGATAATTCTTAAAATAATACCCACTCTTATAAGCACATGGTGAGCAGTCCCCTAAGCCCTCCTTCCCATACAACTTAACAGCTCCTTGCCTGAAGAGAGTGACTTCATTTAAACATGCTTTTTTGAATAAATGTGTTTTCATAAGGCAAGCCTTGCTCATCACTTCCTCTTTTCTTTATGTTGTATGTGTTTTCTTAAAAGTAGCCATGTTTTATTTAGTTTTTTTTGTTAGCTATTCAGTATTTTACATATTTACTAATGAAGGAATAGAATATTATAATTTGACTTTAAAATTATTCAAAGTTTTCATGGCGTCTTTTTAGTAGCTCCATGCTCCATAGATACATAACCTATAAATTTTGCTTGATATGAACTTTGTGCTGGTATATTAGAATACATGCAGTTTTGAAAACCACACTTCATAATACATATAGACTATATATATACATATATATATATGTATATGTATATAGTGCAACTTTAATGTATAATAATATAGAGTCTTTACTTGTTTTTTAAATATTTTTCTCTTTAAGTATTAATATATTAAAACCTTATGAAAAGAGACACAGGAAAAAATAGAATGACACAAATATAGTATGGGAGCCTGGCCCTAGACCAGGACTGCAGAAATAGAAGGGAGAGAAATGTATCTGGGAGGAGAGTCTGCTTTTAGGACACTTGAGAATGCATCTTTAAATATAAGATGCATTTCTGGAAAGAACATAGGGTCCTGAGGGTACAACATCTGGTTGCCTTGTTTTAAATTTACTATGGCAATTATAGAGAATCAACAAAAGCATGAAGGGAGAGGAAACCTGAGTGCATTGGGACAGATCAGGAATCCCGAACAGATTCTCTCCCCAGAAGTAACAGCATCAAAAAAATACACACATGCTCCTCTCTTCTCACTGCTGGACACTGTTTCCATGGTTACTGAATGAGTCACTTCAGTCAGCACTGATGGGATCTAAGTACCTTCAGCAAAACATGTTCTCCTCCTTTCTGGAAAGTGGGTAGAATATTAAGGAAAGTCCACATGTTACCTAATGATCCCCTTGTTTATGTAGTCATGGCATCTAGCCAAGTCAATGCAGAATCAACATACTGTGTTAGTATCTTGTCATAATGGTAATAATACATAGAAATAGATAGACATAGAAGAATTTTAGCAAATTGACATGTTATATTTGTGGTACTTTTACATTTTACATTTATAATGAGCAAATTTTACTTGGTAAGGTCAATGCATTCTTATTTTGAAATTCAGGAAAAATGAACAATTTTGTTGCTAAATTACCAAGTTAAGCCTTTTGTCATATCTTAGGTACATGATAGAGAAGAAAATGTTTGAAGAGATTGACTTCATTTCAACAAGTTCTTTAAACATTAGGAAGCAAGCCTTGCTTACCAAGGTAATTAAATCATTAAATAGTAAAATATAGTATCCTACAATGGCCCTTGGCTTGCTTATTTTTATGATAAAAATAATGTTTGTTCCACATTTTGACAAAAAGCAAGATGAACTCCCTAAAACACAGCTTGATTATCATTTTGAGTTAGTGGCTAGCGTTTGTCTGGGACTCTGCTGTGGGTAGAGGTGATGATACTTTTCTAAATGACTAAGTCGTGGGAATACAATTGACTTAAAGATTAGCTGGTCCTTACAATATAGTCTTGTCTTACTTAGGGTTTCTATAGCTTGGACAAACTACCATGACCAAAGCAACTTTGGGAGGAAAGGATTCATTTGGCTTACACTTCCACATTGCTGTTCATCACTGAAAGAAATCAAGGCAGGAACTCAAACAGGGCAGAAACCTGGAGGCAGAAGCTAATGCAGAGGCCATGGAGTAGGGCTACTTATGGTGATACATCATTTATGATCTAATAAACCTTGCCTGAAGATCAGAATGCCAAGCTAGCCACAGCTATAGAGGCCAGGTAGTTGTGGTACATACCTTTAATCCCAGCAGCCACACTAGTTATCCATAGAAGCTGGACGATGCTGGTGTACACCTTTAATCCTAGCACCAGAGAGGCATATAAGACAGGAGCTCAGAGACTCATTCAGGCATTCAGTATTCTGTCTTTGGCAGCCAGGATTGACTTTTCAGTCTGTGGTAGAGGCAAGAGCTACTGGCTGGCTACTTTGTTTTCTGATCTTCAGCTTGAAACCCAATATCTATCTCTGGGTTTTTATTATTATTCCTATTACAGCTGCTTACTGGCTTGCTCCTCATGACTTGTTCAGCCTACTTTCTTATAGAACTCAGGACCACCATCCCAGTGATGGCCTCACCTACCATGGGCTGAACCCTTTCTCATTCATCACTAACTGAGAAAATGTCTTACAGCTGGATTCATGGAGGCATTTCCTCAAATGAGGCTTTTTCCCCTCTGATGACTTCAGCTTTTGTCAAGTTGACATACAAAACCAGCCAGTATATGCCTTGTATTTAGGATTAGATAGTGACGAACACAATTTCTGTGTGCAACATCCTGTAATTAATTGACTTTTAGTAAACACAGACAAATTAATTTCTGTAGAGATTACTAGGCTGTTCAATTACAAAAAAAAAAAAAATCCCCACAAAGCATAGTACTTGTGCTTTGCATTTACACAGTCAGACCAAGAGTGGGCTTGAGGTTCTGTTTTTTGTTACAAAGACCCAAGGTTTTATAGAAACCTGAGACCATGCTTCCTAAAAAAGTCAGTCACTGCATTTGTTGAGGCAATCTGGGCAACTTGGCTCCTACCTTTGTTACTTAGGCAAATGTTTTTACCTACCTGTCACTCAGATAGGAGTTTTGGCTTAATTTGTGGCCTTCAAGTATGGGGAGAGAGGGAGGGAGGGAGGGAGGGAGAGAGAGAGAGAGAGAGAGAGAGAGAGAGAGAGAGAGAGAGAGAGAGAGAGAGAGAATCTATAGAAACTATTTCTTTATTCCCTTTTTTTCTTGCATGGTAATGTATGTTTCCCCAATATTAAACAAATAAAACTTTGTTCAGGGAATATATACATATATATATTAAACAGTTAAGTCTGTAGAGTTGACATAGGGAAGCTGGGGTGAGTACCATCTGCATTATAATCCCAGCTATTTGGGAGGCCAAGGCAGAAGAATTTCAAGCTCAAAGCCAGCTCGGGCTGCAGCTTGAACTCAAGGCTAGCCTGGGTAAGTTATCGAGGCCCTGTCTCAAAAGAGTAGCAACAAAATCTGGGGAATTTTCTCAGTGGTAGGGAGCTTGCCTAGCATGTGTAAGACCCAAAGTTTGACTCCAATATGATGAGAAGGGTAGGGGCTGGAGGAAGATGTAGCTTTTTCTTTGACTTTCTTTTCATTGCTAAGAAGAATCTCCCCTCAAGCACAGCCATCCTTTGTGTGGGCTATTATTGTATTTCCTTCTGAAATTTCTTCTGAGTAAGTGAGGAGCAGGGCCTCCTTCGCCTGCCTTGATTTGGTCTGAGGAGAAGGATGGCCTTCGTCATCCTGACAAATGATGGTCACAATTCTGCAGCATTGGGAGAAGGGCTCTCAGAATCAGGAGACCTTGTTTCCAGTCTGCACATACAGGGAATGGTGCAGGTCTTCAGTTTCCTGGGAGAGTGCTTTATGAGTTTCTCACTTTTTCTTTTTACTTAGTCTAATGACTCATATTCCAGATGGTTCTGTTCAGTTTTAGAATTTGCACAATCCAGTCTGTGTTGGTGGCAGTGGGGTGGGGGTGGGGGGTTCGGGATACCAGCATTTCACATACAGTACAAATTATGTAACTTTTCTTCAGGGAGCTGAGATGCAGCACACTCAATCTTAAGCACTTCTGACTCCTTTGGCATTAGAAGATAACAGCTTTCACTATTTCATCCTCAGGGGTGCTATAATTTATATATTTAGTGGCTATTTTCCCCTATAGCTAATGGATTTTTATTATCAAAGAATACTTTTATGCTATGGAAAAAAGAGTCAAATAATGGATTATAAATCTAATATGCTAAGGAATAGGGAGAATATAATCTGATTTTTTAAAACATCAACATGAATTTTGTCAAGAGGAAAAATATCCCCAAATATACATTTTACCACCCAGATGATGAGCTGTATTTTTTAAATATTAATTACTTCCACATACAGTTTCTTTCTTTTTTTAACTTTTTTTTCTCCGGGGATTTTTTATTTAAATTAGAAACAAGATTGTTTTACATGTTAATCCCAGTTCCCTCTCCCTCCTCTCCTCCCCTGCCCCCCACTAACACCCTACCTATTCCATACCATTTCTGCTCCCCAGGAGGGTGAGGCCTTCCATGGGGGGGGTCTTCAGAGTTTTTTGTTTTGTTTTGTTTTGTTTTGTTTTTAGAAGAGTTCTTTGCTGTCACTAACTGGGTAGAGCCTTGAATTGGGGGACTAGAGGCTTCCCTGTGAGGATGTGGCCCCACCGCTGTCACTCAAAGTCATAAGTCATCTTCCTTTTATCTCTTTTGGAATACATTCTCATCCACTCAAATGGACATTTTATGGTTTGGCCTTTAATCATTTCCCAAGGGTGTACAGGATAAAACGTTGGTCCCTGCCCTGTGGTGCTACTGAGAAATGATAGAAAAGGTAGAAGAGGTTGAAGAGGTGAGCCAAGCAGGAGGCTGGTAAGTCACTGGGACTATGCCCTCAGGCAGGACTGTGGAACACCTAGCTGCTCCCATGTTTCACACTGATTCTTGCTCTCTGTGATGTAAAAAGACTTCCTCTCCTACATGCCCCATACCATGGATGTTCTCCTTCAACACAGGCCCCCAAGGCAACAACAGGCTGAATAGCCACAGACTGAAACTAACCCTTGTAAATTGATTAATCCAGATATTTTGTCATAATGTTGAAAATGTGAGTAACTAGGACACTAGCAGGGTGATAGAGAAAAAGTATTAAGCTATATGCTTCAGTAGGATTTATGATCTTGCAAAATGTGATAAGCATTTACATTCAGGGTGTTGTTGGAAAATACCAGTGACTTAGTTATTTCTGTCACTTGTTGGGCCTAAAAAGGCCCAGACACAAGGCCTAGTAGAATTTCCTGAGCCTGGCTAGAGTTTGGTAACCTGACTCAGCAAAATTGCTTCTGCCCAGTCTCTGCTGATGTGGTTAGATATTATTGGCCCTTACATCTCACCCTATCCTGAAGTCCACACCCACTTTTTCACCTCTATATAAGTGCATGTCTGTTACAATAAAGCAAGTCCACAGGTCTCCACAACTCAGTGTGTGGTTTCCTCTGGTGAGTAGGAGAGGGGTCTGAGTCATTGACACTCATCATCCTGCTCAGCCCTGGGAAGTGACTGGCTGGACCAGGCCTTCCCACAGCCCTGACTGCCAGAGGACCCGGCAGAGTGGCACCCGAACAGGGACCCCTGCAGTCACTTACAAGACAACCTTCAGAAAATGTCTTTTTAGTTCTTCTGACTAAATATCGGAGATCCCTGTGTGATGCTATCAGCATTGGCATAGGATCTGTATTGTAACAGTTGCTTTACACTAGATATCTCAGAGATGAAAAATTGAAATAACCCAACTTATACCCTGCTGTAGAGGTAATGGGATTATATAGATCCAGGCTTTACTTTACATTCATCCCTGCTTTTGGAGCTGGGCAGAAGTACTTGACATGCATTCTAAGTTAACAGGAATGTTGGGTATAGTGGGAGGAAGTTGGGTCATTGGAGCTGTGCCTTTGGAGGGGATGGAGGGATGTTAACTACCATGGATCTGGAAAGAGACTCCTTCCCTTTCCAGCTCAGATTAAAGTTTGACCCAATTTTATTCTTCCTAACAAAATGATATGTTAATTTAAAAACAATCAGTGGATATATTTACTGACCATTGCTATGAAGACCACTGAATAGGAACTATCTATTTATAGAATCTTCTTGTGGTCAGGCATCCACACACTGGATATGGCTTAAATGGGAGTTTGGAAAACTCAAATGGTTAATTTGAACCCCTCCGGTCAATGGTATTGAGAGTTTGCTTGAGCAGATGACGCCATTCTGGTGCTTCAAATACAGGGACTAACCCTGCACAGTGAAAAGAGAGGAAGAATTGGACTTAGAATAGAACATTCCTCCAAATGGAAAATATGTCAGATGGTTAATGCTGACCAGGAGTTGAAGCAGGCTCTGAAAGCACCATAAGGCAAAACAGCCACCTCACTAATCACTTCCTCTCCTATTGACTTGGCAAAATATTTATAAAATACATTTTCTGTGTCATGCCTAATTAAGCCTCTTGGTATTCATTTTTCAGAGATTCTCTTTGTCCTTACACTAAAAAGCTGTTAAAATAATCAAAGATTAGGAAGTACTGTCTATCTATTTACCTCTATCTATCTACATCTGTCTGTTTGCCTGCCTATCTATCTATCTATCTCTACTCATCCATCCATCCATCCACCCACCTCCCCATCATTATTTTCATACTGCAGAAGACTAAGAATATCATACATATTATTATTGACTGCAATAATGGAAAACAAATCCTACAATATTCTGCCTGTGCCCTGATGTGTGACCTTTCTTTTTATATTTTATTTGGTGATCTTTCTTGAAAAGCATGTACATGTAAAAAAAATACACTTACAGTGGAGGAAGTAACGTTTTTTTCCTTTACAAAATGAACCACCAGAAAAGATGGAAAGTTCAGTGGAGACTGATGACCTTCTGAATTGTTTGCATGAGAGCAAATAATTCCAGGGCATTTCCTTGCTCTCCAAAGCCAGAGCAATCAAGGGGCATGTTAGGATGTAGAAAACTCCATCCTCTTGGAAGATTATCTCAAATATAGTGTGTGAATAGGAAGGTCACTGAAGTATGACAGAAAGAATTAAAAACAAAGTGAACTTTTCCCTAATGATATTCCTAGCACCTGGAAAAGGGTGAGTTGTGAACCTATGTTCATATATTTTTTAGGAGTTCATGTGCTGTCTGAGGCCAAAGTGACTGGGTTTGATAAAGAGAGATGACTAGTCCTCCAGTCCTCTGCATGCTAGTTTTGCTCAGAAATAGCTTGGATAAAATGCCCAACTCTTTCTCTGGATCCTGCAGAATGGATTAGCTGTGTGGGAGATGAAGGGTAAACTTTGAACTTGTAATAGATACTTTGAAGCTGCCTCCAGCTTGGAGATGACTCCATGTCGAATAGGGCTCTTGTTGGGTGAGTTGTGTGTTCTCAGAAGATATGTTGAAGTCAGTATCTATAACACTTGGCATCCATGAAGGTGGCCATATTTAGAAATAGCATCTTTGGAGATACAAACTTAATTGAGCAGGGTACCTAAATGCAATGACTGTTTTCCAGGGGTTGAGGGAGAGAGATATTGAGATTGATGTGGAGGCAGTCATGAAAGATGAGGACTTGTATAACATCACTTGGAGCAGATCTCAAGCAGGGCATGATAATCGTATTTCACAAATATCTTCTAATCTGCATTTTGACAACTAAACCCCACACTTCCTGGAGTGGGACAGGAAGCTGGAATGGACATTCCTGAGGATGGTGCCTTTGTACCTGTTAGTGTCTGTGTGAGAATGAAGACAGTTTTGGGATAAGAATGGTTACCCTTCCACTGTTTCTGAGACCCACTCAAGATATTTCATTATGTGTGTCTGGGATGTGAGTTGGTGGCAGAGTACTTTCTGAGCATGTACAAGGCCCAGGGCTTCACCCATAGCACTCCTCAATAAACAGAAACAATCACTAAGCAAAAAGAAAGTTCTCCTGAGATCCCACCCTTGCCTCCCTTCTTCTTATGTCCTCTAGGGGCTTCTTCTGAGTCAGCTTAAATACAGGTGTCTGTGCAAATCCCAAGGTAGACATTCTTTTGGGAATAATAGAAGCAAAGGTCACAGGGCGGTCAGGTTTACTTACATTCTTTGGGCCACTATCTTAAGTCCTTAACTTCATTGAAATTTTTTTTTATTTTTACTAAAATACCTGCATTTAATTTCTTCTCAGCACCATGTGCCCCAAGCCCAGGCCAACCGAAGTTCCCCATGAGGGCATCATACCTTCTGAAGAAATGTACCCAGATCAGAATGGTATATGAGTCTGTCCTATTCTGGCTCTAGAAGAGAAATGTTAAAATGAATAGGTGGGAGGGGTCTGCTTGACAATTGCAAAATCACCAAAATAGCCACAAAATCTAACCAAACAAAACCCAACCTTATCAGAATATGTTTTGTTCTTTACAAAGCTTGATGTTCACTTCTCCATAAGACCCAAAAAAATGTGCTGAAAGGAAACCATGCAAACACATTTGTTATTGTGAGTGTATTACATACCATGATTAGTTTGTACTCAATAATTATATGAAATTAGTAAACTAGAGCTATTTTACTCTGGATCACATTAGATGGTTATGAAGCAATGTTGACTGCCTTAGACTCTGAGATGTTTTGCTGATTCACTTCCTCTCTTCTTGGTCTTTATTTAATACGAAATTCTTCTTACAAAGATTTATGTGGCTGCTGATCAGTGTTTTAGCAAAATGGAACCATGAAGTGTAGTAGCAAGTTCATACACTCCACACCTACACTCTGGACTCCTCTGAGATTTTCTATTCCATTCTAAATATGTGTAGAGTGGAGCAGAACAGGAGAGAGATACAGATCCATAGAGGGAGGCAATTATTTGTTTACATTATGAAATGAGCCTTCCCAAAGAGCTCTCCTTGCTTACCTCACTGGGGGCTACCACACCTTTGCCCCTGCTAAAGCCAAAGGGTTACATTTGTTCCCTGTCATCAAAAATATCTTTCTTTCATCACTATGCATTTACTCATTGAGAAATCACCTTTTAGGGATGGATCTGTCTCTGCCACGTGGAAGAGTGTGATAGCTCATCTGACTGTGTAAGGCTCTTTGATGTACTAACAGAGGTGAAACATTTTCTCCTTTCAGGTAAATCATAAGATATTTCAAACAAGTGTTTTGGTTTTCTAAATAGGAGGTTTAACCCTGCAGCAAAAATTTGGGACAAAATAGGAAGCTACATTCATGGGAATTGGTGTGAGTATTTTGGAGCTAAGGGGACCTTCCCAGTGGCCTTTCACACCCAGCATCAGCCTGTTTTAAAACAGGACTGGCTCTGTTTGTGGTGAGAAGCAATGCGTGTTTCTGGAGATCATTCCCTTAACAGCAATAAATACTTCATTTTTGACATCCTAGGACACTTGCTTCAGATGAGTCACAGTAAATTATTTCTCCCTTCTGGGCAGATGCTATTTGCAGCATCTGCATGTTGGGAAGAAAGCATTTCTTTCCTAAAGGGAACTACACTGATGAGAAGAAAGGACAAACTATGCTCTCAGGCATGCACATACAGCCCTATGCCAAATGCCAAATCCCCTGCAGTCTTCATTCTGTTTAAACTACCTGTTTGGAAATAGCATTGGATGATTAATCTCGCTGAAACTGCATCTGCTTCTCTATTAGATGTTGGTTAATCCCTATACTACTATATCACTGAAATCTTTGACAGTATGTAGGTCCATGATTGTGTACACTTTTATCCCTTAAACACAGAATAGACAAAGACAGCCCCCTAACAGATACCTAAAATCCTGCACATGTGCCTCGATGAAGTCCAACTCATTTAACAGTAATGATTAATAGACAATCCTGGAAGAAAATGCAGATTCTAACATTTTAATACATTCTACTGTTGCTGAGTTTACCATTAGACAATTAAAGTATTCCCTGCAGCTGGCACTTACCAAAATTGCCATGTCATGAAGCTCTTTCTGAAGCTCTCACATTAAACCAGGTGATGCTTACAATGCCAGACAAGAAGGGGCCTGCTACTTTCCCCCCATTTACAGATCGGAAATAGAGCGATGGCCAGGTGTCAAGCTACTCAGCCTCAGTGGTAGGATGGGTCTCCGTCATAGCAGCCTACCTCTAAAATCAGTGCTCATATATGGAGTCATTCCCATTGCCATAAAATGGACCTGCTGCAACAGTCTTAAGTAGCTTTTGTCAACATTGCTTCTTGAGAGCTTGCCTATAGGGGCAGTGAAGACCTAATTTTGATAAAGTTTTGAAGTCTCATTGCCCTCAAACAATGATTACTCATGAAGATGCAACAACAAAGCAAGCATGCACCAAAGGCCGCTGTCCATTGCAAGTCAAAAGTGTGCGTTCTCATGTGAAAGGCATTCCTGCTGTGTGAGTCTTGAGAGCATTGCCAATGTCACGTGAGAATCTGGGCGGTTGTGGGTTCCTCATCAGAGAAAGTAACATTCAAGGGAACTAGGAGAAGAAATGGGGGTGTGCAAGGAAGGGTTAAAATCAGTGTCATCTGGGACTGGACAGATGGCTCAGCAGTTAAGAGCCTTGACTATTTTTCCAGAGGACCCAGGTTCAATTCCTAGGACCCCATGGCAGCTCACAACTGTGACTCCAGGTTCAGGGCTTGTGACACCCTCACACAGTCAAAACAACAATGGACATGAAATAAAAATAAAGTTGGAAAAACAATACCATCCATGTTAAATGGACACATTATGTTTCATACCTGTAACAGTACAGAAAAGAGGATCCAAACAAAATACCCTTTCTAAATAGCATAATGCTTGCTTAGCTACAGGTATGTAAATGAACCAACCCCATCAGTTTTCCATTGTTGTTCTTGGGGATATTTAGTCCATAGCCACCCTAATACACCCACCTGCTAGGACCAGGCCCCTCTGGGACTTTGCCTAAGACTAACATTTTTGTGTTTGCTACTTATTTTCTGCAAATCCAAAAGATGTTACCTACGCAACATCTCATCTTCAGCACGGACTCAGAAAACCGAAAACATACCAGGGTAAAGAGAAATGTTTTTCAATGGACAAACATGATTGACCTCACCCAATGCAAGCATGCTCGTTGGTCCACTTCTTACTTATTTTTCCCTTTGTCTCACTGTGTAGCTACCATTTTAAAATTCCAGGTTAACATGTCAAGTGAAACATGAATAAAATGCCTTAGCAATGCCCATTTCAGTTGAGTTGCTAGCCAGCAGCCCTTGGGAGTGATGACCAATGTAGGGATTGAGCATTGACACTTGCCCAGTCTCCCCCCCCCATCTCTAGTTATGCCTGAGGCTTTAAAAGAAACCAACACCTCTCACTTAACAGTGAGGAGGAGGAGGAGGGAGGAGACAGGGAGGTTTCCCAATGATGGTTCTAACTGGCATTGAACTTAGAATTTCCACTGCCTTTGAGTTTCAGGTTTGAAACTTAAGACTGCTGCTGACAAAATAGCTGCACTGACTCAGCTCTGACCCTTAACCTCTCCCCAAAACTGGTGGGGAAAGGGAGATGACAGAGGCAAGTGGCCCACCAAGAGCTTGGGGTCACCACTTTCCTCAATCAGTGTCATACAAGTGTACCTTTACCTTCCCTGGGTTGCTTGAGCTGTTTAAGAAGAGCTGGGCTGGTTATATCAGGGCAGTTCAGAAGACATAAAATTCAAATCGGAAATGGGGAAAAGAAGAGACTGTCACCAAAAACAAGCCTCCTCAAGCTCTCAATGTTCTAGAAGACTGGGTCCAGTAGTCTTGATTCTGACATATGGAGAGAGGCCGTGTGCATGTGGCCTCACATTGGTGAAGATCTAACACCTTTGTGGGGATTAACATTTTACATAGCCAGAAAGGGTGTGAGGAAATGAAAAGCTTTTTCCACTGACATAACAACATTTCTATAACATCAAGCTCTGTCCACCTTTGGGATACTAGACACATGCTCAGTCCCTAAGGAAAACAAAACACATACTATGAGTGCGGCGGCCTCTGGTCAGTAAACAGGCAGGCCTGTGCTCCCCTCTCCTCTTGGTATACAGAAACAGACTGTGTTGGCCCTGAGGACATGAAAGTATAGCTGTTTACTAGTCAGGACAAGAGTATTGGCTCCTGGATGATATCCACTGAATGTGGCTTTAGGGACTATACTGCACTGGGAGAAAAGAAGCTCAGAAAGAATAAAGTAACAGTGAACACCGACAGCACATTCTTGTGATCTCCACCTTGTCTCCTTCCCCAGCATCTACCTATGCTTGTCATTTGCTCAAGGAGGGCTGTTAACCACAGCATTCAGCAAGCAAATATTTTGATGACCTGGGAGAATACATTATCCATATTTAAGGTCAGGGAGTACTTATATTCTTTGGCCCACTGTCTTATGTCCTTAATAATAATGCCTTGGCTAGTGCCCCATGTAAGAGTATTTTTGCTAAAATATACAGAATTCATTTCTTCTTAGCAGCATGAGCCAAGCCCAGGCCACTGAGGTTCCCCATGAGGGCAGCATACCTTCTAAAGAAATGCAGCCAGGTCAGAATGGTATACGAGTCTGTCTTATTCTGGCTCTAGAAGAGAAATTTAAAGCTGTGTGTGTGTGTGTGTGTGTGTGTGTGTGTGTGTGTGTGTGTGTGTGTGTGTGTGTGTGTCTGTGTGTGTGTGTCTGTGTGTCTGTGTGTCTGTGTGTGTGTGTGTCTGTGTGTGTGTGTCTGTGTGTGACTGTGCTGCTAACCTTCAAGGGTTATTCAAATATTTTCTGAGAATTGCCTGTTTTTCGTTCTGTCTTAGAATGCCATGTGTTTCATTTCTACACAGAGCTGATGACAGGCTAGACATTCCAACAGCAGTTTAGTTAATTTAACTAATTCCTATCAGGAGAAGCAAAGTAATGGAACTTGGCCCATCCCAGCCAAGGGATTTTTCCTTCTCCCCTAGCAGAGAAAGCACAAACAGACTATGAAGTTTTGCAAATGGACAACTTTAGAAATAGTTCTAAGATCCTGCATTGCCAAGTGTTTCTTAAAAAACTGTTTCCTTTCTATTTCATGCCAAAAAATGTCACCCCCTGAATATATTATTCCCATATCTGGCCACATGTCCAAGATTTTTTTCTCTTCCAAGAATAAATAGTTTTTTTTTTTATTCTGGGCTATAAAAATGTCACTTGCTCTATCAGATTAAACACGTCTTTATATAGAAAAAGCATTTGAAACATCCCATCAGTGGGTCTAAAGAGAGATTCCTGCTTGGGATGATTTTGTGAATTCAGATAAAATGAAAGGTTTTAAATTCTATCTGAGACTCTCAATGGGAGTTTCTGACTCATTTCATAATGCTGCCTACTTTTTCTTTCAGTGCCCTTTTACTAGAAAGCATTAAATGAGAATTAATTTCTGTCTCTGACCACAATAATGGCTTGGCTAGTGCCCTGATGATGCAAGGGTACTTTCTGGGCTGCATTTTCTATTTGCATAGTTGAGAGGACTCAGCTGCCAGGGTGTCAAGAAGCCTAGCTTTTAAAAAGTGTGAAGTTGCAAATTAGCTGTCAAGTTTAATAGAAAGTGAATGGCACTGCCTAAAGCTAACCTTTCCACTCCTCCTCTGGTGTCCTATTGATCCTGCTTCCAGGTGATGCACAGAGACCTGGAAAATAGCAACTGCAACGGGTATGAGTATTTTCTCTGCTACCTGCTCAGTGTGGTAATTACATTTGCAAAGCTGAAGCTGAGTAAAGAGTCTTGGAAGTTGGAAGCAGGGTGAAATGGAAAGATGCTTGAAACAGCGGTAATATTTATACATCTGGAATGTGCTAAACATTCATAGGGAAATAAACCAAATGTGTTCTGTCTTCTAAAGCTATTATGGATGGGACATGCTATAGATTTACAAGTCTGACACTTGTTACTGATGATTAACCGTGGTCAGCAAGCCCACAGCAGGCAAAATGACTTCTAAGTTGGCATATAATGTCATCACCAGTTATCAGGTTAATGTCCTCATGATTGTTTTGTTGGTGTGTGAAGGGATGCTCAAAGGGAGGGGGGAAGGAAATCTAGTTCCTTATAAATGGCTCCTTAAAATATCATATTTCAAAAGTCCTTATTACCTCCCCCGCAACCCCGTTTTAAGCCTAAAACGGTAGAGAGCACATAAAGATGAGAGTGTACAAAAATTCCTCAGATCACATGCCAACTTGTTTTTGAAATATCACACAGCTGCTTCAGGTAAACCAACATCTCTCAAAAATTAGCTATCTATTGAGAAACAAGAGGGTGCGGCAAATTATTCTGCTCGTCTTCACTCTACTGCCATCCTGCCAGAAATCCTACCAATAACCTAAGCATCCATCTCTCATGTCACTTTGACATATTCCTTCCCCACTCATGCCTAGGAAATGAAGACGCATTTACATTATGGAAATATCAAGCACCTGAAAGCACTTACGTTCTGTTGAACCAGGTCTCCCATGACAAAAATGATAAAGCCCAATACAGCAGATGTGCCTTTTAGAAACAGCAACATCAGCATCATGATGCACCAAGTCCGAAATAATACCCTTCATTTGTTGCAATTGGTTTCTCGTCAGCGCTATAAAAAATAGATGATGGAAACACAGAGCTCCGGACAGAAACACAGATCCTCTGTGGGAGGGGAGTCTTGTGTGGAAAGGGAGCAGAACGAGGTGGTGGTCCTGTCTATTCATCAAACAGGGGCTCATCTTATGCTGACAAGTGGCTGCACATGCAGTGTAAACACGCTGTCAGGGCATTCATTACCGTGGGGCAGGGGGCAGTGCTCGGGTTCAATTTTCATATGTGGCAGGAAGCTAAACATATACATGCCTGCTAGAAATTCCTCTGGCACAGAAATGTGAGCCTATGGAATGTCACTATAGGGTCCGAAAACTGGGCTCTTTATGATTGTTTGGGTTTTCTTTATTGCTTTTTGCCAAAGGATAATTTTCAACACCAGAATGTCCTGTGGCTGTGACATAAAGAAAGCTATATAGCTATATAGCTAGGAAGCAGTGTGATAAAGACTGGAATGTCACCCAGTCTATGCTATAGCAAGGAGTGATGCTGGGAGGCCTGAGTTTTTAACAGCAGCTCAGATGAGAACCAAGTACATGTACCAATGTTTTGGTTTATACTCTGAGCCCAAAGATGTATCAAAAATGTGTGAAAGCCACAAAGCTGAGACTTGTGGTCTGTTACTTGCCTAAATATAACAATGTCTGTGATCATAAATATGCAAAACATGACCCAAAGTCATCAAGAAAAACATTAGCTGAAGGGCTAAGGGTGTGGATTTAATTGGTACAGTGCTTGGCATGTAGCATGAAGATTCAAGTTCAGATTCTCAGCACCCATGTACAAAGTCAGCTGTGATGCACCTGTAATCCCTGCCTGGGAGGCAGACACCGGAGGGTCCCTATGGTTCACCAGCTAGAATACCTAGTCTAATTGGTGGAGGCACAGCTGAGGAAGATACCCAGGGTTGATTGGTAGCCTCTACATGCACATGCACACACATGAAGCAATTTTGCTCTCACGTACACCGAAACAACACACACACACACACACACACACACACACACACACACACACAGAGAGAGAGAGAGAGAGAGAGAGAGAGAGAGAGAGAGAGAGAGACATACAGACATACACGTGCACTCAAAAGACCATATGAAATCTTTACCATTCTGTAAGAAAGTGTAAAGGCTCATTTGCTTCTCTGTACCTCTTACACTTTAAATAGAAGCTATGCCTGAGACCAGCCTTTCTTCTTACCTTCGTTCTGCTCCTTAGTTTGTGATCTTCCCAGGATACAGCATGAAGGAAACTGAAAATGCACTTCTGCTTTCGTTATCTCTTTTGATAACAAAACACACTGTGGTCAATTGACAGGAGCAAACCAGGTATGGCCTTCCCGGTAATCATTAAGATATTTATCTGCTTCACCTCACCCTGTGCTCCACTTGATCCTGGTCTGTATCTATTTTGTCTTATGTCTTGCTTTTCCCATCCCTTGTGTCTGGGCTTTAGCATTTCCTGAGTTGGAGACTTGTCCTGATTTTCTCAACTTGCCTTCCTTGGTTTCTCAGCTTCTTAATTTCCAGTTTAACTTGGTCCATTGGCTTGTTTTTCCCATTCATTTTTGGTGAAGACAAATGTCTAGTCCTCTGAGTCCTAGTCCTGTGTCAAACATTTTTAAGCATAGAGTTTGAGTAACACTAACTAAGGATCTAACTTTTCAAGCTGGTTGGCTAACATTTTACAGCCACTCAGTTTCCAAGATAGTCAGAAAATAAAAACCAACTGACCAACCAACCAACCACCAACCAACCAAGCAACCAGCAAAGCAAAGCAAAGCAAAACAACACACCATCAGCATGACTGTAGATATGACCTGGTTTAGAACTCTTCTGTGACTATTCATTGGCCACCTAACTTGGCACAGCAAAGTAGAAACGATGACAGTAGAGGTTTTTGTAAGTTGCTCTTCCATTCATTCACTGACCATTCATTCTTTTGGTATTTATTGCATTCTTAATTTCCAGGCAAAAAAAGGACCAGAAGTGTCCAGAGAAAACTAGGGTCCATGAACACATGAAGTTGAAGTTCCACTGCAGTTTACTTTGGGAATCAAATAATATAATTCCTCAAATCTGCATACCATCATGCCTCAGATGTGGAAAATTCTCAAGAGCTATTAATTATTGTCATAGCCATAAAATAGAAGCTTAGCCAAAAGTTTTTAACAGGAGTATACTGAAATAATAAATAAAGACCAGGGCTGAGGAAATGACAGTGTTTGCAAATAAGACCTCTGTTCAAATGCCCAGAATCCACATAAAAAGCCAGTGTGGAAGAATGTGCCTGGGATGCCAGAGATGTGAGGCAGAGACAGGAGGGTTCCCAGGGCATAGCCAGTGTGTGGGATCCAGTTTCAGTAAAATACTCCGTTTCAATAAATAAAGTGGATAGGGACAGAAAAAAATAAACAGTGGACACTACTTCTGTCCTCTTTATGTTCTTGCATGGATGTGAACACCATTCCCACATTCCAAAAAAACTCAAAACCTGTTTTTGTAAAAAGGAGTGAAAATAAATGGAATCCAGGGAAAAGGAATTGTTTCCCAAGCATGACTGACACTAAGTTGGCTCCAAGTAGCTCCTAAGTGTTGGCCCATACTCGTTTATGTGGTGTTGCAGATCCAGGAATATAGAGGGCAAACCTGTCCATCTACTCTGCACACATGCACAGCCCCCCAGCAGTAGCTGGGACTCCTTTAACAGATGAACCTCACAGCAGCTTGTAGCTTTGAGCCCTTTGGCCCTGGCTGGTACTGGCTCAGTTTCCTGGAAAGCCATCTTGTCTATACCCATCTACAAAGCAACCGAGATCTGAACTTCAGATCAGAGAGATGGCAGGATGGAGGTTTATCGTGTTACTCTTTATTAGGTACATTGTCATCTCTAAGTTCCATCTTCTTTTCTTAAGTTTCATAGCATCATGGTGAGATAGGCTGGTTTTGCAACTTGCAGCTTAGAGGAAATTTGTCATTGGTCACTAATTTGATCTCACCCTATTTGGCTATGCTAAGAATTGTAGGATCTTTTCAGTTATCTCTCTCTCTTTTGCATACTCATGTCATTTTTAATAGCTCAACTCGGGATCAAACTTTGGTTTCCCTTTGGTTTTGCAAAGATTTCCCAACTAGCTTCCCAAAGGCTACCTAGTATGACCCAACCCAGATAATCCCTTAACATATTGCAAGAGTGAGTGCTGCAGTTGTTTGTCCCATGGCTTCCTTTGGTGATGAATATGAAACCATATATATAAAAATTATATGTGATGATTTATTGCCTCCCTCACATGTTATCACAGTACCATATAACCCTGTACCTTCCTAAAATATTAATCTACTGTATTACTTTCCATAGCTGTCCTCCACATCCCATGGATTTTATGCTAGACAGGGATCAGGTGCCCATGTGTGTTGAACAATGCAAGCTTTGAGATGTGAACTCTTTCTCCCTTCCCCCTTATTTTTGTTACACTTTCTCTACTTTTACTTCCTAAAAGTTCATGTGGTTTGATGCTGTTATAATTATACCATTATACTGGGATCACATGAAAGATGGTAATTTCAAACAGTGTTCCCCACAGTATAAGCCATTGCATTCACTGGGAACATGTAACCACAGTAAGCCTGATGTGGTCTTTCCCAGCTTCCTGAAAGTAACTGGTAGGTTTTAAACCTGGATTTGTTTCATTAAGTCAGTAGATTATCAGTCCACATTGTATGGTTGGTATTGTTATAAACCATTGGCTATTTTCTATTCTGTATTACTCAACAAAACTTGCAGTTTTGATTGAGATAGGGAGAAACCTGATAAATTATCATTGCTCAAGTCAAATCAATCAAGGAAATAGTATCACCTTGGGACCCATGCAAACAAGTGATAGTGGCAGCAAGCCTACTATACTGAGATGTTTTTGAACTGTTAGAATCCCAGAATGAATATAGTTTACAAATTCAATAATATTTGACACACTGGCAGCGTAGACCTGTGATAGGTGTCAGCAACAATGTCATGACAAGCTTAATGTTGTGATAAATGGCCATTAAATGCTGCTGAAACTGGTTCCTAACATTATTACAACTTTCCTACACTATGATGTGAGGTTTTCTTCTTAGCCACTTCTAATATTATTTGGTGATTCTCAATTAGGAAAGGGATCCCAGAAAGGAGAGACAGCTTAGGTCTTGTGCTAGCCCCCAGGTGTTAGGCTAGCCCCTCTAAGGACTCTATCCATCAATAAGGAAATGAAGAAGAAGAAGAAGAAATGAACAGACACTTGTAGCCCAGCTGAGGGCAGAGGACCAGATTCACACTGCTTGGAGATGTGTGGGCATACAGGAGTATTTCCTCACTACCATTTATGAGTAGTTGAAGTGGGAATGAGACATGAAGGATAAAGGAGCTGTTCCTCAGATGGCCAAGTAGGTGGTAACAGTACCATCCTGTACCTGGACAGATAGGAATGCAAGTCTAACCAGAAACATCCCTAAAGCAAGGAAGGAATCCTAAATGGCCCTATGCTTTTTATCTCCATACATTTTTAGACAGATATCTTGAAAAATATACAGATCATTTCTGTAGTAGAGTTAATTATCCTCTAAACTAATATTCATGGAGTCAAGGAAGACAAAAGGACATGGTAGACACCTTCTTCATGGCACCTTAGCCCCCAGGTAGTACCATTCTGACTTGATAATGGAAAGATATTCCAAATCTGCTTAGTGAGTAGCCATACCATATTTAAGGGGTATCTTACTGGACACTTAGCTTACTGCTTGAGAATATACAGTTAGATATTATTCTTATAGATAAAATCTAAACAGTAGCAACAAATAACATTCTCTTTTTGGTTTCCTGTAAGATATTATTTTTTTAGGTCAATATGAAGACTTCAACTCAAGCTGCTTGAAGAATGCCTTGATGAAGACCTGTCCTATTGGTTTTCATGGTCACTATCTTTTGGCCATGACATTTACCATCACATTTCAGTCTTCTGGAAAAGTTGGGTGGGGGATCCAACTCTTAGAAACATGTCTTCCTGCTCTATTTTTGATCTTCATATGCATTAGCAAAACCTTAACCTCTTCTCTAGCCACTATGGAAAAGGAATTAGAGGGAAATCAGAGAAGGAATAACAAGCTGACAGACATGGAGAGGGAAAGACCAAGTGGCTTTTCACCAGGGCTTAATTTCTGTGAGATTTATGGCAAGCCGTGTTTTCTCTACACTTAAGTAGCTTGAAGGGTTATAGAAAGATAAATGCCTACTGAGATAATTCAAATACATTTACTTATGCCTGAGAGTGCTCCAACACCATTATGAAGCATGTTCTCAGGGCTGTTTTACACAGTGTGAGAAGTTTCTCTGGCTCTCCATAGTCACTTTGATCTGATTAGAGTTCACCAGTGGGAAAGGAGCCTGGATCTAGTGGCTGGGACAAGCTCCGAAAAGCTAAGGTGACCATGCTGGGATTGATGTATGGTTAGGGATATGAAGGGTGAGATGTCAGTATGAGGTTTAGGCCTTCTAAGACAGCATCACTTCCCTTCAGTCAACAACCTATATTAATGCTTACCTCATTAAGGACTAAATCATGTCCTCCCAGAATTCCTGTGATGAGGGCTAAGCAGGTAAAGTGTTTAACATATAAGCATGTGGACTTGAGTTCAGCCCCCCATAACCAATAAAACTAAAAACCTAATTGAGGCCAATATACATATAATCCAAGTACTGGTAAGTTCGAGACAGATGGATACCTGGGGCCTACTGGCTGGTGAATCCACCCAAATCAGTGAACTCCACGTTCACTAAGAGACCCTGTCTCAAAATATGATGTATAGAACAACTGAGGAAGACACTTAATGTCAGCCTCTGGTCTCTACATGCACCCACACAAATATATACCCATATGTGGACACATGGGGACACACACACACACACACACACACACACACACACCACTTTCTATGGTGGAAACCTTGGCTCCCAAATACCTCAGAATGTGATTATATTTGGAGACAGGCCTTTAGAAAGATGGTTCAGTTAAAATGAGACCATTGAGGTGGGCCTCCATCCATTTTACCTAGAATCTTTGTAAGGAAAGGAGATGTGGACATAGAAAAAAGATACCACATATGCAATCATGCAAATGAAAGACTGTCCTCATACAGAGGGGGAGAAAGCAACTGTCTCGGGGGCATGCACAAGACAAGAAGAGATGCTGCCTGGAAAGGAGAATCTACTGACACCTTGACCGTGAACAGCCTCTTGAATTTCCTTCTGGCTTCCTGAACTTCAGGAGATAAACTACCCTCATTTAAGCAAAATAAGATAATGCCAAGTTGAAGCTTTGAGCATAAAATGCAACTTTATTGTTGGTTCAGAAAGTTGGATTTAGAAACAGGCTATGATCTGATCAGAATGGGCTAGAAGACCCTTGTCTACGGGTGGTAGATCAGGTTAATCAGACTGTCAGTAAGAATGCCCTAAAACTTCTCAACCTTTCTAATGCTGTGACCCTTTAGTAACAAGTCCTCATGTTGTGATGACCCACAATCATAAAATTATTTTCATTGCTACTGTTATGAATTGTAATGTAAATATCTGTGTTTTCTGATGGTCTTGGGCAATGCCTGTGAAAAGGTTGTTTGATTCCCAAGGGGTCACTACCCACAGGTTCAGAACCCCTGACATTTTTGTCACCTCTCACAGGCAGCTGGAGTTGCTAGAATAATTAGTGCCTTGCTGGAGTCCACCACACCCACGATAGATGAGTCAGACCGAGAGGTCAGGTCAATGGTGTTTCCTTGTCCTTTGATGCCCACTTACTCTATCCCTGGAAGATCCAGGCTCATCTAAGCTGTGGTAAGAGCTGGCAACAAAACTCATTTTTACTTGAGGCACACTTTGTAGTTTTCAGTGGCTTGCTGTGAGGTAGGAAGGATTGCTCACACTTGAACTAGGAAATCAGCATCTAATCAGAGACTATAGGGGCATGTGATCTTGGCCTTATTAGTTGGTACCAAGTTTTAATGAAGGGAAATGCCATTCAGGGCCTCAATGTGTGCTGAGTGAAGTTTTTTGGAATAACTGCCTGCATTTCTGGTCCCTCCTATTGAAGGGACCAGCTCCCTATTTCGGCAGCCATGACAGTAACACATGCTCACTATGACCTTGTCTTAGTCACTAGAGGTTAGGTGCCTGCCTCATGACAAGGAACCAATCAGAAGTTAGCTGGTGGTGCTATGCTTTACCACCCTGGGTGTACTTTACGGACAAGCCCACAGCAATGATGCATAGAGCATAGCAACCACCCTGGGAGGGCCTATGGGCCATAACAACCAGTTGACCAATCAACACAGGGCAAGCCCTCCAAGCCTGGAGGCACACCAATCGTGAGCCTGTGCGTACCCCTAGACACTCCCCTTACAATGCCCTACAAGATCTCTCGGCAGACGGTTCAAACTGTCTTTTGTAGCCATCCGACATGGTGGGTGGACAAAAGACCCGAACTAACATGGGGTTAGCTCGTTAAATTACAATAAAGCCTCATGCAGTTTGCAGCAAGCTGTCGAATCTGCCTGGTGATTGGGGTGACCACGGTCGTGGCCTGGGACCCTGGATACCTGAGTTTTCCGGGGGGTCTAACACTATGTTCACCAGGAAAACTCTTTAATCATGCTGACTTTGGTTTATGCAATGTGTTCTTGAAGATACTTGCAGAGTTTACTTTCTGCTACTCTTATATTTCCATATTTACATCTATTGTGGGATATGGAATGCAGCATGCTGGGTATCAGAACTCTAAAACCCTTAAGGGTACCCAAATGTACCTGTATATTAAAGGAAAGTAACCTCTGCAGCTGAGCTAGACTCTCCAGACAGTCCCCAATGCCAATCCTAAGGAGCCTAACACTTATGGGAAGAGGAGGTTTGCAATGGATTTTGTATCTGTTTTTTATTACTAATGAGATGTTACTCATACATAAAAGTAAATTGCTTAATCATCTGAAAATAATTGTCTCATAAAATGAGATTTTGTTAGTTAGTGTACCCATGAGTTTTAGCAATCCATGGTGAAAAATAATAGCCAAACTGGTAGAGTAGACCTACCTCTGGTGACTATGAGATTTCCCTGGGCTCCTTCCCAATGTTCTGAGCCCTAATGCAAGCAGCATGTACTTGATGAGAATGAGACTCCCATCTACAGTATTCTCTGGGGAGAACTGGTGGGGAAATGTAGGAGAACCCAGTGAAGACACTGTTCTGTAGTGACATGATGACAGGAAGGGCTGTGTGCTTTGAACTTGGCTCTGTGCACTAGAGGTATGGCTTTATTTCAAAATGTATCTTTAAGGGACTTGGAACAAGATACCTTTCATAAATGTGTTTTCTTGAAGAGAACACGGAATTCCATAGCCATCAGTAGTAGTCACTGAAGTTGGCTACCCACTGAAGGTGCTGCCCTGGGGATGATTACATAAAAGCTGGTCCAGGGGAACTGAAAAGAGAATCACCATAAAGACAGCTTGGACCTGGGAATGCCACAGCTCAACAGCCCGAGGAAGCCCTAAAGCTGTTGCTAAGAGCAGTACCAGCATCATGCTTGCTCTGAGCCACCTTTGGCAACAGCAGAGACTGGCAGGGAAGGTTTAATTGCCTTGACCTTCCTGCCTTCCTGATATCCCATTGAGAGTCAGCCTTAGGGGAAAAGATGAATAATCCTTGTATTGTATTAAGAAAAAGAAAGGAAGGAAGAGAAGAGAAGGAAAAAAGGAAAGAAAAAAAAAAAAGCTAGCTAGCTTTTCATCTGAAATCCTGATAGGACTTGAAGCAAATTAATCCACTACACAGACTCTGATTCCTGCCCAGTTTGGCTCAGAGTTTACAGATATCAGCACATTAAATTGTGTAACCTTATAGTACATGGGCTTTGATGCCAGTAGCATTTTATGAAAGGAAAAACTAGAGACAAATTGGTTCAGAGTCTGCATTAATGTATGAGGAAGTACATTTGGTGATGCTGGGGAATGACCCCAAAACACCGCAGAATACAATAGTTCACAGATTAATGGAAGGGTTTTAGTTGTTCCTTCAGACAAACCAGTGCATAGAGAAATGAAGGCCATGGCCTCAATGCAAAGGTGGAGCGGGAAAAAGAATGCATGCCCACTTGCTATATGCCCTTTAAGATCCTTGCAAACAAAAATAGTAGAAATTAATCTTAAGGGATTGTTGCTCACCTGCTGGGTGCTATGGCTTCAATTTCTGTCTATAAACACTTGCTGAACTGGTTAGGAAGTGGACCCACTGGGGAAGTAGTTAGCCTTGGTAGCAACTGTTTATAGGGATATGTAGAAATATCAACCTCTGGTCTCATAAGCACACTTGCAGAGAGACCATAGGTTGAGGAGGACTGAGGTTGGCCCCCGAATGTCCTCGTAACTGAGGTTAGAATCCTTGCCCCACCCCCACAAGGCATGCTGATTCAGACGAGATTTTTCCCCTTAGCTGCTGTGAGAGTATCTCTAGACCATAAAAGGGGAAAGATGATCCTACAGCATCATTCACACATGCCAATGATGCATGTTGTTCATACATAAATATAAAACAACTGGCTGAGGAGTGGCTCTCATGTTAAATGAGGGAGGCATCTAGCAGCTGCCTAGCTAGCTAGAGTCTACAACACTCTGAATAAAGAAGAGAAATATAGACTACAAAAGGAACAAAATATGGACATGAACATGACAAACAAACTTAAGGAGATAGATGTTTTTGATAGGAGAGAAATGGGAAAAAAAAGATATCAAAGAAAGATGCTGGTGTCATGTCCTAGATGCTTTTCCTGTTGCTGTGATAAAACATTGTGATAAAAGCAAGTTAAGAAAGATTGGGGGTGGGGGCTTATCATTTGATGGCACAGCTCCTCATGACTGAGAAGTCATGTTGTCAGAGAGCTTGAGCTAGC
This sequence comes from Cricetulus griseus, assembly GCF_003668045.3. Lineage (NCBI taxonomy): Eukaryota > Metazoa > Chordata > Mammalia > Rodentia > Cricetidae > Cricetulus > Cricetulus griseus. The sequence continues at coordinate 40,851,983 of NW_023276807.1, forward strand.
TAGTCACACTTGACCCAGCTGGTCACGTTGCATCTTCCGTCAGGGAACACAGACAGTATACATGCTAGTGCTTTGCTCTCTTTCTTCTTAGAACCCAAGGCTGGGTGGGGGAATGGTACCACCTTCTTTAGGGTGGGTCCTCCTTCTCCAACTGACTGAATTAAGATAATATCGAATGGGCAAAAACAGAGGTTAGTCTAACCTTAAGTCCCTTATAGTTGTACCTGGAAGTTTGTCTAAGGTTTTTCCAGATCCTATCAAGTTGATAGTTAATTCTATCCACTACACACTATCAAGCACAGGGGGGAAATGGAGATAATGATACCAAAGAATGATGGAGAATGTGTCTTTCCTGACATTAACATCTGTTATAATGCAAAAGCAGTTCTGCTTTAAGGTAAAGTTTATCAATATTGAGAATCATCCATAGTGATTTTGCTTTCCAGCAGACAAGTGATATCCAGAGACGGTTTTAATTGCAATTACAGAGCTATGGAGAGGTGTTAATCGGCATCTCATAAAGGATAGGATGTCACTAAATTTCCAACAGTGTAACAGAGAATCCACTATAACAAATAATCATGCCATCAAAATTCTAACAATGCCCAGGATAAGACACTTGGTCTAGAGGACCTCGGTGGACACAGAGCAAGAGCTTAGGGATACATTGTGTCATCTAGCCGCAAAACAGGATTGTCTAGTTGGTGCACACTAACACTGTAGACTCACTAAAAGTGAAATGAAGTAACAATATTATTGTAGGTAGAATTCTTTTCATCTATGTGCACAGTAGGCTTTTAAAGACTATAGTCAGTGTCATCACTCTTTCTTAATAAGTTGAAGGGGGCATCCATCCAGATTACGGCACTGGAAAGAGCACAGTTCTTTTCAGGAAAAAACCTAGATTCTGTGAGTAGAAAATGACCTTAAAGTAAGACTAAAGAAAATCATTTAATTAAATCTGGCTGTGTTTCCATTTTATATTTGTCTTTTCAAACTGTTAAAAAAACACTGACCCATTTAGTCATGATAAAATATGCAGCCTGAAGAGTTTTTCCTTTTTGAGATAACCCATGGATGTGCATCAGACAAGAAAATATTGTTTGTCTTATGGTCATAATACTTGATATTTAAATTGGCATCCATACTCACACTTAGGATTGTAGAGGGAACGTAAAGCAGCCACTGAGATGAAAGACATTCCTTAAGGGGGGAACCTTCCTCAGAGTCACTTAACATAGCTAGGAGTAGTCCATGGGTTGCTACAGCACATTAACCACAAACAATTCTCATCCTAGGAAGTACACTTACTGCAATTACTGGTGCATAATGAATATTTGATCCTAATTAGACCTAATGGATGAATTATAATTCTGTATTTGACATGGTGGGATTTTTTTTTTGGACACTGACCCATAAATATGAAAAGAAAAAAAAAAGTCTGGGGAGATTGAGTTTTGAATTGTAGTCATTTTAATATGACTGCTCAACATTGTTCATTTCTCGGAGTCAATTAGCAATGATGAAGAGTTGTCTGGGAGTCTCATAAAATGTAGACATAGTTAAAAACCCTATTGGGAAGATCCCAAATAGTATCAGTATAACACATTATGCAGTGAATAAGACATGTTCATTTTCTTTGCTTAATTTATTTTATTTCCTTGAGAAGTTCAAGTTTAAAATGTACTTCCTACAAGACATAATTTTATCAATTCTAAGTGGGATACTAGCTAGAAATTTGACTAAACATATTCATGGCTCTTTTTCAAGATCATTTGTAAGAATTCCCTAAGAGTAAAAAGGGAACAATTTTAACCTTCCTTTAGTTTCACTAGGATAATACCCTCTTCAGTAGGAGAAATATCCAGCAAAAAGAGACACTGCAGATGTGTAACTAAAACCCTTTTAAATGGAATAGGAAAGCTCAATTCTCTGATTTTTTTTCCTTCTAATTTTCTCAAAGTCATAGCACCATGGTAGAAGAGTTTTGGTTCAATGTTGTTCATTTACTTTTTAAAAACTTATCTGTGGGGAATATAATTTCATATATAGTCACAAAATCCTTCATGACACATTCACAATTTATATTATAATCACGCAATTCTACAGTTTTACCAACTGTGTAACATTATCCAACTTCTGACACTCACAACATCCAATCTTCATGGTTAAATGCCAGAAAAATCAAACAGCCAATGCAGGTCCGTTGGATGTTAGATGCCTCTGGTCCTGTCAGTCATTTAAGAATAAGGCTTCCTTTACACTTTGCTCCACCATTCCATAGGTGCTCAGAGTCTACACACTTGCTAAACCCAATGTGCAGAAGGGAAGAGAGGGGAAATATGGAGGATATGGGCATTGGGAGGCAGAGTGATAGCAGACTGGATCACTTTCATGAGCTGGGTATGGACGTGGGTGGGTGTGACCTGGCCATGTGCCCAGAAGAAGAGGAAAGAGGGCTCATTTAAATGCACAGCATCACTTCTGGCAATTAAATCACAAGGAGAAAAGACATTTGTCTGTATACTTGACAGCTATAGAAACAACACTCAGTTCTCTCCTTCAACAGAATGTTGATGTGAGCTACAGTTCTGCCTTGGCTGTGTGCATTCGCATAAACTGACCACAGGGCCAGCCAATCAGATGTCCTGCATAGATCCCTTTCTGGCTCTTCCCAGAAATCATGGTCTTTGTGTCACATGGTGACTGATGTACTTGTTTCCCCTCACACTTATTGATGAGATTTGATTATTGTCACCCATGCTTCATTTTCACATGGAGAACAGTCAGTGTAACCAGGAATTAGGCCTTGGATTCCATTGTCCTCACCTGTTCCTTTAAAACTTCCTAATGCTGCAACCTCTTAATATAGTTCTTCATGTTGTAGTGACCCCCAACCATAAAATTATTTTCATTGCTACTTACAACTATAATTTTGCCACTGTTATGGACCATAGCGCAGATGTCTGATATGCAGGACAATTGATAGATGTGACCGCTGTGGGGATCATGCCCCACAGTTTGAGGACCACTGCTGTAAACTGTCTGTAGGGTAAATACACAAGAAAACAACAGGTCCCTAAGGTATGTACAAATGTGAACTTAGCCATGAAAGTCACCTTTCTAGTCACAAATATACTACTCAAAATACGATACGAACACAGGGACCTTCATATTGCCAGGCATATTTTATAGCAGATATTAGGTGGAGACATCACAATGAAAACAGCATTGAGCCTGGAAATATCAATGAGCTTTGAAAGCCCACATACAATTAGCAACCTGAAGCTCAACCACACTTTAACCCAGATTACAGGGGTCAAAGTTCTCACTTTAACTTTCTAATCATTTGGCATTAGAACTAGAGCAATCTTCATTTCTTTCTCTTTCTCTTATGACCTCTCCTTTTGAAGAAAACATATCCCGACTCATACCTCAGCAGGAATAAATTCTGATGCTTGTTTATCTCACATTTACTTGTCTTGTTTATTTATTTATTTATTTATTTATTTATTTATTGGTCTATGTGGTATGTGTAGAGCATGTATTCCTCTCTCTCTCTCTCTCTCTCTATATATATATATATATATATATGTGTGTGTGTGTGTGTGTGTGTGTGTGTGTGTGTGTGTAAGTTAGAGGTTGACTCTGCATATCTACTGCTATCATTCTCCACTTTAGTTTTCAAGGCAGGGTCTCTCACAGAACTTAGAGCTCATCATTTGAGGTAGAAGTGCTAGCCAGTGAGTTCCTGAGATCTTCCCATCTCTGTCCCCCAGTGCTTGGGTTATGGCACTGCACTATCATCTTCAATTTTTAAGTCAGTTCTGAGGATTTGAAAGCAGATCCTCAGGCTTGCTCAGCAAGCACTTTATACACTGATATATCTTCCTATGCCCTGATTTTATCATGATTGCACATCTAACCACACTGTCTGGAGGGATTTAACTAGGAGTGTCAGGAAAAGTTCTGAAGTAAATTTACATCAGTTAAGATGCAAAACCAAAAACAAAATTGAAAAAGCCCCCAGATTTTTACAAGTGTTTTCAAAGGTCCATAAAATCCAGGCAGTTTAATAGTAAACAAATAAAGACATCCAAGAATTTTAATAGTGTACAGATTATGTGGATCACTGGTTGGTAGAACAGACAAGAAATCCCTGGAACTCTTCATCCACAGCTTCTTAGAGGATGGGAGCTCAAGCAAGTGCCTCTCCAGCATGCACTCATCTTGTTCATGCTGTGACAACCATTGCTCACATTAGGACATGTAGCTCTGTGAAATTTAAAGATTATTTTTAGCCATGTTCCAACTTTCTCCTTGCCGTAGCTAGAAGCCATCCATTTACATTCATGGGATTTTAATCATGCAAACTTTTCAAAGTAATGAACAGAATATCAAATTGTATTCTTCTGGCTCAGGATCCTGACTTTAAGCAGGTTACTCTCTGGATAGAAAGCAGGTCCGTCAGTCTGCACACTAAAATTAGACTTCTTTGTGCGATCCTAAGCCTCAAGCACCGTGTTCCGGTGACTACAGCTGAAACATTGCATACCTTTACAGGACCATCCTGCAGAACTGGATTTACTGTGTGGCTTTAAAACCTATTGACATCCCTTTCGGGCTAGTTCCTAGTTCTCCCACTATTTTCTTGCTGGGTGGCAGGAAAAACCTAGGAATTTCCTCTTTAGGAAGGTTCTATTTACTAACATATGTTTCAAGGTGTTATCGAGGTCATTTTTTCCCTTTGACTTCAATGGCTTCTCTTATGCCTAAGATATTAAAGTAACTCAAGGTTCCTTGTAAATGTGATGTTTTTCCTATAACACCATGTTGATGATGTCTTGATTCATAATTATCCTCAGAAATGAGATAAATTATTCACTGATGGGAAGAAGACAGACCAAAGTTTTTCCAATTTTGGTGGGTTTGAGTGTGTGTGTGTGTGTGTGTGTGTGTGTGTGTGTGTGTGTGTGTGTATGTGTGTGTGCACCCTCACACATGCATGTGTGTGCAAAACGCATCTAATGGAGTCCCAAATCCCACTCTCGGTGTTTACACATGGTAACCTCTACAGCCCTTTGTCCGTGTTCCTTCTCATTAATACTATTACTTGGTATTCAGAAACTGCAGGAATGCCACCTTTCTATTGGAGTAGCTCTCTGATATGTCCCAAGTTTTCAAGAGATGCTTGGACTTGGACAGTTCTCAAATTTGGATGTGCAGGAGGGAATGATTGTGCCCTGTCATGAATGACAAGGACATCAATATCACTAAGTTTAGGAGCATATCTGTAGTATGTCAAAAGTCTGAGGGGAAGATAAGAGCTTCTTTCTTAAAGACATGATGTAGAACTGAACAAAGCTATTTTTGCTTCATACAAAGAGAGTGCCACTTATGTATCAGCCTCTAAGAACTGACTTCTCTTTCTTTTTGCCTCTAATTCTCACAATTCCATTAGCAGTCAGGCTCCTATATTCTGTTTTTATATGTAAGGAGGTGAGGTGTTTCATTTGGCACATGCAGAAACAAAATAAATGTATGTGCAGTAGAGGGCAAAGGTGTTGTCCAAGGGCTGTGTTGGATGACTGACTTCATGGTGTACACATTTAATGGCAGTGATAGGGAAAACACTGGTTCAACAGTTTACCTAAAAACACCTCATAATGAATGACTGAGCACAGAAGACTTAGATCTCTGAAGTAAATGAGTTTCCTGGAGGCTGGTAGGGGTCTTTCTCCCCTGCAATTAAAAAATATGTGGAAAACGGACTCATTCAACAAGATCTGACTGTGTGTTAGATGACTACTCTAGAAGTTATTTACTGCAATCAATATTCAGAGATCAAATGTTATTTTGGACAGAAGTAGGTAGGAAACCACTACTGTAATTCTATTATTTGCATCCAGCCCTCATATTGAGAGCATCATATTATGTTTTGTTTCCAAGGAATTAAAAATGACTTTTTAAAATTACCCAGAAACATAAAATAAACTTCATGAACATTGTCCATGAGGGAATTAAGATCATGCCAACTCATAATATTCCCCTCTGGTATATTATTTTGAATTAAAGACCTTGAATGATGGCAGATACAAAATCACTCTGACCTCCCTTCTACTTCCTTTTTTTGTTTTTTTTTGAGACAGGGTTTTTCTGTGTAGCTTAGGAGCCTATCCTGGCACTCACTCTGGGAGACCAGGATGGCCTCAAACTCTCAGAGATCCGCCCACCTCTGCCTCCTGAGTGCTGGAATTTAAGGTCTTTCTATTTCTTAAAAACAAAGTGTTCAGGCAGTGGTGGTACATGCCTTTAATCCCAGCACTTGAGAGGCAGAGGCAAGTGGATCTCTGTGATTTGAGACCAGCCTGGTCTACAGAGCAAGTTCCAGGACAGTCTACAAACCCACAGAGAAACCCTGTCACAAAAAACAAAAAAAAAAAAAAAGCAAAGTATCTTTATCTGCAGATGATATGATGGTATACATAACTGAGTATAAAAATTCAAGAAAGACACTCCTACATCTGATAAACACTTGTAGCAAAGTAGCTGGGTGCAAGATTGACTCACAAAAATCAGTGCCCCTCCTACATACAAATGAAAAATGGACTGAGAAAGAAATCAGGAAAACAACACCCTTCACAATAGCCACAAATAATAGAAAACATCTTGGGGGTAGTTTTTCCCAAGCAAGTAAAAGACTTATAAAACTTCAAGTCATTGAAGAAAAAATTAAAGAAGATATCAGAAAATGGAAAGATCTCCCATGCTTATGGATCAGTAGGATTAACATAGATTAACATGGTAAAAAATGGTGGTCCTACAAAAGCAATCTACAGATTCAGTTTAATCCCCATCAAACTTCCAACACAATTCTCAGGTTGTGAAAGGGCAACATTCAGATTCATATAGAAACAAAAAAAAACTTAGGATAGCTAAAATAATACTGAATAATAAAACAACTGCTAGGGTATCACCATTCTCAATTTCACATTGTATGACAGAACTACAGTGACAGAAACAGTGTGTTATTCGCACAAGAATAGACACATCAATCAATGGAATCACACTGAAGACCCAGACATAAATCTACACACCACGGACATCTGAAATATGAGCTAAATGCTATGCCACCTATTGTGTCATTTTTGTCTTTGTGAAGTTTCAGAATATTTGGGATGCTTTAAATAGAAATAAAATTATTTCTCAACTGAGAAACAGCCTTCAAATTTGTTCTGCATCTAGGATATACTCTAACTTAAGAAATGTAACTTACAGGGAGAAGTTTTTTTCACATTTTTATTCAAATCTTAAGTACATAAAATGAATGATACACAAGATGCTATTAATTTAATCATAGCTTTGCATACACCTCTCTAATTGTAATCTCCTTCCTCTCTTCAATGGCATACACTACAACATAAATTTGTTATTTGACAATCCATATTTCTTTGCACTATTTTGATGTATGTTTCTAACAGTTACTACTTTTCAAAATAAAGTAGTTCTTTCCTATGGCTCATGGATAGTTTTTAATCTTAAAAAGCTGTACTAGGTTCTATTAATTTTTTTCTCCTGTATGGAATCTTTCTATAGTCAGAGTGTAAAGTTTTAAGTCATGAACTCTGTATGGTGTGATAGTATTTCATTCAATGAATATAAATTGTTTAAAACATTAAGTAGTTATCTGTGGTCACTTAGAACAGTATATTATTAATAAATTCCTAATTCATTCTTGGTCTATAAATCCATTTTTTCAATCGGTAAGTACAGTTGAGTGCTAAAAGTACTCATTTGAATATTCACTAACAGTATGGGAAGGTCTGCTGTGAAATGTGTCTTATGACACATATGTCCTTATTCATTCAGAATACTAATTAGCAAAAGGATATTTGTGAATACATGAAGTTACTGTGTATTGTGTAGATAGAAATGACTGGTAGCCGTCTGTTGAATTTCTACAACAGAAATAGATACAATTCTATAAGAAGGATAAATATCTCACAACAGTCAAGTGTTTGCACCTCAGGAAGACAATTGTCACTTTGTTTTAGGCTCATCTGGTGCTGGAGCTTGCCACATAAGACAAAGAAAGTGGGTGCCAATTTTCAAGAAAACTCATAAAATTAAATGCATTCAGGATGATAATCAAAATCAATATAAATGGTGACATATTTTATACATAACTATCATAAAACAATAACCAAAAAACTCTTTTTAAACAGCTAGGGAGCTGCCTCTATTAGTAAAGAGCTCACTGCACAGCCGCGAGGACCTGAGCTGGACTCCAGGACCTATGTAAAAAGCCCAGCATGGAGGGAAGGTAGACACAGGAAGAGCACTGGGTCTTGCTCACAGGCCATATCTGGAGGCCCAGGTCCTAGTGGGAGACTTTGTCTCAAAAATAACATGTATGGCTCCTGAGTAAGTCTATTTGTGGTTGGTCTCTGCCCTCCACACACAGGCCTGCACACACATACATACACACACCAGTACACACAAAATAAATCAATAACCCCAAACTTTAAAAAGTTAACTTCCAGTCTTCTTTTCACAAAGCATTGCTCACTTGACTGCTTTATTAGTTTCTTATAAGCCACACATTTCAGTGATCTGGATATTAAGCCTAGGAACTTTTTTCTTTGAAATTTAGGACTTATTTTGTCTTGAACAGAAACAATCAAATTTTAAAAATAAAATGCCAACAGTACAATTTTCTGTCAGAAACACTTAGTTTACTTCCTCATACTCTATGATGAAGAGGTGATATGTTGAATGATATTTGCGTCTCACTAAAACAGGTGTGTTGCATTCCTGTGCTGTGGGGCAAGAGCCATTTCCTATTTCAGAAATGAAGCCGGCCCTGAGCTGGCAGGTGCTAGCCCCATCAGAAATACTTTACTACCTTGGGACTCTCCCTCAATAAAGTGGAAGGAGAGAACTGATCCCTGAAACGCGTCTTATCTTTTGTCCTCCACACAGACGCCTCACATGGGTCCACCTGTGTGTACACACATGTGCCTGAGTGTGCGTGCATGCGTGCGTGTGTATGAATGCATGTGCCCCCCTCCCCATCACATACACAACTGTAATACATTAAATTAAACTAAAAAGTAAAAATTCTACATTGTACTGGGTGTTGGTGGCACACGCCTTTAATCCCAGCACTCGAAGGAGGCAGAGGCAGGTGGATCTCTGTGAGTTTGAGGCCAGCCTGGTCTCCAGAGCGAGTGCCAGGATAGGCTCCAAAGCTACACCGAGAAACCCTATCTCGAAAAACCAAAAAACAAAAACAAAACAAACAAACAAAAATTCTACATTGTGAAACTATTTGATCTAATAATGCTCACTGCACTCATGCATTCTCATATGACTTTTCCAACATTCTTGGATTGTTTTTAAAACTGAACATCTGAAAGGTTAATTCAAATAAAACCAAGTCACCAGAGTAACACATTGACTAACCTCTAAGTTGCCAAACTTCTCAGATTTGCAAATTTGAATGAATAAGGTACCACTGAGCTGAATGCCTGTCAAGAACAATTAAAACAGTTGGAAGTTGGGTTTGGAGCCATATTTCCAATGGTTAAAATAAGCAAAGTGCAGTGTTTTAAAAAAATGTATGCATGCTCCAACCCTCCAAATATGTGTATGTGTGATATGAGAGTGTGTATATGTGTTTTGTGTGTATGGTCACATAAGTCTCTCTCTCTCTCTGTCTCTGTCTCTGTCTCTCTCTCTCTCTTTCTGTGTGTGTGTGTGTGTGTGTGTGTGTGAGAGAGAGAGAGAGAGAGAGAGAGAGAGAGAGAGAGAGAGAGAGAAAGTCAGAGTCAAAGGCTTTCATCATGTTCTTTCTGTGTTTCTGCATTTCTTTCCACCATATATACTGAGAAAGGGCCTCTTGTTGAACTGGAGACTGGCAATTCATCTAATCTAGCTAGACAACTCATTCTAGGTACCCTTTCTCTGCCTCCAGAGCATTCTGATTACAGGAAATCTGCCTTGCCCACTTAGGTAGGAACTCAGTTCCTCACCCTTCCTTAATGAGCCATCCCTCTAGACACATGTACTTCCCTATTAAGTCAAATTCAGCCATTGTCAAGTTCAAGTGCAGATGAACATTAGAATGATTTAGGCATGGGTTTTTCCATTCTGTCCTTTCTAATACTAAGTTGTCTTCATAAGAGTAAAATTTTAAACATAACTGCACTGAGTTATTAACCCACTTCTCTTGTTGTACTGACAGGTTGTTTTAGCTGGCCCAATCATAACCCTGGGTTCTTGATAGAGTAGGTATTCTGTGCCTTTTCTGAACTCCTTGCAATTTTTGCTCATGAAAGTCAAACTGGTTAAAATTTGTAAATGTTTCCCACAAAAATTAAAATGAATGCCCTGGATTTCCCAACACTATTCTTCAATAAAAGAAACCAGAGGTCTTTGAGGAAATAGCTGGTTTGTGGAGCAGGAAATACACAAAATGAGTATGAAGTATCCTGTTGTGCCAGAAAACAAGCTTAAAATGATAGGAGTATGTCAAAGGGACATCCACACCAATCGACAAAAGCCGAGGCCCAAACTGGAACAACATGAAAGAAGGAAAAGTAAGGTAACCTTGGATTAACTCTGAACTGCGTGAGTTACTATCTCAATCTGAGACAAAATACCAGACAAAAGCAATTGAGGGAACAGGAATGATATAGTCCAACATGGCAGGGAAAGTGTAGCAGACTGAGAAGTAGCTGGTGGGTCACATTTCATCCATAGCCAGGCAGCAGAAGGCGATAAAATCCAGGGTTCACCTAGGTTTCTCTTTTTATGTAGTGTGGGATCCCAGCTCATGGCAGAGTGCTGCCCACATTTAGGGTGGACTTTCACACTTTGTTTAACCTAATCTCGACAGTCCTCTGCAAACAGGACCAGAAACTTGTTTGTTTGGTGACTTTTTAATCTCACCTATTAATGTTTAGATCTTGATATTGAGTATCACAAAACTCAGATTATAAAAATGCCCATTTATTTAAGATGGCATGAATAAATGAGCAGATTTAAATTAATAGGGTAGAGTACAAATATTCCTTGTAGAAGAAAGTCAACCTTTGGGATGTGGAGCCTATACAGGCCTCCAAGAGTGAGCCTTTGAAGGTTTTATTCCCTCTGCTTCAGGTCTGGCTCTTTGCTACTTGATCTGGCCACCACATGAGCAGCAATGGCCAAATGTCCCCACCAGGGAGCTGCCTTGCCTTGTTCACAGGATGGACTGTATCCACTGGAACTGTGAGGCAAGATAAATGTTTCTTCCCAGAAGATTTTTCTATCCTGTATTTTTCACAACAGTGTGAGCCTGGTTTACAAAGCAAGTTCCTGGATAGCCAGAGCTGTTGCACAGAGAAACACTGTCTCAAAAAATCTAAAAAACCAAATAAAAATAAAACAGTACAATATGGAAAGGGGATAGAAGGTGCCTTTATAGGAAAATAAACCTATTGAGTGCTGCCTCAGCCAAGTGGTCAATACACTACTGTCAGCCATATGTCCTATTGATACCATGTGCCCATGTGATATGATAAGAAGAGCAATTGCTCCGAGGTTTCCCTCTCCCAAGCCAGCCAGCCCAGTTTAATTATGGGAAAAACACATGGCAAGTTTCAAAAAGACAGTCTACAAAATACTCGACAAGTATTCCCCAAACTGCCACAGCCCTCAAAAATAAGGAAAGAAGCCTCATAGCTAAGAGGAACCTAAGAAGGAATGGGTAAATGTAATATGATAATCTGGACAGGATCCCAGGACAGAGGAAGGTCACTGGGTACAGAGGAGGAGAAAGTATGAGCTTTGGTTAAAATAATCATCATCAATAAACTATATTAATTACAGTAGGATATTGAATGTAAGATAGCATTTGTCTTCATAGTTCTTATATAAGTATAAATTTGTTTGATTTAAAAATATAAACAGTTGCGGAGAGGGAGGAGGGATGAGCAAAGGAACCAAGACTGTGCTGGAGAAACCCACAGAAACAGTTGACCTGACCTAGTGAGAGCACAGAGACCCTAGTTGTAAAGCTGGAAAACCAGCATTGGACCAAACCAAGCCCTCTGAATGTGGGTGCCAGCTAGGCCAATACAGTCTATGGGACCTCTAACAGTGAAGCCAGTGTTTATCCCTGGAGCACAAATGGATTTTGGGAGCCCATTCCCTATGGAGGGATAATATTGCAGCTCAGATACAGCAAGGATGGCCTAGGCCCTCCCCCAAAGGATATGATGGACTTTGACGGTCCCCCATGGAGAGCCTCACTATCCCTGGGGAGGAGGTAGGGGGTGGGTTGGAAGGGTTGGTAGGGAACATGGGAGGATGGGAGGGTGAGGGAATGGGGGTATGGATATGTAAATATGAGTGCCTCTCAAATAAAAAATCATTTAAAAAGAACATATAAACAAAAATCTTGTTCAGTCTATTTGCATTTCATTGTGAATCAGTCAATAGCAGTTATAAAGTTCAAATCTCCTATGATACCTACATGCCCATCTTTTCCCAGGTCAGGGGCTGTGGGCTAGTTCTGCAATGTGTGTGGATCTTGAAACTCAGAGTTAGCTATCTGAACCATTTCTCTCCATCAGCATCTCAATAATGATGAATTTGCAAGAGAGATTTCTGTTTCTCCTAACAAGACAGAGAAAAATATAAGAGAAGGTCTTGGGAGAATGAAAAAAATATAATGGGACCTGGAGACTCAGGGGAGTTCTCTGCCAAGTTCCTGGGAGGATGCAGTCTGCTTTCTCCTCCAGCCCTGTCCTTTCTATTCTTAACCCTAGGTGGTAGATCAGCTGGCCCACATGTTCCAGTGTGTATAGTACTGATTCAGAGGTTTATTTCTATCTCTCACTCCACGATTCATCAGGAGAAAGTCCAGGAATGAGAGTGGCAATGAGAAAACCTAGTATATCCTTATAGTACTCCCTGCATTTCAACAAGGAATGTGCACATCAGTGTGAAAGACTGTCTTAGGGAGACTGCAGACTCTATGATGACTGTGGGCTATGGGTATTTAATGATTAAAGTAGTTTTTAATTCCTCTTCTCCCCTTCCATTCTTCCTCTTCCCCTTCCTCTTCCTGTGATGGTCCTGAGGATCAAACTCAACTCAGAGTAGCATGTATACTTGGCAGATGTTCTATCATTGACTTACACGCTTAGCCTCTGCACTGTGTCCTATTTCAAAATTTGTTATTTCAAATATTCTTTTTTGGTTGAAATTGATGACTTTTGTGACGATGAGTGTATTGCTTGTGCTATGCGAATAATCCTCTTTGATCTCTTGGGAAGGACTCACTGATCTTGACCTGATCTGAACCACAATATTGTTTTGCTTTTTGCTTAAGAAAAGAAGTATTTTATATAAATTTAGGCTATTGTAATATATCCTTATGAAATATATAAGTATGAAATGGCTCATTTCTTTCTGGTAGTTAATTAAGCACAAAATGATTTTCAACTAGGAGATATATGCATTCTTAAATGACAACTGAAATCATTTGTGAAAAAGCTATTTAATGATCTGGAGAAGCATGTGCATATACATAAGCTTGGCATTTATTTTTGGTGTGGTATCTTTGCTCTTTTCCATATGAACATTCTGGATGATGGACCTGCCTGAAAGATTAAACTCCTGTGCAAGGGTGCATTTAGTAAGATGATTCTGATTGTTTTGCGTCATTTTCTCTAGGACCTGGATTTGAGCACCTTCTTCTCATTTTGCTAATTTGGGACTATTCAATTCTTATATGTCCATAAATCTTATAGCCAGAAGAGTGACGCCAGAGCTAAACATATATATATATATATATATATATATATATATACCCCAAGTTTTGCTGTTGCTATTTTATAATGTTTTATGCTTTATGCAGTGTCCAGTGACTTTGAAAGTCATCTTCAAGATATAAACTTTATCCTTAATAAAAGTACACTTGATTAAACTTAAAACTGACTTTAAAGTTTCCAAAAACAAATTTTCTGGAATTTAATTTGATAATGAGTCTGTGTTAATAAATGTCAGTAAATTTAGTCAAACTAAATCTTTATTGAGGTCACCAGTTAGTTTCTCTGAAATGTCTGCAGACGGGGTCACACACTGTCCAATTAACAAAATGTCAAGTTGAATCTTAGTTTTCTGGAAGACTTTTCATTTTATGATGGCCTCATAATCATGATGACTTTTCTAAGACTAACCCATGGAAGTTCTACAAGTATGTGGCTCTACAAAGTGGTCCTATTTTTGTTGGAGATTATTTACTATGCCTGGAATCCTAATGCTTGTTTCTTTTAATGAGAGAAATAATACCAAAAATATTTTGACATTCAGCCAACAAAATTAATATGATCAACAAAGGAATGTTTTCAGATCCAGGGCTTGATCACTTTTGTTTCTGAGGTCACAGATTTGCTGAAAGAAGCTTGCAAACCCACTCTCCTCTCTCCTCCCTCCAGTATCCCCATGCGTGTGCGTGTGCGCGCACTTGAGCTTGCATACACACACACACACACACACACACACACACATAGACTCAGTCATCACACTTACACTCAAACACATACACACTATTTGTCTCCCTCTCCCCTCCTCTCTCCTCTCTCTCTCTCTCTCTCTCTCTCTCTCTCTCTCTCTCTCTCTCTCTCTCTCTCTCTCTCTCACACACACACACACACACACACACACACTTTTACAACCAGGTCTGTTCACATACACAGTGGATCGGGGTCAGCACGCCTTTCTGAAAGAAGCTGACTTCACTGACTATTCATTTATTCTCAGTTTACATTACAAGCAAGAGTAGCAAACGTTTCAGTGCTCTCAATGTTCCCTAGGAGTGTATCAATTGAGCAGGCAGGGAAAAAAATCTGGGGGAAGTTTATTATTTTTCCACCAATATATTTGACACCACCTTTGGAAAGTGAACAAAGGGCACACTGTCAAGAGGACAGACCTGGACAAAATGTTACTGTTTGTTCTTCACAAGCACAGAGGTATATTTAAGCAAAGAAAGACATTCCATAGCTCTCTTGGGACTTCCTTCCTTTAGCTGAATGAATTATACCAGCATGTTCACACCACTGTGATTCAAACTGAGCTGGTATTTAAAATGCAGGCTGCTATGTGCCAATGCTTAAGTACCACAGCTACAGAAATTCATATTAGACTTCAACTTGTCCTGAAATAGTCATAGGATATATAGAAAGAAATGTGTATACACATGAAAGTACAGTAGAAGTCATGGAAATAAGAAGTGTCCTTGTTTGACAGCTTCTGTACCCACATAACAAAGCCTCTAAGTCACCAGGAGTCACCTGGCTTCGGATTAGGTTTCCAAGCCAGCTTGCTGACACTCATGAAACTTTTGGCAAACATAGGCTGAGTTTCGAGCAAGGGTGGGTAGAACACTGTGTGAGCCTATGTGAAACTCAGTGGCTTCAGTTAGGTATCTCCTAGAGTTTCACCATTCGAATGGTCCAATGCTTCAAAGTAAAATAAAACAGAGGGGCACAAGGAAGAAGGGCAAACAGGACATTGCATGACTCACCAGGATGAGATCACAGTGTACCATCTTGAAAACTGACTTTCTTCCTTATGTCTCTGATTTTGCATCTGCACTAACAGCGCTGTTCCTGGCTCTAGGAACACATCTGTACCTGGCATTGCTCACCAAGCCTTCCCACTGCTAAAAGGGACCATCCCTGATCCTCAGAGATCCTTGGAAACAGCAAGGCTCTCCCTAAAAGTAACAGGGACTCACAAGTTGACCGTTCACAGAAATCAGATGATTGATGTATTCATTATAGTGTGGATTCCAAGAGGCCAAATTGCAAGGCAATGATGCTGACCCTTTTCCAGGTTTTCTTACTATAATCCACACACTGGAGAAGAGAACTCCATGTACTTCTACTTGAGGAGGAACATTCCTGAAACATTCTCCCTCCTTTTACCTCCTTCAAGTCCTGAGTGTTGGCCATTGGCTTCCTCTCTTTACAAGGGTCACAGAGCAGACTGTGTCAGGCCTGTAGAGTCACAGTCTGAGACCTGATGGCCAGCCTCTTCCTGACTGGATTAGGCTCCTAGCCTCCAAAAGAGCAGGGACAATATAAACCAGGGGTATCTAGAACAGTAGCTAACAGGAGGCTTTGAGAACATTCAATGCTTTAAAAGAGCAGGAAGAAAACACAATGATGTGCATGAGGTTTGGAAAGTAAAGACAATATTTAAAACTGATTAATGTTTAGTAAAAGGGTTAAGATTCCACCCCTTTTAGGAAGCACTTTTTGTTTGTTTTCATTAAATTCTTCATCCTATACATCAAAGAAGTTTCACTAAAACTTTTGGCTGCTGAAGATTTTCTTTTTCTTTTTTAATTTATTTTACTTTTCTTTTTTCTTTTTCTTTCCTTCTGCCTTTTTATTTGTCTTACACTTTTTGTTACTCAAAAGATCACTAGGCCATTTCAATACATGTTTTTCTGTTTTTGTTTTTATACAAAAGTCTTTTGGTAAAAAGCATCTTGAAATGCCAAGGAGTTCAGTGCTCATGTTTTAAAAAGCAACAATTAGGCCTCAAGGCACATGGTAATTTGGGGGAAGCAGGAGACTCCAGTAGGGCTTGACAGAATTGGTTCTATGAACTCTTTGCTACTGTTTTCTAGACAGCCTGAGCTGTGAATTGTTAGAATAGTGGTTCTCAAACTGTGGGTCACGACCCCCAGAGGAGGCCTAAGACCATTGGAAAACACAGATATTTACATTTCATAGCAGTAGCAAAATTACAGTTATGAAGTAGCAAGGGAAATAATTTGATGGTTGAGGGGGTCAGCACAACATGAGGAACTGTGTTAAAGGGTCGCATTAGGAAGGTTGAGAACTGCTGTATTAGATAGTCAGTGTGATGAGAGATCTCTGCAGGGGCACATTATTCTTTAAATTGCAGGTTCCTTCAGAAATAAAATCTAAATCATAGCAGCAGCAGAAAGCTAAGCCAGCAAATTATCTGAAGGAATAGCTATCAAAGCATTAAGGGGAAAGAAAGCCTTTTTACTGAACACAGTAAACACTCACAATCAAAGTAAATGGTGTGCTTGAGGTTAAAGTCCACAGATCAAAGTGCTTTGCAAAATGTCAAGTGCAAGCATAAGGGGGAGGGGGAGGAGGGGGGGAGGGGGAGGGGAAGAGCCAGACTACTATCCCAAAAAATATTTACTGTCCAAGAAAGACCAGTCAGAAAAATCTACTTCATGAGAGAGTTAGCTTAGCTAAATTTCAGCTTGGGGAAGGGTTCTCAAAATCAGCCACCCCAAAGTGTACTAGGAATCTAAAATCCAACAACAATAATAATGATGATGATAATAATCCACTCCCCCAAACAACTTCTCATTCCACACCAGCCGTAAATAAAACGGTTAAGAGGAGAGCATACTATAATATAGCCACCTTGCCATGCATCAACGACAATAACTAATACACCGTCTTTACTCAGGTGGGCTGCATCTTGTTTAAAGAAAGCCATTGGGAATTAAATAAAAGAGCAGTCTAAACAACGAAATGGTGGTGTCTACAGGTCCTCTCACTTCTGAGGTAGCACTCAGGAACAGGCAACAGGCGGGTCTGTGTGGGCAGCTGGAGACAGAGGGCTTTAGGCAAAGTTTACAATTACACTCACAAAAAATGCAGGATGCTGCTGCTACATCCCAAAACACTGTGTCTACCTGTGAATCCCTCCGCCTCCTCCTATATTTGCTAAAAAGTTCTCTTGGAGATACTAGTCATGACCACACCAGAAAACAAAAACAAAAACAAAAACAAAACAAAAAAACCTTACCTTGAAGAGGCTGAACTTCACAGTTGCTCCAACACAGGAAGCAGGACTCAGCGGCCCTTTCCGTGTAGAGATTGTTTGTTTAGCCCTTTTTAAAAGGTCTTGACCTCCAGAGGTTTAAGATTAAGTCCAATCCAAATGTCTGCAGGGAGGAAAAGGGGGATCGGGGGTCAGGAGAGAAAGCAAATGAGGGAGGCAAAGAACCTCAGCTGCTGGGTGGTGCTCCGGGCCTGAGAGCATTTGAGCTATTTTCAGCATTACCAGCAGCTGGACTTGTCTGCGAAGGGATGAAAATGCCTTGCCCAAATCACCACCCCCACCCTGGGGGGGAAAACCAACACAAACCAGGAAATCCACAACAACTTGGTTCATTGTGCAAATATTCATTGAAATTTTGAGGGAAACTGCCAGTGCTATTGAAAACACACACACACACACACACACACACACACACACACACACACACACACACACACACACACACACACACACACACACACACACACACACACCCTTGACTGAATCTTAAAGGAACACAGTACCTTGCTGCAACACACACACACACACACACACACACACACACACACACACCCTTGACTGAATCTTAAAGGAACACAGTACCTTGCTGCAACTCTGAAGTTTTCAAAAGGGTTTACCTGATCAGTAGAACGTAAGATGCTATGGCACATTGACAAGAGATACTCAGAGATTTCTGAGTATCTCTTTGCTTGCTCACAAAGGGTCTCAAGGCAGGTTTTAGATCTCTCAGCAAAACATCTACCAGCCTATTCTTAAGACCACAGGCAAATGGTTTCTTTCTAGCACACACCTACGTGTCCACTTTAACTATGCTATTTTTGAAAGCTACTGGGTTAAGCTGATGACATTTCTTATCTATTGGCTAAGACTTGGGACCATCCAACGACATGATTCAGACGTTTCTGGCTCCACAAGCCCAGTGTGTGTGGGGGGGGAACCATTCACACTGGGTCACCATGACAGGCAAACTTAGAGCTTTTATTTGGTTTTCAGAATGAATAAAATCAATCTAGAAGTTGCATTCATTCACTTAACATTTATGTGGCAAGCATTTCTCAGCTCACTGTAGGCTGGGAACTCTGTGAATACAAAAGTGGGCAGATTATTGCCTTGGCATTTCAAGATGTATTATACTCGGGATGCAAGAGTAAGTCAAAACAGAGCTGAGGTCTCCTTTTGCCAAGACTAAAGGACTGTGTGTGCATCCTCTTGTCATTAGGCCCCCACTATGACACTTGTCTTACTTTCTATTGCTGTGATAAACACTGTGACCAAAAGCAGCAAAAGGAAAGGGTTGACTTTATTTTATGGATCATGGTCCTTCATTGAGGTAACCCAGGGCAAGAACTCAAGGCACAAACCTGAAGCCTGGAACTGAAGCAAAGACCACAGAGGAATCATACTTACTGGCTTGCTCAGCCTGCTTTGCTGTGTAAGCCAGGACCACCTGTCCAAGAGTGGCACCACCCACAATGGGCAGGGCCCTCCCACAGCAATCACTGATTAAGCAAATGCTCTACAGTCTTGCCCACAGGAAGGCTCTCCATTATGGTTCCCTCTTCCAGAAGACCCTAACTTGTGTCAAAAAACTAAGCCACACTTCCACTAGGAAGGAAAGGCAGTAACCTACCAAGTGAATCCTACAATGTTTTTTTGTTTGTTTGTTTTTTAAAACCTTGATTCTAAGATGGATTTCCCCCAATCATTTTTCTCCCTGTATCCGGCAACAAAGAAACATGTGAGCACTCAGAAAGTAATGCTTTATTCTAGAGCTACAAGAATTCTCCTTCCACTGTTTCATGGTTTGTTTTGAGGCAAGTACAATACCAGTGCCTTCCTTGTATTAATGACATTGGGAATGGCTTTTAAAAACATAGTGGGCCAATCATGGTGGAGAGTGTTATCTTGTAACTCATTTAAGTGGTATGGTATATTGGTAAAATATTTTAGCTGAGTTCACAATACACTAAAATAATGCAGTTATTCTAATTTAAAAAAAACAATGACTTAAATGCAAGATATCTAATTATAATCGTAAATAAGGTTAGTTTTAATTTTAAAATATTTACCAGTTTTTAAATACCATTATAGAATACTGCATTTTGCTGCTTGATAAACTAGCCATATTTTTCCAAGTGTTACCTAACCTACCAGCTTAAAATGAATACTTGTTTTACTTGTTGAATGACAAGTCTACCAATAAAGATTTGATATCTAAGACAAGTTTCTTAAAATTATTTTTATTACAATAGTTTATTTACAAAAAGAAACATTTTTTCAACGAAACAAATAAGGATGTGACTACTAAATCAGCTATTATTATTATTATTATTATTATTATTATTATTATTATTCCTGGCTGCCTGCTTTCCACACTAATCGAATGGGAAGTTCATACCCCACTCTTACCTGCATGGTTACCTCAAAATCTGCACTCAACCAAAGAGGTTATGGGTCTGGTCCCTGCCTCTAGTTAACATCAATCCTGTGTACACTGTGTCTCTCCAGAGTCCCCTTTGTTCCCAAAGACCCTGAGCCAGGATCCAAACAGCTCCTTTCAACATACCGGGTAACCCGGAGAGCAAATTAGACTTCAAGCATATTTTTAAATGGTAAAGGATGGTCAGTTCTGACTTTTCTATGTAACTGTTATGGCTTTTATCTCAATGGCAATACTAATTACATTCACTCATATTCTGCTTTCTTTTTAAAAATAAATCAGTTCCAAACAATTCATCAATGATTATATGTAAGCAGCCTCTACCTAAGTCTGGAGATGTGAGGGCAATACTGGTAAAATATATCTGGGCAGTGATGTGGGCTCTAAGAAAGAAGATGGGACCTAGACATGAGAACCCTGGTGAAACTCCAGAGTGGGGCCAGTTGCCTCAGCAGTAATTGGACTCAGCAGTCAGGCTTCAGATGCTAGAATAGGAATAATCTTTCCAATGGAGACAAGTGAACTCAAAGTGGAAGCAAATGTTGAAAGGTAGACCACTTGGCCATTTTATTTTCTCCCTCCAAATATTTAGCAAGAATCTAGATGGTTCTGAGATTAATGTTGTATTAGAACCGTGCCCAGGAAGACACAGTTTGTGTAGATTGAACCATCCTATGGGGTATTCACACCCCAAGGGAGAGAATCGTGTTAACTCAAATAACACCCCAATCAGAAGCACTGGTAAGGTAGATACCTGGTTTGGAAGACGGACAGAGTCTTTTTATTATTCTTTCCTATGCTGCTGTTCTGCCCTAAATAAATGAATATGCTAGTTTAGAGTTTACCAGTTTCATTGGCCTTTCAAATATACTCCTCACTGTTGCAAGTGGCCCCAGAGTGCTCAGTATTCCAGAGAACTTCATAAAAATAAATCCCCCGGGAAAAGAACATCTGGGCTCACATTGGCAGCATTTAAGAGTTTCCACCCAGGCTGTAGCTCTGTGGCATGGCTCAAGCCGGCGCATAGGTGGCTCTGGGTCCATCCCCCAGTACAGCAAAACAGAGAGAGACAAACACCACCTCCCCTTTCCCGTTTTCCACTTGTGGCCTTACTTACTTTTCAAATGGTGTGTGTGTGTGTGTGTGTGTGTGTGTGTGTGTGTGTGTGTGTGTGTGTGTGTGTTGGCAGGGAGGGTAATTTTAGAAAAACTTTACAAACATGTAATAGCCGAAGGCTCAATGGCTAATGTGTGGCTACATTTAGCAATTATTTTTAGATAGCATGGTAATTTGCAAGAACTTGTCTGTGCAAAGTCTTCAATTCATGTGGTTTGAAGTTTTTAAAAGTTCTTTTCTCAAGAGAACTCAGACTTCTCAATCGATGCCTCATCATAGCCTATTATTCTGGAGGATCTTGGGAGGAAGGAAGCCAATGTCGTTTTCCCAGGAATATTGTTTTCAAGAGTTCACCCCCTTTGAAAAGTGAATTATGTTGCAGATACCCAAAAGCTTTTGTAGTAGCCTTCCTAGTGTGGTAGCATTGTCTAATCCAGGAGAACAATGTTTCATTCTCTTAGGGAAATGCTTTAGGGCTTGAGGCACGGATTTCAAGGATGTATTGAAAAGGACGTCAGTCAGATTCTTTTACTACAGAGGCTATAGAAATCTGATAAAACTGAATTAAAGGAAGGCATGCAAAAGATTGTAAAACACAGCTGAATTTAGGCACAGTCATTTGCTTCAGCCATCCTCATCAAAGTGAAGTGTGGGCAGGAAAAGCATTGCTCTTAGTTTTATTCTGCAGTAAGCACCCTTCAGGTCATAGCCAGGTCTGCTGGGCACTGAACAAAGCATCAATGCCCTAAGTTGGGAAACTGAGGCCCAAGACAAGGGTTGGATCACTCACAAAGCCCTCCTCTACACTTGAATTCTGAGCTAAACTCTAAGTCCTTACCATCGTTAGAATCTGTTTCTATTTGGTGTCACATAAGTTCCTCTGGCTATTGTACTATTTAAGGGTTATCACATCATACTTCTAATTATTCCCACTGCCAGCTTGTTGATGGTAAGCTATGATTTTCAGAAGACTGTTTTGTGCCCATATGTAAGGTTATACATTGAGAATGGGCTGTACCAAGTGAAGCTAAGATCCTTAATGAAAGGTTAACCAACTATTACCAGGCACAACAAGTTTTGTAAAAATTTCTTAAACTTTTGTTAAAACTCAAGTTTTCTAGTTAAAACATTACTGTTTTGAATGTCAGTACATGAGTGGCTGGAGAGATGGCCCAATGGTTAAGAGCTATTGCCATGCGTCCACGAAGACCTGAGTTTGGATCTCCAGGACCCAAATAACAAGCTTGGTGAGGTCTGATGGTTGCTCTAACCCCCAAGAGCTGGAGGAAAGATCCACAGGACATTCCTGAAGCTTGCTCAGCTCTAGGTTCAGGGAGAGACTCTGAGTCAAATCAATAAGGCACAGAGTGATTGAGGGCTTCCAGTGTCCTCATCTGGTCTCCACACACCTGCACATGGGCATGTGCATACACACACACATGCACACACACACACACACACACACACACACACACACACACACACACACATACAGTGTCTAAATTCATTAATTGGCTATGCATTTAAAATGTGTCTATGCTGCTTATTTAATCATGATTTAGATTTTCTCAGTATTTAAGTTCTATTTGAAATTGAAACACGTGCAAAAGTGGCTAAAAAAAAATATTATGGAAACTGTTGAGCTTCCTTAAGACCATGCAGGATTTGTATCTTGCATCTCTACCTCTATTACCCTTCTTCTAGCTCTCTTCTTTCCATCTTCCCTGGGATCTGAAATGTTCCACACGCAGGGCCTTGGCATACATGATACCCCTGGATCAGAAGCTCTGTATTCCCTGTTCAGCAGTTCATGCTATGCAGAAGTCACCATGCCCTTCCCCGGAAAGGCCTTCCACAACCCACCAGATGGGTGATGTCTTCTCACTTTTACAAACTCTGAGCCATATTCCTCATTCCCTTCTAGGTGAATTCAGGAGCATTTATTGGAGTGACTGACTTATTAGCGCCTTTCTCCTGCACTCCCGCCCCCCCCCCTTTCTCCCTTCAGTGTCATTTCCCACAGGTGTCATATCTGTCCCCGACATAAAATAAGTTCTCTACTGGCTTGTTGGATATATAAATGATTTAAGAAATTCTTCAAATGATATTGAGCAACCCAAGCACATTTTTCTTATATATCTGCCTGAGCTTGTGAAATGGTTTCTTATGAAAAACAACCCCCTCCAAAATCCCACTGCATGTTCTAATTAAACAGTTGCTTCCAACCACAGGGACTTCTGGAATGTCTCTTTACACCTACATATTTTTCTAAAAAGCTTTTGGAAGAGGCAGGTGCCACATGTTTCCTACAGGACTTAATAAATCCTGTTATCTCAATAAATTTGTATTTGTTTAAAAAATAAATTTAAAATCCATTGCTCCTACACACACAAATCAGACCTCCAGATTTTTCTAAGACCCATCTGACATTCTGTTGAGGTGGATGAATCCCTCAGATGAGGTGCCTAAGCAATATTTCTTCTGATTAAAAGAAAGATATATTATTCTATTTTTTTATTCTATTTCCGCTAGTGTGTTTTTTTTCAACTTTTTTTATTTGAATTAGAAACAGGGTTGTTTTACATGACAATCCCAGTTCCCTTCTCCATCCCCCTTCCCTCTCCCCATCCCCCCCCAACTAAAACCCTGTCTGTCACATATCCTTTCTGCTCCCCCTGGATGGTGAGGCCTTCCATAGGGTGTCATCAATGTCTATTGTATCCTTGGGGATAGGGCCTAGGTTCACCCCTGTGTGTCTTGGCTCAGGGAGTATGCCTCTATATGGAATGGGCTTTATTCTATGTTTTATTCAGTGGCTACACCATTTGTCTCTCTGCAAGCCATGCCTGATATTTCTATGGCAGTTTGTGAACACACCTTTAGACATGAGTTAAGTTGCACAAACAATGCTACCAACAATAGTCATGCCAGTCTCCTCCACATGTTGTGTAACCCTTTTTCATTTGTATTGTACATTGGCTAGAACTACAAATGAATTTCTAGTCAATGATTCAGAAACCAGAAGACAGGAAATCTTGTCTTCAGATAAAGAGACAAATCAACGCCACTAAAAGAAAAAAAAAATGTGGCTATAGCTGAAAACCAGGAATCAAAGTTTCACTGAAGTCATTCATGGACTGGACTTTACTGTGTACATTCCAAATAGGGCTATGTAACCTTTTGTGTTATTGGACTCAGGAATACTTGGCACAGGTTAACAATTTTTTAAAATGTGTCATTTTGTTTATATTCTTTGATAATATGTAAAACACACTGTGGGTCATCATGGGGGCATGATGACTATATTTTCTGATTTGTCCAACAAATGAATAAATTAACCCAACAATCATGGCATATGTCCACAATTATCATTATTGCATCATAAAAGTTCATTTTGCATGATGATATTGTGAAATATAAGTGGTTTTTCATCCCTAAATCCTAGCCACTAGTTCTGAGGCTCTTGGGACCTCTTGGCATGCTACAGAGGTCACTTATACTGTCTACCACTAGGAGCTTCAGTATGGGGGCTTCTCACTGTAAGGATTATGGCAGGATTGGAGGGTTGGGACAGTCAGCCTCATTCTCTGATCTTCAAGGGAAGGAGAGGGACTAAGAGGTTAACTGATCACCAGTGACCAATAATATAATCAATTGTGCATGTCTAAGCAATGTAGCCCCTAGGGGAAAAAAAGGACAGGACTCAGTGAGTTTCTGACAGATGACCATAGGGGGTGTCTGGAGGGGGTATATTCAATCCCTACTCTTACCCTACATTGTCTCTTCATCTGTACTTTATTCTATATCACTCACAATAAACCAGTTAACATGTTTCCCTGAGGCCTTGATTCACTCTAGAAAATTAACTGAACAAAAGGAAGGGAGGTAGGGATTCCAGTTTGTAGCTGATAGTTCTTAAGCTGGGTTAAAAAAATGACAACAACAAACAAACAAAACAAAGCATGCCATTTGTTTGGGACTGGCACCTGAAAGTTGGGGAGCTTGAGGACTGAGCACATAGCCTGTAGAACAGCAGTTCTCAACCTGTGGGTTGTGATCCCTTTGGGGTTCAAAAGACCCTTTCATGGGGGGTCACATATCAGGTATCCTGCATATCAGATGTTTATATTATGATTCAAAACAGTAGCAAAATTACAGTTAGGAAGTAGCAATGAAAATAATTTTATGATTGGGGTCACTACCGTATGAGGAACTGCATTAAAGGGTCACAGCATTAGGACGGTTGAGAAATACTGTTCTAGAATCTGATTCTATTTGTCTAGAATCTAGACTCCAGATAGTGGCAGAACTGACTCAGAGTAGAGGATGCCCAGCTATCACCCACTGTGAACTGGCTGGGTGCTGGCTGGTGGGAGAAATTCACACATCTTTTGCCCTCTCCTAAGTTTTATGTGTTGATTACTATTAAATAAGTGTATATGAGAAACTGAGATTGATTTTCCCACTATATCACACACATATGTAATACACAGAAAGATAGTCATACACACACACACACACACATACACACTACCTAGAAAAGTGTCTTTGTAACTCATAAAGGTCAAGTACAAAAAAGACACCGGCATGCAAAAGTTAGCAGGGCTGGGGGTACATATAGGGAGACCCGGAGGAAGAGCAAGTTCAGTGCCAGCTACGTAGCCAGATCCTGTCTCAAAAGCAAACAAACAAACAGACCTTATGAAGCACATAATAAAAACTTCTCCCCATATGAATGTAAGTTGGACATATGAGTACTGTCTATGCTATGACTTCCCTAAACCAAAGCCTGTTTCTGGGGCCCACTGGCATGCTCATCCACACAGGTACTGGTGTACTTGTATCTCAATGCTGCTATCAGTCCCTTTACTCACAAATGGGACATGCAAGGCCCTGGTGCTCAATGCCCAGGGCCGAATCGTCTCTGGATTTTTATAGCACCTTTGTTTACTGCAGTATACCTACAAACACTCTCGCATTCCTGATGTCATTACACAAAGAAGTCATGGAGGGCCAGCATTCTCCAGCAACATCAACCCCTGACAAATACCAGCAATGGTTCTACCACAAAAGGAAACAGCAGAAATGAATCATTTGGGAGACTTGCTAAGAAATAAGTAACCTTAACTCAATTTAATAAAATAATAATAATAATAATAATAATAATAATAATAATAATAATAATGGGGTACTTGAATATTCCTTTACATCCTCTGGGCTGAACTAGTTTAGACTGATTTATGGAGGCAGGCAGGGAAGGGTGTCCAACCTGCCAGTGTGTGTCCAAACAGCTGTAAGATATCTTAGTTTTAGAAAAAATTTACATTTTTATCTGGCAGCCAATGCCAGCATTTTCTCATCAAGTTATTTTTTCTTTAAAGATGATTTTGCCTGAAGATCCTCCTTAAGTCAATTTTTTTTTTACAATCAAGCCAACATTCCATATTTGTTGCACTTGTCAACATTCCATGTTCACTGCACTTTAGAATATGCTCGTGGGCCACACTGTCTTCTACACACCAAGAAGCCATTCTGCTTTCTTTATTACGAAGGAGTCTGGAGAGTATACCTGTTCATAGACTGGCTTTCTCATACTTCCTTGTATTCACCCTGTCTAATAAGCTGAACGACACGGAAAACGTCACACACACAATAACAACACAAAACCTCCCTAGCAGGTTGCTTTTGGTCCTGAGCCATTTTGCCTTGTACTGTATTATGACTGAGATGACCTGCTACACCAGAAAGCCCAAATTAAGGACCAGATAATGGAGGTAAACCCAGACCAGAAAGCCTTTGCTTGAGTTCCTTGTGTTAAGCAAATCCAGCTTGTCAAAGGCATTCAGAATTAGCCTGTTTCTTGAAGCTGGACCCAATGAACACAGACACCTAAGAACAACTTTATTACATCAGGCTGGCTGGAAGATAGCAGGGACTCTTAGGCCTGCCATTAAGATACCACGTAAAAATAGATTCAGAAGCGTTAACTTCTAGATATCAACACTAGCACTCAAAATGGCCATTGCACTGGGTTGCAGGCTCACTAGCACAGAAAATACAGCCAAGATGCCTAAAGGCATAGCAAGTTCAATATTTGATATATTTCTCTCTTTTGCTAAATATAGTAAAATGTTTGGCTCTTCTAATCACTACAGTTAAAGATCAGTGATGCCAAGAGGACCAAGAACACAGCAATAATTGTCAGGAAACCCAGAACAGGAACCCAGTGTTTATCCTGTTCTTGGTAGACATGGCCAGATTATTGTTTAGAAAACTTTGAACAGGGTCACTTACGTAGCTTACCCAAGCTTTCAAAATCTAAATTGAAAGATGGAATTTTTCTTTGTTACAGAAAAGACAGTTTGAAGACTTATTCTTGGTCAGTAACAACAGTTCCACTTGTGCCTTTCTGAGAACAGTGAATGCTGCTACTCATAACTGAAGTACAGTTATATTGGATTAGGAAGCCCACTGTTTCCCAGAACTCAATACCTATGATGGCATGCACAGGAATTAGTCTAAGGATTATTGGTTTTTTGTTTGTTTGTTTGTTTCTGATTAATTACCTTAGTTGAAGGAATAAAGATAAATGACAATCCATTTGATCTTATAGCAAAGAGTCACATATGTGTCTTGGTCTTTATATTTTTTTAAGAACCAAAGACCCTGGCTGCTACTATAGAATCTGACAATTGTTTCTGACTATTATGGCCAATTTGATAACATGTGCTTTAGGTGTTGTCTTTGGGTTTCTATAGCTGTGATGAAATACTGTGACCAAAAGCAACTTGAGGATGAAGGGGCTATTTGGCTTATATATCCTAAATCACAGTCCATTGAGGGAAGTCAAGGCAGGAACTCAAGCAAGGCAGGGGCCTGGAGGTAGGAGCTGATGCCATGGAAGAGTACTGCTTACTGGCTTGCTCTCAGCCTACTTTCTTATAGAACCTAGGACTACTAGCCCAGCAGTGGAACCACCCACAATGACCTAGCTGCCCCCTACCCACATCACTTAGAAAATGATCTAGAAGCTTGCCTATAGCCCCAACTTGTAGATGTATTTTCTCAATTGAGGTTCCCTCATCTCCGGTGACTCTAGCTGGTATTGAGATGACATAAAAACTAGGCAGGACAGATGTCTTAACACTAAAATAAGAACCATTATAGCATTTTACTGCTTTCATTGCTGTGCAATTCCAATGAGTTAACAGATGTGGAAAGCTGTTCAGACAGTGTTGGCACACAGTGGGTACCACTAGTGGTGGTTGTTACTGTGGCTTGTCTTATCTTCATCACTTTGGTGACACACAGTGCTATATTAAAAGTATGGCCTCTCAGTAGAGTTCTGAGTTAAATTCTGCTTCTGCACTGTTTAAACCCCTTGATTTGGGCACATCTGAGTCCCAATTCCTTCACTTTGGAAATGGGATACAATTCTAGACCTGACAACACTTTATAGAGGACCGAATACTCTGTAGAAGAAATCACTCCTGACACATAGCAACCATTAGACAGTGATTTTCAAAAGCAACATAGAAAAGTGCTTTCTAAATGTTATAATTTAGCTGCAAAAATTTTAGTTCACTGATGGGAAAATGAAATGGATTGAACACACCAGGATATTGAATTTAATTTCCTTACAATTTATTTCACATAGATCACATTTTGGGATTTTTTTCCTATTTGAACTTTAAATAAGAGTTCATGGAATTGTCAGGCAACTGGATTAAGAAATGTTCATCTTGTCCCTAGCTTTGTCCTGCAGTTTATTGGATAGTCTCTTTAAATCAATGGCATTGTCATCTCACATGTTAAGTAGAAGGCTGAAATGAAATGCTATTGGTATTAAAAGGAATGGCTTGGAATCCATCAGACTCATTGCAGACTTATAACCCTGTGCATTGTGTTACAAACACACACTAACCTATGGTGGTTGACTATAATTATAACTAATGATAGCTGAAGTCCAACATCTGTCTGCTAAAGTGATGATTACCTTGCCAATGTGAGGACTGGAGTCTTTTAGAGTCAGGTGATGCTGTGCTCCCGGCTTTGCTTCCCCAGTGGCAAACCATGCTATTTCAGGGGAGTTACTTGATAAAATATAAAATGCAGACAGCAGTGTCTACCTATTTGAGAACCTTTTAAGAGAATTAAATGAGGCTGTGAAAAGTGACTCCAAATAAGTGTGTGTTTTAGAAAGAGATGTATTATCATGGTAGGTGTTTGACTTTGTCCTAATAGACTGTAAACCCTTTTGAGGATGGGACCTTCTTTTTGAAAACTTGAATGTAGGACCAGAAAGATGGTTTTAGCAGGTCAGCACTTGCTGCTAAGCCTGCCCATCTGAATTCCATTCTTGGTTCCTACATGGTGGGAGAAGAGAACTGAGTCCTGTAAGTCTTGTTTACATGGGCTGTAAGTATGTTTACCTATAACCTCCCATTCACAAATAAATAAATAAAAGCAACAAAAACATGAATACAGCTAGCTCTTTGTACAGTGTCCAGTTACCAAAGGTGATGGGTAAATATATGCTCAAATAAAGGGCTAACATGAAAGGAAAATTAAAATAACAGCAATAATGAATGAAAGATGATTGAAGTGAAAACAGATATTGGCTAATTAAATAGAAACACTAGAAAGGAAATCTTTAAAAAATGGTAAATAAAAACCATTTTCTTCATAGGACTTCGAGGGGAGAGGTATTCTATAAAGGACAGAGAAAGTTATCACATTGGTGGTCATATAAAGAACATCTTGAAGTGGAATTATCGTGTGTGTGTGTGTGTGTGTGTGTGTGTGTGTGTATGTGTGTATGTGTGTGTTTGTGTGTGCATGCATTTTATTTTTTATTTTTATAGAAAGATGGTAATTACTTTGGGTCCCTGATTTCTATGAGTCCTCTCTGCTCTAGTTAAAATCAGAAGCATGTTGTATGAACCTCACTCCTAATTTCTGTCTGCTCCTCTACCCCATTCTGTGTCTCCCTTGCCAGTGTCTCCACCTTAAGAACTCAGGACTTTTTATGGCACATTCCAGTGAGACACATCCATAGATACACTTAGTATGTTATTCTTAAGTCAGCACTCACAAATCTGGCATGTACTGGAGACCTTCAGAACCAATTCTGACTTTATGCATCCATTACTTTTCATATATCCAAGGCCAAAGAGGCTTCAGAATTTGAAACTTAGAGTGTGAAGGATGATTATATAAGAAAACCATTACTGAAGGAGGGTCTGAGGAACACTGTTCCTGTCTGAGCTAGAAGGCCACAAATAGCACCAGTCGCTTATTTGGGATGAGGTAGTTTTCTCAAAGGTTCCTGTGGATTTGTGCCATGTGCACTGGGGCTGTTCCAGTGCCAATTGCCGCTTTCTTTGCTGGGGAGCAGACTTGATTGAAACTTGTTGTTAAACCCTGATGAACTTTCTGGGCACAACAGCCAGCTCATTTAAGTATCCGGTGCTAGCTTTGATGGGGCAACAAAAAGAAGCTTCTATGGAGAAAAGAGACACCAGTAGCAGAGACAGTGAGAACTGCAATAATTTGAGACAGGAGGAATAGAATATCTTCTAAAAAGAAACAAAATTTGGAGCATTGAGGTTGAAAACTAGGTACATTTAATGAAGGCTTTAACAGACACCCGAGTAGGGCAAAATGATCCCAGAATCAGTCACCAAAGGAGAAAATGATATGTAGGATAATTGGAAAAAATGATTCAAGAGATGAGGTAATTCTAGAGATAAATTAATTCTGTGAATGTAAGGATTACTTAGTCAAATGCTTCTGGAAACAACAACAACAACAAAAAACTCACAGTGGAAGTAATTTTACAGCATTCTGTTGTGGTTTGTTTATTGGTACATCTAAAAGTTATACCATGTGATAAATCTTACCTGCAAAGACAGTTAAGGACGTCAAAACTCAGATTGTCCTTGACATGCATGTACAGTGTTGGGAAAGGGAAGGGGGAACTGGAAAGGCCAGGATAAATGGTGCCCACCATTTTACGCATCCTGAGCTGTAAACTCTGACAACTTGACCATCCTGTAATGTGAACTCTATGTCCCTGTTACTTGATTAGGATCTGCCCACTTGGCCTCTTTCAAAGACTCGAACACCTTTAAACACACCGTTGAGCTTCCAAAAATGACATAGGCACCACATTCTATTTTTGGTTGCTACAGAGGTTCTGGAAATTTCAAGTTGTAACAAACACCATGACCTATAAACATAAGAACATGGGCTAGTGTATACAGGGTTCCAGGGTTACAGGCTGTAGGCTCCTGTTACTGTTTCAGGTGTCTGACTTACTGATTCAGACCAGGTCAGGTCATCTTTGTTGTGATGACCTTCAGTTAATATAGTAACTGATGTTCTTTCTAATTGTCAAAATAAGCTTAAGGTCAGTTTTTGAGGACTACTTTTATACTGGCCCAAGATGACCAATAGATACTTTTTGATGCAGAGGGAATGAGCTGATTTCCTACCCTTTCTAACCAGAGAACTCCCCATTCTCATTATCTCACTCATTTTATCTCACTCAGAGTTTACAGTTTCCATGAAGGAGTTATGAAAAATAAAGACATAATAATTTCATTATTTGTCAACATGCAGCTTGTCAACTGAATGACAAAATACTTATAATGATACTTTGCACACTATGTAACTACACAGACTGTGTTATATATTATTTAGCAATTATATGCAATTTAATTGATAAAATTAATTTCATAAGAAATTATATGAATATAGCTTAACAAATAAACTATTTCACTTATTTTCTCTTCTCATTTAACTTTTAAAGGGGCAAGTTTATGTTGTGTTCTTCAGAATATATTCACTTGTTATAACAGAGTCATTTGAAGGAGAAATAATAATGTACCATCCTGAATATTGATGCAATATTTGATGACATTCCTCTTTAAAGAATTCAAACTTCATGAAAAAGGTCAAGATGAAGGCTTGTTAAGCAGTTTACAAATCTTGCTTCTGGACCATTTTCTCACTTTTTTTCAGTGTATTTAGAAATTTCTTTTGACTCTAAGTTTCATCCCACACAGTAACTACATACAACTTAAACTACTTTGAAGTTAGAGTAAGAGATTCCATGACACTGGTTTTAATTGATATTTGTGTTTTGCTGAAAAAACAATGTACTTATCATATTGCAAAGGGTTATGAATGGCACCTGCTAATTTCTAGGCTAAGAAAGCATCTCTAATTTCACAGCTTCTAAGGAGATATGGAGCTTTATTTCTGATTACACTTATCTCTACCCACTGCTCTGGTGGTTATATTAATTTGTCCTAAGAGAAACTAACACTGGGATAAAAATGTAAAACCCATAAACAATGGAGGAGGTAGACAAGAGGTCTATTAAGACAGTGTCTATACTCACAAAGACAAATTGCAACTGAAATGTTCTAATGCTGCCTCACTTACATGATAGCCATTAACACAGATCTCTGTGTCTTTCATCTGTTTGATGTGTTCTAATTGCTTGCCTCAGACTATAAAGAGCTATGAAATTCAGGGATTATTGCAAGGTACCCATGGAGATGGATGCCTCTAAAATTGCAATGGTTTTCACGTGCAAAGAGCCAATATAGACTCTAATTTTATTTTTGATTTATATAGCCAGTTACACTTATAAATGCCCTCTCCACAGGAAAGGAATTTTAACATTTGAATGCTAGGAATGTTAATATCCCTGTTCATACACCGGTCTCTTGGACTGACAGAAAGTGCCTCTTGGTTCTCAAAAAGTCTAAAATATGTTTATCCCTTAACAACTGGTGAGATTCACTTAGGACACAGTTAAATGGGTGCTCACATTTGCCTGAAATGAGCAATATGTGTAACCAGGCACTGATCCTGTACCCCTGAAATTGCTGTCATCCCCCACATCTCACAAACGAACAGAATGGATGATTCGGGTTTTCATGAATATTTCACAGTGTCTCACTTCCGAAAAATTTGAGTAATCAATTAAAGACCATGAGTAGAATATGGAAGCAACCTAAGAAAATCACTGAACTTTTAAGAGTATAACACGCTGGTGCTTAATAAAAAAAACCTTCTTTGTAAACAACTTTAATGTCTTGATTGCTAATTCTGAAAGCATGCTGACTTTAGCCCAGCTTTAAAACTACATACCTCTACTCGTTAGAAAGAGCAGACCTTTGCCACATGCCACCTCTACTACCTTCCAAAGGCATATGCAAATCTATCACCTACATCCCAAGAAAATGTGGGAAGCACATTTGCCAACACAGTAAACATCTATCAAAAATACGTTTTGTTTATACACATTCATACATTCAGGCCAACCAAGCCTGAGGTGTAAAGTGTAATAGACCTACAAATACACCTTAGCAGAGTAGAAGCTCCAAGGGTACATGGACTTTGTCCTGCTCACATAGTATGTTGTTCTAGTTCATGATGAAACTTAACTCACAATGATGAAAAGATGCATGAGCAGATGAAGGATGAACACAGCTAGCCAAGGCCATGCCTTATAATGTGAACTGAGCACTGAAACCTTGTGATAATGGTGACCACAACCAAAGGCTCATGCATGCCAGGCAGGTTCTCAGGGGCAGGATGAGTTCTTTTCCCCAGTGTATTAGTACTGAATGGTGTAAAGAATCTTATAAAAGAGTTCAAACATGCTATTTATAGCAGGAGATACTTCCCTAAAAACATGAAGACAGTGAGATGCTTTTTCTTCCAAGGCTTATGCTTTCCACAGACTCAGTTTTCTTCTTTAGATTGATCTTCTTTAGTCAACAAAGGGAA
This sequence comes from Cricetulus griseus, assembly GCF_003668045.3. Taxonomy (NCBI): domain Eukaryota; kingdom Metazoa; phylum Chordata; class Mammalia; order Rodentia; family Cricetidae; genus Cricetulus; species Cricetulus griseus. The sequence continues at coordinate 40,886,244 of NW_023276807.1, forward strand.
ACTGTTTGACACGTGCACTGGTACAAGGCTGTTGATTATTTTTGAACTCAGTTTGAACTTATTTAGCTCCAAAGTAGAACTAATCATTCTTAATCCAGGGTAAATCTTCAATGCCCAAACACAGGGGTCTGCTGACATTGCACATAGAATGTCAAGTTAGCAGCTATTAGTTTCCCAATGATACATATGATCTCTTAAGTTACAGCAGATGTCAATTTTAAAAGTAAATAGAACTGATAAAGCATTTACATGCAGGTGGCTTAATTTTTCCTATTGCTTTGTCTTATAACATCATAATTGGCTATCTAAACATCAGTCAAGGCCCCATCTATTTTCTTTGGTTCTTTGGTCCTTATTTGGAATTTTTCAGAGCTTGAACTAGATTTTTTTAAGTAGGGATAAGCAGTATACGGATGTAGTTCAGTTGGGAGATTGCTTGCCTAGCTTGCAACAAGCCCTGGGTTCGAGCCCTAACAGCCCATAAAACTGAGTGTGGTGGAAAAGGCCAGTAATCCCAGCACTTGGGGGGAATGAAAATAGATGAACCAAAAATTCAAGGTTATCCTTGGCTACAGAGAGACTGAATGACTAGCCTGGGATATATGAGACTCTGCCTCAAAAACAAACAAACAAAACAAAACAAAAAACAGGAAAAATAGTACAGATAAGCAAAAAAAAAATCAAGGAAAGAAAAGTTAAAAAAGTATTTCAGTATATATAAAACTAATTATCAACATCTTAGATTTTGATCTCTTCTTTTTATTGTTGCACTATTTGATGTCTTGAGGGGGAAATCAATATTTGCTTCTAAACAAATTATTTTCATAGAACCCATGAAAACTATAGAAAGAATGATTAAATGCAAATTGCAACATTTTCTTTTAGCTTACCTATAGTACCCACAAATAGATAGTCTTGAAAAACACTGAGAGCACAGGGTTTGGAACATCAAGGATCCAAGTTTGAGTCCCATTCTCCCCATATATGTGACCCTGTGCAAGTTGTCAAACATTTCTGAGGCCATTCCCTCTTATGTAAGATGAGAATAATCCCTCGGTGGGAATGTTTTTGTGAATAGTCAATGAGAGATGCTTGAAGAATTTGGCCTGCTACCTGATGCAGCGTCCAATGAATGAGCAACTATAAGGATGTTTAACGCTGTTTGGCCTCCCTGACTAAACCTGAAGAGCACAAACTCTAGTACCACATGAGCTGAAGACTAAGTTTTAGATCAGCCCAAGAAAAATGGAATTAAGCAGATAAATCAACTACAAAATGAGCATAGGCATTTGTAAGCAAGTTCTTTAGGCTTAGAGTCTAGCTTCCCTTAACATGATTGATCTCAGTTCTTTGAAAGCAGCGCTTGTGTACATTCTATCCCAATGTTGGTTTTTGTTTGTGGCCTTTCATTTGTGCATTGGAAGAATAGTGGGCCTTGCTGAGAACAATCCAGTTAGGACCAGAAGATATGGAGATAAACAACCCAACTGCTAGATTAGTTTCTTTAAACTTTACAGTAGATTATAGCAATCTAAGAATGAACCTAGTATGTTTTATAACAAGTATTATTTATTTGTAGAAATGCATTTTTATTTGTTCTGTGTAATTGGCTTATAGTCTTTTGTTCTGAATCTGGCCAAACTTAATTATGTATCAAGAGTTTCCCACTGCCCCGTGATTACAGGGGCAGTCAGTTTTTAACCCTAATATGACTTTAGTGATTGGTTGGTAGCCAGTCTTGACAGAATAAATCCCCATTATACACTCACTTTACAAACATCTCATTCTATTCTAATGGTAAGCCTCAAAGGTGATGGCCTTCATCCATAAGTAGGGGGCAGAGCACTAGAGCAGGCCAAGAACCTGTCCACATACACTGAGTTAACAATCACAGAGTTGGAAAGAGTCCCAAGTTCCTGTGACTACAATGCCCTTGTATTCATCCCCACAACACACCAAGCCTCATTTACATTTTTATTCCTACATTCATACCCACCAGGCAACCTCCCATGCTCTTTCCACACCCTGCTCACCAGCATACAGGGTCCACTTCATCCAAACCTTGCCTTTGCCTTGTACTTGCCTGAAGTGATCCAGGTGAGATCAGCCATACTCTATGTGTGCCCTCTGAATTCTTGGTCACTTCTCTCTGATGACTGTCCATGAAACTGTGACAGTTCCCAAGTGCAGAACTCTAGTAACCACTGAACTCACACAGCCAGGAGAACAGGGGTTTCTAGGTACCTATCTTCCAAGTAAATTCACTCTTATATAATGGCAGAAGCACTGGGTAACACGCTTCCCTCCTTCCCTTTCTCCCTTTCTTCCTCCCCTCCATCCCTCTGTCCCTACCTCCCTAGCTATCTTCCACCTTTACTTACATTTATTTATTGTATGCACATGTATTTGTGAGTGCACAAATATATATTGGTGCGTGTGTACTCCTATATCACATTTGGGAGGTCAGAGAACAACACTTAGGAGTCAGTCAGTTCTGTCCTTCCACCATGGGGATCCTAGGGACCAAATTCAAGCCATCAGTCTTGGCAGCAAGTGCCTTTACTGCCCCCACATTTTTGTGAGGGGAGGACAGAGTCTTGCTATGAAGCCCAGGCTGGGCTTGAATTTGTGACCTTCCTGTCCTGACTCCTCCCAGATGTTGTCATTCCAGGCCTGCACTACCACATTCTGCCTCTGCTAACATTTCTTTAGGATTTTCTATATATCAGTCTCAGATGCACACTATTAGAGCATGTACTCCAGTTAATCTTCACCCAACTTTTTGAAATCATTTATTGTTTAAATCTTTTTTTATATTTTTTCCAAGAAGCCTAACTTACAATATCAACTTCAGTGAAAAACAAAAACAAATGAGTTTATCTAACCCCTAACAACTAAATAACTAAAATTGGCTAGTATGCTGATTTTTCTTAATGCTCATTATTACTTCCCACCAATTGCATTTATTAGTCAATATAGTTTTAAAACAAAGAAAGAGTCCTATCACTAACTTTAAAATCATATAGGGAAAATGGGAAAAATGGTGGTGTCAACTAGAACATTTGACTAAAGTAAACTGAACAATTATATTAAATGACAAGCTGCATTTACATAATTATTTGCATATACATGTAACAATAATAATTAAAGAAAGAGATGCCATGGATTTGAGAGGGAGATGGGAAGGAACACAGGAAGAGTTAGAACGAGGAGAAGGAGGGGAGGACATTATGTAATTTTATATTAATTAAATAAAAAATTAAAATATAAGGTACTGCAAACAATGTGAATCACTTTTAAAGAGGAACTCAAACAGTTTCTGTAGAGCTGTGGTTCTGGCCTTCCTAATGCTGCAACCCTAATATAGTTTGTCATGTTGTGGTAACCCCCAGCCATAAAATTATTTGGTTGCTACTTCACTACTGTAATTTTACTACTATAATGAATTGTAATGTAAATATATGATATGCAAGATATTCAATATTCATGACCCTCAGGTTGAGAACCACTGCTTTCAAGTCCTGTATTGATCAAGCATGTATCAATGGAGTAAAATATCTTTCACAGAGACAGTTGGGTCAAGCTACAAGTGGTCACCAGCCTGTGCCTGTTCCCTTCATGTAGGCAACATCAGAGATCTCATTGGCCCCACAATTTGCCTTACTTCTTCCTGATAGCTGAAGTATTCCCAGCTGCTTACTGGATGCCTTTATCAAGACATTTCCAGCAGGCATGTTAAGTCCTGCATTTTAAACTCTCACTCCTTCCCACTTTCATAGACAGTATCATGATCCCTCCTGTTACCTCTTACCCACAAATCTTTTCTTTCAAAACAACAACAACAACAAAAAGTAATTACAATCTCCATGACTGTGCCTTCCATCTAGTCTCTCGTTAAATTTGCACCCAGAACTTAGGATCTCTCTCATTCTCTACTTTCCTTTATTGGTTATCTTTTTGCAGAGTTGGGAATTGAACCCAGGGACTTGAAGCCAGACCCTCAGTGCATGCATTCTGCCACAGAGGTCCATCCTCAATAACTTCCCTTTACTGAGAAGTTTTCAATAGAATCAGAAAGGGCATGGCCAGCTAACTTGTATTAGCACAACAATTGAGACACTAGCTTTAAATGTCTCAAAAGAGGGAATGAAAGAACCTATTTCATATGGACATGTCCATCTGCCAGAAAGAACAATTCCTTGATATCTTTGTTTACTTAGAAGTATGAACTCATGATACTGATACGTTTGTTGAGCGAAAATGTAGGTAACAGTTTTAAAATCGTTAATTTATTTCCCAAGAATACGTAGTGACCAATGAATTCTCTGATCAATTGAAAGTAGTGTTTCCCAATGCCAGTCATTCAAGAAGTTATCCTATCATATTAGCCAGATAAAATATTCTCCCTTGTTCTGGGATGCATCAACTAGAATATATGTAGATTTCTTGGAAATTATCTACTTTTATTTAGAAATGGGAACACCTGAATTTCAAATCAATGCTCTTCTTAGCTCTTTCTGAACTTGAAAACTTTTTTGGTTAGATGACTCAATGGATGGCACACATTCCATTTGCCAAAGTCCTTTTGGGTCCTGGTCATTAAGCTCCTGTCCTTCTTCCCTGCAGGCATTTTCTGTACTCTGGGTTTCCAGGACCTCTGCTCACAGGCTGGGTTAGCAGAGTGCAACAAATGACAAAGGAGTCTGGGAACCAGGCAGTTCAGGGCTAGAAGATTCTGTAGGGAACAAGTTGATGATCCTAATCTTTGCATTCCTGACTGTTAAAAAAATAAATAGCAAAGCCCCAAAGGGAGGAAACAGGGTTTTGAGGCCATGTTTTTCTAATTTCTTTCAAAGGAAGAAAAAATTGAGGGTTTCAAATGATTATGATGTAATACTGCATCGCATGATAACCTACAGCTCAAGTCAAATGATCGTGGTTATTATGAGGCACTGAAGGGACACTGGGTCAAAAGGACGGTGACTTTCCAAATGACACCAGGTTATTTATGACTTTGATTATCATTTGCTTTTATTAAATGAGGTTGGTTGTATCTTCTGTCCTGATAATAAATCTAAAAATTAATTTAAAAAGTAATCTGAATACTTTACACACTGTAGAAGGAGGGCTTTGTTTAATTTAAGGGAAAATGTCATCAGTTATGTTAGTTTTATAGAATTAAAGCTCTGATAGAAAGGAAGCCAATGATATAATCAGATTTCAAAACTCATCCAAAAAGATGTGTTTCCATGTGAAGTAAGAGAATTCAGGATATACCTTCAGTATGTAAGGTAATGAGGTAAGAAAACTTTTCCCCCTAACTAGGTACATTTAAAAGAGATGACTATCATTTCTTCAGTAAAGCAGATGACTAACCTCTCCCCTGTTTTTTTTCTTAATTCTCAAATATCACTACCATGAGGCTAGGTTGTTCTGGAGATTAACTTGAGGGGGAAGTTGATAGTGTGTTAAATGAGCCAAGTTATTTTTCTATTGTGTAAGGACTTCCTTTGTTCAAGATACCTTGAAGACTTCAAAGGATTTCTTAGGCATTAGCTTAGTGTTTTACATAAAAAGGACACCAATCCAATGCAGAAATCCCCTAATAAAAAGAACATCTACAGATATATGGACCATATTAATTTTCTCATGGCGAAAGTTGAATGGAATCAGTTTTTGATCTTAAGACTTTCACATATATTATATTTACAGATATATAAACCTATAGGTCTATAATCTAGTATCCATCCTTCATTTACTTTTGGCCAAGGCCATGATGGAGTAATCAGTGAAAACACTGTTGTTTTCTCATGGAATTTACTTTCATACATTAGAAATTCATAGGAAAAAATCACTAAAATGGCATAAGTATGCAATGTGAAAAGTGGAAGGAGCAAGAAAACAGATGATGCTGTTAAATCTTTCTCTGGCAAAAAGATCACAAAAGTCTTTCTCTGAGTCACATGTCTTCAGAAGTACCTATTCTTGGTATGTTTGCAATTTGCAGACCCTGTATAAGTTAACACACTAAAGCTCTTGGGATAGATAGTAGCTAGCACAGGGCAAGCACTGGTTTGCTATTTTCCCCATCCTTTGGATTGATCAGGTTGGATCATTTTCAGATATTTTCTGCATCGTGGCTGGAGAGATGTCTCTGTGCTAACAGCACTTCCTGTTCTTGCTGATGACCCAGATTTGAAGCCCAGCACTGACACCCTGTAGCTCACAACTACCTGGAATTCCAGCTAAGGATGGATTAGACGGTTTATGTCTCTGCAGGCACTGGCACACATGAGCACGAATCCACACATATACACATAATTAAAAAATAAACCTTACACACATACATACATACATACATACATACACACACACACATTTTCTGTAGCTTATCAAATGCTAAGTATTCAAGCTTTCATTTTCTTGAGTCTACTTGGAAGCTGTTAGTTTGATTGCTTATATAAGGTCTTCCAGGTTTTACGGGGTTTCAACTTAAAAAGATCTCCTTAAATTGACATCATTTCCTAGCTTAAGCTCTCTAATTATACTCCAAAGTATAAGAAGAAATATCCTAAAATTTGTAGTGTTTAAATTATCTTCCTTATGCTAGTTTAAATAGAAGGCAAATTCAAATTTGTTCATGTTGATCTTGTTTTCTCTGAGGGTGTGAATATAACCAGACGCCTTAGAAGGAATAGAAATCACATTTCCTTGTCTGAATTATTCATGACACCCAGAGTTACATTTGAGCTTTACCCAGGTCCTGGCGGTATTCCTGTGTTATGAAATTGTTGAAGCATGGGGTCTTTCTTCAGGAAGACTATATTTTGCTTTAAAAAGAAAATAATAGTTTTTCCTAAAGTTTTCATCTCCTCTGTTTTATAATTTCAAAAAGTTAAGAAATGTTTCTTATTAACTTAAAAAAAAATATCTGGGCAGAAACAGGCTTTTAAAATCACATGTCAGCATTAGTGGAGCCTAGAGGAAGATCTGATCACTATGGGCCATTTATTCATTCAGTGAATGGTGACTAAAGACTTAGTGGGACAACCTGTTTCCTGAATGCCTTCGGTGTCTCAGCTGCCGTTTCAAAGCTCCTTGAGTTTTGCTTGTCACTTTTGTTCTGCCCAAGCACTGTTGTTACCTTTGTTTCTTTTTGACATTAGGTACTCACATGACTTTCCTTTACCTAAAATTGTCTAACCTAGCACACAAAATTGATTGGCTATAACATTTTCATTTTGACCACCATATTATATAAATTTCTAGATCTATCTGGATGTGGTAACAAATGTCTGTATCCCTAGTACTCAGGAGGCAGAGGCAGGAGGATTGGGGATTTGAAGACAGCCTGGGTTACCTAGTAAGACCTCTCTTAAGAATAAAAACAACGGAATCAGAGAGATGGCTCAGTGTTCAAGAGCAATTGATGCTCTAGCTGAGGACCCATGTTAGTTATCTTCCGGCACCTATGTGATGGCCCACAACCTTCTGTAGCTCCCAAGTCCCAGGGTATCTGATACTCCCTTCTAGACTTCATGGGGTACTGCATGATGTCACTTACAGACTAAATGCAGGGAAAACACTTATATGCATAAAATAAAATTAAATAAGTCTTTAAGAACAATAACAAAGAAAATCTAGATCTAGCTAGTAAGGGACAAGTTCTTTCAAAAGGTGTTTACTCTCAACGTATAAAACACTATTTATGTCAGCAATAATATAGCTGAAAGATTATGTTCACTTGTTTCAGAACACAAGAATAGTTGCAGTTATTGTTATCTAGTCCCTTTTCCTCTATTAACTTTAGCACAAAAGACAAATATGATGAGGTAGGAGGGCATCTTGATAAGCCACAAAAAGTCAGCCCCCTTTTCAGCATCCAATGTGGGCTTCTAATGAGTTGTTGTGTGTTTTGTTTTGTTTTCCCAGTTGTATCAAGTATGGCCAAAGGGTGTAAAATATTCAATATCCCTATAAGGTCAGAAGAAGATAAGCCTAGTTAATAGTGGAGAAAGATTCCCCATAGTCAAATGCTTTGGCACATTTCCATCTACAGGGATGACAACCCACGACAGTCACTTCCTTGGAGGTCTAAATGCTGCTACTTCCTAGAACAGAAGTAGGTCCAGGGACTTTGTAGAGGATGATAGAATGAACACTCAAACAAAAGCATTTTCTCTACTGTGGCCAGAACGTATGTATGTATTTTTGTTTGTTTGTTTTCTATGCACTTAAAAACTTTACTAGAGTACTACTGGCACTTGTACTTCCTGTTTGGGATTTTCTACATGTCGATAATCTTGATCCAAAGCCCGTTTTTGCTGTAGTTTGTCTTTGTGACTGATTCTTACAAACACCTTAGCCTCTAAAAGATGCCACATTGAGAAGACTGTGGAGGGGACATGGAATTGGAGACATTTATGCTGCCCCGTTCTCAACTATAACCACTCCGGAAAAAAAAAAAATGAGTAGGAAGGAATCTGAAGTGTTCTTTCCACATTGGTTGACCTAGACTCACCTTGATAACCTGTAAGAATGTTAGCTCGAACTTAAGCCTGTTAAATTCTGCTTAATTAATACTGCATAAAATTATATCCTTAAGACAAAGGATATGGCTCATTATATGTAAGTCCTTTATAATATTAGCCCTCCTTTGTGAACATTTCTCAAAGGAAAAGTAGAGAAGCTGAATGTCTATGCTGAATAAAAACATCCAAAACCAAGAAACCAGGCAAGTGTGCATTTTAAAAGTTGCTCAAAATTTCAAGGAAGCCTCTTCCTTATTTGATTTTCCTTTATTTACCATATATTCATAAAAAGAACTTAAGAACTATTTTGAAGGGAATGGGGTATTTTGAGAAGGCTCTTGTTTAGGTTTTGGAAGCATGACAGCCTTTTGAATTTTTCTAAATAAAACCTTTCAGAGAGCAAGCAAAAGCAATGCTAGACCTACATATACCTGACTCATACAGTGACAAATTTTTGGCCAAATTTCCTATTTAATGAATTAGTACATTTTTTTTTTAAAGATTGGAAAGCATGACATCATTCTATGTAAGAATGTCGCAATGTATGTCCTCCCCAGCCCCGTCTCAGCCAGTACTCCATCCCCCATCCAACTATCATCACCTTGATTGAACTTGCACTGAATCAGGGCCATTTTTAGAGATGGACGGTTACAGAAGTATGCTCCTTTACCTAAATATGCAAGTCTTATCATTTCAGAAATGATTTATAGATACTTTGAAACAATATAATTCTCAACAGGGATAGTTTAGAATACGCATATCTGTACAGAGAAAGATTTATGTCCTTTTGTATAAAATTATCAAATGGAGTCATCTATTATAATTCTTTACTGCAAAATGCAAGGGTCATTCATTACACTACCAAATATTTTTATGAATAATGTAAACCTTCAAATGTTACTTAAATATAAAATACAGAGAATGGTGAGATGATGTTTCCTAAACTCCAATAACAATATGTGACTCAAGATAATTAAGTATTCTTTAAGATGAATATCAAGCTTCATCTATTGTTTAATTATTTCATGCTATACATTAACATCAGCTGCAAGATAGCTAACACAAGCCTTTAGAAACCAGCACAATCATGAGGAACTTCTACTTAACTCATTTTAATTAGAAGATTGAAGTATGAAGTAGCTATTAAAGTGACTAGAAATATGAATTTAAGTATTCCCCTGTATTTTCCTTTCTCACTTGAAACATCTGGCTATTTTGAGCTATCTAATCTGAGCTACTTTGTGTACAAGGCATTCATACCAAACTAATGACTACTTTAGCCTTGAACATGGGGATTGTACATAAAGGTCCTGATGCATCACTCCCATAGATGACAGCATTCCAGCAATTTCCCGACAAAATGGTAATTAGAATATTCTTAAAAATAATAATTACGCCATTATCTGAGGGAAAAGGTAAGTCTCCAATAAAACCAGGTCTACAGCTAGAATGACACCCCCCCACACACACCCCTAGGAGCTCACCTTAAGAGGAGGGGGTGGGGTATCAGTGATGGGCTGTTGAGGGGAGCCTGTCATCTTCAAGATTTATTTATGAAAATGAAAAGAAACTAGATGGCCACTAGATGCTGCATTCCAATTCCTTCTTCCCCCTTCACTCAAACACTCTTCTCTTTCTCAGTTCAACATGAAAAGCTGCTTCCTAAGTATCTTACATTATATTCGGCTTCCAGTCAAAAGTTGACTTAGAGCAAATCCCAAATAGGAATGCTCACTTATTGTCTCCTGAAATTTGTGTCAGTTTGTTTAAAAGTTACATTTAAAGATTTTTCTTTCAGAAAATGACTATTTAAAACAAGATATCCATCGTTTTCTGAAACTGTGATCCCAGGATGATAATTTCATATCTGAGAAATTGATGCCTCTTTTATTTTACTTTGTGTTTTTATGTTATGACTTTCTTTGATGAAAGACAGTACTAGGTCATGGCTATATTTACAGTAACTAATTGTGAAGCCAGAACTTATCAACATAATGCCTGAATGCTAGGTTCTAAATGCTGAACAAAGTGCTGTGGAATCAGAGACCAGGAAGACTGTGAAAACCTGTGAGCAGACACAAAAGCAAGATGATGCTGTGGACAGAGAGAGAGAGACATGGTTTGTTAGATGTGGTACAGAACACTTGGGGGGCGGGGGGCATCCTTGATGGGTTCTCCAGTGTAAATGAAAGTGACTGGTGCTGCTGGAGGAGTTAAAGGGAAAATCTACAGTGGAGGGTGTCAACATTTGCCAGGGTTTGGTAGTGTGTTTGGAAATGATAAAATATTTGACTTTGCCAATAGGAGAGTTGGAAGTAGCAGAAACTGAGTCTAAAACTAGACAAAAAACAATGAGAGAAGGGGTGACAGATGAAGACTGACTGAATCCCGTTCTTAACACAGATGAATTAACAGCTATTGGGTGCTGCACAGAAATGGTTTGGGGTTCTTCATCTTCCATAGGTGCCACCTTAAATGGCCAGCAATGTGGAAAAGCAGAGCCAGGGTAACGTGTGTGTGTGTGTGTGTGTGTGTGTGTGTGTGTGTGTGTGTGTGTGTGTGCCTATTTTCCTGTGAATTCACATGTTCTTGTCCCACATAAAGAAACCACAGAGGCAACAGGGCACACCACCCAGGTGTGCTGTAGGTATTTCTACAACCTGTTCTAAAAGTTACTCCAGGAGAAACTAATAGAGAATAATTTCCTGTCTCAGGTGTGTTCATAGTGTTAATGTAAGAACTCTTCCGGCAGTATCACAAAAAAGGGAATGAAACTGAAAGGGGCTCTTTTTTTTTTTTTTTTTTTTTTTTTTTAACCATTTGTTTTGTTCTCACTGAATCATTTACACAACTGAGAATTTTGGTCACCGAACTTGACTTAATGTTAAGTCTGTTCATTCACTTTTCCTTGAAAACTAAACTAAGTGAAGTTCAATCATCTCAGCATTTTATCCCATAGGACATTTGGCAGCCAGAGTCATGCTTGCATGCATCCATAACCAATATGTGTTCACGTTTCTCCACATAGGTGATTCTTAGCCTAAATCTTTATATCTTGAGCAGACAGAAAGAAAGTTATAAAATACCCCCCTTATTATGCTTTATGATTCACTCCTGTGAAAGTATGCTAACATATGAAACAGGGTCTTATGTTCACAAACATCAGTGAAAACATCCCAACTAACAGTATTGGGAGACTCTTTATGCAATCTGTATTTTGTGAGAAAAAGACAGTAAATAATAAATCACTTCTTGGAAAAAAGATCTCAGTTACTATTAACTTGAAATTTCATGATAAAGTCCATCTTTAGCTGGTGGGGATGTGTTGTCAGACGTTTTCAGCCAAATAATTTTCAGTAAGTATTTTCCATAGCATTATGACTAATGCAGCATTCCTGGTACACCAGCCATAGAACTGACTTAGCAAAGCCTGAAATGGTGCTAAAGCGAAATTTGATCATTTCTTGGCCTTTTCCTTGCTAGAGAGTTTGATTTGGCTGACCAATTTCAGCTCACAGTACCAGCTTGTTCCTAAGAGACTATGCACCAAAGAAATGCTCATGCAGGGGCAATCCCCCTTCAATTCAAAGTCTGTGCCACTTTCAGTCAGTAACCAGCCGCAGACATCGCTCCCATTACTGGTGTGTGTACACGTAGGAAGAATGTGGTGTTTTTTGTTTGTTTCACTACCCTGTGAAATCTATCTACTTGTGAGAAAAATTAGGCAAGAAAAGTTTTCCTATAGCTATGCGTGAGTTTAATGCAGAGAATTCACCTCTTTTCTTCTCCTGGATTCTGAGCCTGGGGAGTACAATGGGGGTGTTGTGCTCTGGGGTAGCCTGGCATTCAGGATATTGCCAGAGGAGGTGTGAGCAACTTGCAATACCTACAGTGTTTGCTCTATAACTGCCGAGGACTAAATCAACAGCACACCGGGCCATTCGGTCTAGAATAAGCAAGAACAAAAATCCACTAGTTACGATGACCTACATAGGACACAGAATTCCTTGCTTTAAAAGTGTGCATAGGTGTTGAGATTTAAAACATTTATGAGGTTTAAAAACAAACGCTGCACAGCTTGCATGCGACCGGTTTACTATGTAGTTCTTTTAACGTGTCAAAGGGCAAGTCACAAAAGAATCCATTGTTCTGTCGGAGAGAAAGGCTATTGGCTATCAGGTCTATCCAGAAAGACAAGCCATCATAGTTTGTTAAAACAGTAAATAGTTATTTTAAATCCTAACACAAAACACCCGCGCCTTTTTCTTTATCATACAGTTTCTGGAACCTCTACTCACAGAGTTAACTCTGTATCTTAGACCCTATTTTGTGGAAGTAATGTGTGTGTTTCCATCTTAATTTCAGATCACAACGATCAATGTAAAAAAATCCAGATTAAGTTTTTTGCTTCAATTTATTTTTATGCTGAGCTTTCGAAAGAGGGGAAAAGCTTACCTCCGTCAGTCAAGTGGGATGCCCGGAGCCCCTTCCTCAGCCTGAGCTTCAGCGTGCTGGAGCAGATGCTCTGAGCTAACAGTCTGTTCACAGGAAGCAGGTGAACCCGAGAGCGTCCGCCCGCGTTCCAGCCCAGTGCTCATCGGAGCACACACCTGCTTTCCCAGACCTGCGGCTCCTAAGCAGCAGCCTCGCACAGGACCTGTGCTAGCAGAGGGCGACACCCTCTTTTCAGAGCCCCAGCTCTCTCAGCTGGGGAGCTGCTGAGATAACTGCGGGGAAGGCTTGTATTCCCGAGACAAAACCCTTTCCTGCTGCTGCCCGCGAGCGGATACGCAGCATTATCACCCTGCATTCCCCGTTCTCCAATCAGCTAATTGCAACAGCAGTCAACAGCTTGTCGCAGGGGCAGCTTGCAGGCACACGTGGCTGCAATGATTGTGCACTAGCATGCCCATTGTGGCTCTCTTCTCTCAAAATATTTTTTAAAAAAATGCTTCTTCCACCGTGAAGCTCGATGCCACACTGCTTCGCATAAGTAAAATGGCTGGTCCTCTCAGCACTGCTGCGACAGCTCATTGGGTTCCACTGGCTTTTCGTAGTCATAGCAACAGCCAACAGACAGACTTAGCAAGCATGGCTGATCATGTGCAGCGCACGACACAGCTTGTTAATTTCTTTTTATCAAACTCATCATTTTTCGAATGGGTGGGGGGCGGGAGCTTCTGTTACCTTTCTAAATGTTTCCCGGAAAGCGCAAGCGCCTGATCCCCCCGCCCCCCGCCCGCCCTTCATACACACAGATTTTCTGGGGAACTTTTGTTGTATATGTCAGTGTTACACCGTGAGATCGAGGAAGCGAAGCTGTAACATCTATCAAGGTTAATAATATGCACATCGCCGTAGAGGCACTAATTGGAACCATGGGCAAAACCAGGTTCCACCTTTGGGTCATAGAAGGGGCTGGAAGGAGAATGGTAAATGGGGGCCGCTGTGGTTTTGCTTTCCAATGACAACCTAATAGCCAGCTTAATTCAAACAAAGCCCTGCGGATTGTATATCTAGTCCAAATAATAGTTTAGTCAGAGGAGCTAGTTTAGTGATTCTGAATGTATTAATACCTTAAGACGTTACACAGTTTAAAGTAGAATTTTTTTTAAAAAAAAGTTCTATTGCTGTGCCTATGGAAAACTCTCTTTAACTCAATTATACTTTATTTTTAATCTAAAAATGCTTTAAAAAAATCCAAACCGATGAGAATTTAAGCATTACCTTCAAGGCAGGAGTTTAAGTTACATTCCACATTTTCTAGAAAGCAGTCTCCTCAGGGTGTCTCCCATGGTAAATGCCATTAACAATTAGACTCTTCTAAAAGTTTACTCTCCTCAGCCTTTTCTGCTCTTAACTATTAGAACTCACCAGTCATATTCTATTTGGTATATTTTCCAAGCAGCGTCCTACTTATTTTTGCTTCTAGCAATCTGTTTGAAATTGTGTGTTAACACTTTGGACTTGTAAACAGACAAGTTTCATTTGCTGGGAGACATTGATTTATGTTTTGTAAGTATTGTATTTTCCTGCCCAAGTTAGCATTCCTGTCTTCTGTAGTCACTCCCAGGGTCAATTATGACAGGAATCCTGTGGCTTTGATTTAGGGATTCCATTTCCTCTTTCCGTCCAAGCAGGTCATATTTGACTTGCACAGGACCAGTATGTCCAGTAAGAAAGACTGAGTGGACCTTTATGCTTGGTGACTCTTTATATCATCACTGGAGTCACCCTCTGGTAAGTCACCAAGCTTGCTAGTCCTGAACAGGCCACTACAATTCCTTGAACATGTCTGCTCTTTGATCTCAAATGTCAACATCTTGAGTGGCATAAAGGTCCATGCTTCCTATACCTCTGGATGTTTCTGTTTCCTGACAGGTTCTTTACTGAAAGCCCCCCCCCCCCAAATATTTCAACCTCAGTCCCAAGCTGCCTCTTGTTCAAATAGACACCTCACTAATGGCACTCTCAAATAAAGTCCACCCTGGCACTGCCACTGTGCCTGGGATCAGTCTTTATTGTCTGGGGACTTGTCACACCTTTTTACTTATTATCAGTTTCTTCTGTCATTGCCTGAAAGCCAATCTGGTTTATATATTTTTGCCTTCTACTCTTGAATATTGTTAACTTCTCAATACATATATATTCTTGAATGTAAAACGGGGTCTGACTTTGTTGCCTTGGCTGATCTCCAACTTTTGAACTCAAGGAATCCTTCTGCTTCAGCTTGTTGAGTAGCTGTAACTACAGGTATATGCCATTATATGTGGCTTCCTTTATATTAAATGGTGGCCTACAACAATCTGACTTCATGGGCATTCTGCATTTCAACTCGTTTTTGGAAATCATATATTTATGGATGTTATTATTTCAGAAAAACTAAAGTAATTCTGATTATATGTTGTCACTTTATAAAAAAACACCAACAAATATTCTAATTTTAGATTTTTGTGCGATTTGGTATGTCTGAAAATGTCTTTAAATCTAACTACATGATTGTTCAGTTGGTTATAAGAATCACCAAAGTCATTTTCTTTTAAGATTCCGGGGTCATCTTCCCTTATGGTGCATTTCCTGCATCTATTACACCACAAACAGTTCTTGCTCCAAAGAGAGCTTGAAACCCCCACATTGCATGGGGGGAATTGAAAAGGCTGTTGGGAACCAAAACCAATCATTTGCTATTTTGTGACCCCATAATGTCCTTTAAGCATCTCTATTGATTATGATAGAGTTGTTCCTTGTCAACCACTGGAGATTGATTCCAGGACTACATCCTCTCACCAAGGGTAACAATCATCAGATATTCAAATCCTTTATAGAAAATGTGGTGTTATATACAATATATATCTAATTCAATGTAAATACTATGTATGTTGTGTCATACTATTTAGAAAATAGTGTTAAGAAGTCCAGACACATACATTTTTTATGAGGCTAAAATGACCTTGAATTTGCTATGTAGTTGAGGTTGAATTTTGGACTCTATATCCTCCTCCTCTGCCTTCTAAGTACTAGAATTATAGGTGTGTGTTACTATGTACCACACCACACAGACACATGCTGTGGAACAATCCTTCTGTACACTGTGTTGCTATGATTGATTTAATAAACAAGCTGACTGGCCAATAGCTAAACAGGATAAAGTTAGGTGGGAAAGCCAAACTGAGAATGATGGGATGAGGAAGGGTGGAGTCAGAGGAATTGCCAGCCAGATGGAGAACAAGCTAAACACATAAAATGGGGTAAAGGTAAAAGCCATGAGCCTTGATGCAGCAGCACACAGACTAACAAAAATGAGTTAAGTTGTAAGAGCTATTTAGTAACAAGTCTGAGCTATGGCCGGGTATTTACAATTAATATAAGCCTCGTTGTGTTTATTTGGAAGCAGCTGCTGGGTTGGGAAATCTCTGCCTATATAAACAATTTGTGAGTGCCTTTTATTTGTGATGGACTGAATCTGCTGATGCTGAACCCAAGGTTGCAGAGGTCTTGCTAAGAACAGCTCTGTATGCAATTTGTGAATACCTTTTATTTGTGATGGGCTGAATCTGCTGATGCTGAACCCAAGGTTGCAGAAGTCTTGCTAAGTATAGCTCTGTATAATGGCTTGGGTCCTCATTGGCTTTTGCTTTATATCAAAACCTCTCTCTTCAAATTCTGTCTGAAGTGACTTGTCAATATCTCTCTTGTCCTATTGGTCTGTTCTAATTGACATCTCTAATTTTTCTTCTGGTGAAAGTGTGCAGGCTTTCAAGAAGAGAAATCTGGACTGTCTAGCTCATCTTTCATTGTGAGATGAGATGTCTTCCAAATTGCAAATGCTTTGAACCTGGAAGCTCTCTGCTTTGCTCTTGTTAGTGAGGATGTGTGTATCATCTAGTTTTCAAAATTTTGTCAGTGTAGTAGCTGCAAAGTCATCATTTACTACCATTTTACTTTGTAGCTCTGTAGTCACTAACAAAACTGAACATCTCTTCATTTGAGGATCTTTTAGGTCACCTCTCTGTCAACTTCCTATTGACAGTTTTGCCCATTTCCTCTGTTGAGGCATTCATTGTCTTACAGTGAAATTTTAAGCAAAATGGCAATAAAATATTTTCTAACTTCTATATATCTAAGCATCATAATTACATCTGTTATGTCATTAAAAGTCAATAAGATGTCAATTGACATTAAAGATAATATGTACTTTTGGGGTTATTATAAAATGAAATGAAGAATGGGGTGGAAATTTCCACTTGAACATTATGCTCTATATAAAAACATGCAGTCCCACACTAGAATAAGATTTTCTAAAACAAAAGCAGTGTATGTTTGGAAATAATATTAGATAAAACAGTTAAATTAGATAATACCATTATCTGCCATCTATTTTAAGAGCTAAGCTATACCAAATATAAATTTATATTACCTATAGTTTATCTATCTTCTACCTATCAGTTACCTATCTGTCACCTACCTGAGAGCTAAGTTATATCACATGCACTTATTATATCCATACCGATAATCTATCTTTTGTCTGTCTATTATCAATCTATCCATAATCTATCTATCATTTACCTATCTATCTGCCATTATCTATTATCTCTCTTTAGTGAGGACAGTACAAATAACACAACATAGTAATACCTGACGAATCTTAGGTGAAGGTTGTTTTTATTTTATTTTGCAATTCTTTCCTCTTCTCTCTGAGTTTGAAGGCCTTCTATTCATGTTACAAAGCCTTAAAAATGGAATAAAATGTACTATTTGGAATAGATATGGTTTTAAGGTTAAGGTTAATTGATGGGACATAACTTACTAGTACAGTTAAAAATGAAGATTGGTTAAATTATGGAGTAACAAAGGTAATAATAGTGTTCTTATTAAAGAGCTATTTTGGTAAAATCTATTGAGAATATTTTGTATTTTCTTGAAAAGAATCGCTGTTTCTCTGCATTTGCTGCTTCCCCATGTCTTGCTCATAAGTCACTTATCCACTGGTTCCCAAGTTAAAATCCATCTTAGTCTGGTTCTTTCTTTGCTGTAAATCTCAATGAGAGCATTGTTGCTTCGATCAACACGCTCCTCAGGCACACCTATCCTAGACCTCCATCACTGGGTTCTACCAAAAGATCCTGTCTCTAGTGTAACATAGAAACTCTTTGTAAGACTTACTGTGGGGAATGCAGCTGGAGTGTGGTTTGTTTAATGGAATAACATAGTTTTAGAAAGCTTATGAAGAAGTTCCTAATTCGTAGTAACAAATGGAATGGGCCAAAGGAATGCTTACATGCTCAGCCATTTTCACAATGTCAGGAACAATGTGCATCCTAAGTGGGACCAGGATGGGAAGTGTGACAAGTGCCACCTTGGATAAGATTAGGAAGTAGGTTGGGGGTTGAAAGTTAAAGCAAATTGGGTTTGGTTCGAAAATTCCATTCTCCAAGATGCTACGCTGGAAAGCAAAGACCAAGTCTGACTGTCGAGTACATGCCTCCATAGTCAGCAAAGAATCCTAATTCCCAATAATACCCAGAGTGACATTCATATGTCTGACCTCCAAGGCCAAAACCAGCCCAGCCTTGTGAAGGCTTCTCAGGAACCTACATACCAAATAGGTCAAAATTAAGAAAATGATCACAGAAGGACAAAATCTTACACAGGAGAAATAGTGAGAATGCCTGTGTCGTCAAGATAAAACTTTTAAAAATTGACATAAAATAATATACGTGTATCGAACTACTGTGTGTGCACCATAGAAGACTATCCCACGAGGAGTAAACAGAGCTCCATCACCATTCTGCTTCCATAAGAATAAGAATAAGAAGTTGTGCGAAAGGTGACAAGAGGTACAGGAAGTAGAGTTAGCAAGGCCTAAGCTACCCTTGGCTGCCTGGTAATAACAGCATTCCTTTAGACATCCAGCCTTCCCGATCTCTGCCAGTAGCAAATGACTATGATTGCAGCAGCTGAAAGGAGAGCTTCATCATGCAGTCTGCATTTATATGTGCCAGGAGGAGTTGGGCAGGGTGGGGTGTGTGTTGTTACTCAATAACAACAAAAGTAGCCCACAATTATACTATGCACCCACCTACTTCCGGTCGTGAGAACTAACCCATTGAACACAAACTTACTTTGCAAGGCCCAGCTCAAGACCACAGATCTATGTTAAGCCCCCACAGTGTGAGTTTGCAAGAAGTGCAGGTAATGTTGTACCTGAACTCACTGAGAGTGACCTTTTGTGTTTTCTTGTAATGAGCTTGAAAAGTGACCAGGGAAGAGGAGAGTAGCAGCTGTCCCTCTCTTGTGAGGGAGTCACACTTCATTTTAGCGAGGCACTCAGACCACATCTGGAGTGTAGCTGAAGTGACCTTTTCCACTTACTATGGTCCCCAGCCGAAAAAATACCTCCCAGGTAGCCGCCAGCACTGTGCCACACTTACAGCTCAGAAGCGGCTGGCCCTAGGCTCGGTCCTCCCAGCAGTGTTGAATCAATAAGGAACCATCAGCTTCAGCAAACAGAGTCTGGCAAGAAGCGCTTGAAAACAAATGCTGCTGGTTTCACCTGAGCCCTGGAAACAAACTATGAGGGACAGGGTGAAACTTGGCAGGGTTTGTCTAATGCTGAGGAGGAGGTAAAGGCCACATCCCACAGAAGCCAAATGAGCAAATGCCCAGAAAAATGAAAATAAGAAGCATCACCTTTTGTCCTTAAGATAGAAATGCTTCTGACATAGCATTTCTGATATCAATGTTGAGATTCACTCATCAAAGTAAGGTGGAACCAAAGTATTATTGCTATCATATGTGCTTCAGAATCTAGTAGCCCAATACCAAATCAGAAAAATAGCTGAAAGCCACAAAGGATGCAGTAGATGCTCAGGAAAACGCCTGCCAATGGCAGCATATACAGCCAGACAAAATAAACTATGTGTCCTGCCAATGTCGGTCAAACACTCTACCATTGAGCTCCATCTCCAAGTAGGCTTGTTTTGAGGACTTTCCCACTCCTTCCATCCAGCACTCTTGATGTCTCCTTATCATGCCCTAATTACAAGTGAAGCTTGCAGATGCTGTCTTTTAGCCAGACTCATTATAGCCCCAGACAACAAAAATAGATAGTGATCTGTTAATGAAGAAAAAGCAAATAGATTCAGGTAGGCTACCATCGCCAGATGATATTGGCCATGGGTCCAAAGACAGCATCACTCATTGTCATGGACACCTTCATCTAGTGAACTGCTAAGACAGGTGGGTAGA
Organism: Cricetulus griseus; assembly: GCF_003668045.3. Taxonomy (NCBI): domain Eukaryota; kingdom Metazoa; phylum Chordata; class Mammalia; order Rodentia; family Cricetidae; genus Cricetulus; species Cricetulus griseus. The sequence continues at coordinate 40,906,523 of NW_023276807.1, forward strand.
GGGCGGTTGCATAGTGATAATCTCCTTGCTGCCTTGAAGTAAATCTCTGGGAATATTATATATATAAACATATATATATATTATATATATATATATATATATTATTGCATATTGCCACTCTCAGCTAGATTATGGAATTCTCAGTGACAGAGTTATTTTGGCTTTGTCTTCATCCTGTTTCCCATGCATGCCTTCAGATACAGAATCAGCAAATGAACAGCAAATTGAGTGAGGCAGACAAGTCACTGTTGAGTAATGTCTTCCCTAAATACCATTCCTCCATCCAATCAAATGTTGCCTTTCCTCATTCTACTGTTGTGGAAAATTATTTTAACATGTGTTACATTTGTTTATGCTTTGGAACATTTGTTTAGCGATGCAAAGATATGATGCTTTTGTTTATGCCCCATTTGTTTAATTCTGTGAAGCTGTATTCTTTGCCTGTCTAAAGCACCTGATTGGTCTAATAAAGAGCTGAACATCTGATAGTAAGGCAGGAGAAAGGATAGGCAGGGCTGGCAGGCAAAGGGTATAAATAGGAGAAACAAGAAAGGAGGAAGGAGAAAGAGAGCAAGGAGAGGAGGATGGTAGGGGCCAGCTACCCGGCTATGCAGCCAGCCACAGAGTAAGAGTGAAGATAAGATATACAGAAATAGAGTAAGATAAAAGCCCAGAGGTAAAAGGTAGATGGGATAATTTAAGTTAAGAAGAGCTGACCTGAAACAAGCCAAGCTAAGACTGGGCATTTATAAGTAATAATAAGTCTTCTAATAAGTCTCTGTGTGTATTTATTTGGAAGCTGGGTGGCAGGACTCCCCCCACCCCCCAAAAAAAACAAAGGAGTAAAGAATCCAAAGAGAAAACAAAACAAAAACAAAACAAAAAAAAACCTCAATATTTTTGCATTCCAATGTGGACCTAGAGTAAAAAAAAATTAACAACATCCCACATACCAAGAATAGCATTAAGTGTCAGATTATTGAATCAAGGATCACATTCTCTCTCTCTCTCTCTCTCTCTCTCTCTCTCTCTCTCTCTCTCTCTCTCTCTCTGTGTGTGTGTGTGTGTGTGTGTGTGTGTGTGTGTGTGTGTGTGAAAACATAAGCCAATCCCTATCCCTTTCACAATGGGATTTCTCAGAGTGATTATGTCCAGGGAACAAAGAGAAAAATGATTAGTCTATGAGTTTCATGAAGGTCTGTCTATGCTTGAGCTGGTCCAAGTAGATGAAGGGTGCTGAGCCACTCTGATAGGCAGAAACAGGGTTTCCATGTTGAGGGAAGGAGCAGGTATGACAGACAGAATGGAGGCAAGAAGTCCCCAGTAGGTGAATATAGTTGCATCTTTGGATTGGGCAGGATAGGCTATGAGGTTTGCTCTGTATGGTAGAGACTTTATCTCCCAAGTAATGGGAAGCCACCATGTACCACATTTTAATTTTAATGTTTGTAAAGATTTATTTTTAATTTGTATGTATGTGTGTGGGTGCCCACAGAGGTCAGAGTGTCAGGATCTGCATCTGGAGTTACTAGCAGTTGTGAGTCACTAAATATGGATGCCTGGAACCAAAACTTGGGGTCCTCTGCAAGAGCAATACCCATTCTTCAACCAACTGCCACGCCATCTCTCCACCCCTTAAATCATGAGATTAAACACACACACACACACACACACACACACACACTCACACACCACTACCATGACCACAACAACAATAACAACAGAGGTGTAACAACACCACCATCCCTTTTTGAGACAGGGTCCCACAAAGGCAAGGCTAGCCTGTACCCTGAGATATAGCTGAGGATAACCTTGAACCTCTGGTCCTCCTGCCTCCACCTCCCAACTGTTAAGATTTGAGATGTATGTCACTGTGCCTAGCCCATAAATGTATTTTTAGAAAGAGGGCCTTGGGGAACATTTACTTAGGTGATGCATTTTATAGAACAATGCACAGGGCTTTATATTTTGGCTGCTTTTTATCACCCATCATTGCTATCAGACATCTGTTGGATACCTTCTTTATGTAAGGTATTTATTTTAGGTGCCAAAATGAGTTCCAACAAAATGAAAAACTCAGATTATGAGATATACTGATATTTTATGTTCCACTAAAATGAAAAAGAAAAAAAAAAACATGCTGCCAAGGAAGTATAACACAATGTTCTTTTGTACATTGGAATTTTTATTACTGTTTGTTGCAAGAGCTTTCTCAAATGCATTTAGATTACATTTCCCATCTATCATTCCATGTACAAGAAAGATTTGAAATTATTAGGTGAAGATATTCCTGAAATTCTTTGCATACAGACTTGAACTGTTCTGAATGGCAGTATTCTCTATCTAGTGCTTTCCAAAGTTTGACATTTCAGAATCAATAGAAGTGAAATACTGCGAGTGGTGGGAAGGAGATGGGTCACCAGTTTAGAATGTGGACTGTGCTTCCAGAGAAAAGGGTTCAGTCCTCAGAACAGAAGGAAAGGGAAGGAGAAGAGGAGGAGGAGGAAGAAGAGGGAGGAGGAAGAGGAAGAGGAAGAGGGAGGAGAAGGAGAAGGAGATGGAGAAGGAGAAGGAGAAGAAGGAGAAATAGTAAGGGTTCTAGTACATTAGTTTTCTGGAAGCTTTCACGACTCTCCCCTCCTGCCCAGTTTGAGAAACTTCAGTGAGAAACAGTGAATAATGAGCATTGAAACACTTCTAAGCCAGTGACCTACTTTTGTTTTCCATGTCTTCTTGCATTTGGTGAGTTTTATTGGATGAGCATGACAAGGCTGTCACAACTGTGGCCTGGCTGAAATTATTCTTGTTTTCTGGGAACTTAAAGTACAAATCATGTATGACTTAACATTGTAGAAGTATGGTAAACATTGTGAGAGAGAACTGGCTGAGGGTCTAATAACACTAAAAAGAAGACTTTAAACATATGGTGAGGATTTGCGCAGCAAGGGAATCAGACTTCTGTGCTGCACAGCATGGAGGATGCTCAGTGTTTTAACAACTCACTACAGGTCTGGGTGGAAAGCTTCCTTAGTAAAAGATGGGGCATACTAGTATGTGGAATGACCCATAGCACTCATACTAACAAGAAAAACAAACAAACAAAAAAACCTTCTGTAATTCAAGCACCAGGGAGGTGGAAGACAGACATATCTGTGGACTGACTGGCTAGCCAGTCTAGGAAAATCAGTGAGCTACAGGTTAGAGAGGGCCCTAACTCAAAAAATAAGGTAGAGGGCTTCAGAGATGGTTCAGTGGTTAAAACTGCTTGCTACTCTACAGAGAACCTGAGTTTAGTTCCCAGCACCTACATGGTGGTTCACAACTGTCAGGAATTACAGTTCTTCCACAGGCTCCAGGCACATGTACACATGCAGGCACTCATATACATAAAATAAAAGTAAGTAAATTTTTAAAAAAGAATAAGATGTAAAGTGATTGAGAAAGATAACCAATGTTGACTTTCTGGCCTGTACATACATACAGCCACCCCCACACAGATTTCAAATTCATGATACAAAAGATGTTCATAATGTGTTCTGAATGAGTAAGAGCCGCAACAAATCCATGGGCTTGCCCCCCCCCCCCAAAAATGCATATACGATTAGCAATGGAAGAGAACTGGGTGTGCTGGTTAGTTTTCTCTGTGTAGTCCTTGGTGTCCTGGAACTTGATCTGCAGACCAGACTGTCCTTGAACTCACAGAGGTTCTGGTATTAAAAGTGTGTGCCACCACCATCCTGTGCTGGTGAGGTTTTTGACAACTCCTCAAAGTAATCCATAAAATTAAGAAGATTGTTTTCTCTCTTCTCACTCCTTCTTAGAAACATCCTTACTTTAGGGAGGCCCTGCAGCTTGGTAAGGAATGCTGCACAGAGACCTGGGAAATCTGAGCAGACAGCCCTTCCCCCACATACCACATTGCATCATTACATCATTCCTTTTTGTCCAATCGAATTTCTGCACAACTGGCCATTCTTTATTGCACCCTTAGCATAAGTAGCTTTCCCTAGGTCCTTGGGTCTTCATTTCTGAAGGCTCCCATGACACACAAGACTTGAATGCATTTTTAAAAATATATTTCTAGGTTAACAAATGCTAACTTGTCTTTGTCATTTAAGTGACAGCAGTGACTCTCTGCTGGGTGAGGAAATGTACCATCCCCTTCCTGCCTCCTCCCAATGGAGGAGAGAAAACATTGCAATGTAAAGGCTGGGTTTCTTACTAGCAACAATCATCCCTTGAAAACCAAACCACAGGCTTGCTCCTGGGGCAAAAGAAACAATTTATATTTCTAATCTTTCTTTATGGTGCCTAACTGCATTGTGAAGAAAGAAGAATCGGTTTTATTTCCTCTCAGTTGCAGTGAGCCACCTCCCTTCCTTAACAGCTCCTCTCTCAGCTGTGGAAACGTCTTCACCTAGCACTCCTGCAGAGTGAAATATCCCAGGTCATGGCGGGGAGTCTTTCTGCAGTTAATTAAACCAGCTGGTCCTCCAGCCTTTAAGTCCTCCACCACACAAGCCAAACAACTTCATTCAAGTAAGATCCAAGTGGGGAAGGCAATCTTTGCAGGGTTTTAATCAGATAAAACCTCAGTAAATTTGGACTCGGACGGAATTCTTTTCTATTCACTTTGCCATGCCAAAGCTATTGTCATAACAAACTTGCTTGCTTGGTGCTCCTGTGCTGTGTGAAGCTGGAGAGTTTTCTCTGAAGGTTTCTTTCTTTACAGAGAGGACTTCTTGGAAATACTGTTTTACCTTGAGTGGCCCGTGAAGTGCACTCACCTAGCTGAAGTAAGAACTCTCATTGACCACTAAGACTTGTTATTCAGGTTCTGCTAGTCTGTGATAAACACACACCTAGAAGCGCAGTGCAGCGTTCCAGGACCTCAGAGTTTAAAACATATTGTTTATAATATGTTTTTGTTTGCTCTGAATGTTATTTGTGTACAAGCCATTACATTTTCTAAATAAAACAAAGCATTCTTGTGAGCTAGTATAAATCTATTGAATGGAATCGTTTAAAACTTTTGGAATCGTGATTATCTTGCAAGGCAGGGCTTCTGAATATATTACCCCCCCTCCCCCCAGTTTTCAAGGAAGTACAAAGAGCCAATGAAATTGGCTCGTTTATTTAACTAATATGTCTTGAGTTCTGTGGTGTGTTAGGCACAGAAATCAAGTGAAATAACACTCAAATTGAAATCAACAAGATTTACTGTGAGATCTGTTTTTAGATATAGAACCATGTTTCATGTTAATCAGTTCCCTTGTTTATAGATTGAGTCAAGTTAGGGCTCTGTTCATTCACAAATTATTATAATGATCAAATGCAGAGAACAATGTGCCTGGAATGCCATTTCCATCATCACTCTGTCCATTGCATCTCTCCCCTCCCCCACAGTACCCGCATCCTCACCAGCACTAGCATCATGTCTACTGTCTTAGGTTGGTTTTCTAGAAACTCATGAAGGAAGGCTTTCCTGAAGGGCGTTTATGTCTGTAAAGGAGGGTGGTAGTGAATATTGGACAAAGAAGAAAACAACCTCTGATGAGACTTTATATTAATGGCTTAGTTTGTGTCTTTGACAAAAGTTCTGACAGAAGCACCTTTTAGAAGAAGGGTCTATTTTGATGAATGGTTTAAGAGATACAGTCCATCATGGTGGAGGAGACATGGTGGCAGGAACATGAGGTCACATTGTATCTGTAGTCAGGTAGAGGGGAAGAGAGACAGAAAGAGACAGAGAGACAGGGAGACAGAGAGAAATAGAGAGAGAGATATGCTGGTGCTATAGGCCACATTTAGAGTGGTTCTTCTCACCTCAGTTAACTCATTCTAGAAACTTCCTCATTGAGTTACCAGGGGTTAGCCTCCTAGGTGGTTCTAGATATCATCATTCTGACAATCAAATTAACCATCACAGAGGCCATAAGCAGCTTGGGGACTGGGAGAACCCTTCCAGTTTGTTCAAAGTGAAGACCAGGCCCCGCAGGACTGGATAAGTGAGCACCTTGGTTCTGAGTGGGAGATATGGGGGATGGTAGCACCCATTAATATCATTAATACAATCTGGGCCTCGGCATGCCCTGAGGTAGTCTTTAAGGGCACACAATAATTTTCTTTCCTTTCCAAATCACAACAAGAAAGAAAAGCCCCAGTTGCCATTACAGGAAACACCACATTCTAGTTGAACCTTGAAGGATCTCAAGAGACCTTGAATCTACCATCTTCTGAAATGGCCCGGAGGGCCACATTTGTACAAGGATTCCATCAAACTCTCTCCTCTCCACAATCTAATTGCACTGTAGCTTCCATTCCACTTATTAAATGATAGATTCCCAAGGAAGGGGAGGGCTCTGTAGGTCAATTGGTTAAAGTACCAGTTTGTGATTAAGCTCTCTGCAGCAACTCTGTCAAACATTATCCAGCCCCAACTTGATGGACCAATCCCTGTGAAGAGGCATTCTTAACCTGCTGTGGCTGAACCTACTGTCCCAGATTGTCTATTACTTCTATTCTCATTGATGTGCTATGGGAGAGCACAGATAAGAACTGATCTATCTTCCATGAACACATACATGCTTTTGAACAGTCCTTTGCTTTGAAATATACTCAGTTCCCACACCTTAATCCTGATTTGTAATCTTCAAAACTAGTACATGGACTACATTCTTAAACTATGCAATCATCCCATGTAGAAAGGATTTAACAAACGTCTTTCATGCTGTTGGGCCTCTCCCTCTAGGTGGTTTCATGTTAAAACACTAGTGTGTAATCTGTATGTGCAAATGGTGTGGATGAGAAACAAACCATTAAGCCAAGTCTCTTGTAATCATCTATTAACACAGTGAACTATTTTTTTTTTTTTTTTACAAATGTTAGTAACAGATTCCATGTAGACCATATTGATGGAGACTCATTTTTGTGGAAGGATTTGTTTCGAAGTGCTACTAAAGTGATAACACACACACACACACACACACACACACACACACACACACACACACACACTTAATAAAAGTGTTGGACAGAACAACACAAAGCTTTTAGGAAAAGAATTTTAAAGGGGAGAAATTCTATATTTTCCCATCCCCATGCTCAATCTCTCCAAGATTCACAAGCTCACTGGGAAGTGAAGTAGAAAGATTGGATGAAGCAGATGGAGCATTCTGCTCCCCAAGTGAAAGAAGATGAGCTGTTTTATAAGTTGCACCCTCGGCTTTTGCTGCACAGTATTTATTTATAAAATGTGAACACCTACTCTTAGCCCATGCACTGAATTAAAATAGCTGTGAAAACATATCATAAAGAATATCAGCTGTTTTTCATTATCAGCCAGTTACCCAGTCAAGCCATGGTTCCATAGGACCCTGAATTATGTTTCCACTCAACTTTTAAACAGATTAAAACAAATAATCTCATTTGCAGGTTCAGATCCCTGGTTGAAATGAATTTACTGAACTGGACCAGGGAGGAGCATGAGCAGGTCAGCATTCCTGCACTGTTGGTCTCTCAATTGAAGTTCAAATGTCAGATTTCCTTAGTTTTCTCAAGGGTCGTCAGCCCTGGGATTGATAGAATTTTAAGAGGCACCATGGTAATTAGCTATTATTTGGTTATGTCTACATTGATCGTTTTTTTTTCACATTAAAGCTCACCCTGTTCACATCCCTACATCCTATTCTATTTCCTTGATGATTACTATTCAGTGTACAGACCGAAAGGCACTTAGGAAAAAAAATGAGATTGATTAAACACATTCTCTGTGTCTATTCAGATGCTTAAGTGCATAATTTAGAGAAATAACCATTATGCTATTAGAAATTCCCCAATAAGGAATTCTGTAAGATAACCATGCAGAAGAAAGAGAGCCAGCACAATATAGTACTGCAGGCGATGCTTGTTTTGCTTTGTTATTACTGTTTTGTTTGTTTGTTTTTGATTGGCCAGTGTGCTATCAATGAGTTATAACCCCAGCCCCTGGGTTTTTGAGACAAGACCCCATTGATTAACTCAGAACTTGTTATGTAGCCCAGACTGGCCTTGAACTTGCCATCTTCCCAGTGCAGCCTCCTTAGGGGTATGATTATAGGTGTATAAGTACCATCCCTCCCCTTAAGAAAGCACATTTTTTTTTTTAACTAAATAGCTCCATACATGCCTAACATCTGACTTAAGTCTGAAAACACGGAAGTTTCAGAAGGAAACAGGCGAACAAACATATTCATAAGCATTGAAGAACTCGGAGCACTGTCTTTAATGTGTTGGGAAGGCCTCCTCTGATCTCTTAAGTGTAACCTTGCTCTGGCTTTTAGGGACTGGCTTTCCAGGAGAAAGTAAAGGTGCCTGAAGCAGAAAGATGCCTGTCTCAGGCTGGGGCCCGCTGTTGCTAACACTTCTACTTTGAAGGTCTAACCTGACTATCTTAGCTTGCTACTGTTCACTGGGGTTGCATGGTTAATTATTTACCTTTCTCACCAGTCCCCTCAGATTCTTTTCTTATCACATTGCTCTGTCTAAACTCCAAACAAACAACCTCCCTGGAGCAGTTAGTACTTCACTAAACTGGGTTTCTGTGACATTGGCTAACCGTTTTTCTTTTCCTTCTCTCATGATCTCTCTTGTTCTCAGTAACCAGGAGTAGGCCAAGGATCCTTGGTGCTGCTATGTGGGTGTTTGTGGTTTACTGGGTCTTGCTTCTTTTTCTGTTGAGCCTGCTATTTAGTTCTCCGACTTATTTTAAGAGCTATTGTGCCTCTCCATTCCATAGAACCTTTTAGATTTCACCTGATAACGAAACCCCCTTTGTTCTGTTCCCAAGGTTTTCTGCTGTTTGAGGATTTGGATCACAGCCTCTGGAATAGACTTAAGGCACTTATCTAGACTTTGAATAATTGGACAATTAAAAACAATTAGACAACCAAGTTGGTATTTTGGGCCTTTCTCTTCTTTCCTCCAAGACTCCCACAGAAGCAGATTGCTCTGGCCAAATGTGGCAGAAGAAAAGTGGGTAGGTGGGATGAAGTCAGTCTAGCAGGGGCTCCATTTCTGCACAAACTAAGTTCCAAGCTAGTTTCATCTAAAAGTACATTGCCCTTCACCTCTTATCTTGAAATTCTTAGGCAGTATGTCTTTTATTAGGCTATTTCAGATCATTTCAGGATACAAACGGGATTCTGGAAATGAAGTTGAAAATGAGGGGAAATATGGGTGGCCCCCAGAGGGATCTTGCAATTTGTTGGATGTCATATATTGAGTCATATGTGAGCCAATCACTCTACAAAGGATCCAACTAAGAACTTAAGAACTGCCCAAAAGAGCCATCCAGATAATACCTACCTCTGAGGCCTGGAGGAAGCCAGAGAGAACTCCTGAGTGAATGGGGTGATGTTGCCACAGATACAAAACATGTGAAGGACTCTAATGCTCAGCCCCATAAGAGTGGAAAAGGCTTTCCCAGATGACACTCAGAGGGATGGCAGACTCTGGGAGTCTGAGTGTGAATTTTAACAGGGTGTGAAGAAAATATACACTGTATCTTTCTCCCGCAACCAAATGTTTATGTCCTATAGACAGCTCCCCTACAAAGACAGCTCCTACCCAGATTAGCTAAATATGTTTCCTTGATTCAGATGGATGCTGAACCCCACACCCGTGTTCAAATGCATATAATAAGTACTTTGAGCTTCTGGGGTATTATGGCTTCTCTGAGAGCCCAGATGTTCTGACCCCAGCTTGTCTGTGTCCATATTTCTGTTTGTCCATGTATGTGTTTTTTCTTTATTTCTCTCATTGCCCCAATCAGGTGAAGTCCCCAGGACTGTAAAAGGACTCTTCACCCACCCTCAAGGAATTGTAGTCTAGACATGGTTGAGTCTCCACACCCTGCTCTCTCCACTCTGTGACACCATTTGTGGTTTTAAAGTCTATTCTCCGATCCTGGCACACTGTCTCATCTTGTAATCCTAGTACTCTGGAGGCTGAAGTTAGCAAGACTGCAATTTTCATTTCTAAACTAGCATCAATAACAGTTCCTTGCTAACCTGATGGTAGATTAGATAATTCCCTCAAAAGGAAGAGTTATTCATTGTGTGCAGCACACACCAATGGCTCAGTACATGTTTTAATCATCACCTATGTTTTCTTGTTATAAATATTCTCAACCCTATCATGAAAAAAAGAGAGACTTTGATGAAACTGAAACTTAGGGATATTTGTTCTCTTCATATTAACACCTTGCAAAGTAACTACTTCTGATGTGTTCTACTTAGGCCATGCTAGTTTCTAACAGTTTTGCCAATTTACATGTAATTACTCCTTTGCTTACAATCCAGGCAAGTAATGAGATTTCAAACCAGCAGCCATAGTCTGACTCTCTCTATATATAGAAACTTTATATGTGATAATGAATATATATATATATATATTATATGCACATATCATATATAATATGTATTCTTAAAATTTAGGATTTTTCTTTCCTTAAGAGGCTCAAACCCAGTGTACATAAATAGTTAAAGCATTAACCAGCCCAGATTAACTCTAGTGAAATTACCAAACAATTGTATTTACCTACTTTATCTCTATACAACTTGGCTGCTTATAGATGAAATTGCTCTTGCATTTTTGCCTTAGAAGTCAAACAAAAAAATGGATTGTGACAAATAAGACAAGAGATGTCACCTTGGTACAGCCATGATTCATTTTGGTTATCATATATCCCATTTTTAAATAATTACTTATTTATTAATTTTTGTGCCTTACCTTTATCTTTATCCCAAACTTAGATTGTTCTTCTTTTGTGCAGATATGACTTTTTTGGTTGAAGATTTACCCAGAAGCATATTTGCATATGGTTACCTTTAATACCTTTCTTTTATGAATTGAATTTGTTCCAAGCATTCTTGTGGAAAATAATGGACATTTTCTCCATTAAGAATTTTGAGAAAGTATTAATCTCCTTCCACATGTGAAGAGGCGAGCTACTTCTCAGCAAACCAATAGTCTGAATTCACATGCAATGATTTAACACTGTCTTGAGACTTTACTATTTCAATAAAGCTATTTCCTTCTCAAAAATGGAGTTTAGTGGAATTTTTATTCATAGGATCTTTCCTTTCTGACTGTGATCGAGCATTAAGAGAACCATTGTATCTAGTTGGAATGTGTGCCTGGTCTTACACTTTCCTTAATGACTAATTGTAGAGAACAAGGTATAAGTTAGCCATGGAGGATGACGTCATCACTTTATCGTGCAGTCTGACCATAACTACTAGTCACATCATGCTCGAGCAATGCGAACATGGCAGTTTGGCACACTAACAATAGCAGGCTGATAAAGTAACTGATCGGCTTATCCATAGCATTCTTTTCACGGGTAGGTCACTGTCACATTTTTGTTCCTCAAAGTCTAACAATGATTACACATTCTGGAAGCTGACATTTCAAATCAATCAAGTAACATCATGTACACAGTGGTTGGGATTATCACCCTGTAAAACTCTGTTTCTGTGTCTAACTAATTCAAACTATTCCAAATGTAAGAAGTTAAGCAATTAGTGTAGTTAAACCCCACAATTAAGATACATCTTTAATATGCTCTTCAAATCGAGTGGTTTGGAGGAGAAATAGTTTGTGCAATAAGTTACAAATATGTATGAAATATGAACAAATGGTCAGTTTATGGTTTGGTAAGTAAAAACTACATCTTACATGTAAAATAAGAATTTTCACATCTAATTCATATGGTTCTTTTTAGTCATGACTTAATTCAGGTAACATTTCATATTAATATTGAACATCTAATTAACAGTTCTCAACTAGTCTTTATTTCAATGAATGAGGAACTAAAATATAATAGAATGTTACACTTGAAGCCAATTGACATTTCCTCATCACCTAAAGAGTGTGTGTATCCTTTATCAGACCCACAGTTCAGGGAGTGTAAGCTTGTAGCCAGCAATACAGTTCCTGTCATAGAATGTGTGCTCAACAAATAGCTGTAGAATTAATATATGTATAAGGTAAATATAAGTTATGGCAATGGAATGGAGAATTAATAACTATTGGGATAATGAAACAGTAGCTACCCAGATTCTACAACAGGCATTCCATAAGAACAAAATATTAATTATATTAATTTATGACTCATTGATGAAATAAAGCATATACTTTGTCTTTGTGTACATTTCCATTCCATGCTTACTATGTCTGAATACTCTTGAAGTTTAGATTCACATAAGGAAAAAATAAATACATGTTACTCTGTCCGCTGTATAATATGAACAATACTAAATATTTAATTCTACTTACCAGTCATTTGCTAATAGATGATCCTAAAGTAAGGACTATTCTTCATGGTTCCAAAATAGTAAATGTAAATGTTTCTATTTAAAATAATTTAACCCATGGATAGACCTTATAAAAATTTAACTGTAAAAATTTTGAAATTTATTGCAGAATCAGCATATATTTGATTTGTTTTCTATATAATAAAACTAGTCCTAGCTGGGTGGCTTGTGGTGCATACGTTTAATCTCAGCACACAGGCGGCAGAAGCAGACAGATCTCTGAGTTCAAGGCTAACCTGGTCTACAGAATGAGTTCCAGTATAGCCAGGGCTACACAAAGAAACCCTATCTCGAAAAAGCCAAAAACTAAAACAAAAAACTAATCCTTTTCCCCAGTATCCACATCATTGTTTTTCAAGGTAATTTCCAATGTATAGATGTTTTCCAAAGTCATAAAGTACACCTAATAATCAGATGTAAAACACATTAAAGGATGTCTTCAAAAAGTCATTTTCAATCATCTTACAAATATGATGGAATGAAATAAAACACATATGTAAATATAGAATTGTTGCTTAGCTACAGAACAATACAAGACCCTTCCATTTCAATGGTGTTCAAATTTTAACTGACCTACTTAGTAGAAAATGAAACAAAACCACTTTTCATGTTTAAGTGAACATTTTCCCACGAAGAATCTAAATTACAGAAGAAAAATAATTTGACAAAATAATATTAGAATACGCTTTTTAACTGAAAATTTATTTGCATATTTCTTGAAAACATAAACTATGGAAAGATTTTTAAATTTCATTGAGTTTTTTTTGCAAATTCGAGCAACATTTCTCATCCCCCTCCAGTGGTGTTCAGTTAACAAGTTAAAGGGAAAAGTGTGGGCTGATTTTTCTCTCAGCAACCATCACAAGACACTTGAACCAACTTTCATATTTTTGAGAAAAATATGTTTGTGCAAAACACCTAAAATTATATAAATCTAAGTAAGCTTGCTGCTTTTGAAAATGTCCAGAAAAATAGTACATTCATGTAGGTTGTTGACTTTAACAGAAAGAATCGACCACTTGTTTCTGAAGAAATGCAAGTCCAAGCAAACACCACTGGAAGCCAAACCTTCCTTACAAATTGCAATTCCATTTTCTTCATAGGCACAACTGGGCCGGGGAAGCTGAACTTCAACCATGTTATTGAAACCATTTATGTGGGGGCTTGAATGTTTCCCACTTATCAGAGAAGTCTCTGACTTCAGAACTCTACTGCTACATAATTTTAAAAGCATTAAAAAAAAAAAAAAAACCTCAAAGAAAAGAAAAGTGCATGAGAGACTCTTCATGGAGTCCTTCATCAAGTGCAACTGGGTTGGAAGAAAATATATGCTTATTACTGTGCTTCGCCACTTTAGTGGTTTTCATTCCTGCTAAGTAGGTTGAGGTAGACAACCTTTCTTTAGAACATGATCGTTAATACATGCAACTTAGTCTGTAGTCGAGATGGTTTATATAGATATAATTCTTCTAGACATATGGAAATACTTCTGAAAAGCCTATACATCTTCAGGCAGTTAATTAGCATAAGAGCATTGAAATATAAAATCATAATGCAATATGGATATGGATAACGAATTACTTAGGTTATTCTAAGATTACATAGACTTGGGGCCACTGGCAGTGGAACTAGTATTTATCTCTAGTACATGAACTGGCTTTTTGGAGCCCATTCCCTTTGGAAAGATACTCTCTCAACCTAGATACAGAGGGTGGGCCTGGGTCCTGCCCCAAATGATGTGACATTGATGATTCCCCCATGGGAGGCCTCACCCTCTCTGAGAAGTGGATTGGGGGGTGGGATGGGGAGGGGGTGGGGGGAGTGGGTGGACAGGAGGGAGAGGGAACTGGGATTTGTATGTAAAATAAGATTGTTTTAATTTAAATAAAAATCAATTTTATAAAAGATTACATAGACTATCTCCCAAAGGCACGGCGTCCTCTTTCTGTCTCTTCAGCCAGTATCATCCTCTGTAGCCTAGGCTGGCCTTAACTATTTTGATCCTGCAGCCACAACCTCCTAAGTGGTGGGATTACAGTATAAGCCATTACACTGGCTATTATACATCTTCTTTAATGATTAAAAACAATAAACTGTTTGACAAAGGAAATAATGTAATATAGAATCCTTTGGGGTTTTTAAAAGGCAAGTCATACAGTCCCTTCTATTTGAAGTATTGCTTTTAATTTGGAGATGGTCCCTAATAGCTCTTCTTTTTTTCTGAGCCCATAGATCTCTATTTTCATGTCCTTTACATTTCCTTTTTGAGATTATTTCTAACAGATCATACTTTTGTAAGGATTATGGAACTTGTAATTTGTAAAACTTGGATGAGCCCAGTGTTTCCTCTCATTCCCTCAACTGTGGCATGGTAGAGTATGTATAGGGCTCAAACTACACACACTGGAGGTCTGGCTATTCCCATTCACACCATAATCCTCAGTTCCCAGCTGGAGTGGTCTCAGCTGTAATTTTGCTCCATTCCTATGGTTGTAAACCATAGCAGAGCCCCTGCCAACCAGCTTCTTACCCAAAGGCTGCCTTTACTTTCTCTGGGGGCAGGCAAGGACCTCATCACGCCCATTGGTGGCAATTTTCCACCTAGGTCTGGCACAACTCAAGTCACAGAAGCCTTGGTTTCCTATAAGACTACCTGGAGAGCTCAAATGCAAGAATCTGGAATGTGCAAAAAATTAATAGTGACCACCACACAGCAGTGAGGAGGAGAAGCTTTAAGATACATAGCTTCATCCCACGTGACCTGATAGCCACTCGTGTTTTCTTTACTTTTTACTCATTATTGCTTTTATTCATGTGAGTAGGTGCACCTTCATGTATTTATGTGTATGTCATGCCTTCAGTAGCCATAGAGGCCAGAAGATGGTTTTAGCTCACCTGGAGCTAGTGTGATAGGTGGCTATGAGACACCATGTGGGTGCTGGAACCCAAACCAGAGTCCTTTGCAAGAGTAGCAAATATTCTTATAGAACATCACTTTCACTCTGCCTTTTAGATAGGTCTTAATGCCATGTGATGTTATGTGTAAGACAGGGGAGAACTTTCAAGTCTCACATTACCTTATCAGAGAGAGATTCAGAATGTTGAAACCTGTGCTCCCTTGTGAAAGGGAATTTTAAAACTGTCAGAAAGACATTGACCCCAAAGACAAATAAAAACAGCAAAGTCCAATATAAACTCTCTGGTTTAATCTGCCATGGGCTCAAGGCAGAGAAAGTGGACATTTGGATAAGGTTTTTTTTTTTTTTTAATCAAGTAAGCATTATAATTACAATATTTAGTCCATTAACATTTAGGAATACCACAATGGTGCTTTTTTTTTTCAAGACAGGGTTTCTCTGTGTAGCTTTGGAGCCTATCCTGGCACTCACTCTGGAGACCAGGCTGGCCTTGAACTCACAGAGATCCACCTGCCTCTGCCTCCCGAGTGCTGGGATTAAAGGTGTGCACCACCAACACCCGGCTGGATAAGATGTTAAGACTCCCTGAATGAATCTCCATCACTTGGTATAAGATGAAAGTGACAAAAGGTGATCTTGAAGCTGTTAATCCTGGGGAAGAGATGACATAGTCCTAGTACTTGTTGTTCTTGTACAAAGTCTATAGCCAGACAGACTCTTACCCTAAGAATGATACTGTTGATTTGGGAAGGGTCCTAACTCAGTTGTAGGATGGGTGTTAGGAGGGTTGGGAGGGAGGAAAAGGCAAGGGGGTGAAGTAAGTTACTGTTCAGTTGCTGTGAGAAAACACCGTGATCAAGGTAACTTGTAAGAAAAAGTGTTTAAGTTGGGTTTGTGGTTCCAGAGGCTTAGAGTCCATGACTACCATGGCAAGAAGCATGGCAGCAGACAGACAGGCATGGCACTACGGTGGTAGCTGAGAGCCTACATCTTGATCCACAAGCAAGAGGCAGAGAGGTAACATGGAGTGGTGTGAGCTGTTGAAAGCCCACCCCCAGCAACATACCTTTTTCCAATAAGGCCCCACCTTCTAATTCTTCCCAAACAATTGCCAACTGTGTACCAAACATCGAAATATATGACCCCGTGGCGGGGGGGGGGGCAATTCTCATTCAAACTACCACATAAGGCCTCTTGGGCAGGGTGACATCTGAATTGTGTCTTGCAGGGCCAATAGACATCAAGTGGACAAGTGCAGGGAGCAGGATAGGCAATGAATGAGAAGAAGAGAGGCAGGAAATATGCGTCCTGAAGGATGCCGCTGAAGAACAAAGGTCAAAGCACCCACCCAGCCTTCTTCCCCAGCCACAGCACTTGAACTTACCCTTGTAGGTGAGGAGAAAGCACTGAAGTGTTTTGAATTGGAGGCAGATTAAGAAAGCAGAATCAATAGAATGCCAGTTAAGCTGCTGCAAATGATAATGTCCTAGGACGTATCAGTGGGAGGGGCTAGTAGACAGACAGCGGGGGGGGGGGTATGGAGAGAATAAGATGAGCAAGGACAAGTGCACTTCATCACAGAGTGGAAGGTGAGTTTGTGACTTGGCTGGTTAGTGTCTGTCACCTTTCCACCCTTCTCCCTTCCCTTCTCTTTCCTTCCTTTCTATTCTTGCTTCCTTTATCAGAGGTAGCTGGGGTCCTGGGCCAATATGTTTCTTTCTTGCTGGCCAACAGGACCTTATGTCCTATCTCTGCTCTGAAAAGAACTCATGAAAGATGGGAAGACTAAAAGAAAGGAACCTTGTTATTTCTCAGCAGTGATGACGAAGCAAATGGACACGGCAGGTGGTGGGGTGAGCTTCTGCCAGGACTGCTGCATAACCCCTTGAGAATCTTTGGTTCTATAGACAGCTGAGATCTTTGGCAGGAGTTCATCAAAATTCCTGAAATTTGTTTTCCTGAATGCTAGCAGTAGTGCCTCTGGCCTTTGCTTCTTTAGTGCTTACAACAGATTCCACAATTTCCTAATTCTCTGTGTCAAATAATTTTCTGATTTAAAAAAAGTCTCATCTGTAGCTCAGAGGTAGAGTGCTTGCCTATTGTCTGCAAGGACTGAATTTGGTTATCAGCTCAAGAGAGAAGGAGAGGGAATGGGGAGAGGGAGAGGAAAAGGGAAAGGGAGACGGAGAGGGAGGGAAGAAAGGAGGGAGGGAAGGAGGGAGAGGGGGTATCAAACTTATTTACAATATACAATCCAGGGTCCATCTCATACCTATGAATCCAGTATTTCCAAAAAGAGGAACCTGGAAATCTACAATTTGTACTGGGTGTTATGTGACTTAGTGGTATAATCTTAGGCTAACATTTGTGAAAACTTGGGGTCAATGTGTAACAATAACATCACTACCACCACCACCAGCACACACACACACACACACACACACACACACACACACACACACACACCAAGAATGGTTTCCATTTTACTGCTGGAATAAGATAATACTGAGATTTCCATATTCAGTGGCCAAGTGGATGGGAAATTAGAGGTTTCATTTATTCCGCACTCATTATTTATTAAACATCTACTGTGAGTTCAGTCTTTGGAATAAGAAGCAGAGAATCTAGTTACAATGTCAATATCCCTGCCCTCAAGGGGCTTACTTTCAAGAGGGTCAGATAAAAGGATACAACAAACCAATAATTAAACAAACAATGTTATGTCATGTAGTAATGCTGGGACAAAAATAACAGATGGTCAAATGAAAGAAAACATCTAAGTAGTAGTATAGTTTAGACTGAGTAGAAGAAAAAGCTGGCCAAGGAGGTCACATTTGATCTTGAAAGACATACCCATCCAAAAAGTGCTAGTCATATGATGCTCTACTGCTGTTATGAAGAGTGAAGAAACTTGGTGGTCTCATAAGAAAACAAAGATCCATGAAGGTGGAACAAAGTGAACATGAAAAGAAGTGTTAGTCGATGAGCAAGCCTGGGAGTCAGATAGAAGTACCGTACGAAACTTGAAATAAGACATGAAGACATTTAGCCAATTGTTAACATGAATTAGATTCATTTTTAAAATATGTACCAAAAATAAATAAGCTATGTAGCAAATGGAATAGTGATGCTGGGTAAGTTTTAATAATATCCATTTGACATGTCAATAAAACATACAGTTGGCATAGAACTTCATAAAAAATTTCTGTAGGAAAGATCTAGCATTCAGGAGTATACACACAGGTAAGACATCAAAATGCAATAGTATATGAGATGACAAAGGACACACCCAAGAAGGGCAGCTTGAGAAAGAGGTGCCTATCATATAAGAAGAAAACTTAGGCTGCGACTAAAACGTCAAGAACATTTTGTCATGGGAAAATAAAAGAGTAGCTAAAATGTGATTGGTTAAGAACAAGGACAAGATTCCTGCTTTTGCAGTTCCGATTATATCAGATATCCTCAACAGAGCAATATGGAAAGGAAAAGAAGTAATAGATGTGTGGGTGGGAACAAAAGAACCCAACTAGCTCTGTTCACAGAGGACAAATTATCTACAAAGGAAGTCCCAAAGGATATACACGATCTATGGAGCTGATACTTGAGTTTAACAAGACTGCTGGATATAAACTGAATGTGTAGAAATCAATCATAAGTGTACACACTAGCGATGGACAACTGAAAGCTGCAAAAAAAAAGCGTCATTTGCAATCACACCAAAAATGAACTACCCAGGAAAAAATTATTATAGCTAAAATTTATGAGTGACAGACACTAAAGCAGACCTAAATGGGTGGAGAGGTATATCAAGTTCATGGATGAGACAATTGGATGGGAGGATGACTCAGTGGGCAAATGCTTGATGGGCAGTGATGAGGACCAGAGTTCATATTCCCAGAACCTCGCAGAACTGGGAACAGTAGCTTTCCTGTGTGTTCTAGTTTCTGTTGCTGTGATAAGACAATCCGACCACAAACAACTTACAGGAAGAAAGGTTTATTTCAGCTTAAAGTTCCAGGTCACGATCATCATTTAGGGAAATAGGGACAGGAACTCAAGACAAGAACCTGAAGGCAGGAACCATATTGGAATCATGCTTGCTGGTTGGCTCTTCCTTGGCTTACTCCTAGCTTGCTTTCTAACACAACTCAGGACTACCTGCATAGGGATGGTGAAACACAGAGTGGGAAGGGCTCTCTGGCATCAATGAACAATCAAGACAGTTCCCTACAGAAAGGCCCATAAGCTACACTGAACTAGGTAATTCAGCAATCAAGGCTTTCTTCCCAGATGACTGTAGGCTGTGTTGAGTAGACAATCAAAGCTCATTAGGACAGTTTATAATCCCAATGCTATGCCCAAGACTCAATATTCCATGACTTATGACATAAGATAATTATTTATTGGAGATGGGAAAGACACAGATTAGAATAGGAGAACAAACACATTATACCCGACGTCACTAATGAAGTGCCAAGACAATTCAATGGAGAAATGATTGTCTTTTGAACAAATAATCTTGGAATCAAATGTAAAGAGTGAACATTGGTAAACACTGCCAGGGTGATTGGAAAATGGACTAAGTGCTTAGAGACTGTGGGTTTCTTTTGGGAATGAGGAAGATTGGCAATGGCTGTACAATGTAAATCAGATAATCATCACTGGACTGTGTCCTTCTAAATGATTACAATGATATTTTACATTATGTATATTTTACCACATTAAAAGCTGTAAAATATAGAAGAATATACAAAGGGGTCAATCTTTGAATATGGGTTACACAAATTTTACACTCTACTCATATTTCATGTCATAGGAAAATTAACATAATCAAAATATAAAACTTCCCATGACTACTACCACCAAAAAATTAAAAGAAAACCACAAACCAGAAGAATACTTATTTTACACATTCTGATATCCAGGTCAATATTAAGAAGAAAGTAAGGAACTACATTTTCAAACTAGACAAAAAGTTTTAACTGACAATCCATCAACATGGAGGCAGAAATGCAAACAACACAATGTTTTCAACACCATTACTCAAAGAAACACAAATGAAAACCACAATGAAATATCTTACTCCTTGTTGTTTATTCAAAGAAACGAAACATACCATCTGTCTGAAAACCTGTATGTGACTATTTATAGAGGCTTTATTCAAC
Organism: Cricetulus griseus; assembly: GCF_003668045.3. Lineage (NCBI taxonomy): Eukaryota > Metazoa > Chordata > Mammalia > Rodentia > Cricetidae > Cricetulus > Cricetulus griseus. The sequence continues at coordinate 40,926,962 of NW_023276807.1, forward strand.
ATAACCCTGAAACAGATATTTCTCGGTTGAAGAATGGCTAAGTAAACTATGTTATATCAATACAATAGGATTCTACTCACTATTAAAAAGGAAAAATAAACACTATTGATATGTGTAAAAAAGGGATGACTTTCAAGCGTGTGTTGATAATATAAAAGCAGACAAAAAGACATGTTCTGTCAATATGGCATTCTAGAAAAGGCAAAACTAGGGCAAGCAGTTTGAGGTTTGTTGGGTAGCAAAGGAAAATAAGAATCAATAGCTATGAGGATGTTTTGCAAGATAGATGAAAATGTTCTAATCTTTCTGTATTAGAAGTTTCAGGATTCCATATAATTTCCAAATTTTATGTGTATACCTTAAAAGAATGAATGTTTATAAATTACCTGTTTATTATTATTTTGTATGCTTGGGTTTTTTTTTTTTTAATCTCATATAGTTCATTCTACATTCTGTTTGTGTAGCCAAAGGTGACCTTGCACTTTTTATCTTCCTGCCTCCATACCTGATTTACATGGTGCTGGAAATCAAACCCCTAGGCTTCGTGAATGCTTGACAAATATTCTACCAACCAAACTACATCCCAGAAGCAGATTACAACTTTACAAATCTGACTTTAAAGTGACTAACGTCAAGGCACACGAAAGCCTTGGCAATCCTAAGATTAACCTCATTGGGAAATCCTAAATGGTCAGTCATAGCACAAAATTCAATGAGGCAGAAGGCAAGGCAGAGGATAGGACAAGCCAGCTGCTCATGAGTCTACCATTAATCCAGTCCAGTGTTCCATCACAGGGACATTTGGAAGATACAGGGCAGAGGAAGGAGTTCGTGAGGATGAGTCAGAATCTCTAATAACACTGGTGTTTGATGATTTTATCTATGATATTTAATTGAGAGCAAAAATAAAATTCCACATGTAAAAAAAATCTACAAAAAGGAAAACTTGGTAAACTTTTATTGTATGATGACAACCAAGATGTTGAAAAGTGACTCATGGGAGGCCCCTGCTACCAGGGATGCTTCGATGTGATGAGAATGACTGTGAGGATGCTTTTAAAAAATAATAAACGAGGATACTGGATAAATCAATTAGAAGAAGCCTAGGATATGAATTTTTACTTATCTTGTGTTTAGTAATAGATGCAATATTGACATAATTTTAATTTTTCTACTGCACCATACTTTAGACTTAATAATAATATTTGTTCCTAGATGAGAAAAAAAAACACATTCATTCTACCTTTTGTGTTAAGGCAAAGAGAAGACTTATATTGCTGTTTGGGAGCAATGATTTGAATTGATATGCCTTTGAAAATACATGCAATATCTTTTGGATGGATGCACCAATATCTCACTCTGCCTGGTGTGGAGGTGGCTACTGAGTGCCAAAATGCTGGTGCCATAAAATCAAGTCACACACATGTGTCATGGTGGACAATTTTAGTTCAGGTTTCATTCTTGAAGGCTCTGTGGTCCCTGTGTCAGCATCAGCCAGACAGATTGCCCCTCCTTCACCTCACCAAGTTCCAGCCAGTTCCCCGAAGAAGGATGAGTAAGTGACTCATGGCATGTGTGAAATTCCCTTCACTCTGCTGCCCTTCCCAGGCTGCTGTAGATGGCAGTGACAATTATAGTAACCTTGACTCTGTAAGGAATGTGACAACTAGAATCTTAGCAGTGAGTCATTCCAGAGCAAGAATTTGTACCCTAGGGCCTGAGCTGATGACTGAATTGTGGAAGCATTGGGTACCCATCTAAGGAGATTTGTTCATGAAGCAGAAATGGATTTCCTAACAATGAGAATTTTTTTTCAAATATCATGTTGATTGATTATGCATTTGTCCTAAGGACCGAACCTGTGACTGAGCTATTCTGTCCACTTTACCACAAAGTCACATTCTATAGCCCTCTGGTAACCTTTTTGATGACTATTCTCAAACAGCAAATGGGATGACCTCCATATGAGAATTAACTGGATCTTTGGAATCCCATAACTTACCACATTGGTGAAGACTCAGGGATGGTTTGGTACATACTCTGGGATCTAAACTCTCCAGAAAAATAAGACTGTCCAAACTGAAGATTTGTGCCTAGCCTTATTGTAACTTGTTATGTGGTGTTCTGTTTGATATCCCTGGGAAACCTGTTATTTTTTGAAGGGGAACAGAGAAGGAGTGGATCTGGAGCAGGGGGTGAGTAGGGAGGGGAGGGGATTGGAAGGAATAGAGGGAGGGGAAACTGTGGTCCAGATATATTATATAAGAGAGGGATAAATACAAAAGAATCTTCAAACTGGTTACCAAATAATCACAGTTTGATGTTGGGCTACCAACTTTGATTAAATTCAGGAACTTGGTAGGAGTGACACTTTAAGTACTAGGCTTAGACATCCAAGATGATACAAGAATATCATGGAATGGAAATAGAGAAGAGAATGTACATTTCCTAATTTTTTCATAAAGGTTCTGGGACTGAGGCCAAATATACAGTGGGCCCTGTGTGATTCAGGCCTTTAAGAACACTGTGGGTCAAAGGCTATGGCATGTAGGTAATAGCCAACCTCTAAGAATTGCCAAACGTTAACAAGGAACTTTAATATTGAAGAAATAAAAGAGAAATGAGAGTGGTTAGACAAATGATGCTGACTTAGGTCTCATAAAATTTGATCATAACATACTGTCTTAAATTTTTAAATGGTAAATATTTTTCATGTCAATAACCACTGTGACTCTTCAATTACAAGTTGGACCCAAGAAATCAACTTGAATGCAAAGGGAAATTTTAAAGGAACATAAATATATGAAAGATGGACTTGGAAACTAGAAAAATGTTACAAATGAAAATTTTCATTGTTCAGAATGAAACCCAGATTTTTAATGTCCAGTATAGAAAGACAATCCCTGACAATAGCTTTTAGTGTTACATATGATAATTAGGTCCATGGGATGTGGACCTTAAGCTTAAGCTCCATTTCTACTAATCATATTTAGTACATATTTGAAGCTGACTGAGACTTTTAGAAGAAGACTCTCGATGAAGCAGAACAAACTATCCTCTGTGGCTCGTTTACCACTATGGCTTATTTATATCCAATATGCACATTGTGACATAGTGTGTCATAGTGATTTGACCATGACAGGCTTGTCTAGAGAAAGCTTGTTGATTTTATGATTTTATTCATATGACAATATGATGATGGTTAATCTTGATGTCAACTTGACGGAGTTAGAGTAAGCGCTTTCCATGTGTACAGGAGATTTTCTAGATTAGGTTACCACATTCTAATGTGGGTGGCATCATGAGCTGGTGTCTTATACCGACTAAAAAGGAGAAAAGGAACTGAACAAGAGCAGTCTGCATTATCTACCTCAGTGGGTACAATGAAACCAGCTGCCTTAAGCTTGTGACGATCTGATGGACTAATCTCCTCAACTGTGAACCCAAATAAACTCTTCCTTCCTTACATTGCTTTTGTCCGGCATCATGCCACAGGAAAAGATTTTGAAAGACTTAGGATTTTCCTTAATGGAAAAAACTTTCTCCATTATTTCAGTCCAATTGACAAGGAGATAATTCATAAAATGAAAGTGACATTCTCAATTGAGTGCTTAAACTGGTTGAGCCAGATCACCATTTGCCTGTTTCCCTCAAACACACATATTTGAGGATCTAAAATAAAAATGTTCCAATGCAGTGAGAGGATAACTCATTCATAGGCTCTAAAATTCTTTCTCCTAAATAAAAGGCCACATCTCTAGAATTAGCCTTTTCGATACTGTCTTTGATTTTTGATGTTTCAACTCTTCTTGTAGTATAAGACTATAGCCCAGCATGCCATGCTTTCCTGGGGACAGGCCTGGGTCGTTACCTAAAAGATGAAAAAATAGTGTGCCATTATTTTGATTCCAATAAATGTGCCAGTATAAAAGGCCTTATTCCATGTGGCTGTCTTCACAGGAGACCGAGAGAAGACACGGTGGTTGATGGCCAGACCACTTAATTTCTATCGAGACTAAAAAAGAAATAAAGAGCAGACCTAGACTGCCAGGAAACAGAAGCCAGGCATATGGTTCTGAAAATGAGAAGAACAACTGGATGGCCAGCAGTCTACTCTAAATGGCATGAGGGCTTCTTTGAGGCTTTCTGATCCACACCTACCACAGCCATTCCTACAATTGCACAAACCTAACATTCCCCATGATGTGGCCATGCTACTCATACTTGGTCTCTGGCTTCTGATGAAACAAAGCTCTTTCGTGATATAAATGTGAAGCAGAGGCAGATGCAATTTGAAGATCTCTGTGAGACATTTCTTCTCAGCTGCCCACAGGCGTGACTCAATACTTCCTCTTCAAATCTGGGGGGTGCTAAACATGACTTTCATGTGGGATGCACAGTTGGTGAGGTCCAAGTTAGGGAAAATGGACACCTTGAGCCACCTGCTTGCTACCAGACCTCAGAGCATCTTTTGGATGCTCAGATAACATGTGGGAACCTAAGAGTCTATCTCAAAGACTTAACACCACATGTTAAGAGGTGAACAATTCTTTGCATAGAAGTTGCTGGAGAGAAAGAGAACAGTTTCTTCATCCATGTCAAAACTCAAGCAAATACAGCTCCTTGGTATGACATGCTTGTCCTTCAGATGCGTGTGCTCCAAAAAATATCTCCATGTGAAGACACAAAAATGAATCAAATAAAAAAGATGTGACAACTTCGTGTCATGAATTGTATTCTAAAATGAAACAAACCCGCCTTGTTTCATCTCCTTTGAGTAGCACTGGTAATATCTGGAGTGCCTGTGCCAATGACCATTGCACTCTGCATTTTATGTTTTATCTAGTGTGGTCAGAATAAACTCAGAACATGTGATAGTCAAATTTAGAGGTGGACTTGACTAAGTGATGCCCATATGGCTGGTAAAACCTTGTGAGTATGCCTGTGAGAGTGTTTCCAAAAGAGAACAAACAGCATTTGATTTAGTAGACTGAGTGAAGAAGATCCACCCTCACCAATGTGAGTGGGAACTGTTCCATCTGCTTGGAGACTGAATATAGCAAAGGACAAGTGTGGATTCACTTTCTCTGTTTCCCCGGGATCATCTGTCTTCTGCCCTAGGATATCCCTTCTGGGTCTTAGGTCTTCAGACTCACACTTATACCACTGGCTTTTCTGGGCATCCAGCTTGCATACAGCAGATCATGAAACCTCCAAGCTTCCATAAGACATCTTCTGTAATAAGTGTGAGTGTCTGTGTGTGTGTGCGTGTGTGTGAGTGCATATGTGCACATATGTAAATGTATGCGTGCATGTTGTTTCTCTAGAAAACCTTTACTAATACATATGCATGTATCAAAAACTCTGTTCAGAGACATGATAAACAGCTTATCTTTTATGCATTTTGCCTTTAGTATTGTGTTTTAGTATTGCTGATAAACTCAGAAAGTCTCCATTTCCTCAGAAATTAAGAACTCCCACTTAAATATATCACCAAGACCATGCTTTTCTATTTATTTATGTCTAATTAAAAACAGATATAAAGAGAGTTCTCCTTTACATAGTTCCAGTCAAATAGTTCCAGTCAAGAAATATGTTGATTACAAATGGTAAGTAGATTTATCTGTGACCACTTTCAGGAGATAGCTTCCTTTATTTGTGAGGAGGGTGGGGAGATAGAGAAAGGAGGAAGGAAAGAATACAGAAAATTTTCCAAGAGAGAATTTTCTAGTTCCTAGCTGTGAGTGTATCTCCCCTTCCTTGGATGCCAGAAAATTCTTCTATAATTTGAAAGTGTTTTCTGCAAGTTTCAATGGGGTTTTGAGCATTACAATAAAGGCATTTTGTATACACAGAGATAATGTGAAGATACCATAAAGACTGACAATGATGCCCTTGTATATTTGTAAACACATTAAAACCATACCATAAGAAAGACCATAGTCTGTTTTCTTTCTTCAAAGAAACAACAACAATAAGACAGCCATTGTCCATCTTTTCAAGAACCAACTTCTTGAAATGATCCAGGGCACAGTGTTCATCTCATTGTGTTTTCCTGTCTCCGGTATTATATGAGCTTTTAGTATTTTCGGGTTGATAACTGACTACTACTCTCTGAAGGCTCCTGAAGAATTTTTTTGAGTTTGATCACATGGTAAATTTACTTTCAGCTATACTAACTAGATGTGAATAGAGACATATTTCTTCTTTTTCTTCCTTCTTCTTCTTCTTCTTCTTCTTCTTCTTCTTCTTCTTCTTCTTCTTCTTCTTCTTCTTCTTCTTCTTCTTCTTCTTCTTCTTCTTCTTCTTCTTCTTCCTCCTCCTCCTCCTCCTCCTCCTCCTCCTCCTCCTCCTCCTCCTCCTCCTCCTCCTTGTTTCCTCCTCTTCAGTCTCCTTCTTATTCTCCCCCTTTCTCCCTCTCCTCCTCCCCCTCTTCCTTTTGTCTAAAGACATACATGGACATGCAAATGTGTCTATTTAGGGTCACTTTCATGGTGCACTGGCATTTATAAAGTGCAGCTCAGCACAGAACAGAGCACACACACAAGCACTTTACATAGAGAGTGCCAGGCTCCATTAACCACTTGAAATCCCTGGAGGGAAATGTCATTTCATTAGGAGCCTCTTGGCTGCTAATCAAGGGCTTTCCATTTCCTTAAGCATATTGATTTGGAAACAACTTTCCTTCTCTGAAAAACAAACAGTTCAAGAGGCACTTTCTGAAGGCACACCTAGAGAACCTGTTTTCCTTTGGTAAACAGAAACATGGTAAAACTACCTAGGATTCAAGCTGAATGGAAACCTGGCATCTTTTCTCTAATGAGATGTTACTGACCATACCGAATCTTTGACATGTCTTAATGACAATCAAAGCCCTCCATCACCTCAAGGAGCATCCTATTTGTGAGACTGACAGTAGTGATTTATATGCAGAATAAATACTAGGTCAAGATTAAGATACCATTTTGACTTAGTCCCTTGCAGTAAATTATAGTGGGTATCAAAAGACAGCCAGGCACTGCTTTGGGCCACTTGGTTTGAAGAATAAATCACACTACATTTTAATGTGTGTTTGTAGTTCTAGGCACATAGTCAATACTTAGTAAATGGAAGTGAAATATGAAACTCAGAGTGCAGCACCACCATGTCTATTCAAACTTAACTCTCCCTTAAAAAGTACAAAGTTAAATAAACCCTAGGATACAGACCAGTGCATGTCTCACATTTCCTTCTATTACTCTTTTCCTCTAGTGCCCATTTTAAATCATCTTTTAAAAGAAATACTTTCAAACAATTAAAATTTAAAATTTATTTAAAATGCTTATTATGTATGTACATATTCATGTATATGTTTGTGTGAATGCATGTGCACAGGAGTGTACAGGCACAAGAAGACAGTGTCTGATGCTGTAGAATTAAAGTTACAGGCAGTTGTGAGCCACTAATGTGGATCCTGGGAACTGATGCAAGAGCAGCAATGCCCTTAACCTCTTAGCCAAGTCTCTACCACTTTAATCATAGTTCTTAACTAGGATTCTCTTCATGGAGAATCAAAAGAAGTATTATAGGGTTTGTGATCAGGTTGCACTATAACTCTGCTCTCTACCACATAGCCACCTGACCTAGCCATGTTACTTTGTCCATTGAGTTTTAGCCTTCTCCACAGATTACCACTAAGACCACCTGAAAATCATCTACATGCCAAGTACTTAGCCTGTAAGTTTTCACTTCCCTCTTGGTAAAGCCCAACCACAATATCCGAAATTATGACAAAATCAAATGTATGATGATGCATTAATACCCTGATGCCATTGGCTGCTTGTGGAATCTGCATAACAGAAGTGACTTGTTCCTTTCTCTGGACTCTACATTTGTCTCCCCACTCATACACTCAGGTAAAATGTTTGTAATCTTGCTTAAACACTGAATGTTTTCTATTGTTGGGGACCCTCTAGCCACCCTACACTCTAGCACTGAAAGTTAAAATATTCTTGTTGATGTACATTTTCCCATTTCCCATTATGTGTTTCTCCTTATGTGTTGGAAATAAAGATGCTATGGTAAAGTAAAATATTTAATGTTTGTTGCACATCATGGATTTCCATTTGCCACAAGACCTTTCCTCTGGATCCATAAATTGCCTGTTAGCCAGAGTCAGCATGAGAACTGGTGGGTCACAGACTAGCCTGCAGCTCATAATGGACCATGAAGGGAGACTCATGGAAGCACTGTAAAGAAGCCCACACCATTGTGATGAACGAGATGAAAATACACAGTAAACAGAAAGGTGAACAACGTCTAACCTAATGAGTTAATTAGTTTTATATGATAATTAGAGAAGTATTCAAAGGCATGATAAAAAGGCAGCACTAAGTTTCATTTTCTTTTCTTATGACACATTCATCTATTTCTTATAATAAAGGCAGAACAAAGCCAAAGGCTTCAAGAGGAGTCTGCATGTTTATAACCCTTTCTAGTGATACTTGGAAGTAATTTTTAGCTCTGGAAAAATTATTTTTTTCTAATAATCTAGATGAGTGTATTTATACATTCTAATGAATTCATACAGAGTTTTGATGAACCTAGAAGACTAATGGGATTAAATATAAGAAAATAGGAGAGTGAATTGCAATTAAAACAATATATCAGCTTTTTAAAAATTGTCTACAAAGAGGTTTCTCCTAAGAATTTAGCAAATAGAGCACTGGCTGTAATAGAATTTTCTTCACTCAGAAACACTGATAAAGTAGGAGGCAATAATGAACACACTACATACAGTTTCTTGCCATTTCTATGGATGCAAAGTAAACACCTTCAGTGGGCATTTTTCTCCAAAGAGATAAAATGCAGATGTTTGCACATCACTCCTCATCCTCCAAAGGCTTTGCTCTATGTCCCACCTCTCTTTAACCTCTCCCTCCATCTCCTGTACACTCTATCCATCTGGGAGGCCAGTCTCCCAGAACTCTGGATTTTTTGACTACTCCTACCAAAACTGATTGTTCTTCCTTGCCAGGAAACCCTGTTTTTACTCTGTGGGGTAACTGTATGGCCACATCCTTCTAAAAGCATCTTCAGGTTTACTGGTTTTATGGCCTTGATTTTATTTGCTGTATGTAGTGTATTCTAGATGTTGCTTTATCTGTCATTCTTCCTCTGCTAGATGGGCTAGGCTTCCTAAGATTGCCATTCATTTTAAGTCCCTTTTGTGTTGCTAGTACCTGGGACATAATGGGTAACCCATAAAGGATGGGAAGTAAATGGAACATAGAAGCAAGAAGAAATGTGGCTACTCAACAAAACCTCAGGTGCTGATGGCTGTTATTTCCAAGAAGAGGTGCTCAAAGATAATGAGCCAGTAAAGAAGCAAATACAGTTAGTCATGCAGAATGATGAGAAGTAAGGAAAAATGACACTGAGTTGGTAAAATTTTAACCATATGCTAAGGAGCCTTTCTTTCATAATTTATTAATCTTTTCTTCCCCTTTGGTGGTTGCTTGAAGGTATCCCATAAATAAAAGGTCAATGGTGATTTTATAAGCACTTACAGAGATTCTGGGAAACTTTCCACCAAATATGAAATAGGTTCACCCAGAAAAACAATGAGCAAATGAAGAACAAGAAGAGGAATAAAATTGGCTCACAAATAAGGAAGCAGCTGCCGAATCTGTGAGATCCAGAGTATACCAGACATTGGATGAAAGAGTCTGAGAGTGTATGTCCTCTAGAGATTTCCAGAGCAGGATAAGATAGTAAACAAGCCAGCTATTGATAACTGCAACTAATGAGGGAAGTCAGAGACTGTAGTGTGTCAGAGGGTAACAGAGACTGGGAGATGACTGTAACCATTTACTTGGCTAGTTGAGGCTTTTACATGTATAGTATTTAATGGCAAAAGCTCGATGAGTGGAAGAGTCATGGAAACAATTGGAAGAAGAACCTTTGGTGCAGGTGGGATGTGTCAGAGACTCTGAGATCAGAGGGAGTTCAGAGTGTCCAAGAGACCCAAAAAGAGGTCAGTGTGGGTGTGAGGTAGAACAGAGCCATTCCCATAATGAGCATGGAGAAGCAGAGCAAAGGCAGTCAGGCAGTGCTTTAGAGGTCAAACACTGGAATCTGGATGTCCTTCTTGGAGTGAAAACAGATTTATATTTGATAATGCTTTGCCTGTTTGGCAGAGACTTGATAACAGGGCAGTGATTTGAAGCAGGGCAGTGAGGACAGTAGCTTGAAAGAGGGATGGTGGTAGCATGAGTCAGATCCTGGCAGTGGAGATGGGAAAATTGAAATGATAGTGATTATTTGGCTAGAGAAGATGGAAAAGAACATAATTTCCATAAATGCAAAAAAATGAGTAGAAAGTTGTGTGTGCCTGAGGAATGGTGCTAGATAAGTGTTCAGTGCAATAGCAACATGGAGGTGAGTGGGAATTGGGCAGCGAGTACAAATGAGGTCAGAAGAGGCCAGCCTGTACAAAGTCAGGTTACACAGAGCCCTCATCATCAGCCACGGGAAGTGGCCATTGATGTTCTATGCATAAAATTGATGTAATGAATTTAACTTTGCATATCTTTCACTAAAATGCAAAGAATTCCATGAAAGGCAATGGGTGGGACCTCAGTTCACCACTATGGCAGAAGATCATCCCAAGGAGTCTCCTTTGTGAACATGAAGTGCAACCAGATCCCTCTCATATGACACCAGTAGCAGATCATTTGTAAACAGTCCTCTCTCCCTTATTAAATCCTTAGCTATTGAAGGCAACATGTGGATGTGGTTTATTTCAAACCTTTGAGAATACTTTCCTAGCAGTTCATCCACAATGTGCAAGAAACACTTATTTCTTAAATGGCTTTACCTTGTTGTGGATCTTTTTCACCCTGGGAAGCTCTTGGGATGCTGTCGAATCTTCCTCCTGCTCTTTACCCTCAAGCCCTGCTCTTGTTTCCCCTGCCAAAGAATCTACATCTACATCTACATCTACATCTACATCTACATCTACATCTACATCTATTTAAGTGCATGATGTCACTTTTATGCATATAGCCTCAAATACATCAGGCAAGCAGTGGGCTGAGACAGAGTGGTAAAAAGCTCTCCTGTGGATTATATGTATGTTATTCTTGTGTAGTCCAAGAATAGAATAAATGACTAATTCCTCCACATGACATTGGCATTACATATTAGAGGCATTACACATTTTTTAAAAAGAGCAACAGGCTAAACTAGGAATGATAAGATATTGCTTTCTCAACACTGTGTATAATCTGAATAACAATGAACATTGATGGAGAGCATTTATACTTGCCAGCAATGGGTCCATTTGCCAGCAATCTGCCCAATACAGAGGTTGAAATACATATAAAAATAGTGTACAATCCTATGAGCTTATGTTTATTAAGTTGGGGAGAGTGATAAGAGCACGGACAACCGCAATAAGATGCAAAGTCTTACTAGTCACATTTCATGGTGGGATCATTATCTGTAGCCCACCACACTAGCAGCTGGCAATTCAGATGTAGATATCCACATGCAACTATGCTAATTTCTTTTCCATTTGGATAGAGGTTTTTTATGATTTAGTTTCATAAATAGCAGTATGATCAAATAAGGTTATAATCCCATTTTCAGGCTTCTTATCAGACCAGGGTCTAAAACTCAGTTATAACTTTTGTTTAGAGATAGAATTGAATCCTCAACTAATTTAAATACCATGTTTTGTAGATTTTAGTAATTTAGTCGACCTAGAAAATGCAACTGGGGTTTGTACCTAAAATAGAAACATGTGCTGCTCTGAGAGCAAAAAGATCAGTTGCTAATTTTCACATTTATTAGTCCATCAAATTTATTGTGAATTAAATGTCAAGACCTCTTCAGCATAGGCTTTTAATTTTACCTGTCTCCATGTTATTGTTCCATTTAGCTAGACTGCTTTCAACAAAATGTAGTTTAGTTAGCTGTAGCATGAGCTTAAAGAGAAGATAAAGGTTTCTACGGGGACACAGCTCACCCCTGACAAAGCCCTGAGCCACGAGCGGTACATGTTTTCCATCCTCTTCATTTTTGCTGTACAAGATAAGGGGAGGTATGCAATGGGTGACTCCTGTGGTATAGTTAATTTTAACCCCCATATCAATAAGCAGAGGCCTTTTCAAGTTATAAAAAGTGTGCCATTCCTGTTATCAACTGGAGAGAATGAGGTCATTGTTCTCATAACCCAACCGTAAAAAACTGGCATGTACCAGAAGGATGAAACAACACCCCGGGCTGGAAAAAAAATCTCATGCACCCAACAAGATACTTTTTAAAGTGAGCAAGATCACACCGAATACTGAACTTTTCTCTCCAATTCAGCATTTAATTAAAGAAAGAGATTTCAAATAGTTTGTTACCTCCTTCACAGTACTTGCCTTGAACCGTGACTTCTATACAGCATAAAAATTAGGAGAGACATCTATCTAATTTTGATTATTACCACATTTAAAGATTTAAAATTATCAACTCACGCCTGGATTGGCTGTGTCAATAAAGTTTCAAGGGCTTGGGAATTGGACACTGGCACATAAATGAAGGATTTACTGAAAGAAAATAACTTGGAACGGGTTAACAAAATATCCCATAGGGAGAGGGTGGTAGATAATTCGAACAGGAGGAAAAGCTTCCTAGAAGCTGATATTCCTTGGTGATATATAAGTTGTTCACCTTGTTCTGCCCAGCCTCTCTAACATTCTTTCTGCCTCCTCAAATGGAAGCCTGGGTTAGATATTACCTGAGGGGTCTTTGGGTGCTGCATTTTTCTGTCTTTGATGTGGTTGCCAAGATGGAACCATTTAGAATTCCTTTTATTTTTCAAAGAGAATATTTCACAGAAGTTTAATTATCAACCTCAATCCCATGTGACTGAAACTCAAGAGAGGTAGTGACAATCATAACTCACTGGCCGTTCTTCTGCAGGGAGACAAGAAAGAGTGGAAGCCCTTCTGGAGTTCAGGATTCCTATTGCTTCTGGTCATCCTCTTACACTGTTCTGGTACCTCTGCCTTCACTGAAACCTTCACATGAAGTCTACCATGCTGCAATTTATCTTTGTTTATATGGTTAAGTGTCCCATACAAACCCTGGATTGAAAATCACTGGATGTACTTTTTTTTTCTCTCTCCAAATCCAGTAAAGACTACAATAGAAATCAACAAAAATAGAGAAAACCCTTAGGGGTATTGACACCTAATGCTGTCTACACCACAGTCTGTGCAGAACACAGTGTAAGTGCGTGCTTTACCACAGGGGTTAACTTCCCCAGACATCTTCCACATTATAGCTTAGCTCTAAAGATGTTCCTCCCACGTCAAGAATTTCATGTCTTTATCTTTCCAGTGTGACCTTTTATGATTCTAGTTTTCAAGAACTCCATTTAAATGTGGCACCAAAAAGGTTTTAAATTTGGCTCCATTTTTGGTCAGATATTGTATTATGAAAATTCCAGTTGATTCTTTTTCTTTGTTTTCATTGTTGTGGGGGGCAGTGTGGCCATGGCAGTGAGGTGGAGGTCAACCCCAGCCCTTGTACATTGCTGAGCTGTATCTTCTAGCCTTTCCAGCTCTTTCTTAACTGACATAACTTGCCATTTCTTTTATGCTGTGATTCTTATTTCAGTGACGACACAGGTTTGTCTCTAAGGCACAAACTGTCCAGAGACTGATTTCAAGTGACATGACCTAACTGGACTCTTGGCCATGTACATGCTTAAACTCTAACCCAGGAAAGGCTTGTCATGGTTTGTACAAATGGACATGGGAAATTCCAGAAGGCCTAGAAAGCCTCAAATATTCAATCATATTTGAGAGAGAGTTTGGTGGTTCTCTCTACACACTCCCCCACCCACACTTTATAATTACTGAACTGGTTTCTGAAGTTAAGAGATGTGTAGTACCATCAGTTAGCACTGTGAGATACTGGTAACCACTACCAGTGAGTGGTTGGAGGAAGCTGATGCTCGGTGATTAACAGGCTGGACACTAACCAGGCCAGTGTGCTCCAGCTTGCAGCAAACAAACCACGTTCATGTTTGCTAGGAAGCCAACAAGGAGAACTTTTCAAAAATTGGATTTCATTTCACTTCTAACTCAATTACTTGAAAGTTACTAATTGCTTGAAACAAACTTAATTAAAATAAATTACTTTGCCTCAGCAATGAGTTTTGCTTAAATAGAACTCCCCATTGATGAAAACAGTTAGACATTTATACACAGATGCCACACTTAAACAGTTTGGCTTTATAAAGAACTGTAAGCCAATTCAAGGTCATGGTTTTCCCTCTTTTTCTTTCTTGGCCCATCATGCATACTAGAGGCAGCAACTGATTCAATTAGCTTCTGTGGTTGCTCTGTTTCAATTCACTTTAGTGCATTTAATCAATTGAAAACATTATTTGTGGTAGGAAGAGTCAATTTCATTCTCACTTTCTTCCTTTTCTTTCATCTTGAAACTCTCAATTCTCAACTGTGTAATTCATTATATTTGCTGACAAGTGTATTTGTTTCCCATCTTGCTAGTCAGCTAGAACCTCCATATGAGATGCAGACTCTTGCTACCTAAGAATTTATTCTATTGGTAGGAATGCTATGTTTGGCTTTGCTAAATTTGATGAATATTCATTTCTCAATCTGCATGGCTATTTTCAGGAATGACTTACTGGAAGAGTTGCCATTATGGAAACAATTAAAACAGGACTGTGGGTCTTGAGATAATAACATGGGCAGCATTCTAATGAGTGATCTCATTCAAGAGTTCAGTGCACACTAGAACACAACAGGTCTGTTTTCAAGGTAAAAACAGATTGTCCTCTAAATCACCTTTAACTAATCTAAACTCTAAGTTATGTTAAGATGACCCAACTCATCTGTTAAGAAACACAGTATCGAACTAAAAATGCAGCAACGGCCCAGGGATCATTATGTCATTACTGTGTTAGTTATGTGCAATCTTTCACTTCCTTTATAAACAACGCAGTAGGTGAGGTTTCTCTCCAAGACACCAGGTGGGAGAAAAAAAAAAAAAAAAAAAAAACTTCATATCTCTCTTTTGTTTGTCAACTTAAATTTAACTCAAACCCTTGGACTGGCAGGAAATGTAGCCTTGGTTATTGTTTTGCTTCATTGAGAATAGCCCTGTTATGCAAGGATAGTTCAAGGCCCAGAAGCTCTGAAGGAAGTCTGGTCATTAGTACAAATACAACCTCCTACTAACTAATTTCTATGTTACTTTCAGGTGTAGAAATGCCTGTTGCTACACCTGGGTCTGGAAGTCTCCAGGGAGGCTGGGATATCGAGGGAACACCCTCCATAGGTAATCATATACAGCCAACTCTCAGAACTCTACAAACTACTAATTGTACCAACTCTACAAACTACTAATTGGATACATACATACATACCTACCATGACCTCTGTGTCTTAGTTGTCAGGAGACCATTCTCTTAACTCCTCCAAAGGCCAAATCATTCCTCCCTCTGTTTCAGAAACACCTACTTAATCTTAACTCACTTCAGCCCCTTGCTGTAGTTCTAGAATAGATCAGGAATGGTTCCAGGATCCATGTGTTGAAATCTTGTTCTATAGAGTAAATTACTGGGATATGGCTGAATCTTTATGAGGTGGGGACTAGTGGGAGGGAGTCCAGTCACTAAGGATGTGCCTTGAGGGGATATTGGGACCCTGGTCTTCCTCTTTCTCTCTTTGTTTCCCTCCTGCCAAGAGATGAGAAACTTATTCAACCACATACTCCTAACATGGTGTAACCCTCACTACAGGCCCCAAACAATGGAGTCAATCTGACCATGCACTAAAAGCCCTGGAACTTCAGTCTAAATTAAACTTTTCTTCTTATAGTTTGATTATCCAAGTATTTTTAGTAATAACAAGAGAATTGACTAACACATACTCCTATAAAAGACAGAGCATACTTCTATCAGGAAATACAACAGAATGGTAAAGTATTAAAAGCTTCTATTTCTACAAGGCAATATTTACCCACTAGTATTTCAGGTAAGGAGGACTGGTGTTGGGTTGAAGGGCAGGGATGGAAAAAAAAGAGAAAATACAGACAAATTAATATTTAAATAAAGTATGTCATCACTACTAAATGTATTTTGGTTTTGTGTGTGTGTGTGTGTGTGTGTGTGTGTGTGTGTCCTTCTATCCTGAGGGTCAAACCTTGGTCTTCAGGCTCAGCAACAGGAGCCTTTATCTGCTGAGTCATCTCACTAGTCCTACTATTAAATATCTTGATGGTTGGCCGAGTGCCATCATCTTTGAATCATCACCTATTGCAATTTCTTTCTATGCTGAACTCTTCGTATAAACACAGGTTAGCGAAATAGAGAAAAGCAGAAGATGCCCTGGCAAAACTCACTGGCTTGAAATGTGTGCCCAAAGTAGGAGTAGGTGCCCTTTGTGGAGAGCACTATTTCTGCATCTGCATAGAAACTCCTTGTGACGGGCAGTGCTCGAACAATTTGTCAGATATAAATATGATGTTCAGTCGATATAGGTAACACACAGTGGGTTGAATGTGATTAAAAACAAAACATAGCTGACTCTTCAGCCCAGCTTAATTCAAGACACTGAAAAATGAGATTGTTTTTCTCCTAGTTCCACAAGAATGAATTTATTAAGAAAACATTTCAAAAGTATAAGTTTATTAACATTCTTAAAATAAAAGATAGCTGTAAATCATGTGCATGCTTTTTGGTTTTTCAGACTGAGAAAAACTAAAAGTTAAAAAAAATCTTCCTTATGGAGGGATACTATTGCAGCCCAGATACATCAAGGAGGGTCTAGACCCTCCCCCAAAATGATATGACAGACTTTGATTGTCCTTGGTAGAGGGCCTCACAATCCCTGGGGAGGTCTGGGGGGAGAGGGTTGGGGTGGGTTGGGTGGGGAACATGGGAGGATGGGAGGGCAGGGGAAGGGGGGATGGATATGTAAATTATGTAATTAAATATGTAATTAAAAATAAAAAATGAAATGAAAAAATATTCCTTAAATGTTTCCTAAGAAAATAAGAGATGTAATCAAATGTAACTAGTATGTGATAATTATCATTTACAGCTCTAATAATTGACCCTGTTAGCAATTACTATGTTTCCAAACTTTTTGCTTTTTTTAGGCAGAATTTCCATTTTTAGCTATCTTTTGTTTGTTTGTTTAGTCTCATGTAGCCTAAGCTGGCCTCGAACTCACTATGTAGTTGAACTGACTTTGAACTCCTTCTGCCTCCACTTCCCCAGTGCTGGAATTGCAAGTTCAAACTGCCATATCTGGCTTTTATCTGCCTTTTAAGTGTGTGTGTGTGTGTGTGTGTGTGTGTGTGTGTGTGTGTGTGTGTGTGGTAATTATATCAGCCCTCTGGTTATTATATAGCTCCTGTGTACTTCAAATGGACATCAATGAGAAGCTAACTTCCTTGTTCAGCAAAATAGCCAGGTACATGAAATCTTCGGGAGATAAAAGACACCCATAGTCTCACACAACACTGCCCCCCCACCCAGGGTCTTACAGAAAACCTTGTGCCTCCACATTCTGCTGCTTCTGCTCTTAACCCAGTATGGGCTTCTAACTCTTCACCCCAACAAAGAACACTCCTTCAAAATAATTGGAAGCCAAAACCTCTTTTCAGTATTATGTTTCAAACTGTTTGACTCTGATCTCATTTGAACTCTGGTCACAATGACAGCCAGCCACATCAGAGGGCTCTGCCTAGCAAGTTTCTGAGGTCAGTGAGGTCTGAGGCTGCATGGATCATTCATGGAGAAAGTACAGAGCATGCGTCCCTTTACTCTTGGGTGCCTTCTGCAGGGAATTACTCTCTTTTGATGAGTAAGATCCAGAGAGTAGGTGGGAAGTGGCCCACGCCTTTAATCCCAGCACTGGGAATGCAGAGACAGGAGGATCTCTGCATGTCCAAGGGCAGCCTGTCTCCAGAGCGAGTTCTAGGATAGGCTCCAAAGCTACACAGAGAAACCCTGTCTCAAAAAACAAAACAACAATAAAGAGGTCCCAGGAGGAAATGAAGTGAAGCGACACTGATCATTCTCTTCCTAAGTTTTCCCATTTGTACACTGCGAAAAACTAGACCTTGGCTGCATTTTAGGGAGTCAGTGAAAATAATTTTCCAAAGTGAAAGTTAATGCAATTGTTCAAAAAGCAATTAATGGACAATCTTTGAATCAATAAAACCATGCACATTTTTTTCCCCTCCGTGCCACTCTGGTCTGAATATGCCACCCCATCCCCCAAATTCATGGCTCAACATGGGGACAATATAATAGTGTTAAGAGTCTCTGTGGGGTGACTGAGACACTGGGGCAGAACCTCATGTTTGGAATTACAAAAGACTGTATGGCTGCCTTCAGGATGCCACACCCTTGAGGTGTGACGAGTCATTTTGATACATAGCTCCCCAGCACTGAAGCAGGCTTTCTTTGTGCACACCATCTTAGGGTTATCTGTCTATGCTGGTTATAAGGACCTGTAGGTGGATATGACCTCATTCTTAGGGCTGTCGTTAATTTCTAAGGCTACAGTGATCATCAAAGGCAGCTGTGTAGAATTATTCTCTTTGAAAAGCACTGAAATTGAAGTAAGTTTAGACTTAGGGACTTTATGTCTAAGAAAACAAAAGGGCAACAGATATCAAAATAGCACTTCCAGTTGGTCTGGACTTAGCTTCATTTTCGAAACTGAAGGCACCCTTCAGTAGAATGTCTGATATCACTTTTCTCTGGGGACACATGGAAAGAGGAGGTAGTCAAGTCACTGGCTCTTTCCACAGGCAACTGTTGCCAAAGAAGTGTAAGGTATTAGCAAGTACAGGCAATTCAGGTATCTTGGACATGTCTTATAGCACTGGATCCCAGGCTCTGCTTGTTAATCTCAGGTAAGCCTCTGGGCCTATGCTGTCTACCTCCATTTCTCTTTGTTCATTCAATGAGGGTAGTAGTATCTTCTTCATAGCATTTTGTTTGAGAATTGTAGAATGTGTTCATACAAACATCTTTGTGAACAGAAAGCACCAAACAGCAGTAAATGACCAATGATGGTGACAATGAAGGATGGTTAGTCATCAGTGAACACATCCCCTAACTTTCCTTGATGCTACATAATAGAAAGCAAAACAAAACAAAACCTTAAGAAATTGATCTTGGGTGAGCAAGATGGCTGGGCAGGTAAAGAAATTTTTAGCCAAGGATAATGACATGAGTTTGATCCTTGGAACCCACAAAGTAGAATGAAAGAACTGACTTCTGAAAGTTATAACGTTCCCTGACCTCCACAGGCATGCTGTGGCACTTACACACACACACACACACACACACACACACACACACACACACACACACACTAAATCAGTGAAATAAAAGAAATTGGTCTTCTTTTACTATACTTTGTACAAACAGGATCCACTCAAGATCTTTAAGTGGTTAGTTAGGAAGAGAAAATGCAAAAGAAAGATGGAGGAAAGGTGAGCACAGAGACACCTTGCTTCATCCTTGTCCAGTGCTTCCATAATGGCTTATAATATGGTAGCCTCAGACATCTCTCTCATGTTGGGAAGCACTGAAAGGAGAGAGTTCTCTGTATTTCATAATTTCTCTTGTTCAAGACAGTGGCTGATAGAGCTAATTAATCAACACCTATGATTATCTATAGTGGTGGGCTCCATTGTGACAAGAATTGGTGTTTAACGGCCAACCAACAGAAGGAAAAGTGGTCATATCTGCTTCTATTCACTAATGAATGTACAAGCCCTTAGCATACAGGCTGGCAAAAAGAGGACACATGGCAACTATTGGTTGAAAGAGTAAATGAATACTAGTACAAAAGGAATTATATATGTATGTGTAAATATATAATAATCCATGTATGTATGTATGTATGTATGTAAAGTCTATTTATGTATGCATGTATATATAATCTATCTATGTATATATATAATTCATCTATGTATATATAATCAATCTATATATTAATGTGTATATCTATGTATGTATAGCATATCTATCTATCTATCATCTATCTTGTATATTCATTTCCCAATCAGCTTACCCAGAGAAAGACTCACAGAGTACTCAGCCAGACACTCTTCTTTCATTAGGAAATCCATCATTTTCTATGCCACAATGACCTCATTTATAAGCTGGTCTTAAATCTTCTTTGATAGATTGAGTGAATTTCAGAAGCCTATATGGGTCTTTTACCTTATGTGAACCAGTGGCAATGGAACTATAGAAATCTATTCTTAATGACATCTGCTTCTATATTCTCTTTCCCTGTGTGGTAGCTGCCAATTCTACTTCACCCTTGAATTTCCAGTTAATACCTACATAAGTTCATCAGCATATGATATTTCTTAACACTAAATTTAAACTGCTTGTTTGTGTGACAGCTTTAGTTATGGTTTTACATAGACACTGGGATCAGAGTCAGAGAAAACAAATACAGCTTTTCTGTAGCTAGGTACTCATCATGATGATAGGTTCATTAGATAATACTTTTTGTCTTTGCATTTATATAAAAGTATTTGAGAGAAAGACTAACCATGAACTGAGCCTTATATTCATTATTGACTCTTTATATTAATCAAAACTGTAAGTCGTTTGTTTCCCAAAACAAGGTATTAAAAAAAGACCATTGTTCTAGTTTCATTACTGTTGCTGTGATAAAATACCCTTACAAAAAGTCACACAGGAGCAGCAGTATTTATTGGCTTACATTTCTAGGTGATAGCCTGTCACTTATCAGAAGTCAAAGCAGGAACTTCAAACACTTGTCACATCACATCCAGCCAAGTGCAGAGAGAAAGAAACTCATGGATCCTTTTTGCTTGCTTATGCTCAGTTACCTTTCTTTGTTATTGTATAGTCCAGGATCCCAAGCTCAGGGAATGATTCTGCCCACAGTTTGCTGGGTCTTCCTATGTCAATTAACAGTCAAAACAATTCCTCCATGGGCATGCCTACAGCCAACACAATGTAGGCTCTCTCCCCAGGTAATTCCAGATTGTGTCAACTTGACAGTTTAAACTAACTAGAATTAGATTAGACTAATATAAGTTTAGTACAGCATTTCCCCTTATTTTAGTCATGCAAAGCAAAAACAATTACTTTTTATGTGATGTTTTCCTAGTTTACATTAAATTAATTTGTATTCAGATACTTATTGACATTACCCTTGCATTAGACACCCTGGTTTATGCTGTGGAAACGACCTTTCTTCTAACAGAGGGACAAAGTCACTTAAAGACTATTTATTTTATTCCAAAGTGAAATAGCTGTGATTACTTTTTGCATACTATAGAATATTGAGCTTGGCATAATGCTGTATACACGTGAATATTCATATTTTAAGAATTCTGAATCTTGTTATTTTTATTGCTGATCATCTGGTTGGGTAGAGTCAGAAGATTTGATAATGAAAATGTATAGGAATGTCTCAGAGAGAATATGAGGTCATCATGTGGGGGTCATCTGAAAACCTAAGACCAAGAAGCCTGTGTTAAACTCTTTGTTCCATAAGATACTTGGCTGGGAGTTTAAAAGTCCCCTAGGTTAAAACAAAATGATATAATGGAGCTCAAAGGATCTAGTGTTCTACCTGTTGGTGTCAGTTAAATAGAAGATTTTACATAACTTGAAAATATTTTAAATAAATTTGTCACACGATGATAATTATGTGATATATTTGCATAGGTGATATCTCATATATGCATCCTGCTTTGCTTTGCTTTTGAGAAATAGTCTGAACATCATAAACTTCCAGCTTCTCAAAGCTAGGGTTGACATCATTTGTCAATATGCCAGACATTAGCACAATTTAGCCATTCCATGATACACACACACACACACACACACACACACACGGCATACAATATATATATATATATATATATATATATATATATATATATATATCCAATTTTTATTTCTAGGTTAAAAATAAACAAAATGCAAAAATCCAATAAAACATTTCCTTCAGAGACAGATATTTTAATTCTCCTTGTAGCCAGTTCCTATCACTTTATACTTGAGCAAATATTCCTGTTAAATAGGCTGAGGCACACAGTTAATAGGATGAGAATGATGTTTCTCTTTTCTGTGTTCATTTTGTAAATTATGTATATAATATGTGGCAATATTGTATAATTGTCTACATATGAATTGTAGTACAATGACTACAATGTGCAGAAGACAAGTGGAATAGCCTTTCTATATTCTCTTTTGTTTGACAGCCCTTTTGACTTTTAAGAGTAAGGCTTTGCCTGAATTCTTCTAGGATTTGACCTGGCATTTGCTTATTCATACATAGTTGCTCATATGCACATAGATACAGCTCTTACCCTGGTGAAGCATAAACAGCATCCTACAGTCTGTGCCCTGCCTGTCTTCACTTGCTTTCTTGTGCATGTACTCATTTCGTAATATGACTTGCAAGACTTTTAAACCTCAGGATATACATTATTAGTTATTTTTTAAAGTTATATAATATGGAATTGATATGCTTAATCTAGCATCTTCCTCTCCCACAAAGGGAGCCATTTGTTTTCTTTTCTCATGTTTTTTTTGTACAAAACAACAACATTATTTGTTTGTACCCTTCTCCATACAGCTTTTGACTTTAGTGTAAAATGCTAATATGTAATAGAATTTTAGAAGAAACTGCAAGGTTTAAGGCTTAAAATATTTACCTTTTTAGATAAAGTTGCCTCATCCATAAACAGGGAATTACTAATCTAGAGTTCTACCGATACTGGTGAGAATTAGCTGGCCGTAAATGAGTATGTACTCGGTGCACTTGATTGTTAGGTATCTTTAATCTTTTCCTTTAATTTTAAAGGGAAGGACTAATTTGAGTATCCAATAGTGAGATAGCTCAGTGCTCAGTGATTGCATAATGGGTTTAAAGTCTTGGCTTTAGTTTTCTGTAGGGAGCTGCAGAAAACCGCACCCAAAAGATGGCGCCGGTTTCTGCCTTCCGCCAGCCCGACGGCGAGCGCTCTCTGTGGTAAACAACTCCAAATAAGGCAAAGGTCATGTATCCTCTTAATTCTGCTTGGAGACAACCTATCCTGGCGCGCCACGTAGGGTTAGGTGATTGGTAGATGTAGACTATATCAAGCCCCGTCTCCCTCGGCCCGGGGCCGCCGCCATTATACATTGTACAAAGCAAAGAGGTTCCCGATTAAACTGTGTTTGAAGAAGATTCCTCGGTGTGGCGTCTTTCTTGCTGGTCAAGGGTGGACGCCGCAGTTTTCAGCACACACACCCAAAACAACCCCAAAAAATGAACAAACAAACAAACAAAAAAATCTTGATGAAAATATGAGGAGGAAAGAACAGAGGAAGAGAAGGCTGCAAAGAGATATAAAAATGAGGCATAATATATCGAGTCTCTAAGGGGGAATGATGCCCTCGATCAGTTCTCTGGTGGAGGTAATGTCCCAGGGAGACCCTCTTCCTCTGCTCACATATCACATGCCTCAGTAAAACAAGTCTCGGCAGATTTTGGAAGGACATATTACAGGCTGATCTAACTACTGTTAGTTTATTAAATGCACATGTGAATTTGGTTTAAATGAAAGTTCAAAAATAGAAGCTAACCCAGATCATTTTTGGGAGCTATAATTTGCATTAACAGTACCCTCCAGTGTGAGAGAAACTATCCATGGCCCCACAAAACTGAAATCTAAGAATAAAAACAGTATGCTGATATGGTTAAAATAAGTAACTGTTTTAAGTGGTTAATTGTTGTATCTCTGGTTGTAGTTTTACATTATATCCAATGGAGAAATGTAATGAGCCACAAGTGAGAGACCTGCTTCAATACAAGAATAAAAGATAGCGCACAGAATTGCATTTCTTTTAAAAAGGGCTTCTTAGTGACAGATATAAACAGCTGTCATAATGTCATAAGCTACCTATCAAAAGGGTCAGAAAAAGATAACCTTTTATTACTATTTGAAGTCTATTAAAGGCATTAGCTTTAAAATTGAAAGATGGCCTTTTCAAAAAAGCTTGAAATGGAGCCAAGATAAATAATGGAGCCAAGAAAAAGAAAATTTATGCAATAGGGCTAATGTTTGCAAGAAACTAATTTTAATACATATAATAATTTAATTCAAGTATAAATCATCTCAAACATCATTTCTCTAATTCAGAATAAGGCAATGTCCATAAAGGCTATACCCATATACCATATTTGACATAAATACTAAAAATACAACTCTCTTGGGGCTGGAGGAATGGCTCAGTGGGTACAGTGCTGGGTGAACAAGAACAAGGATCTGAGTTTGGATCCCCCAAAAACCTATGTAAAATTCTAGGAAAGTTAGTATGTGCTTATAACTGTGGAACTGGAAGGAGCTAGGTAGAGTGTTGAGGCTGGTTGTCCAGCCAGTGTAGCCAAAATGGTCATCTCTGGGTTTAGGAAGAACTCCTGTCTCAAAATTAACACAGAGAATACTGGAAGAAGGAAAGATGCAATATATTGATCTCTTTCTGACCCCCCCCACACACGATGAGAACTCCTAAGCAGCTTGAACATACACATACCACACATACATAAAAATGAATACAACTAACTTGAATCCACCAATGAATAATCAAATAATCACATACTGAATGATCAGAATTCAGCACTCATTGCTCATTACAAATAGATGTGGAGACAATCAAATATAACAGTTCTAACAAAGCTAAAGTAAAACATCATCTTAAGAGCTATGACATTAAAAAAGGACTAGAGACTACACAGGAAAATATACCCCTATTGTCACTAGTTTCAAAGATTATGGTATACACAGTTAAGGCCTACTACCCTTCTCTATCCCTGTTGTGTTTTCCTCCTGCCTAAATCCTACCTGTCCATTGGCTAAAACAGCTTTATTCATCAACCAACAAGAGAAACATATATTCACAGCATGCAGAAAGATATCCCCCACCAATATAGCACATGGCTGACTTAATCAAGGTCACTTCCACAGACACAGACCCCATTTATGAGCTCAAGTCCATTGCCAATGAAAATTCAAAAATAGTCCATGGGTTACTGCTCAAGTTCTCAGTAGGCCTTTTCTCTTCATCATGTATAAACTCAAATGAAAAAGAATCAACCAGTTATTTTTATAACCACTTGTCACGCTCTTTAAAATTTTTAGAAAAGAAAAATATATCTAAGTATATATAAATGAACTTGAACATTTGGCTTTGTTTATGATTCTTCTAGAACATCCTCAGCATTTATGTAGAGAAAAATAA
The DNA here is from genome assembly GCF_003668045.3 of Cricetulus griseus. NCBI lineage: Eukaryota > Metazoa > Chordata > Mammalia > Rodentia > Cricetidae > Cricetulus > Cricetulus griseus. The sequence continues at coordinate 40,952,277 of NW_023276807.1, forward strand.
AGTACCACAATGAATGACAAATCATGTTCTACACAGGCCCCCTACATTTCTATTATATTTTGGGGGATGGCATTTTAGGGGGGGGAAAGAATTAGGTCTTAGTCACTAAGCTTCCATAATGTAGATTATACTGTGTTCAGACACTTTCATCTGATACACAGACGCCTGGGGGAGCTTTCTCATTTTTTTTCTGTCCTAATTAAAGACTCCAAGAAAATTCACATTACTAAGCATTTCTCCTCTTCCAAGTTACTGGACTCCTTAGTAATCCATAGGACAGGTTTCTAACTCCAAGTGTTTACAGGAAAATGCCATAAATTAAAAAGAAACACAATACATCATCCACAGGCAGAGATGGAAAATTGTGGGTAAATTGGGAATAGCCATTTAAAATGTTTCAGATCAGGTGACAAGTGGACACCATGGAGTTCAGGGTACCTTAGGCTATGGTCAGGGAGTGTGTCATGGATGTCATATTGTCTGCATCTGCTCTGTTTGCAATTGATTGGGACAAATGGGGAACATGGCAAAGAAATGGGACACCTGTAACAAGGAAAGGCACAGAGGGACTGGGACTTAGGACATGTACTATATGAATGACAATATCTGGGCCTATTAGTCTGCAGCAAACAGGATGACAGTAAGGGACATTTGTACCTGCAGGGATTTCAGGCTATGCCTTAGGAGAGTTGCATTCTCCCCAAATGGAATGACTGAGGTTATAAGTTAAGAGAGAAATGAATTCTCTGTAATAGGGGGAGTCTTCCAGCCAGCCCAAAGGCAGAACAGTCTCCCATGAAAGGTTGTGTGTGGGTGTACCATGAACAAAACCTGGACAGTCATGCTGTGAGAAGTGGGAGAGGTTCTTGGAGGTCAAAGGGGTACTAGTCAAAAGAAGAGCCCATGGAACAAAGCTGGGCTGTTGAGAGTGTTCATAAACCCACCTTTATAGACACTTACAGTTTAAGAGATGAAGGGACAGAGCCAGCTTTCCTCCAGTGGGCTGCATGGAAGAGAGTGCCCTGTGTGTCAAGGAAGTTTTTGAGCAAGCCAATCAACAGTCTTTGAAGAAATATACTTTCCTCTTTTATGCGCTTCTGAATCTGATACAAAGTTTGGTTTGTTTGTAGTGCTGAAAGCTCAATGTTTGACCAAGAACCAGGGAATAGTTTAGGATGGAGAAATCTTAACTTCCTGGCTATTTCAAAGCATGGCCTTGATTATAGGAGAGTTTGACTCTGTAAATGCATGGCATAGAGTGCAGATTTATAAACCAAATATTTTGTGGTGCATTAAAAATATTTTCACAGGTGATTTGAAATATTCTATTTTAAATATTTTAGCAAAAGGAGCTACTGTAACCTGGCTAAACAGGGTGTTCACTGTTTTTTCACCAAACCACAGCTTCATGAGATTTCTGCAAAGCCTGAGGTATCTTGACTCTCATACTTTAGCAAACTCTCCTTCAGCTATTTGCAGTTGTTACAATTAGGATAATTTTCTGGGGGATTATTGAGACCTGGTTGTTGACCCCCTCAATAACAAATTATCCAATCATATGTCTGGTTTTCTTCCTCCAAGAATGCATCCTTGAGTTGTTAAACACAACTCATTGTTTTTTTACTAAATCGTTACAAGTTAATCACACTACATGTGTCCATTAATTACTATGCATTTCTACTATAATGGAAACAAGGATGAACTATGTAGAAGCCGGCATTTTGGACTTTATTTTTCTTCTGGAACCTGATGTACTGATGATGGTCTTAAGCCAGGTATGTTGGGTTCTCCCTATACCTAATATGATCCTCTTACATATTTGGTTATGACTCCCAAAGATAAGATCAATTACCATGGAACCTGTGAATGTTTTCTTAGCTAGAGGAATGGTCTAGATGATTTTGCAAGGGCCCTCCATGAAATCATGTGGATCCTCATAGGGAGGCTGAGGGAGTTTTGATTAACACACAGAGAAGTTAGTATGAAGAGGAAAGCAGAGACTAGAATGATGAAGACACAAGCCAAGGTATGAGAGTAGCCATGGAAGCAAGGTATTGTCTCCTCTCTAGACACTCCAGGAATGTGGTTCTTGAATTTGGACTTACAGCTTTGAAACGTGAAGAATAAATTTCTGTACTTTAAGACCCTGGGCTTACTATAGCATCCATAGGGAACCAATACAGTGGTTTTAGCTTTGGTCAGAAACTTTTTATGACTCCTAAAAGCTATCCTTAAGATGTTCTGGGATGCTCTTCTCCATCTCTTTATTCTCAACCTCTGCTAATGCTTAAAGGCTAAGCTTTCCACAGTGTGGTCTGAGCAGTCACTTGTCTCAATAACAAATGGCACGATAAGGGGAATCAGGCAGCTCCATTACAAGACATAACACAGAGAAAGTCAACCACAGTGTGTCACCTCTGAACACGGTCTCCCAATGGTTGGTTGCATGGGATAAATTAAAGCTATTGAATGTGGTACCTGGAAGTAGGGCTAACGGACCTACTTCCCTCTGCCTTGCCATGCATGGCTTGGATTTTGTGTCTAGTATGTGGTTCCTTTAGCTTTAACTGCCAATTTGACACAGGCTAGAGTCACCTGAGAAAGGAACTGACTATATCAGATTAATCTGGGGGTGTCTGTGGGAGATTATCTTAGTTGTTAATTGATATAGGATGGGCCAGCCCACCTAGACCATTAACCAGCACCATCCCTTAGGCCAGCAGCAGCAAATTTACAGTTATGAAGTAGCAGTGAAATCATTTTATGGTTGGAGGTCACCACAACATGAAGAACTGTATGAAAGGGTCGCAGCATTAGGAAAGTTGAGAACCACTGTCTTAAGCTGTTGATCCTGTGCTGTATAGAAAAGCTAGCTGAGTATGAACTTGCCTTTGAGCCAGCTAGCAAATAGCATCCTCCATGGTTTCTGCTGTACAGTATTTGCTATGAGGGAGTTCCAAGGTTGGAGGTAATGTGTGGAAAAGCATTTTCCCCTGATAGATGCAATCCTCAACTCCTTCCATCCCCACTGACCCTCAGTGCTCACATAGGTGTTTATCAGACATAATGTGTCTGCCTCTTTCCTCTGCTTTCATGCCCCTGAATGAGTGCCCTTTCCTTTCTTCATATCTCTTTCTGTATTTTTTCTCACCAGCCTGTTGCATTTCAATGCCTTTGTTTCTTTCTTTGCTGAAAAAAGGGAGTGGGGGAACACTGTAAGGCCAGGGACAAAAGCATTCTTTTATGTTGCAGTATTAAGCACAGTGTGGTACAAGTAGTTGACTGAATACTTAATGGACGAACAGAATTAAAACCAATCTTGTTAACTACCCAGACATTTTATTACAAATTAAGGAGTTAAAATGGGCTGTCCCCAAGAGCCTTCTGGTTATAAAACACTGTGAGTCTAGATTCTGTATCTGCTAGTATGACTTTTACTCAGTAAGCAAAAGTAAGGGAATTTAATGAATTTGCCAAAAACTCTAAGAGGAACCACTTTTATATTTTTATGTAATTTTAGATATGACAAATTTTTTTCTTCCATCCTCCCTCTCTCCTTCCCCCTCTACTCTCCCTCTCTTTCTGTTTTCACTCACTGCATAATTTGTTATCCTCCCTTTCTATTTAATTTTTTCATAAAATATATTTTGATCATCTTTTCCCCTCCCCAAACTCCCCAAATCTGAGATTTCCCCCACCTCCTTACTCACCAAATTTTATTCTCTTTATATATCTATCCTAACTTTATTTTATATATCTATCTATCCATCCATCCGTCTATCTCTTTTGCAAAAAAAAAGCTAAAAACACTTTGTTCTTATTTTGTGTCAGAAATCTTAACAAAGTAACACAAACTGGAATAGTCAATTGCTATAATAAATTAACTGTGCCTACAGAAAAATAAAGAATAAACAGAAATAGAGAATCACAGTGAACCCGAATGTTTTCTGTTATATAGGACTGTGCCTTATATCCTTAGGAGGCAAAGATGAGACACAATCAGAAATACCCATTCAAACAGCTCCACAACATTTCTTTTTAACCAGAGCTGTTCATGTAATTAAGAAAGATTTTGATTGTGTGCTGATGTTCATAGCAACATTATTTATAATAGCTAAAAAATGGAAGCAGCCCAGTGTCCACTAACAGATGAATGGGCTATGAGGATGGTATACACACATATATAAATATGTAAAAACACTAAGTACATGAACAAAGGCTGAATTCTGACATGTGCTATAGTAAGGATGATTCTTGAGGAACTTAAATCAGCCACACAAGAATATTACATAATTCCAGTTAGACCAGTTACCCAGACTAGTCAAATGCACTGAGACAGGAAACTTGAGGTGGGGGGTGAAGAGGGGGAGGAGTAAAGACATGTAATACTTGATGGAAATAGTATGTGAGTTTGGGAACATGAAGGGGCACTGGAGGCAGATGGTGCTGACTACAGTGTGAATGTCTCATACCAGTGGACTGCATGGTTGCCATGGTTAGCTTTTATATTATTTATGGTTTGCCACAATTGAAAAAAGAGAAAGAAAGCAGAGGACTTTATCAAGTTGGAGGACAACTACAGTGTCCAAAAGCAAGAATGAGGGGCATCCATACCCATTCTTCTCTGGCCCAGATACACAGACACGTTGATATTTACAGCTACTAGCATTCATCATTTCTTGGCCTTGTGACCAAGATTAAGCAGGGAGCTGCTAAGAGTAAGTGTGGAGCAGATGATATGACTGACTTCGGTTTTCGAAGGATGATGGATGGGGAAGGCCAGGAACAAAAGGATTAGGATCCATGGATTAGAAGAAGGAACTAAGATTTCAGTGCATCACGAGGAAGAGGGATGCACTGAGAAGCTGCTGTACTCAGGATGTGGGCTTCCTAGCACTGCCCTCAGATGAGAGGGGCTGATGTTGCCAAGTTGAACTTGCTTGAATCTGGATGGACAGGTTAGAATACACCAGAGGAAGAAGCCTCTACCACATGGAGGGTGATGTGCCAGAGGCTGGGTTTGATGTTGGCAGGAATCCACTGACAGAGCTGATGTTCAGAAGACTTCAGTATTCTCTCCAATACTGACAGAGACACTGGGTTTGCTTGGCACCACATTCATGGATGTAAAGTCAGAGCTCAGTAGAGTCATGGACATGTGCATATTTTTAAATGGCTAAAAAAGCATAGGGACATGCTAAAGTAGAGTATGTAAGAAAGAACTGAGCAAAAGGACCAATGCAGAAGAAAATGTTGGCAGGAGGTCTTGGAGAAAGTGGGAGCAACCCTTGCCAACTGCTTCAGGCTGCTGGTGTATTTGCATAACATTAAAATTAAAGCCTGACTAATTTTCCAACAAATTACTTGGCTCCAAATGTAAAAATTAAAAGAAACTAGTCATTCAAAAATTAAAAAATGTTTTTCTTGCCTATATATAGTCAGTACATGTCTATTCTGTTCTCTCTCTCTCTCTCTCTCTCTCTCTCTCTCTCTCTCTCTCTCTCTCTCTTCATGAATGGCTTAAACTTAGGGCATTTCTGTCCATACTCATTAAACTACATATTATACTGAAGACTTGACCAAGAGCATCACAAGTGTGCAGATGTCTTACCATGCAAGGCACCAATTTCCCCCTTTAATTATTTCTCTGTCAGAATCAATCTCTCTCTGGGGTCTGCTTTTGAGGCTCAGCCAATCAGTTTCATTGTGCTGACATAGCCCAGCTGATGCCAAACAGGACTGCTGCTGAGGTCCCCATTAAGGGAACAAAACACACAGTCATCCCAGACATGGCCCCCCACTGCTACAGCAAGCATCACCATGACTTGAAAATCACAGCCTGCCAGAGAATGAGGGGGGCCTGGAGACTTTTCTCTTGCTAGTCTAGCATGAAGAGACAAGAGGACAGTGATTGCCTGGTGAGCTCAGAACAGATCTGGGATCTACATATGCCTCCCGATTCCCCTATCTACCCCCATAACTTGCTTCAGTTTCCTCCAGCTCCCTCCATATCCCTTCAACATATGCCTCCCAACCCACTATGTCCAATTAGTGCTGCCTATGCATGCAAAGGTGTGGGCCCACCCACTGGATCATGGGTTACCTCCCAGTGGTCACACACTCATAGAAGAATGGGTCTCCCTCCCTCATCATCTATCAACTGCTAATAGCTCCTTAGTAAAGGGTGGGGTCTAGAGACCACCTCTCTGCTCTTACAGCATTTGCTTTCATAATTGTACAATGATATCTGCATTTGAGACTTGATAAAATGTGACTTAGCTGTGTGCTCACAAAAACCCAAGATCTAGAAGAGTAAATTAGGCAGTAGGCTTTCTATGGACCAAATTCTTGTATCTTGAAAAAAATAAAAAAAGAAAGTTCTCTTGAATGACAGAGCAAATCATAATGTCAACAAAGCAGACATTATCAACTAATCTAATCAAGGCCAAGTAAGAGGGTATTCTTTTGGATGTACACCATCTTCTACACTCCATGAACTCAATAATTCCCTTCTATATTAACTCTGCTCCATTGAACTATTCTAAGAGGACACAAAATCAGGCACAGTTGTCCACAGTCACAGCCCGTGGGACAATTTCAGATTTTCAGTGTGAACAATAAAAATCAGTGGCCATGGAATAGCAACCGTGTTCCAAGTTGCAGCGATGATGGTGTCAGGATGGCATCCATTTTTCAAGTTGGGAACCCTAAAAACCTTATCCTATACACTTGCTGGTTCTCAGCACTTCCAGACAGTGCTGAGAACATGACTGGTAAAACAGAATAGAAGGAAAACCTAGAGTTCTTACTTGAATAACCATTCTAATAGCAAAAATCTATTTGTGTGTGTGTGTGTGTGTGTGTGTGTGTGTGTGTGTGTAATGCATTTGATTATGTTTGCCTGGTTGAGCATGAATGAGGTGTTGTTACTTGAATGTGAGCAATGTACCAGTGGCTACACCACTGAGAAATACCACCCCCCCTCCTATGCAATGTTTAATTTTCTATAGCTCCTGCACCAAAGGTGGGGCTTTGTGAGTCCCTTCCTGATCCCTGATGTGATATCAATGAACCCAGTCCTGCAAGGAAACCACTGCTTCTGTGAATCATGGATCCACTGCCACTTTGAGACAAGTTCTTTCATTGAACCTGGAACTCTCTAGCCAGCAAGCCCCACTGTCCCTGCCTCCTCAGTGCTGGGATTAAAGGTGCAACACAGCTATCATTGGCATTTACATAGGTGTAGGTGATACAAAATCAGGTCTTCATGCTTGTACAGCAAGACTGAACCAATAGCCAGTCTCCAAGAAATCTGAATACCGGCGGTTTCATTACAATGTAACATTAGTTTCTTTTTGGAAAAGTAACATATAGGAAAATTATAGGGTTTAACAAAACATGCTTTGAACAAAAATGTAGCTAACTTCCAAATGTCTCTGGACAAATTCATCAAAAAATACCATTATTGAAAATATTTGGACAAAAATTCCTATCACAAAACTCCATTTGAATTAAAGTTAAGAAAGAAAATTCATCAGTATGGCTCAGTTAGAGGGAATAAATTAGATAATTGGGTTTGAAATAACAGTAAATAGGAATAGCTTTAATTATTCCTTTATGAAGATGGATTATTAGAAGAAAGAAAGGAAAGAAAGAAAGAAGGGAAGAAAGGAAAGAGAGAGAGAGAGAGAGAGAGAGAGAGAGAGAGAGAGAGAGAGAGAAATCAAACTCATCTATACTCATCTTTGTGTTAGACACAATATCATGCACTACAAATGGGTAAGTGGTAGGATCCTGTCCATGGTGATTTTTTTAAATGAAATATATTAGGGGAAGAAAATAGATTTCAAATGATTCATACATAAGGAAATGGCCTTAAAATAGGTACATTTTATTCATTGATGGGTTCTTCATTAGAAACTGACATTCAGATTTAGACAAACTTATGACCATGAATACATTCGGCAGGTTAAAGAATTAACAGGTTTATTACATTAGACGTGAGGTCAGTGTGACCGTGTGGTTGTAGTTGATGTTGGTGTGTTAAAGCCCTCACACAGAGCATGGATTGTATCTTGAAGTGGCATTCACAGCTGGAACAGGCTGTCATGTGCACTGACCTCTGTGGGCTGGAAACATCAGAGGAAAGGAAAGGAAACACCAGCAATGTTATGTTTTCATTTCATCAAGGACAGCAACATCAAAAACTAATTTTGCATGCCAAGGTCAAATTCTGGCAGTGATGAAAGAGTAGGCCTTGACACCCTAAATAATTACAAGAAGCAGGAAGAGGGGAACTCAGAAAAGGGAAAAATGCCAGAAAAAGATGTCTGCGATATCGTACTGAGTTTAGCTTGAACCTTCGTAAACTGAAAAGATGAAACCTTAAACAATGGCAATTACCCAAGTTCCTGGAAGTTTGGAAACACAGGTGCAATTCAGCTCACAACAATGGCTTCGTATTCACATGGTTTTCTCTCAACAGATAACACCTGGATTTTGACATATGAAAATCACTTGCCTCCCATTTCAATTTACTGTTTTTTTTCTTTTCTTTTCTTTTCTTTTTTTTGCTGCTGTGTGGTGTTCTGTGAACCCTGCATGGTGGTCTTCACTCCCATCTCTTATGCACATGTCCATAGTATCTGCCCGGCAACAAAAACCCAAATCTTCAGAAGATTCTGCTGAGAGCAAGTCCTTCCTTGAAGGATGATGGCATGCACCACTGGGAACTAGTGGGTAGTATTGGTACACTGCTCTCAGCCTTTCCTAGAAGTGCCATGATACTTCCTCTACAAACACTGCTTCTGTAGCAGGGGACAATTTACCACATAGCAATAGTTCAATAATCCAAGAAATTCTTACACAATGTCCATGATACTGTGTATTATTGAACCATTGGGAAAGCCTTAATCTTCTGCAGCAACCAGAAGTGTGGAAGGCTGAAGAATTATGTCTTGAACCTCTTTTAATGTAGCCATGAGTAAATAAAATCAGAGAACAAAAGTGTCCTTGTATTGAGCCACTGTACTAGAATTTAAAAAGCTAACTATATGATGAGTTAAGGGCAGGGCTAACATCCTATCTAGATGGACTGATATAATATGGTGACTCTTTGGGCAAATACCTCATCATGATGTTTTGGTGAATACTGTTCTACTAGCATCTTATTTACCTTTGAAAATAGAACAAAGTAGTCAAGGTTCTGTTAATACATCTACCTGCATCGTATCTAACAACATTACTGTGTATGTTAAGCTACTGACATGTTAACATGCATTTCTGAATAAAAATCCAGTTCATTGCATGTCGGGAGAACTTAAGGCAGTCATTCCTGATTGACTGATAATAGAAGCCTAGGTGGGAAAGGAATAAATTCTTGGCATGTTAAAGACAGTATTGCTCGAAGTGAGTCAGTGACAAAATTAACACAAAAATATGAAATGAACAAAAATTAAACAATCCTGGCATCATACTACATGTTAGCTTTATGACCTTGCCTTTACCCATGGGAAAGGAACAATGATGTCGTGTAAATAAAGTGAAGAATTGTGTGTGAAGTGTCAGGTCAGCATGGGGTGATGCCCAAGTCTTCTGGAAAAGCATAGAGAATGTAACTTGGATGCCCTGAGCTTCACTGTAGAGCAACATATTGTGGAATTCAATAAAAGTGTATGGGGCATAAATGTAAAAGCTATTACATCCGTACAATTGCACAGCATTTTGCATGATATATTTAATGGCAATATCCTGAGCCACTCTTGCCTAGGGGATGTTTAATCGAGCTGCACAAAGAAAATGCTCTGCTTTGTTTCTGAGAGGAATTCTATTTTGCTCTTATTTCAACTGGGAAGATACTTTTACAGCTAAGGTTGCCTACTGGAGCCTACAGTTCCTTTCATTGATAAAGTACTGAGATGATGCTTAATCCAGGGCTGTCTGTTCTTGACCAAGGGAAACAGGAAGCAGAGAAGGCTCTCACATGGATACTCTTCTTATAAAGAGATGGCATAGTGTCTCACAGCCAATCCAAGATTGCACAACCTGTGGGCAGTTACCAGCATCAGTTTATCCCAGACAGAGATCATGTGGGATAATCCAAGGTCAGTTGGACAGAAACAGTTTATTGAATGATTAAGGGTTAGCAGTGATCCTCTGACTAGAGAAAAATGTTGGTTGTTCTCATTATCTGTCCCATTGCACTTTTGTACTGAAGTGTGCACAGGGATGTTGACTCTCTTTCATTTCAAGGTGGAGATTCAATCACTATTGAAAATTTTATCTATTTTTTTTCATTTTGTGAAATGTGAGGTTTAAAATCCACCTATGAAGCAAACAAACCTATTATATCCCTAGGAATTCCCAGAGCTAAACTCATCTAGTTGAGCCAGGGTTTGATATTCAGGGTTAGAAATGTGAGATAAGAAACTTATTAGCAAATTCTATCTCAATTAGCCAGGCAGTGGTGGCACACACCTTTAATCTGGAGGCAGAGGCAGGCAGATCTCTGTGAGTTCGAGACCAGCCTGATCTACAAGAGCTAGTTCCAGGACAGCCTCCAAAGCCACAGAGAAACCCTGTCTTGAAGCACCCCCCCAAAAAAAGTTCTATCTCAAATTAGTAGGTTTTTCTTGTTTGAGCTCAGTAGTAGATAAAAGTCCAACACTAATTTACCTTGAAGGTTTAGCATCATCTTCATAATTGTATGACTTCACTCATTTATTCAGTGATCATTCAACAAATGGTTGTGGACTGGACATTTAGGGAAGTTGGAACTATAAAAAGCAGTTAGGATGCTACCCTAATTTAGACAAAGATAGTTGAGGCTGGTAGTGGTGGAGGATAATTAAATGTTCATGCTTCAAAAGTAAGAGAATAAATTAGAGATATGCTAATTTTGAATTATAATAGATCTACCCATCATGTTTAGAGACCCTAGCAAATAATCAATACCTGTAAGGCAGTAGGAATTAAATTTTTGGCAAGTTCAAGACAAGACCACAAACAAAAGAGCTTTATTTTGTTTATATGTGGTGGTGGTGGTGGTGGTGGTGGTGGTGGTGGTGGTGTGTGTGTGTGTGTGTGTGTGTGTGTGTGTGTGTGTGTGTGTGTAAAACACATGTATGTGGATAACCTCTGAGGCCAGAAGAGGGTGTTGGATCCCCTGGCTAGAGTGGCAGTTATAAGCTGCCAGGTGTGGGTGGAGGGAACCTAATCTTTATCCTCTGGAAGAACAAGAAGTATTCTTAACAGATGAGCTGCCTCTCCAGCCTCAGGACCAACTTGTTATCTAAGCAAATTCAAGTTTGATTTATATGGAGGTTGAAGATCCAGCTATGAAATTCTTACTTGAAAGCCATTCAAAACATAAAATGATTGGGGCTATGAGGCTATGAGTTGATTACCTTGAAGTGGTAGAAGCCTCATTACTCAATAACTTGAAATGATTTAGGAAGAAACCAGGAGATGACAAAGGTGGCTCATGTGTCAGAATAATAATAAAGGAAGAATCACAACAGACAAGAAAGGCAGTTCCACCAGAATAAATGTGAATTATAGAGCCAAAATTGTTCTATTTGGAAATGTGGGACTAACTATATTAAAGGCAGAAACTTCCTGGAAATTGTTACAACGCACTGTATATATTGAGAGAGGGAGATATCAAACATTTCAGACCAAGAATGTCATTCAGGGTAATCAATACACCAATGTTTATCTTACATTTTAATTATTTCTTCATAGTGAATACATCACTAGCATATACATATATATATAATATATGTGTGTGTGTGTGTGTGTGTGTGTGTGTGCTATGTATGTGTATCAAAGATGAGATTGTATACTCATAATGTGTAGAAAAACTGTGTGCCAACAAAAAGTGCCCATGACTAGTCCTGAGACATGATAATGATAGTGGTTATGCAGGGGAACTGCAAAGTATTTAGGTATAAATTAAAGATAGGAGCAGTGGCTTGGAGAGAGAAAGTGAGAGATACAGAGAGAGAGATAAAAAGAGAGAAGACATTGGGCTAGAGAGATGGTGCAAAAAGCATTTGCTCTAGGGTATACAATACCCTCTTCTGGTGTCCACAGGCACCCAATGTACATATGTGCCTGAACATATAAGTACACACAGAGATATGCACAAATAAAAGTAAACTATCAAAAAGCATTGTGCATTCTCAAGCCCAGATACTTTCCCCATTTCTCAAGTTCCTATTAATGACTTTTTATGTATTTCAATTCACTGCTGTTGAAAGCAAATGATTTAGTTGGGTTTAAGAGATATTCCCAGCTGTGACATTCATTCTATGGCAAAATGATGCAAAGCTCCTTTCTAAAGTCATTATGGCTGAATTGGAATCTGCCTTTGGCATCTGCTAGTTGTATGTTTTTACAGAAATTATGTAATTCTCTAAGTCTCCAGTTATTATTTTGTGCATATCCCAATCCTTGGAGAACCTCGAGAGTACTAAACCCACTGAAGGTTTTCAGTGAGATGCCTATCTGGAACATTCTATATGTGAGACAAATGTCAGCCACCATGCTATACTAAAGAGCAAAAGGAACTAAGCTTATTTCTTGCAGTCATCATTTGAGAGGTAGGAAATAGAAAATTATCTGGTATTTCTGAATTTTGAATTAGAAATCCTTAATCTTCAGAGGAAAAAATTTTGGCTCCTTTAGATTTTGTGGAGCATGCAACACTGTGTCTGATGGCAGCTTAGCATATGGTAGGAGGTTCTATAATTCCTATCACCAGGATGGCCCAAATTATTACCTGTTCACTTTTGGCTGGACATATGGAAGTTATCCATGGTCCAGGACCATGTGGATATTGTGGAGAAGGCCAAATTTCTGGTCAGTGCACACCCTTTAAAGTTCCTTAAGAGTAGCTACCCCTACATAGATGCCAGTCTTCCCTCTCCCTTTGTCTAGCACAGTTTGGGGAAAGTATGAATAAAAGAATTTAAATAATTCCATTCTTATGGGCTTTTCACAATAAATTTAACAGTGACTGATAATTCACGAAACCCAGGTAATGCTACCAGGCCCTGCATTTGTGGTTGTGAGGACCCAGATCTTTCCCATAGCCTCTTGTCTTCCACCACAACCTTGAATCTGATAAAGATGGCTCTGGCTATAAAGGAATTAGGTTCAAGGGATCCCTCTGAGGGAGGTACCAAGAGTAATAAAGTCACTAGGGCATGTAGACAGCAAGCCGATAATTACAATGCTGTGCTTTCAAGATCTCACTTGATGTAGAAAACTGCTGGGCTGTGTGATTTTACCTCCAGGATAACTTCAAGAAAACCTATTCCCTTGACCATAAAAATCTAGAAAGTACTACACATTCACCTAAAACTACTTGAAAATGGAAATTTTATTTACTTGAGAACTGTGGCCTCTTAGTATGACCTCAATTTTCTAAATTTAATCTTTGTGAATTATAGTCTTATTAATTAAAGCAAACACCATTTATGGAAGGGAAAGACCGGTGTAAATATCTACTGTTCTCCAAGTATAACAGCAGCAGGGTCCCAGTCTCCATGCAGGAACGGTTGACACTGGACTTGGAGTATATATTTTTGAGGATGAGGTTGTTCATGCTCACTGAAGTGTGTCCCACCTCTGTTCAGTAAATCTGGGTGAGCTGAAGAGCCAGGAAAAGTATTGTGTAATAACAGTGGCTGTTTTAAAACTTGGGGCTAGGAAGAGACACCTGCCTTATATGGTTCTCTATCTGCATATAATGACCCTAAAACAGTAAGAAATAAAAACATTTCCTCCAACTTGGCAGTTTTCTGCAGTTATTGACTTCAATGTTGTCTGCTGCACAAAATCAGGAGCAGAAGCATGAGGTGTTGGGTAAGGCAACTTTAAGTCTTCGCTTGGTACTATGAAGTGGACTTCAAGTTTCAGTAACCAAGAAGGAAAATATGTATAAACATAATAAGAATTTTTTTCCAGAGAGTCCTAGAAAAGCTCAGATCTTCTGTGGAAACTCAACCAAATGAAAAGTGCAGCCATCACCAGAAGATAAAGAAATTTCAAGAATGTGTTGGATGTTTTAAAATAGACTGTATCTTCCCAGTGGAGTAGCTGACCCAAATCTTAGGGATTCAAGCCCATGGAGCAATAGGAAGTAAACTCAAGGAGTCTATAATATAATCTTTGGGATGAGGTTGCTTTCAGTATTATTTATTCAATCATATAAACACACATACAATTATAAGTATAAATGCATACATATTTTAAATGTGAGGAGTGTTCTTTAAATATAATGTTTATTTTATGGCAGTGTTTCTCATTTAAGATGTACTGAAAGTTGTATTATAATCATACAAAGTCCAGATATATTCTTATTCTCACAAATGCTATTAATACAAAAAAAACTGGAGTCTAGAACAAAAGAATATTCATTGTTTCAAAGAAAACATTTAATCATTTATCTTATGTATATGGGCATTTTGCCTGCATATATGTTTGTGTATCATATATGTGAGCCACTATGTGGATGCTAGGAATCAAACCCAAGTCCTCCAGAAATTCACATCTAGTACTCTTAACCAGTAAGCCATCTCTCCAGCCACAGAATACAGCATTCATGATAGTAACAATAAGTCTTTTCTGAAGTGTAAAAGACACACTGTTAAATTCATCAATACTTGGATTTGAATTAGGTCTTAACTATCCCATCTTTGTATAAATATAGTAATAGTGACATTATATAACTTTCAAAGTTAAATACTCTGCAAGACAAATAGACTAGTTAGGGTATTTCAACCAAAAATGAATGTTCTTTGCTGTCACAAGACCACCATCTCCTCTGAGCTCCACAGAGAGGTTAGGGTTTCAGGATTCTTTCTCACATTCAGTGAGAATCTCAGGAGGCAATCTAAACTATTATAAGAATATTTGAGCCGGGCATTGATGGTGTGTACCTTTAATCCCAGCACTAGGGAGGCAGAGGCAGGCAGATCTCTGTGAGTTCGAGGTCAGCCTGATCTAGAGTGAGTGTTACAGGATAACCTCTGAAGCAATACAGGGAAACCCTGTCTTGAAAAACAAAACAAAACAAAACAAAGAATCCTTGAACTAATGTAAAAATTTGTAGTAAATCACACTGTTCTTGCTAATCTACTTTAAGTAAGCAGAGCAAGGCATATTTCAAAGTCATTCTAGAAGAAATCTGGAGAAGTAATTGAAAGTAAACCTCTGAAGGTCAGTAAGATATGTGGAAGATGGAGTGAAGTGCTGGCCCCGTAACTGGTGACAGGTGTGTCATACAGCATGAGCATCAGGCTCAGGCAAACACCTTGCTGGTAGCAGGCACCATGGGAAGAAGGGAATGTTCACCTTGGCTTATATGAAGTGTTTATACAAAAAAAACCCCACAGTCTATATCAGCCATAGATGATGAAAATAATTACTGCTTATTTTTATGAGCAATAAGTTATTTTATACATCTCTACATTTAATATGCCTCTGCTTGCAAAAGTAGGATGTTTTATGATTTATTTATCAAAGTTTCTTTGCAGGAACACTTTTCAGACTATGGAAAGTTATGAGATCATTTGCTAAGATGTTTTGATTCAAACAAGCAAAGGCTGTTAAATCATTTTTAAAAGTATTATTTTGACATGAACTGAATATTCGTTGAAGTTCCTTATAAAACTGTCATTCATAAAGCAAGGCTTAAGAAAAATACTTAATGTTCTACAAAAAACTACCAAAAAATAAATAAATAGCATTCTTTGAAAATGAAAATTTAGTATGCATACACAATGGAAAATTATTTAGTTAAGAGAAAATGGGGTTAAAATTATTGCCAGGAAATGAATAGACAGAATCTGTAATATTAAGGGAGATTACAATTTGTTTAGGGAGGAAAACACTGCATGTTCTTTCTCATGTGCAGAACCCAGGGAATAACATAGGGAAATATGTAAATAAATATACATGTGGCTACAGATAACAGGAAGAAAAGCAAACAAGAAAGGCTAAACGTCAGGGGTTAGGAAGGACTGAATGAAGGTAATGGATATGAGTATGGATAGGGAAATAAAGCTAATCGTGTCTCTAGTTCTCCATTCTGTCACAGAGCTTTTGGTTTGGATGATGGATAAGTACATAAATATACTCCATACAGAAAGTATAAAATTTAATGTGAAGCACCACAGCTTCAATTCTCAATGGTTACTCATACTTCATAGAAGCTCAATGAGTAGTATAGACTTTAGGTCTGGTTAATTTGGGTATATGATTGTTTTTCTTCAGCAAGATAAGAGATACCATAAGAGAGGGAACCATTATAGATTTAAAGAGAAATCAGGCACTAGGGAAACATCCAAAGATCATACAAGGATGACACCAACAAACCATCTAAGCAACAGAGGAGAGGCTACCTTCAATGCCCTTCCCTGATAATGAGACTGATGACTAAGTTATATGCAATCCTAGGGCCTTCATTCAGCAGCTGATGGAAGTAGACGCAGACACCCACAGCTAATCACTGAACTGAACTGGAATCCAATTGCAGTGAGGGAGGAGTAATGAGCAAAGGGGTCAAGACCAGACTGGTGAAACCCACTGAAACAGCTGACCTGAACAAGGGGAGACTCAAGGGGAAACCAGCATAGGACTGATCCAGACCCCATGAACATGGGTGTCAGTGAGGAGGCCTTGGAAATCAGTACTAATCCCTAGCATAGGAATGCACTTGGGAGCGCATAGAGGGATACTTCCTCAGCCTAGACACATGGGGGAGGGCCTAGGCCCTATTCCAAAGGCTATGACAGACTCTGAAGACCCCCCTGTGGAAGCATCACCCTTTCTGGGGAGAACAAAGGGTATGTGATAGGTAGGGCATTAGTGGGAGGCAGGGGAGGAGGGGAGGGAGAGGGAACTGGGATTGACATGTAAAACAATCTTGTTTGTAATTTAAATTTAAAAATGGAAAAAAAGGTTTTTTTATTAATATGACAATTCTTAATAAAATTGTGTACACTTACTGGCTAGATGCATGGCTGTAATACATATGAATATGATAAAACTCATATATATAAATATCATACCTTTCTCAGTGTTTGTCCACCCATATGTATCCATTAGCTAATCTATCCTACTCCTCTGGTAGGGCAGTGTGTAGATATAGACAAAGACATAATATAATATAGATACAAACTGTGGTTTCTTTATCTCCTCTGACCTCCTCTTCATTCTCCCTCTACCACATGTATGTACACATCTACCTAAATTGAAAAATTATTCTACAAATATTTTCTATTTTCAGTTATATTCTCATTGCAAAGATGTTATAAACTTTCCTTAACTCTCTTTGTGGTTTCTTCTGTCTTACAAAGCTTGATCAATTAAATTTTGGTTTATCTCATGAATTTAAACATTATATTGGTAAGTTATGTAAAATATGGAATGAATTGGTTTTATATAGATGATTTTTTGTAGTATTTATTAGTCATTCTAGTAAGTAATTTTCTCTCAAATTGTCTTGAGATATTATAACTACATATTTTCTTATGTGCAATTTAAATAATTTCTTACTGCATTTTTCTTTTGTGAAAAAAATCTTAAAAATTCTATAGAATAAACCCAGTTTTAGATAAAAACCTTTGTACATTAAAAACATGTCACAGCAACATGAAATCAGGATGCACTTAAGGAGAAGAAAAATCTAGCCAAGAAGCAAGCCAAATGGAACAAAGAACAAAGCAAAAACCAAGAACAAAATAAATGGAGTGTGCACCGTGATGTTCTCAGCCATGCTGGGGACTGGGTACAAACAGATTAGATTTGTCAGCAGAGTGGGAAATAGTCTCACCTTTTGGTAACCCTATTCCTAGTACTCCTGAGATGGAAACAGAACAATTTTTATTACCTATGTGCCAAGTTCAAGGTTATTTCTCCCTGGGATCTCCATAACAAATCCTCTGTGGAATCTACTGTCTAAGTTGTTGGACCATAGTTTTAGGATTTGTGTGACAAGTCTGTGAGGTCCATTATGTTTGTGGCTCTTCAACAAAACACTAAGATTAGAATGATTGTCTGGTTCAGTCTTCTCACATAGTCGGGGCTATTTAGTAGATGAATTAAGGAGGAGAATGTTACACCACCCACAAGGATTTACTTCCTCTGAAACGATCGTGATATGTTCCATAAAGTCCCATCTATATTAGCTCTTAAGAAATCTGGGTACTGGCTTAGAGGCTCTTGGAGAAAGTTAGGATGACTGATAATGATCTTATCTTATTACTCAATAATATATCTTTATCACCCTATAATATATTCTTTTAAATCTGACTAATCAGATTTAATTCTTTCCTATAGTTTATTTACATGTTCAACTGATCGAGAAAATGGCCTGACCAACCGAGGACCTCTGCATGTGTGTGACAGTTGTATAGCTTGGTCTCTTTGTAGGGCTCCTAGCAGTGAGATCAAGACCTGTCCCTGGTGCTTAGCTGCCTTTTAGGAACCTATTTCCCATGCTGGATTACCTCACCCAGTCTTGGCAGGGAGAGGAGCTCAGTCCTGCCTCAACTTGATGTGCCATGCTTGGTTCAACCCCATGAAAGGTAGGCCTGCCCCTTTCTGAATGAAGATGGAGGGGTGGAAAGGGAGGAGGGTAGATAGGAGGTTGCAGGGGAGGGGGGTACTGGAAGGAGAGGAGGGAGGGGAAACTGCAGCCAGCATGTATAATAATAATAATAATAATAATAATAATAATAATATGAAGAAAAAGAAAACAGCCCATTCTGTCCTAAGTAGGGTCCTGATTTATTCCTGATAGTCTGGTTCATGCCTGAAACCCTAGGATACCATTTTAATTCCCAAAGAATCTATATTTGGATGATATTTTCTGGTCAATCCATTTGCATATTTTTTTAACCATTTTATACATGCCCAAAGCTATGGCTATGTGAACCTGCCTCTCTCCGTGTTGGCCATATACTCAATTCTCTTCTTGCCTCTGGTCTTGCTTAGCATCAACTTATAGTTTACTTTCCAGTACAAATATATATATTTTTTCCTGACTTGAACACCTTCAAATATGTATATTTAATGCATTGACTGACACTTTCTCATTTGTTTTCCCACCTTTTTAAACATTTATTAGAAAAAAATCTCTAATGAGATTTTGTGCTTCTTGGTCTGAATGTTAGCAAACTTGACATCTTTTTCTTCAGTTGTTTACTATTCTTACTTAATTGGTTCAATTGAAGGGTCATTTACATCTTTTTTTCCACAAACTTAATTTTTTAAATTTTTTCTACACCTCAGAAGTCTATAGGATGCTAACTCTTAGCTTAACATCTTAAACTATGTGACTGTGTTAAGCATATTCCAAAGATACCTCAAAATCAAAGTCAGAGAGCCTGTGGCCTGGAGAGGTGACTCAGGAGCTAAGACATGTGTTGCTCTCACAGAGGACACAAATTTGACTTCAAGCACCTACAGGACAGCTCACAATTGTCTATAACTCCAGTTCTAGGAGACTTGATGCTCTCTTCTGACCAGGTTCAGGCACCAGACACATATATGGTACTCAGACATACATGCAAGTAAAACACTCATACTTATAAAATAAGTAATTTTTTATTAAAAGATAGAAAGTCTGGATTTTCTATTGCTCACCATGGTGGATGACTGGTATGCTTTCTCTATGGTTTAAGATATCACTAATAGAGTATCGTATTTTTATTACTAAGATCATTTCCCTTTCTTATATATTGCTGCTCTCAGAATACCTATATGGTAGATAATTTACCCTAAATAAACAAATAAGGAAAACAAAATATACCAGTTTTGACCCAACAAGAAAATGATAATAAAATTAAATGTGAACATCTTTTAGTAATTTTCCTCTGATCTCTTTTTGAGGAAAAAGAAACAGATTAATAAGAAAGTACAATTTGACATTAGTGATATACATTTATCCTCTTGCTTTTGCAGAAAAATCTGTGCTTTTTTTATGAAGAACTAACTTCTGTTTATTTCAAACTTAAGCATATCATGTTGGCAAATGGGCAGTTATTTCTTTCGTGGGCATAGCAATATTTTACATTTCTTTTGGTTCAACTGGTAGCAAGGAAAGGACTGATTTATGTAGGACAAAACCTCCAGGCTATGTGAAAATAAAATGTTGAAATGTAGTCCGTGCTCAGATGTCTTAATAGTCAAGGGCCATGTAAAGTCCCAGTAAGTGTTCTGTAACACAGTTCAGTTGATTTATTATTATGATCCCTAGAGATGAACCCCCTTCATCTCTAAGCATTCCTTTCAACCACTATAGAAGAAAATTGGAAAGTGTACAAAGCAAGATGCTGTCTTTAGCTGGAAAAACATGATACCTTCAGCATATTAGGAACTTCACTTTTCCAAAACCTGCAATTCACTGTGCTCATAATAAACAAAAATAGACATATATATATATATATATATATATATATATATATATTATATAGTCCTGGAGACTATTGAGAAAACGAATTTGATTTGTATTCTGAGCATTTGACAGGATGAACAATTTAAAATGTTACACAACAAATAAAAGCATTAGGCACACACTAACCTGGGCTGAATGCTACTTAATGAGCTGTTGGGACTGTTGACATTAATGCCTATGATTGCTCCACTTTTGTTTGATGGACATAGTGAGCCCTTCTGGATGATGACATTTTGTAATTCAAACAATGACCCATGGAAAATAAAGTTTTCACTTGCTAAAGCACTGTAGGATTGAATTAAGAAACATCTTGCTATGTGGAAATGGATGCTGTTTGAACAGCATCACAAAAACTAAGATGAACTTTAAAGATGTACGAGGATGTTTTACTTGTGCCATCTAATTGGAAAAACAGAAGCAAACAAATAAAATAATGTTCCTGGGACCCATTCTACAGTTATGTCCCGTTACATAAGCAAGTGTTATATAAAACAAAGCCATTATTATCGCATCAAATTATGGAACAAATAAAGTCAGGTTTCCCAAGATGGCATCAAATAAAGTATTGTAAACAAGGCTCTGCATGGGGCTGAACTAGACCTTCTGGATGTGGGTGATGGTTATGTGACTTGATTGATTGGGGGGCACGGCTGGCAGTAACACCAGGTCATGAACTGGCTTTTTGGAGCTCACTCCCTATGGTGGGATACCTTGCTCAGCCTTGATATGGGGGAGGGGCTTGGTCCTGCCTCAACTTGGTATGCCCGACTTATGTTGACTCCCCAAGGAAAGCCTTAACCATCTGAGGAGTGGATGGGGGGATAGGAAGGGTAGGAGGTAGAGGAGCAGGAAAAGGAGAGGGAAGGGGAACTAGGGTTGGTATGCAAAATGAAAAATATTTTTTAAATAAATAAATAAATAACCAAATATTTTTGTTCCTTGATTTACACTCACCTAAGAGACACATGGTAAGTGTATCAAAGTCTATGCTAAAATTTTACCCAAGGATTCACCAAATGATACTTTAGACTTTTTAAAATTCATCGTTTTATGTTTATGGGTGTTTTGCCTACATGTATGTCTGTGTACAACATGAATGTCTAGTGCCAGCAGAGGCTTTCAGCTCCCTGGAACTGGAGTTACAGATGGTTGTGAGCCATCATGTGAGTGCTGGGAACCAAACCAAGGGGCTCTGGAAGAGCAGCCAGTGCTCTAAACCATGGAGTCTTCTTTCCAGCTCCAAATAAGTATTTCTTTTAAGTCAAGTTGAAACCAGTGTGGTTCACTAAAACTTCACCATGAGCTTGGACTCTGTTCTTCTGTGTTTTCAATCATTATGTTAAAAATATTAAGAAGTCATTTACTACTAATAATTTTTCCCATGTTGTTTCTCCTTTTGAGGTTCTGATTAAATGGGAGTTTAAAGAACATGGCAAGTAGATGGTCATTTTCAACAAGCCAGCAGTCAGAAAAAATGTTGTAATTTATTAATAGACAAACTGTGGTAGGTTGTTATTCTGGGGTTTAGAGTATACAGGTGAGTTTCCAAAGACTCACTTATTGCAATGGTTTACTCTGAATTTCTTCCCACTAACACTTTATTTTGAGCTTTGGAGGTCCAACTAAAACCATGCTCATATAGGAAACAACTTTACATTTGTAATACACTGTTGTGAGAAAATGGTTAACTCTAAATAACACCAAATTTCATTGCAACAATCCCTCATAAATCTATACACATTTCATAACATTTATAGCACAGAGACATTAAATATGTAAACTGTTGACATGCAAATGTTGGTGATTACAAAAAAAAAAAAAAACTCTACAGAGCAAAGTAAGTGCATACTATAGATTCTCTAGCCTAAGCTTCTGTGGCTATATCAATGGGTTCCTTTTATTGCTGACATAACAGGTCAATGTTGCAGCATCCAGCCACTAGAGCAAGTAAATATGAAAACTGCCTATAAAAACAACTCACTGAAGGATCCATTTTACAGTAGGAAAATTATACACATATATCATTCTCTACTTCCAATGTCTGAACTGGAAACTACTGTTTGTGCCATTGTACTCATCATTGCTTCAGTACACCTCAGTTGAACAGTTTGTTAAAGGGTCATTTGACCACCCCGGCATAATTTGCATGATTTTTACTTCCTCCATTCTTAAAAGTACACTTTTATAACTAAGTCTACAGAATTACCACTGTGCAATGCTAACTTTGAGAAATCACCTAGGCATGTTGTTTTGTAACAAGTTGTGGGTGCACAAGCTAGCGTAGTGTGAGCCAGTTGGTTTAGAAACTGGTAGCCTCTGAATGTTCAACTATCTGAGATTTGGTCCTGAAAGCCACTATTATGCTATTACCATGGACGTACAGTTACTGTAAATACTGCGGAAACCTAGGCCTGAAAGAATCTATTAAGTTAACATTATGCATTCTTGGGGTTTTGAGGTTTCTGAAACACATTCATCATTCAGTCCCAACTGACGTTTATGAATACCACAGAGCTCAACTATCAGGCATCTTTGTTTCATTTTTCCTGCCCCTCCCTTCCCCTCTTCCTGTCTCACCATCTTTATCTAACCTCTGTAATTGATCCTGACAGGTTGATTATCATTTGAAAAACAGTGCTAAAATGTTTACATACAATCACTTTGTAATTAATAGGAAATGGCTTTCAAGGGGCTGTTTGACAATGTCTACTGGTGGGGGAAAGCCTACAAAGGGTCTAATGGTATCATTCCAATATCCTTCGGTGGTGGTATGTGGCAAATGGATGGTAGAAGAAGACAGGCTGTGTAATATAGATTATGGCTCCAAAGACTGATTGGCAGAATATTTAAGGAAAACAAAATGCTGTCATATAAAAGGACAGGATGCCCTGTGGACCAAGGTCATAGATACCACCTTTTATTCGATCATCATGCATGGCAGATGAAACACTACATGTTTTCTATTTACCTTGTTTCAATCTCGGATTGTACATGAATTTTGCCTTGAAATGCAAACATATTCTCTCTTGTGCCTTTGAAAAAATAAGATTTTCTCTTTCTCGACCCCTCCCCCCAAGCCTTATTGAAGGTTTCAACAACCTTCTTCTGTAATGAAGTGAGTGGTGACTTTAACAGAGAGACCTGAATGGAGCCTTGTTTTGAAGGTGTATTTGCTCTGTATTACCACAGCCTCACCCGTGGCTGTGGTAAGTATTCAGGTGGTAAGACCTGAATTCACAGGTAAGCTTCCTGTGGTTGAAGGGACCAGCTCCCCATTTCGGCAGCCATAACAGCTAAACATGTATTTGTCTGACCTTGTCTTAGTCACTAAGGTCAGATGCCTGCCCCTTTCGGCAGCCATGACAGTAACACATGCTTTTCTGACCTTGCCTTGGTCACTAGAGGTTAGGTGCCTGCCTCGTGGCAAGGAACCAATCAGAAGTTAACTGGTGGCACTATGCTTTACTGCTCTGGGTGTGCTTTACGGACAAGTGCACAGCAATGACTCGCAGAGCATAGCAACTACCCTGGGAGGGCCTATGGGCCATAACAACCTGTTGGCCAATCAACACAGGGCAAGCCCTCCAAACCTGGAGGAACACCAATCCTGAACCTGTGCCTACCCCTAGACACTCCCCTCACGCTGCCCTACAAGATCTCTATGCAGCCCCTTCGAGCTATCTTTGCTAGCCATCCATCATGCAGTTAGCTCATTAAACAACAATAAAGCCTCATCCTGTTTGCATCAAGCTTTTGAATCTGCCTGGTGATTGGGGTGACTGAAGTCCTGGACTGAGACCCTGGAGGCCTTCGGTCTAACATAGTAAGACACCCAGGAAGCATTCTCATACAGTGTGAATGTTGGGGATGTTTTGCCTTTGATAAGAAGCCTAGTGATGACCAGCTTCAAAGATCACACTGTAACAGCATAGGATAAGTCATTGTCATGGGGAAAAAGCCAATTGTGAAATTAGGCATGTCAGACAGGAAATAAGCAGATTTAGCTATAGTCACATACTGATGTTTGATATTTGTTTTTGTGGTTGTTTTTCTACATTTCTCCCATTTCCCTTCCTACTTCTATCTCTTTTGCCTTTTTTTCTTTCTTCTACAATTATTTATTAAGTATTTTCTATGTGCTGATGGGAAAAAGAATGTAACAAATCTCTTGTGCATTAGTTTGAATGGAAGACTGACATTAATCAAATAGCTACTTTATGGATGTGTCTTTGCAAAGAAAGATAAATGCTAAGAGTTAAAGGAACACAGCCCCTTAAAGGGGCTTAAACAAACAAAGGAACTCAACTTTGATGGATGTGCTGAAGGTTTGACATCATACAATCAGGAAAGCATGGGTGGGGAGGACCATGTGTTCTGGAATCCAAAGAATGCAAATTAACTACAGGGAAGGAATCTGAAGGAGGAAATGGCATACACTAGGCCCATGGTCAATGGTTTATGTGAACATGTATAACAAAAAAGCAGAAAACTAAAGGGCAGGTGGTTTAAGAAAGTTGGGATAAGTAGGGGTGTATTGGGCCAAGAAGTTACTGGAGACATTTAAAATAGTGTGGCAGGATTGTCTTTTCATTTTTAAAGAACCATTAAGAGTAAAGTATGAATCATAGACCAGAAGAAAAAAAGAGTAGATGCAAGGAGTCTAAATGAGGAGGTCATTTCAGAGTCTAGACTGAAGACGGTGGACTTTTGTGCAAAAAGAACTGGAAATAAATTAGAAGAAGGGGACATTGTGACATTCTTGGTCCACTTCCAGCTAGAGAATCTATAGCAGTGGAGCCCCTCCAGGCATTACTGGAAATTACTTAGAGGAGAATGGTTTCCTGTTACTGTGACCATGCAAGTTTCACTGCTCATCTTGGCCAACTTCCCCTTTGAGTTAAATCCATGCAGTCACTTGTTCAGGGTAGCACTGTTAACAATTGTCGTTGAATTGATCAAGTTAGCCATGTGATGCAACAGCTCTTCTTGTGGGGCTTTTCTTAAAGTGATTTGCTGGGGCGGGGGGGGGGGGGGGGCTCGGTATGACAATGAGGAATTTGATGTCTAAGATCTGATACTCAGTACTTTTCATTGTCAACAGTGGTTCTCACAGGTGGTAGCTGTACTTCCTGGGGGAGAGTTTCCACATCTGGAGACATTTTTGATTATCATAACTTGGGAGGTGAGAGCTACTGTGATGAACATGGAAGCCCCTCCCAGCAGCAAAGAAATGATCCAGTTCCAAGTGCTCAACATGCCAAGGTTGGGAAACATTGACTTTTCAAAACAGGCTAAGATTTCCATTTCTCATGACATGGCAGACAAAATCCTTATCATAGTCATGGAAATAAAATAAATGACATTTTAAAAGAAAGAAGTTGACATATGCCAACAACATAGGTTATTTGTAATATCCAACCAGCATTTACCAAGTGTAAAATCAAATAGACGTACTTGGTACAAAGAAGACAATGCCTGGTATGGTTTTTATTAATTTGTAATATTTCTTTCACTGCAAACAGTTTTGAAAAGCATTTCTTTGGAAACTATATTTGGAAACTATCTCTCAAACAAGGCAAGTTATTTGATTCTATTAGCAGATGATGAGGTTCATTTTCTTTGTACATTTAAAGCTGGAGAAAGAAATACTTTTTGCATGGTAAAGTGAATTTATGGTCTTAGTATTTAGCAATTTTGGTTTCCATTCTGATTTTAGGTAATTTTGTTTTGCCTCCATACTGGATACTTTCTGCTTGTATCACCAGATTCCCCTTTGCCTTTGTACACTGTTCATAGTCCCTATATCTGTTTCAACATACACTTCTACTTTCTGGCCTCAAGGGCCACTAGACAATAAAAGTGAGAAAGGAAAATAAGGTGTGTGTGTGGGGGGGGGCATGATTTTCTCTGAGTAGTCACACTAGTCTGGTAGCATCCCTCATAATTCATTTTTATAATTCATTTTGGCCCTTTTCACAACTTTTTTTTATCATTCACCTCAGATTAGAAACAAACCCCATCATATTACAGTGTCCTTTGCATTTTAATTTATAATATGGCTATGTCATTGAAGATAGTCTTGTTCCCATCTCTCACTAATATATTCAACTTTAATTCTTTTCTTCTAGTAGCCTAATGACTACAATTTATATTTTTATGGCTTACATATTCCTAAGGATTGACAAAGATTGCATATTTGATCACAAATTACCTTGTAGTTGGTATGCAAATGATACATATATTTATGCCAATTACGATGATTCAACAGATGTGAACTTGGTACCTAAGAGTCCTCATAAAATCAGAACATAAGATTGAGAAAATTGTAACTGCCTAGATAATAGATAATTCTTGATGTCAGTGAAGCATTTTCATAGCTATATTACAACAAGGGATACTGGAAGACTCTTGAAGAACTCAATGCAGCCAAAACCCCCTTTTTATGAGCCAGTAGTTAACCCATCTCCCAAAATGTTAATTCATTATTAATAATTCAATCTCCCACTTAATCAGAAATTAAAAGATTTTGCTTAGATATTTTATTCTATGTTCTATACAGAAATCTGTCCTAAACCATCCTATTTCCATAGTTACAGGATACAGTGCCATCAACCCACAGCATCTGAGGGGTACCTCTTTCAAGACCCTCCTAGAAAATGGAATGGAATTTGCATATGCCCTGCACACATGATCTCATGAATTTCAGACCCTCTCTAGATCATTTATAACACCAAACACAACGTAAATGCTTTGTAAAGGCTTGTTAGGCTGTTTTGTTTAGGGAACAGTGACGGGAAAAATTCAATACATGTTCAGCACAGATTTCGCTATTTTTCTTGAAAATTTTTAATTCATGGATACAGACAGTCTCTGGGGACACACAGCTGCTGCTATGTAGAATTCATAGTTAAGTATCTCTGTGCCATGACTTTTCATCAAGACAAACAGCCTCAAACATCGAGGCTGCTCGTTACATCTGCAAGTATGAGTAAACCCCTTAAGATCTCTGTACCTTAACTTCAGAATCTGAGGATGTGATTGGAGGCATTTAGTGACAATTGAAGGACACAATAAATTGTCTCTGCTTCTCTCTTCTTCCCTTCCCTGCAAGAGCAGTCAAAATGAGAAAAGTAAAAGGTATCATAAAAGACATCAGTTAATATGAAGCTATGTCACAAGGACTTGGGCTGACATAACTACAACAGCTGATACAGTGGGTGTGAACCAGTGTGTACTGGAGATCTTTATTTCCATGGTATCTTACTCCTTTGTTTCAATCTTTACATAATACGAATGTCTGGGAGATTTGCCCAAGGCAATGCTTACTGGATACTTCATGAGAAATGCATGCTGAAGGATGTATGTGAGGCATTGACCTTGCTTTCTCTACATCTTCCTTTGCTTTCACTGTTCCAATGACACTAAATGATTTACGTTATACAATAACACATACAAAAAAAAAACAAAAACAAAAACAAACCCAACTGCTGCTATTATGGATTATCATGCAAGAATGTGATTTGGCCCCAGCATATCCATTTTCATCAATCTTACTCAATATTAATGGCAATGTATAAGGAAAAAAATACATAAACTACTGTCATTCTTCATGATTGCTACAAAACGGGACTTTTAAATTCACTCTTTTTTTCTAGCTCTTGAATGGCAGGATAAAAATCAGAGCCCCAACCAGTTCCCACATCTCTGATGTGAGCTTGCATTCTGTGTGCTGGCTGACCTAATGGAAGCCTGAGGCAGATCAGTTTACGGCAGCACAAGGCGGTTCTGTGCTGGGACTTGTGTACCTGCGTTTGTAGCGAGTCCAGTCATATACTACACGCCTACTTTGCCTGTAACTGGAGACAGCTGATGCACAATGGTGCTGAAAGAAGTGCACGTTTTCAGCCAGGGGACTTGTAACAGATCCCTTCTGCATCTAGAGCTGCCACACAAAGTGTCCCCATCCCATCCTGCTTAGAAGTGCCTGAGTGATGGGAAGTACTAAAACTAGAGTAGAATGGAGGGTGTGTATTAGAGCAGGCATGACCACTCAACAGTGCCCAAATGGGCTGTAATTTAAATCTTCAGTATTTTTTTTTTTTTAGTTCTGAAAGAAAACTGGCAACTTGAAAGTAGTTTCTAAGAAAATATTTGTGAGGTTTTACTAGATTCCCTTAAGGAGTTAGGACGTTCCAGATTTAACACATAAATATTGACACTAAATAAAACGAATTCTACTTCTCTGATGAAAAGGTGAGGGAGATGTTGCTATTCTTTTCCTGATAAAACAACAAAAACCACTTCCCATGAGTTCATAGAACATGGTGGCCATGTATACAGGATATCAGGTGCTGACCAGGGAGACCCCTTCATGAGATTCCCTGTCATGAAGGTCTGAATGTTAAGTATAAAAGGAAGCTATGGGCTTATCCTTTGACAAAAGCCCCTCTGTGTAAAGGCAGAAGGATTGGAGACAAATGTCACCTTTCTTGGCAATTGCCAGCCTAATTTCTTCAATGAGCAAGCAGAAGGTCACAACAGATAAAGGAGGGAAGCCATAGCCCCTGACACAGCTGTACTTTGTATTGTGTGTGCTTTTCAATTTTTCATGGCTCTTGTTCTCATGGACACTAGACGGCTCTGTTTATCTCTCCCTTGGCAGCCGTAACCCCCCCCACCCCCACTCGGCTATTCCCAAATCGAGGATAATAGCAAAAGCAAGAAGCTTAGCTGAGAACATCTGCTAGGACCTAGACTCATGGCAGGTCTTAAAAATATACAACACCACTTCCAAGCAAACACGATGGAGTGGTAAGTTAACTATTCCCTGATGGGAGCCTGCTTGCAGAAGCAAAGAAAGTGACTCAAAACTTGTGAGACAGTTGCATCAGAAACATGGATCTCATTTTGGGAGTGAGTGCGCCATGATAAGGGTGGGAGAAATTGTGAGTTGAGGTTTTGAGGTATTTCAGTTGCCATTTAAGAAATTGAAGCAAATCCATGGGAAGACATGGGTTTGCAAAGATCTGCAGTTCATAGGTCATTGTCTTCTCTTTGCCAGAATGCAGACCTGTCAGCCAGACACCAAGCTAGCTGCTATTTTGAATGAATGCTTTATGTAAGATAATTTTCAAGCATTCCAAAATTCCAAAGTAAGGATTCTGGTTCTTAAAAAAATACATGCAATGAAATAAGAGTCTGGCAAAACAAAGGGCAGAGACAGAAACCTCACTTCTTCTTGTCCCGGTAGGCAGTCTGATGATGCTCTTAAGAGGATATACACAGGATGCCAGTGATGAGCATAGGCATGCTAAAAAAGCGGTTACATTTAAATTCATATGAAAGATGAAACCACAGCAGAAGTAATTCACCATGATATAGGCTCACAGTTTTGCTTTCATCTGTGACATGCTAACAGGCATATTCTTTACTTTTCTGGTAAGCTCTGCCATTTGCTGAGGGCACATCCGAATTTTATCTCCCAGAAGTCATTGTTCTGTTTTGAGAATGAACACTTGTTCTAAAGTTAGTCATCTTTAAATGCATGAATGTTATCTTGGTTTTCAGATGAACATACTCATCATTTTACAGCAAGACTACAAAAAGTATTGAATAGGATATGAATTAGTACCCAGAAATCACCATATGCATCCTCAAACACATATACTTGCTAATGTGTATTTAAAACTATATTTTGCTGATATTTTATAATTAGTAAATATCAATATTATTTTACATTTTTAATAATTCATTGAGTAACCAATGTGCAAGATTCAGGACTATCTGTATAGATAAGGGGTAGATAGCCAGGAAAGAAAGCAGCCATGACTCCAATATCACAAGGTTATAATCTAAGAGGCAGGATAGATATTATATTCAATTGATGATACTGTGTTTGAGATAAGTCTCACTATGCAGCTCTAGCTGGCCTGGAACTCACTATGTAGATCAAACTGGCCTCAACCTCATAGATGTCCACCTCTTCCTGTCAACCAAGTGCTGGGATTAAAGACATGCACCACCATTTCCAACTTGTCAAGTGATGTTTTAAACAAATCACAAATACAGTTTAGAGCTTGATTGCAAGGGACAGGCAATGTACATATTTGGGATTGTCAATAAATATTAATAGCTTTTATGCACAGGAATTGACACTCTGCACTACATTTTCTCACTGACAAAATAACTGCACAAACTAATTTTAGGGTAGAAAGATTCATTGTGGCTCACAGTTTCAGGGGACTCAGTCCATGGTTGCTTAGCTCATCTCACTGGGCTGTGATGAGGTAGAACATCGAAGTTATGTGAGCATTTGGTAGTGGAACTTGTTCTCCTTGGTGGCAGCCAGGAAAAAAGGGCTGTGGTGAAGCAGAAGCAAGAGGAGGAGGAGGAGGAGGAGGAGGAGGAGGAGGAGCACTCCTCTCAAAGCATCTCTCCAGTGATTAATTTCCTCTAACCAACCCCACTTTCTAGTGTCCATTTCCTTCTAATAATATACCATTCATTTAAGAATCTATCAGTGGATTATTCCATTCATTACATCAGTGTCCCCATGATCCACTTATTTCCCCAAGGTCCTACTTCTGAACATAGCACTGAGTCTTCAACAATCGACCCTTTGGTGGTGGTGGTGGTGGTGGTGTTTTGTGGGGGAGGTGCTTCTAAGCCTAACTCTAAACAAGCTCAGAGGTGAACATTTGTGGGCTAAGTTGGTCAAGTTTTTCTGGCATGATTTATCAACCACAGAGGACTCTCTCTAACCAACCACACCCAGAGATGGTTAGTTTAAATCTACAGTACTTTAAGGATTCTGTCTCATCCTTTAATTCATCTTTGTTTTCGACTTCTAAAGCCTTCTACAACTGAGTGTAAGGCCAAGTGCACTCATATTTTATCAATATATTCTACCACAGGTCAACCCTGATTGAAGATCTCATAGAAACTTTTTAAAATATTTACACATAGTCACGCACACATACAAATAAATGGTTAATATACCTTAAAATTTTTAAATATTATAAATGGATGATAGACTACAGATTTTGCTTTATCTTTCAAATCTCACATCAGCCACTGTGAAATGGAGACATAAGAGAACTAATCTGGTGGGTAGTCTGGTTGTTAGGAATCAGGCAATATATGCAAAGTACTTATTGCATATATTTGGCACAAGGGTACCAAATAAATGCTTCCTACTGGTATTGCCATTGCTTTTCTATAAGAACCTACACCTTATACTAACATCTTATGAGATGTAATTTTGTACTTGATTTAGGGGGTATTTTAAATATCTTCTACGAAGCCCCCAAGGAAAAGTCCACGTTGTAGTTTATATCACATTAGTGTCTGAAAGCTAGCACCCTTCCAATGCTACTTTTCATTGGACTATTTCAAGACTTGAATTCTCTCAAAGTGTTTGTCCTTGTTCCCATATCACCTGATTCTGAGAGTGCAATTCATGAAACATGATCTGTTCCCTGAATGGCACTGTTGAGTTAAAAAACAAACTTTTTGAAAAAAATCTTGGTTTCTAAATTATTTCTAAAGAGAGGCTCACATCTCTGAAAGAAAAAGAAACACTGAGACATGTAAGGATTTTTCTAATTAATTAATTATTCACTTATAAATATAACATATTTTTAAAATCCCAAATGCTGTGAAATGCTCATATGACTCTGTGAAAGCTCCTTGTCTTTTGATAGGAAGGATAATTTCATGATTTTTGAAGTTAGAAACATACTGGTTAAGTGAAAAATAGCACAGAAATGCTTTACAATGATAAAACATGTCTTCACTTTATACAATATAATAATGTCAACAATTCTGTACATACCTGTATATATTATGGTAACATTAAAGAATGTGTAAAGAAGAGTTTTCATTTCTATTCAATATGGGAATGGGAGAGGGGAATACAGACTGAAGGAGAAGAGATAGAAAAGAATAAAACAATCTCTTAAGTGTTTGCTGAGCAAATAATCCACACTCAGTACTATGTAAAGAGATAAGAAGTTTCATCCTGAAGAATTTATAGTCTATTATGATGAATGAACATTTACTGCTGAAAATTATTCCCAAAATTATTGAAGACAATTAGGTCAAATTTAATCAGAGGACAACTAAAACTGTGGCTTTATCATCCTTGGGTCTCCAATACATATACAATAGAGGTTTGTAGAAAAGCATCAGGGTTGGGGATCAGTGGATAGAAAATGAAAGAGGAAACACCAAGGTTAAACAATTTTTTGCCAAACTATTTAAAACCAAAACAAAAGCCAAATGACCTTGCAGAAGGCAGGCCAGAGTGATAAGATATGAAGGGCGGGAGTCAGGAACTTGGTCAGATAAAAGGATGATTAGATACCAGGAGTGGAAGATTTTTACTCTATTGACTGTCAGAATTTTTGACTAAATGTGCCAGGGCATAACTCAAGGTCTGAGACTCAGGTGATGCCTGGATAAAGTCAGGTTAGAGACAGTCTTTGTCAATACAAAGAGAAAGGAGAGAATGATAGATGAAGAGTCTACATTTATAACAAATAAGATAAAGTAAAAATGGTGGGAAACATTGTGAAATTCACTTGCCCCTTCCCGCAGTGTACCTTAGTTTGGAAATGTCGTTAACAAACCAGCACCTTTGTAAACCAATTGTTGGGAGAAAAGGACCTCAAGGTTCTAATGAAAGAAAATTGCTGAAAACCTAAGCTTAGAGGAGCAAGTGGAATAAGAGGGACATTAAGGGACAGCAGGTGATAAAAAGAATACTGAGAACCTGGAGAAAACTTAGATACATTAGCAGATACAGAAAGGGATGTAAATTTTAATGACCCTCACATGGTTTTCAGTGTCATTCTGCCAGGTCTCAGCAGGCAGGACTGGCTGATTCTACCATCTTTATTATCTGGATGAGTTAGATAGTGCTGTGTACCTTGGCCAGTGACTACTGTCACCATTTAAAAAATAAAAATAAGAATCCAGATGCATTAAAATATTGTTATCTAAAAATAGATCTATTCCAAATCAATAGCTCCTGCTGAACCAAGCCAACTGTGTGGGCTTTCTTCTCCAGACAACGCCAAGTCCTTATTGCAAAATGTGAAGAGAAGGGAGTCAGAAGCACCTGAATGTGACGTCACTTCTGGCAAGTCTCGGAGGCCAGCCTCCATCAACAGCTACAAGTAAGGCCCAGCCCAAATTAAATGAGGCCAAACCCTTGCCCGCTCTTTCTGTCCTACCATGATCTGTTCTCTGAAAGAGACATACGGTACCCCAAAAACTAATAAAAGTGTTCTCTAGATTTCTATCACCCACTAGAAATATAGTTGCATTTTCACTTCATCAGTTAACCTAGGATGTCTTCAGTTCTCAATAACCAACTGTTTAACAGTCATGTGGGGGGAAAAACTAAATAGAATTCATCGAAGCCTTCTGGTTCAAAATCCATCTAAAAATGTCTTCCTCTGCTAAAAGATAGTTTTGTATAGTTACAGCATGGAGGAAGTGTGTAGCTCTCAGACAGTCAAGACTATGAAGGGGATTTGCAGCTTTCAGAGACAAAGTTGATTTATCATCACTGCGCCTGTTAATGATTGGTTTCCTGGAGGAAGACCAGAATGGCTTACACCAGCGGTGACTTCAAAGGCAGAGAAGAGTGCAGGGTAATTATATTTTCGTGTGTTGGTGAAAACATCGCTTACCCTGTGATCTTATGTCTGCTTCAACATTACAGGATTTGAATAGTATTATTGCAGAATTATTATTTTTTTTGCTGTCTAGTTTTTTTTAATTTTATTTTTTTATTATGTATACAACATTCTGCTTCCATGTATGTCTGTGCACACCAGAAGAGGGCACCAGATTTCATTACAGATGGTTGTGAGCTACCATGTGGTTGCTGGGAATTGAACTCAGGACCTTGGGAAGAACAGCCTTCTCTCCAGCCCCTGCTGTCTAGTTTTATGTCATTTTTTCCAACTTCTTTTATTTGAATTAGAAACAGGATTGTTTTACATGACAATCCCAGTTCCCTTCTCCCACCTGTCCTCCCCTTCTGCCTCCCCCAACTAAAACCCTACCTATCACATATCCTTTCTGCTCCCCCTGGATAGTGAGGGCTTCCATAGGGTGTCATCAGTGTGTATTGTATCCTTTGGGATAGGGCCTAGGCCCACCCCCGTGTGTCTTGGCTCAGAGAGTAACCCTCTATGTGGAATGGGCTCTCAAAATCCAAACCCATGCTAGGGATAAGTACTGAACTACTACAGGAGGTCCCGTAGATTTCTGAGATTTCCTCACAGAAACCCATGTTCCTGGGGTCTGGATCAGTCCCATGCTGGTATTCCAGCTATCAGTCTGGGGAGCAAGAGTTCCCCAGATGTTCAGGTCAGCTGTTTCTGTGGGTTTCACCAGCCTGGTCTGGACCCCTGTGCTCTTCACTCGTCCTCCTCTGCATCTGGGTTCCAGTTCAGTTCGATGATTAGTTATGGGTGTCTGCTTCTACTTCCACCAGCTGCTGGATGAAGGCTATAGGATGACATATAAGTCAGTCATCAATCTCATAATCAGGGGAGGGCATTTAAGGTAGCCTTTCCTCCGTTGCTGAGATAGTCAGCTGGTGTCATCTTTATAGATCTCCAGACATTTCCCTAGAGCCTGATTTCTCTGTAAACCAGAAATGTCTCCCTCTATTATGATATCTCCATTCTTGTTATCATCTATTCTTCCTCTGACTCAAACTTTCTGCTCCCTCATGTCCTCTGCCTCCCCCTTCTTCTCCCCTTCTCATTCTCCTAGTTCCCTCCCCCCTCTTCCCATGCTCCCAATTTGCTCAGCAGATCTTGACACTCTCCCCTTCTCCAGGGGACAATGTATGTTTTTCTTAGGGTCCTCCTTGTTTATTAGCTTCTTTGGCAGTGTGGATTGTAGGCTGGTAATCCTTACTCTATGTCTAAAATCCGCATATGAGTGAGTACATACCATGTTTGTCTTTTTGTGACAGGGTTACCTCGTTCAGAATGGTTTCTTCTAGTTCCATCCATTTTCCTTCAAATTTCAAGATTCCATTGTGTGAGGCCTTATTTGTGATTTGAGTTTTAATAATGTTTCTTTTACAAATGTTGGTGCCTTTGTATTTGGGGCATAGATGTTTAGAATTGAGTCTTCTTCCTGATGCATGTTTCCTGTGATGAATATGAAATGACCTTCTTCATCTCTTTTGATTGATTTTAGTTTGAAATCCATCTTGTTAGATACTAGGATAGCTACCCCAGCTCGTTTCTTGGGTCCATTTGATTGGAGTATCTTATCCCAACCCTTTACTCTGAGGTAATGTCTGTCTTTGAATTCAAGGTGTGTTTCTTGTATGCAGCAGAAGGATGGATTCTGTCTTCATATCCAATCTGTTAGCCTGTGTATTTTTATAGGCGAGTTTAAGCCATTAATATTAAGGGAAATTAAGGTCCATTGAGTGTTTATTCTTGTTTGATTTTGATTTGTTGTTGGTACTGGTATTGTATGTGGATTTACCCTGCCTTTTATTTTTGTTTTTGTAGAGTGGGATTATCTATTGCCTATGTTTATGTGAGTGTAGTTAGTTTTCTTAGGTTGGAGTTTTCCTTCCAGTACTTTCTGTAAGGCTGGATTAGTGATTACATATTGTTTAAATCTGGTTTTGCCTTATAATATCTTGTTTTCTCCATTTATAGTAATTGAAAGCTTTGCTGGGTATAGTAGTCTGGGCTGGCATCCGTGTTCTCTCAGAGTTGGTGGAATATCTATCCAGGTCCTTCTGGCTTTCAGAGTTTCCATGGAGAAGTCTGGTGTAATTCTGATAGGTTTGCCTTTATATGTTACTTGGCCTTTTTCCCTTGCTGCTCTTAATATTTTTTCTTTATTCTGTACATTTGGTGTTTTAATTATTATATGACAAGGGGACTTCCTTTTGTGGTCCACTCTATTTGGCATTCTGTAGTCTTCTTGTACTTTCATTGGCATGTCTTTCTTTAGGTTGGGAAAGTTTTCTTCTATGATTTTGTTGAATATGTTTTCTGCACCTTTGAGTTGGGTTTCTTCACTTCTTCTATACCTATTATCCTTTGGTTTGGTCTTTTCATGGTGTCCCATATTTCCTGGATATTTTGTGTTATGGATTTGTTAGACTCAGATTTTCTTTGCTTGATGAGTTTAATTCCTCTAGTTTGTCTTCAGCGCCTGAGATTCTGTCTTCTATCTCTTGTATTCTGTTGGTTATGCTTGCATCTATGGTTCCTGATTGTTTGCTCAGCTTTTGCACTTCCAGCATTCCCTCAGTTTGTGTTTTCTTTATTGTCTCTAATTCAGTTTTCAGGTCCAGAATTGTTTCCTTCAGCTGTTTAATTGTATTTTCTTGGCTTTTTTGGCTTTCCTTGATTTCTTGCATCTTTTGGTTTGTCTTTTCTTCCATTTCTCTGAAGGATTTTCTGATTTCCTCTTTTAGGTTCTCTATCATCTGCATGAAGTTGTTTTTAAGGTTTCTCTCTTCTGCTTCTTCTGTGTTGGGATGTTCATGTCTTGCTGGTGTAGAGTCCCTAGACTCTGGTGGTGTCATATTAGTTTTTCTGTTGTTGGATGTGTTCTTATATTGTCCTCTTCCCATCTCTTCTTCCAGTGGGTACAGTTGGTGTCACTTCCTTTCCTGGTGTGTGTGGGTCCGGTGTTCTCTTCAGGTGTGTGCAATTGACTTTGATACTCTGATGGGTCTCAATTTGGGTGCAGGCAGGTCTGAGATGCTGGCTCTCTAGGTGGGTGAGAGCAGCACTGGCACAGAGATTTCAGCAGACTCTGGGTTGCTTGGTCCTCAGGGGTCAAGTAGTCCTGATGCAGACCCTTGGGCAGGAGTTCCCAGAGTGAGCAGGCAGAAGTTGGGACCAAGGCAGGGGCTGAAGCAGCCCACCTCTGCACTCTCTGCACTTTGTGGGGGTCGGAATAGCCCAGTGATCTCAGCAGAGTCAGGATCCCAGGGTCCTCAGGGACTGATTCTGTCTGCCTGCAGATCCCGGGGCCTTATAGCAGAATTATTAACTGTTGTGTTTACCATAGCCTTTGAAGGAGGATAGTGTTTAAATGATCTTAGTGCATCTATTAGTGTGTGTGTGTGTGTGTGTGTGTGTGTGTGTGTGTGCGCGCGCGCGCACATGTGTTTCCTTAATAACACAAACTGAATGACTGATACAATGGAAATTATCTCATACATGGAGTCTAGAAGGTTAGGGGCAAGGCTATGGCAGGGTGGTTTCCTTCTGTGGCTATGGGGGCAGATCTGTGCCATGTCTTTCCCTGCTTCCTTCCTTCCTTCCTTCCTTCCTTCCTTCCTTCTTTCTTTCTTTCTTTCTTTCTTTTTTGAGACAGGGTTTCTCTGTATTGCTTTGGAGGTTGTCCTGGAACTCTCTCTGTAAACCAGACTGGCCTTGAACTCACAGAGATCCACCTGCCTCTGCCTCCTGAGTTCTGGGATTAAAGGCCTGTGCCACCAACCCCCCGGCCCTTTCCCTGCTTTCTAATGGTTTTCTGAACATGCTTGGAATTCTTTAACATGGAACTATGTCACCCCATTCTTGTCTTCATCTTCCCAAGGTGTTCTCGACATATTTGCCTGTGTCAAAATCCCCTTTGTTTATAAGGCCTTCATTTACAATGGCCTGAGTCTGCCCTACTACACCAAGACCTCATCTCAATTAATTAACTTAATAGCCTGTTACCAAAAAAGATCACATCTTGATATACTAAAGGTTAGGATTTCAAAACACGCATTTGAGATTAGTGGATACAATTTAACCAATGCAGTAGTACTTTGGTTAAAATAGGTCATATGAGTTTGGGATCCCTACTGAAAAGATAATAAAGGTTAGCTGCATGAGTTGACCTTAAACTGGCTTTTAGCTCTCACTGTTTCTGGCCTTATGGATTACATGATTGCCAGAGAGTCTGGTTTTTTTCTAAATCAAAAGTCTTTTCTTCAAAGCATATTTTGTTGCTACAGAAAAAAAAAATATAGTGATTATGCATCCTCAACCCTTTCTTGGTGGGTTCATTTTAGTCTGTCTCTCCAGTTGGTGACTGAGATGATTCCTCTTTTAGCATTGTGTCTGTTTTTCCTCATGGCCACTCTGGTTCTAGGAACTCACAACTATTTGCTTGAGAATTGACAGGAAAATCAGTCTTGAATACTAGCCCCCATGGTAAACCTTCCTAAGCCCTTATGGACAAAAACATGTGTAGGCACTTTCCCAGTCACCCAAGGACTTCTATATTCTATTGGTAGCGCCAACCAGATACTCTTCTAGAGAGGTCCAACATGCCTTAACTTAGAAAATTTACTGTCTTTCTGAAAGCCAATGTGAGATTTCACATAGAAAAAAAATATTGGAGAGAGCAAGCAAAAT
The DNA here is from genome assembly GCF_003668045.3 of Cricetulus griseus. Taxonomy (NCBI): domain Eukaryota; kingdom Metazoa; phylum Chordata; class Mammalia; order Rodentia; family Cricetidae; genus Cricetulus; species Cricetulus griseus. Next base: position 40,991,163 of record NW_023276807.1, read on the forward strand.
AGTTATGAACAGCTGATTCAGACCATACACTTAAAATGTGGTCACCTTTCTCTGAATACTGTCTCTGAATACTGTCCTCTCCAAATGTGCTCTAGACTCCTCCAAGTGCAAGGACATTGATCATGACTCTTCCAGTTTGTTACAGAATTAAGCAACTTTTGCATTTCTTGTACTTTGCAGTGCCTTTTATGTATCAAATAGTTTCTGTCTCTCCATATCAAATCTAATAATTATAGATATCAAAATAGACTAACAACCAAAACTAATGAGGAATGTATCAGTTGCCCAGTGGATGGTTGAATAAAACCTAACCCAAATTAAATAATGGAGAAGCATTTGTGTCATAAAGCCACAAGGATTTAATCCAAAGCAGCTATTATTTCCACATGCTTCTGTTCCACTCTTAAGTGCCAGAGTTTCTGTGGCAAATACAGAATTTTCAACATATTATTCCCTGTCTTTAAGATGGAACTAAAACATAATACATGGAAGATAATGTCTTAAAATGGAGCTTTCTTGAATTTTGTACCAGTTTATGCTACCCTCCTATGTTTCTTGAAATCTGAGTTTTAACATGCTCAAATGATATCAAATACATAAATTGTGCCCATTGTGTACCAGCATTATTCCAACTGTGGTGATGATGTCAGGGCGTCAGATCACCAGAACAAGCCCCAACAGGAAAGGACACCATTTCATTATTATGTAGCCACTGTGAGTACTCAAGCTAACTACTTAGACATATGAACTTAACTGTGGGAATTTACAAGTTCATTCCACACCTTCACTATCATCATTGAGAAAGAGTCCAGCTAAAGTCCAGTGAGGTAAGCTGTTTTTGAGATGTGGGACATGGTCAAAATATATTTTACTCTCCGGAGATGCAAAAGGTCAAACAAAGATATAACTGGAGATCAAAGCAAATCACCATTGGGGAACATAAACAGTAAACATGGATAGCTACTGTTTGGAGGTGTTCCCTGTTAGAGGATGGCTATGAAGTAGCCATCCAAAGGTTTAGGTGTTGAAGGCTAGGGCTACCGCTGATAGATCTAATCATTGAGGCAGAATCGAGACATGGAGATGTAATCTAATCAATGGGTTAACCTATTGAAGTTCTTTGGGTAAATTTATTTAATTTTATTTTACATTCCAACCACTGTTCTCCCTCCTACCCGGCCTCCTGCTTCCCTTGCCTCGCCCCAGCCCACCCCCATTCACTCCTCCCAATGGGTAAGGGCTCCCATGGGGAGTCAACTATTGACAGGTTCTTAATTTGGGTAGGAGGTAGAAAATTTCAGAGGTAGGGTCATGTTAGAAGAAGTTGGCAAACAGGGACCATGCCTTTTAGCCTCTCTACATCTCAGCATCAAGTCTCACATGGTGAGGACAGTCTCCTCAGCACATATGCTTTTACTGCTGTGACAGCCTACCAGGTCCACCCAGTAGTCTATGACCTCAAACTTTAGTGATCAACTTCAGGATTAGAGAATTTCACATCTCCTGAGGACAAGAATTAAGAGAATAATTCAATTGTTAAAATGTATGTCTAGGTCTGTCCTGAGTCAAAATATGTAAGAGATGAATTGAGGACTATCCATTGATAAAACTCTGCTATTGGCTCCTGACTTAATAGTTCACCTGGAACTATTTCACTTAATAGTTCACCTGGAGCCCAATTAAACCATGGAACATAAGCCATCACTTCACTTCAATAAGAAGCAAAGAGAGACTTCCCTTGTGCCATGGCCCCAAAACCCTCAAAACAGCCATCTGTGCTCCTGCCCCAGTCCAAGAAACCCAAATTGGTTCTGCTGCAAAGCTGGAGGACAAGTAGGCCTCTTGGCCTGCTGAAGAGAGAAAAAGAAGCAATTGAACACATTGACAAAGTACAAAATGAAATAGACAAACTTAATGAACAAGCCAGTGAGGAAATTTTGGAAGTAGAACAAAAATATAGCAAACTTCACCAGCCAGAAGAGGTCAGAATTGATTGCCAAAATCCCAAATTTTGGGGTAACAACATTTGTCAACCATCCACAAGTGTCTGCACTGCTTGAGGAAGAAGACAAAGAGGCTCTGCATTACTTAACCAGAGCCGAAGAGACAGAATTTGAAGACATTAAATCAGGTTACAGAATAGATTTTTATTTTGATGAAAATCCTTACTTTAAAAATAAAGTTCTCTCCAAAGAATTTCATCTGAATGAGAGTGGCAACCCATCATTGAAGTCCGCTGAAATCAGATGGGAATCTGGAAAGGATTTGACAAAATTCTCGAGTCAAACACAGAGTAAGGCCAGCAGGAAGAGGCAGCATGAAGAGCCAGAGGGCTTCTTTACCTGGTTTACTGACCATTCTGATACAGGCGCAGATGAGTTGAGAGAGGTCATCGAAGACAGTATTTGGCCAAACCCCTTGCAGTACTATTTGGTTCCTGATATGGATGATGAAGAAAGAGAGGAAGAAGAAGAGGATGATGCTGAAGAGGAGGAGGAGGAGGAGGAGGAGGAGGAGGAGGAAGGCTTGGAAGATATTGATGAAGAAGTAGATGAAGGTGAAGGTGAAGAAGATGAAGACGATGACAAAGGGGAGGAAGGGGAGGAGGATGAAGCAAGGATGACTAGCACAGAAGAGTGATGGATCCCAACCCTCTTTTTATTTTATTTTTATTTTTTCCAGCCCCTGGGAGCAAATTGGAGTCATTTTCCTCCCCTCCCCAATTGCTCTTGTTCTCAGTCACTGTTTTTGAGGTTTCTTCTCAACACCATGGTTCTCAACTTATTTCGGAGGAAATACCTTGAACAAAATACAATGAGAAAAGAAACTCTATTTGTCTGTTCTAAATTCATTTTTATCCTTGTCTCAAACTAAGGATTCAACACTGCCAGTGTGCTCTATGGGGAAAAAAGTAAAGCCCTGTGGCTCCCTGGGCTCAGCTGGAGGCTAGACCCCTGTGTAGTAATGCTTAGAATTCTAGCTTTTTTCCTTTCTCTGTATATTGGGCTCAGAGATTACACTGTGTCTCTATGTGAATACAGACAGCATTTTAATCAAGGAGAAGAAGAAGAAAAAAAAGAAGAAGAAGAAGAAGAGGAGGAGGAGGAGGAGGAGGAGGAGGAGGAGGAGGAGAAAGGAACGAGATGGGGAAATAGGGAGAGAAGAAGTCATGTATGTGACATACTGTGAAAGAGAAAGGGCAGGTCCCTCAGCACTGGCCTCCAGGCTTGGTTGTGTTGGTCTGGGGTTGGCTCCTACAAGTATCCCTTTCTGTCAAGGCAACTGAAAGATTATCTATGCCTTCTGGTCCATTACCTCTTCTATTCTCGGTTTCAGCTTTCCAAAGAGCATACTCACCACATTATTCCACTTTGGATAATTCCAATGACTTCCCACTTCATAGATGCTAGAGGAACAGTTATCACTTTGTAGCTCAGACACTCCTGAAAACCTGAGGGTATCTGCCATTCTGATTCATTGTCTCTCTCTCCTGTGTTTCTATTATTCTCTGTATCTGTCTTCCTCTGTCTCTGCCTGTCTGTCTCTGCCTCTCTCTCTCTCTCTCTCTCTCTCTCTCTCTCTCCTCTCCTCTCTCTCTCTCTCTCTCTGTGCATGTGTGTGTGTGTGTGTGTGTGTGTGTGTGTGTGTGTGTGTGTGTGTGTGTGTGTCTGCCTCCCTTTCCCAATAGTCTACCTCAGTGCTCAAATTCTGTGCATGAACTCCGGGTTATACAATTAACTCAAATTTCTTGTCCTGGCCTGTGTATCTTGCCATTATTACCACATGCCTGGCCATTTCTAGAACCCCACTTATAAGCACCCACTCTGATAATTGTCACTTATCTTATGCAAGGTATTCTGGCACTTTCACTCCAACTGCTTCTAATTTCCCTGAGCATTCCAGTATATCACCACCGTCAATCAGCACAGCTCTCCAGAAACTACCCTACTACCCAGCTGCATGGATTCAATAACCCTGGTGCAGCCATGTCTTCAGTTTTTCCTGGCTTGCCCTGCTCCTTTTCTTGTCGCTTTATCTATAGCCTGGCTCTCTATGTCTGCTTGAAGGCATAAATATGACCTAAAAGCATGCAGACTCTCTGATAGAACTCAGTTAAGCATATGGCTATGCTTTACAAGTAGATTTCACATTTCTTGGCAATTCTAACCAATTTCCTGATGAATATTCTTTGTAAAATTATTTATTTTTAGACATATGCATTTATGTCCATGTACCACACATGTACTTGTTGCGCTGGAAACCAGAAGAGGGCATCAAGTCTCTTGGGATAGGAATGAATCTTTGTGAATCACCACTTAAATGTTGGGAATTGAACCTGGGTTCTCTGGAAGAACAGTCAGTGCTCTTAACCACTCACTGTTCTATATCTTCAATCCCTTAATAAACATTCCTGTTCACCTTCCTCATGACACTTCACATTTAGCACCTATTTTTAATCTTTAATCTTTCAATTTATGCTCTCTCACTATGTGCATCCAATCAATTGATTTTGTTTTCCATTTTACTTTGTAAGAAAATGGAAATATTATGAAAATTTTAATTTCATTTCCTTTGCTAAATAAACTCTTTACCTAATTTTTTCTTTTCTACTATTTTACTCATCTAAGTATCTTTTTACACGTCAAACTGACTCATTGTCTAATTCATAGTCTTCTTGTTCTATTACTCAATCAATTTCCCATGCAGTTATTTACATAGCCCCTGGATGATCACTTTCTTCTTTTTCACTGGATTCATCAACTGAGTACCGTGAATGTCTACACTGAAATGAACTGCAAGTTCCTATATTAATAATGGCCATGCTAGGCTTCCTTGGCTTATACCACCCTTTCACTGTTGCTCTAAAGAACTGCTCATATTTTCTCTCTCCGCTTTATTACCTCTCTTCTCTACACAGACATTCCAGTGAGGCCTTAATCTCCATCATTCCAATGAAACCATTTTTCAACAAAAACCACCGACACACTCTCCCACAGCCAACCCAAGTATACATTTAAAACCCTGCCCTAACTTGACCTTTTGGTGACTTTTGACCTGGATGACCATGTTTTGTTTTTTAAGTGTCTAATATTTTCTAGGCCATCACAGACTCTGAGTTTTTACTGCATCCCACTCTCAGTTTTCACATTCTCTGCCTCTAGACATAAAGTGGGAAGACTTAAGCACTGGTCCTTGGCCTTTTGCCTACTCTCTTCTTTGGTGATCTCAAATGATACCATGGTGTAGATGCTGTATATAGACAATGACTTCTAAACACACATCTCTAGTCCCTTCTTCTCAGCTCATCTCCTGATGGCCAACTTACCTCTTGAATGACTAGTAGAGACTAAAACTTAGTAGTGCCTACACAGAAATACTGATTTTGGCTCCACAGAATTATTGACCTTTGAAATTCCTTCTATAAGCGTGCTCCTCTCCCATCAGCACATTGTTCCTTATCACACCCAATCTAGTCTACAGGTTCTTTCCCCACAGTACATTAGAATCCCATTACATCTTTCCACATTTACAGCCATGGCCTAAGCACCTCTACCCAAGCCTCTCATTCTTCACCGAGCTTCACTTTTATATCTCAGTGGCCTCTCTGATTGAATTTCTTTCTCTTCCATGTTTTACTATCAAATAATAAACTCCAAAAGCAACCATATCATTCTCCCACTTAAAACCTTATAATAGGGTTTTCAGCACAGAACCAATAAAATCCAAATTCATTACCATGATGTGTGCTTGTTTTGGAAAGGGTCTCCTGTACCCCAGGCTAGCCTCAAACTATGTAGCCAAGAATAACCTTGAACTTTAGATCCTCCTTTAGATTACAGCTGTATATTACCATACCCAGTTACCTTGTGCTGGGGACAGAACTGGGCTTCAGGAATGCAGACAAAGGAACTACCCCAAACCCTTGACATTTCTGCCTTTCCATCACTCAGGGTTCTCTTCCCTGTTGCTCTTCAAAGGGGTTTTCTGCATTCCTCTCTCTGAAGTGCTGCAGCTCTTTACTCTCTAACTCAGTGGATTTTCAACCAGGACTGATTTTTGCCTCCTGGGGAGTCTTTTCACAAGGTGAGAGTCATTTGCAGTTATCATTCCCAGGAAGTGTGTCTAGCACTAGGGAATGGAACCAAAGACACTGCTGAACATCTTATGATGCACAGAGCAGCCCCTAATGGGGCAGATTCATCTGGATACCACAAATGCCAACTGGACTAGTGCAGGAAACCATGTATGGCTGTTTCATTACCATCCCTTCACTGAGCAGCACAGCAAGAGCTAACATTATTTCAGATTCACATCACCATACACTGTTTAGATACGATGCTCTCACTAACCCCCACATATCTACAATGATAAGAGGAAGGTCCTATTTTCTGTGTTACGCAGATAATACTGGGGCATGAAAAGGTGAAGGGTCTTTTTCTAGGTCATGTTGGAGGGCTGTGATTTGAATCCAGACTGTCTGGTTCGGCTCCTTTCACCCTTATATTATAGGGCTGAGAAATTATATTTTTCCTATATATTATTTGTCTTCTCACTCTACTGTATAATCTCTATGAGGAGAGTGGATTTGTTTGTGTTGTTTACCCCTCTTTTATTCTCTCTGTCTAGACATGTAAGCTATCAAGAAATCTTTAATAATAAACAATTCTGAATGCTTTCCCAGCCTCACTTCACAGGATCTTCTTAAATAAAACCTACTTTTCAATTAATGGTATCCTTTCTACTGCTGAGACATTCCGTTTTCTGTCTCTCTAATTTAGTCCATGCTCTTTATGAGGTCTGGCTTTTCCCTCTTAATGTTTTCATCAATACTTCAACAACTACTTCTTTCTACCCTGCCTCAAATCCTAAATAATACATTTTAGGTCTAGAGATCCACAGTGTAGTTCTCAAAGAAAATTACTTTATGAGGTCAAAATCTAATTACCTATTTTAAACACAAAAATAAGACTGAAGCTAAGCAATACAATGGTAAAAATTCAAGTTTATCTTGAGAATTTTCATATGATGCTAATTATATTGCTAGTGGAAAAAGAGAATTTGTGGAAGATTTTGTAAGTCTTAGTCATTGTTCTATTGCTGTAAATAGACAGTGGCTTGCATACAGTTTCAGAGGGTTAGTTTATTATCATGTGGCAGAGATCATGGCAGCAGTCAGGTATAATGCTGGAGCCGTAGCTGGTATCTACAGCCTGATCTGCAAGCAGAGAGAGGTAAGCTTTTTATCTCTTCCTTAAATAGTGTAGAACTTTGTGTAGTCACTCCATTTCATATCTTCCTTATTTCTTTAAAATTTATTTTATGTAGATTGGATAGGTATCTTACTTACATGTATGGATGTGTGTTTTGTGTTTGCAGTACACACAGAGGCCAAAAAAGGGTGTCATATCCCCTGTACTTGGAGTTACAGTTATGAGCTGCCATATGTGTGCTGAGGATCTAAACCAGATCCTGAGGAAGAGCTGTCTTAGTCACCGTTCTATTGCTGTAAATAGACAGTGGCTTGCATACAGTTTCAGGGGCTTAGTCTATTATCATGTGGCAGAGATCATGGCAACAGTCAGGCATAGTGCTGGAGCCGTAAGCAGACACACACACACACACACACACACACACACACACACACACACACACACACACACACACAACTATGGCTTTTAACTTCTGAATCATCACTGTCTCTAGTCCCTATTTTATATTTTCTTCATTCCTAGTCCTCAGGCCAATGTGTCCTGGTGCTCTTATCTCTTAAATACAATTTCTCATTCCTATTGTTTGGAAAGTTAGAATTCTTTAATGACATGGTTGTTTGTTGTGTTACTTTAGAGTTGGGGTTCCCATTCTGTATTCCAGACTTGACTTTTAGTTTGGGTGCTTTTCTAACCAATGCCCCCAGAGTGCTAGGATTACAGGCATTTGCTGCCACTTACAGGCCTTCCTTTATTCCAGGGACATTACATTTGTAGTTCTTGCCCTCAGTTCATTTGTAACATAGACGGGGGAAAGATACTGTTCATTTTCATCTTGAGTCTTCCCTTGTGATGCAAACTAGTTTATTGCCAGAGAAGACATACTGGAGAATGTCACAGTTCTTCAAATTGCTCACTGTGCTTCTGGGAGTGTAACAACAACAACAACAAAAAGCTGGAACTGTGGCTTTAATATGAAATGCTCCCAGGCTCCTATTTTGAATACTTGCTTCCTCAGCAAGTGGCACTATGATGGGAAGCTCTGAAACCTTTAGGAGTTGTGGCCTGTCTGGTAGAAATGGGTTGTTAGGAGTGGAGCTTGAAGATTTTAATGCAGGTCCCAGTTCTAGCCTTTCCATCTGCCTTTCAGTCCATCTCTACGTGAACAGCATCTGCTACATGCTCCTGCCACCATGCTGATGTCACCCTGATGGACTCCAGTCCTCTGAAACTTTGAGCACAAATAAATCTCCCTTCCCCATATTGTTTAATCTGTTTTGGTCATAGTCATACAACAGTAAGTAATGAGGTGACTTCCTCCCCAGAGGATGAACAGAATATTGTATATTGAATAATCAGAACAAGAGAAAGGATACTGAGCAAATAATCTGTGTGGCATCATTTGTATTTTTTTTTATAATGTAAGTGGTTTAATTCAATATTTGGTAAGACGTATCACCTGTGTTTAAACAGTTACCTGTGTGGGACAAATGTGTGTAGATTGGGTCTTTCCTGCCTCACGAGAACCCGGTTGTATTGGGCCTGGTCCCTAGCAGAACACTTCCTTTTGCATCTCCTGCACTATGAACTCCAGTTTCTAGCTCTTGTCCTCTGCGTCTTGGAGCCCAGATGTCTAGGTACAAACTACCTTTTCGCTGATTTTATCAAATACCCGCTTGCTTTCTGACAGTTGTTTCTAGCCTGACTAATAATTCAGAGATCCCGGGAAGAGCCTTGGGGTGTATGGCAGGCATCAGATGTCTCACAGGCACCAACATCTCATTATTCTTGTTCCCTTGCCTCTCAAGTTCAGAGCAGACTTTGTGATGTTTCTAGCAGAACTACGTCACTCGTAGACCACCACTTCAATGCTTCCAGAGCAGATACATCCAGAGATGCTCTTTGGATTCTTTAAGCTCACAATGTGGACAAGCCTCATAGTTGTTTAGAACATGATATTCCATAAAATGATAAATTACTCCCCTTTGGAGTAACTGATGATTGAAAAAGAAGTGTCCCTTATAATGGAAACATCTTTGTAGATCTTCTTAGCCAAAAGCCAAATATGGCACCAAGTCTGGCATTATGGAATGGGGCATTCAGATGCAAGGCCACAAAGGGCCCCACTTAAGATGCATTCTTCTAGATATGTAAACAACGTCTGCTCAAGCTACAAGAAATATCCATTTAGTAGGTTAAAAAGGGAATGAATAAACGGTGTGGTAATGAAACAACTGTGGGAATCCTAATTGCAAGAAGTGTTAGGGGACAAATGTGAATGGCCTGATGGAGGGATATGGAAACCTACGGCATTCAAAAGAGCTTGGGATGGGAAATGTTTGGCAGCTCCAGTAGTTCAAAATGTGTGGAACCCAGAGCAAGGGTGTAGAGACCTAATAGCCAGCTTATCTATTGAGACATAATCCAGAAAGACAAATTCATCCCTGAGGAGAATTGGAGTCTATTCTGAGCACACAAGGTGATCTAAGCAAAGTTTTGGAAAGCTATTAACATGAATAAATATGTCTTTGAAGTTGGCATTTATGTAGAACCTGACGAAGGTGGGTCCTAGAGATCTGTTAGAAGGTTATTGCCATAGCCATGACAGAACAAAGCACAATACAATTTTTCTGCTATTGTGATAAATATTATGACCAAAAGAGAAAAGGGTTCATGTGGCTTGCAGGTAACAGATCATGTTAAAAGGGAGTTGAGGCATGAACCTGGAGGCAGGAACTTAAACACAGATCATGGAGGGAGACCACAGGTGGAGATGGCCAGTCACACTCCTTACTGACTTGCTTTTTGCTTCTGCTCAGCTAGCCTCCTTACACCTTCCATGCCCACTGTCCCAGGAGTGCTACCTCCAATAACGGGCTAGGATCACCTCCATCAATTAGCAATAATAAAAACAAATGACCACATACTTGTGTACAGACCAATCTACAGGGGCAATCCCTCAATCGATATTACTCTTCCTATGTATGTCAAGTCTGCAACCAAAAATACCCATCATATCTAAAAATTGATGCAGTGGAGAAATGGGAAAACAGATTGAAAAGAGCATTAAAACCATACATTTTTGTCTAAATGTTGTTTTCTAAAAATATGCAAGGCATACAGTTTGAAATCCAAGTTAGATATGGATGCAAAACTACAGTAGAATTACTATACAGCATTCCCAGAGCAGTTATGTTCCAAGATATTTTAATTTGGTAGATAAATTTCTGATTAAAATATTAGCAAAGGGAATATAATACAAATTAAAATAAAGAAAGACATAGAACAGTGTTGCATCTCCTTGGTCAATGGATGTCTCCTTAAGTAATACAGTCATTCTTTCAAAAACATATCAATGGAATAAATTCACTAGACACAGGTTAACCATATTTTGTAAATAGGTCATATGTTACAACATAGCATTTACAAATTTAGAATATCAAGGAAAATTGCAGTTAGCATATTATCTCATGAAATGGATGAAACATCTACTTTAATTACATAAAATACAGAATTATAGCCTGCTGGATTGCCCTCAAGTTCAGAAACAATCTTTTATCAATAACTGTATGTTTCTCCAATGCAAAGTGGTCATCCTTGAAACCATACACATACAAACAACAAAACCAGACTCACCAGTGTGTGTGTGTGTGTGTGTGTGTGTGTGTGTGTGTGTGTGTGTGTGTGTGCATGTGTGTGTGTGTTTGTGTGTAGTGTATGTAACAAATATAGCGAAGGGAGAAAAAGGCTCACACCTTGAAAGTGGGGGGAACAGGATTTGAAGAAAGGCAACTGGGAGGGGTTGGGGGGAGGAAAAGAAGGGGCAGAAGAATAAATTCTATTTTAATTAGAAACAGTTTTTAAAATAACTGGGTTTGAATGAAAAAGTCAGACACCTCTCCCTGGACATTGGACAGACTGATAGCTTATAACTTGGTATGCTAATGTTTAAATGCCACAGACTCAGGTTAAGTATTGGGACAAAGGTAAAGGGGGAACTTTGTCTCTAGGGGTCATGGTCCTTTATAGCTTTTCCATTTTCAATTCTGTTTCTGTCCTTTTCCCTTCACCTCATCCTGAACAATGCAACCTGAGCATATGGCTAGATTTCAGTAAGAACAGTAATCCCCCTGCTATAGTAATGGGATACTTCAGAACTCTGGCCACATGTAAGGAAATCTCACAGCTCTCAGTTCACTTAACCTGGAATAGAAAGGTTTTGTTTCTTCTAGTTTCTGAATTTTCTTTGCTTTTGAATTTCTTAATTTGCCTCTAGTTTCTAACTCTGGAGGTGATGTCACACATTTCTCTACTAAAGTAACACATTCAACTTTTTCTTACCCAGGTTAGAAAGGCATACCACGACAGAGTGATAAAGGTATAGCCATTATTAGCCAAGTCTCTAGGTTCCAACTATATGGTCTGAAGCAAGTCCAAGTGCACTGCTTCTGTTGGCTCGTCTACAGAATGGGATTTATAAAACCACTCTCTTTTGAGGTCTTAAAATTTTAATCGAACCCATTTATGTAATATACTTAGAAGATGGCCCAGCACAGAGCAAGTTCTATCTAGAGACGTGACTGTTAATTTGAATGTGACTGGTTCTTTCTCTTCTTTTTAATCATCATCATTGTCATCATATTTCTCATTTAATACAATTTTCGAATACAAATATATTTTGACAACATCCCTCCCCTCCTCCAAGTCCTCCTGATCTTCTCCCCAACCTACCTACCCAACTATAAGTTATTTCTTTAAAAAAAAACACAAAATAGCCAATAAACAACAAAACTTCCAAATCAAGAAAACAAAATAAAATCACTTAAAAATCACCTAATTATAATTAAATAAAAGCCCACCAAAAAACCTGTGGAGTCCAATTATTTGGTTGTTATACCTAGTGTCAATCTACTAGAGAAAACTGATTTTCTGTCTCCCAGCAGGTGTGAGGGCTCAGTTATTAACCTTTACCCCAGTGTCTAGGTTTTCATCCATCCATTCATATACATCAAAATAAAATATAATGAGATAAAACAAAAACTATCACATAGAAGTAGGGCAAGACAAGCATCAGAGACACAGTTGTTTTCCCACTCAGGAGTCCCATAAAGACACTGAACTGGAAGTTACAAGGTATGTGCTGAGGACCTGGTGCAGATCTATGCAGGTCCTGTGCATGCTGCTTCAGTGACTGCTACTTTCCTGCCTCAACTGATTCTTGGGGAACTAAAACCTATGCTCAATGCATTCTAGATTCTTCCTACACACATTCGCTAATGTAGTTTTTCTGCTATTTTATGTTTCTCATCAGACTACCTATATTTGTCTGAATTTGTCCAGGCTCCATTTTAACATTGTGCCCCTGCTTTTCTTTGCTTATAAAATATTTTTTTCTATACCTCATGGGCCTTGTTCTCTCTTGTTTTATGTATTGGCAAACAGTGCTATGTTGTTCATATGCATTTGTCTGCCCTCTCTGTCTTTTGCATTAATCCACTCCACTTGTTCTTTATTATTGGTTCCATCTATGATAACCACATTCCTCTGCCCTCCAATATTCCCAGACATAGTAGGGAAGACAGGCAGTATGCCATGAGGCACACATAATGATTTTTCAGTATTTAATTAGGCAACATATAACATGCTTTCCTGACACATGGCATTATCACATGTGAGGCAGGCTCTTTTTTTTTATTATGAAGAATACCAGATATGGTAGTGCACACTTATAGACCCAATATGAGAAGCTCAAAGAGGGGATTGTTTTGAGTTCATGGCCATGCTGGAGTACATGGTAAATTCAAGGCTAGCTGGGGTTATACAAAAAGACCGCCATTTCAGAAAAAAATAACACATAGTCATCTGACAAGAGATGTGGGACAATGGGAACTTCAAAGAAAACACTGAATTTGCAATTTACTTGGCAACTGAATTGACAATGCCATCATTATCAAAATGCTCACTGACATTTTGTCTCATGAAACCTGAATGACATGGTCTGACATGCCCTGTGATGACTAGAGAAGGGAGAGGAAGGATGAAGACATTTTCTTACAAAGGGTAATTGGTTCTGTCAAGAGTATTTTGAGAACGAGGTTTGTAAAGTCTATGTTGATAAAGACTTGGGAGGTAATCTCAGATCTCATAAATGAAATGAAATTGGGTCTAGAGTAAGTTATAGTTTTGTCAAAGGTGGTGGGAGGAGAGGCCAGAATAATTGACAGAAGTCTATTTCCATTCAGGATGAAGATAGTAAGGCAACTTTTTTATAAGTTGCTTTGAAGGGACTGTTGAGTCCATTCAAACATTTACTTCGTGTCTGAGAGTGCTGAACAGAATGTCAAAGAAGTGGTAATAGCTCCTCCCAGGGGACAGTAATTATTTTTGAAAATACATACTTGGAGCCAGAATAAAATACACATCTCTATTGGGTACAGTGTGTGTGTGTGTGTGTGTGTGTGTGTGTGTGTGTGTGTGTGTGTGTGTAGTGTGTGTGTGTGTGTGTGTGTGTGTGTGTGTGTGTGTGTGTGTGTGTGTTGTAGTGATGGAACTCAGGTGTGCAAACCAATGTTTACTAACAGGCCAACCTCCTAATCTCAATACTTTTAATTTTTAATGTATATCTTTACTTGTTGGTTTTTTTTTAATTAACATAGCCTATGTTTTTCTCTAACAATAACTTAAACAGGCTTTTGAGAGATGCTGTGTCATGACCTGTGTCAACAGTAGATGACTATCTCTGCTCTTTGGTGTTGGGTAAAGGGAATGTGAGTATCTCTGTGAACTGAATGTAAATGGATCAGAGGCCCAGACGCACCACAAAGAAGCTGCACATCCACCCAGTGAACCTACTGAAGTGTTTCTTTTGTGTCTGCTGGGAGGAAAACATCATTGATAGTGTTTAAAGCAGGGAGGGAAGGAAGGAATCCTAGTCTGTCTGACTCATAGGTCGTAAACCCAGATTCTACCTTCAAATGATCCCTCACTGACATCATCCTAAACAAAACAAGGCCAACTTTGGTAGCACTCCAAGAGAATAGCTTCATTGTTTTCCATTACCTGCCTGAAATGGGTTTTATAACTGGCTGTTGCTGGTTGTTCACAGGTCTGTCCATCATGTTACCCCTTTGGACATATAAGAATGAACATATCCTTGGCTTGGTCCACAGTCTATACAAAGATTTGATGGGGAGACAGAGTAGAGAGTTCAAATACTTATAAAGAATGGAGAAGGGTTGCTCATCAAAAGCTTGGAAATAAACTTTATATGTTCTCCAATGTTGAGTAGGGTTGATGACATTGATTCATGCCAGAGGCCTTCATCTGACTCCAGAGGTCTAACTTATTGCCCAGCTAATGCTGCAGCCTGTTCTCTCCACCACTATTAGAAGCTAACCTCCACCTCCTAGGAGGTAACAAACACTCTGGCATCCCTTTGTCCTGGTCTCAGCAATCCTTTCCACCATTGTGCACTCTGGATTTGCCACCCTTAATCTGGGTGCATTTATTAGGTTTTCTTGGGGATCAACCCAATTCCTGGCACTAGTGAGACCATGAGGATGCCAGGACAGAGTGGCCCAAGATGCTGAGTCCTGCTGAACCAAAACAATATTTTCCTGACTTAGGAACTTAGATTTCTTTTCAGACTGAGTTTCTAAATGTAGATCAAGCTGGTGGTGAATATATGATTCTCCCACCTCTGCTTTCTGAGTAGTGGGAAAATGGACATACACCATCATGCCTGGCTCATATTCACATATTTTATTGTCAGGTCACTTTATCCTTCATGTTACTTTGGTAGGTAGTTCAATGTTAATGCAGCAGTGTACATCCTGAGAAAGGAATGGTGTTAATGCCTTAGATAAAATGTAGTTTCTCCTAAGTCACCGTGGTAGATTTCAAACCATATGCTATCTTTTCCTTGGAAGAGCTCTGATCTGATAAGGAAATAATTATAAAAATAAGGCAGACCGACTGTCATAACTGTTGGAAGAAAGCTAATAACTTTTCATGGTGTACCTTCATCTAAAGTCCTCTGCATTGCAGTGGGATTAAAGATTTACTGTCCAATTAGACTGGGGCCTTCTATAAATCAGATCACTCCCAAAGTTGAGGGAGTAAGTAGAGCTAGTTGGAAGTTGGATATGATCAAAGAGGCATACAACAGTAAACTTGAAAATGAAGAGTTGGAGAGGGAGAGATACCCATGTTTGAAGGTCATCCTTGCTATAGGGTCATATTTCTCTCTGATGTAATTGGAGTCTAGCTTGCACAGGACCTGAGCTAATGTTCACAGATGCTGTTCTTTACAATGTTCCCTTACTTGCCCTTTGACAAAGGTTGGTATTAACAGAATTAAAATATTGCTTTGTCTCTTAAAGTTAAGTTCCTTTTCCTTGGGTTATTCCCAGGTGGTTCATTCCCGCTACAAACATCAAAAAAGTGACTGCTTATGGTAAACTTCCTTACAGGTAACCAAGAGGGAACAAAACCAAATAAAACACATGTATGTCATGCTTCTCTCCAACACTGCTGCCTGCCTGGGATTTAGATTTTATTTTGGACCCTCAAGCCAACAGCATGTTGTGACTTAAACAGGTCCCTCTGTGGGCATTTATCATTATCTCGGCATTATGGACAGTGTTTCCCCCACTCTTTACTTTTCAGTTAGCTCTTCTTCTCAAGAGTATCCTTTTGGCCTAGCATTCCCACCATTCCTTCTTAAAACTTCGCTGTCTACTCAGCATTGCCTACTATGCACTTGCTCTCAGGTCCTTAAAAAACACAATCCGGTAATAACAACATATTGTATTCTTCCCAAGGCAATTAGTATTTAAATTGCATTTAAATAGCACTCAAGGGCATCAAACTGAAAGCAGTATTCTCAGAAGGTTGAAGTTTGGTATTATATGAGAGATGCATGAGAATAGGGGAGAGTGGGGACAGATATTGAGATACTATAGGTCTTTCTAAGCTGGAAGAGACCCTCTTCTAAGAGAGATTTTTTAATAAAAATGTTTTAGTTCTTGAAATTAATATAATTAGATAATTGTCTCCCTTCTCTTTCCTCCCTCTAGCTTTTCCCATGTACATCCCCATCTCTCTCAAACTGGCCTCTTTTGCTATACATATATACAGATGCATAGACTCCTAAAGATGTAAACACAACCTCACAACCTGCTCAGCCCATACAACATCACCTGCATGTATATGATCTCATAGCTGACTGCTTGGTATTAGATAACCAATTAGGGTTCTCTTTCCTGGGGAAGATCATCCCTGCCCCCTCTAACATGGAAGGGGAAGTGCAAGCGTTCTTGAAGAAAGAGTTTTGTCAGTGTCAGTGAATGAGAGTCAACCTGCTCTCATCCGCTCATGATAATGCCTTTATTTTATTTATAAGAACTATGTATGATTATGTGGGTTTCTTATAACTCTTATAAGCCAGTTGATTGGGCCTGATCCCCCCAGTTTGCACAGGCAGTGGGACTTTCTGAGGTCAAGGACATACCTCTAGTTTCACACCGCTAATACCTGTTGGGATTGACAAGTCCTCAGCTTTTATTCCATCTCCTGCTGCCCTGAAATGCTTCATCAACACTGACTTTATTTCTCCAGGATTATTTCCCACTTTTTCTTTTCCATCTTTCCATTAGCGAAAACAGACTTGCAGCATCTTAAGTATAACTTTACTTAGAGTCAAGTACAAGAAGCTGTCCTTAGGTGACCTCATGTGCTATCAGACAGCAAGTTCTATGCCCCATTGTCATTCATCAAAGTTGTTAGTGGACTCCCTGTGGTCATCCAGTCCATTGTTTACTTTCTCAAAAACAATGTCCTTTAAAAATACTAAGAAACAATATTTTCCCACATAGGAAAAAATACTCTTAATTTACTCTATAACTGATTTTTGGATGTTACAAATTAGAGTCTAAATTTTTTCATTATTATCATTAATGTAGAGTATGGCTTATGATTATTAAGCAGTGACTTAAAAAATATTGGCCCTAAATACCAGTTTGACTTGGTTGTCATACTCCATAAGTTGAATCATTCACATCTGAATAGAGAAATCCACAAAGCCAAAGTCTATCCTGGTAACATAATTGATAATTTTACAGAGGTAAATAAATTTAGTTCCACAGACAATTAGATGAATAAAAAAAACCACTAGATTTGGAAATTTAGAAACTCTATCAATGCTTTAACATCAAATAAAACTTTCAACATTAGCTGCATAAAGAATCTGCCTTGCTTCCACAAAAGGTCAGCCCTGGCAATTTGCTCTGAAGATTACATTATCTATGCCATGCTTTTTGGAGACAACTATGAAAAGCAGTATAGCATTCCTGGCATTTGTATCCAGTCTTTGCAAAAACAGATTCTCTCTACTTCTCTCAGGCCACCATTCACAATCCACTGATACATGACTTCAAATGTCCCACAGAGGAGGACACACAGCTTAACCAGTGAAACCTTCCATGTGATCAATAATTTACATCTTAGGCATAAATTAAGTACCATGTAACATTTAGGGTAAATAATCGTGTGAGTTTAAATACAGGGCACACCATGGAAGTCCCCCGTTATCTATTTCTGCTAACATAACTGATGGGACAAGAGACAAAAGACACTCTTTGAAATAAATGCTCCGTGAAGCAATCCCATGCCTCACCTAATGCATGTTTCTCAGGGGTCTTTTGTTACTCCGGAGCGTGTTGAATTATCCTTCCAATTACCTTGGCAACTAAAACAAGGACCCCTCATATGCTGATGACTTTTAGATGATTGCACTAGCTGCCAGAAACAGATGATAATTAAAGAATTTTAATTATTAAGCAGGATTGAGAAGTGTTGATTTTGTTTTTTTTTTTTTTCAATAAACCTTATATCTTAATCACAGAGGAATCCAATTACTAGCCGAATTCTTTCCCTATGTTTGATCAGCAGTTTGGAGCTTTTGTCTCTAAGGCTGGTAGATAATTACAGAAATTGCAACAACCTTGAAGACACATCGCCCCCATCTTTCTCCCCCATCCTTTCCCTCCTGTGTTCTTAGTTATGAATGTAACAGAATGTGATGACTGAAAGCAGCATTATTAACCAGCTTACCTTGAGAACAATAGCAACATTAACAAAGGGGTTGTACTAATAAAGGGTCTGTGCGCTGTCCGCTTAAGCAATGGAAAGTGTCCCTTTATTCTGCCTAGCACTGGCTCAGCCAGAGGTTAACCATTTTAAAGCCGGCATTAGCCGGAGAAGGAACAAAGCATTACTAGAAAGCAGAAAGCCTCCCCAGCACCAGCCTTCCTGCTTCTTTCTTAAAAATCATTGGGGCTCAATGTAAAAGAACCAATACCTTCAAGTGAGAACATTCCAGCACAGGAGCGTTGTCTTGGTGGCTGCTGTGCAGAATGAGTTGCTTGGGCATCTATCCCTCTCTTCTTAGACACGGGGCAGTTCGGTGGCTACAGCCAACATAAGAAGCCCTTTTGCAACATATATGCGCTCTTCATCTGCAACTGAAGGAGACTAAGCAGCTGGGCTTGGTGCTGCTCGCCTGCAGGCATTGGATCTTTAGACCCTCTTCATCTGATTGGCTGCTTCCTAGTCTCACGGCACTCCTCTGCCTTAACCTTTGGCTATGCTCAATATATTTCCCCTAGGGATAAAGTCAGAGAATTGCCCATTAGGGAATCTGTGCCAGGTTAAATTGAGCTGGTTTAAAGAACCAGTGACACAATTCTCTATGGTTGTGTTTATGCTTAATTGTCCGGTGTTCTAGGTAATATACCTACCGAGGTGAGGTGGATATAATTTAACAGGAGTGGTTTTATGTTTCCTCCCTGAAAATGCCATGAGTCTTACACCTGCATAACACACACTGAGGTGATCAGGTGGCTCTTTGCAGCACAGCTTGTCTGGATATCAACCTTAAATCCAAACAGATGGAGATGACAGAAAATATCAAGAAGATTGTTTAAAAAATGCCAAGAGATGCAGTTGGACAACTCTACAGAAGCCATCTCAAGAAAGTGTTGTGAGTCATTTACACAAAAGGTCTTTATAATATTTATGATTTATTTTACACAAGACTGATAAAAACATGAAAATGAATGACAAGAACTAAAGCAGTTATTAAAGTACATAGAGAAAACATAACAGAAAAAAATATTTGCTTCATTAAAGTACTAAAACTGAGAAAAGAACCAAAAAGTAAACCCTTATCAGCTATGTATATATATATATATATATATATATATATATATATGTATGTGTGTATATGTATACACACATATATACAAGGTTTGGGTTGGCAAGAACTTCAGGTATGAAAAATATTCATATATATATATATATATATATATATGTGTGTGTGTGTGTGTGTGTGTGTGTGTATACATATGCATGTTTACACACACACGCACACACACACGCGCACACACACAAACACAAACACATCAGATGAAAGGCTTCAGAATAGAGATAGTGAATTGAGCGCACACATTTAAAGTTTTCTCCCTCTCAAAATCCCACAGAAATGAGCACTAAGATTTTACTTGGAAAAATCTTTATGCAGAAGGACAAAATAATGAGAAAAATAGTAAACCGTATTTAGAAAGGTAGGAAACAGATAGTCAGGTGGTTAGAGGATTCAGAGAGCACTGAATCTTCAGCCAGCAAGGGACAACCAAGAAGCAACAACATTTACAGCTGCCAGTCCCCCTCCCCTACCCCATAAACCTTGGTCAATGGCACACTTGATCTATGAAGGTTGGGCTAAATCACAATAGGTGACACCCAGGTATGTTGGCACACATATGTTATCCCAGTATTCAAGATGGAGACTGGAGGATCATGTCTGAGGCCAGGATGGGCTGCCTAGTAAGTTCCACATCAGCTTAGGCTACATCCAGAGACCTTGTCCCCGAGACAAAATACAACACACACACACACACACACACACACACACACACACACACACACTCATACACACACCTTGAGAAAAGCACATGGCTTGACTGTCTGAAGAACACCGAAGCTTTATTTTTTGCAGAGATTTTAAACAGAAGGTCTCTGAATGAACATGAGTGAGAATTAAGGTACCAAGCTGAATAAATGTTGGAGATAATGGGAAATGGATGTGCATACAACTTCTAGAACTTCCCTTCCCATTCATCACCAAAGAGACAGAGAGCAAGATGTTCATGCTACAGAATGATGATTTGAATAATATTTTCTGTGAAACATGACTGTTTCAAAAGATAAGTATTGTAGACTGACTCTAGGGTCTTTGAACATGGTACACTTGCTAAATTGCACAGGCTGGCCTTGAACTTGTAACCTTCCTTTCTCAGCCTCTAGAATAGCTGGGATTATAGGTCTGAAACACTAGGTCTGTCTCCAAAAGATAAGACTTTCAGGCTGTATTCCAGAACATCTATTGCTTAATCTCACCTTAATAAGCTCTGTACATTAATTTTCAGTGTCCCCTTCTTACATACAAGGCGATCAAATATCTAATCTAAAAGAAGATAAAGGGACAAATCACAAATGAGCAATCAAGTATGAGTTGAAAAAATAGTAAATTGGAAAAAGAACACTTCATATCTATCCTTGATGCCCTTTGAGAAATGATATGTATAGGTAGTGTCTTAGCCTGTTTTATCTTCCTAATACTAAAGTACTAAGTTACTTCAAAAAGATAGAGATAGATTTATTATTACTCATATTTCCATTATAAAACTTCCTGGTATTCTGGATACCATTATCCCAAAAGCAAAGGTGTAATTTTTTTAATGCTCCATATGGATGAAACAGCTGAAATGAAAAGGATAAAGCTGTCTCAGAGGATGTGATACTGGTAAAATGATGCACAGTAAGGAAACATTCCATAGAATTAAAAGCACAAAAGATGAATGATTAAAAACTGACCCAAACTTAGTACCGTAATTTCCAAAACATAGTAAAGAAACACATTCAAAGTTATATCAAGAAAGAGCAGCAAGTCTGTGCCAAAAAAGAAATCATAATATTTTTCAATGTTTTAAAGTACAGCATACCAACTAAATATTAGTTTAAGAATTCTATTTCCCTGTGCATTTGTAATTGATACCATAAGAATTTTTAGTAATAAGAAAAAATGTTTCCTGTTAAAACCATTTTTCATGGTCTCAGCTTGCATGATCATTTATACATGCCTCCTTCACCATACCAGTTTGAAGGCTGATTATATTGTATGCATGAGTAAAAATAAGTTCTGGGGATGACGGTGCCTGCCTGTAATCCCCACTACGCAGCAGGCTAAAGTGGAAAGATTGCTTTGGTTCAAGGTCACCATGGGCTACATGATTTTGAGGCAGTATCGGCCACACAGTGAGATCCTGTCATAATGGCAGCCAACAACAAACAACACTGAATAGCTACAAGAAATACAGGAAATGTGAAAAGTCCTTTAATAGTGGGATCTAAATATCAAGTTGGAGAAGTGATCTTGAAAGCTGAATAAAATGTCAAAAAAGGAGAATTAAAATATAAAATTAGAAATGTTAGTCTTGGGATGCAACATAACAAGATGCCAAGAGAGACTGCAAATCAATCAAACAAAACAAACGGAATAAAATCATCACAAAATAACTCATTTGAAGTTTTTAGGATAGAAGTGTGAAATAAATGTGCATGATTGGTGATGTGGTGGCTCCTAACTGAGGACTTAAAAGAAAAGTTGGGGGCATAAATTTTGTCCTTAAAAAAAAAAACAACACTGTATATTCTATATAAAGGATCAAAAATTAAAATCAAACATTCTTCATAGCAAGACTAAAAGCTGAAGGCAAAGTGAAAATGTCTTTAAATCCCTGAGAGAAATGACTGGCTGCTTAAATTCCTATACCCATCTAAATTATTTCTGAGTTCAAAGACAATAGTTTTGGGGGTTTATGAAACGCCTTTAAATCTTTTATTACAATAATTTTTATTGTGAAACTGTTGGAAGGTGTGCCTTGTGCCCTGTAGAGATCATACACAAGGGGGGGGGAGGGGCAGACAGACAGAGAGATGGGGAGAGATAATTCGAATATCCAGAAAAGTGGGATCCAACAAAATAAAAAACATGTCAAGACATCTCTTCTTAGAATGGTTTGGGGTAATATTTCAAAATACAGACTACATAGCAGTTGTGTTCTACCAGTCCATATTGGAACAGAGCAAAACTTTCCAGGAGAAGACGTTTCAGTCAGATAGGACCTGTATTTGGTATGTTGAGAAAAGATTTGTACAATTGGGAGAGTATACTAAGATTATTAGCAGTAACTATATGTATAGCTGAGTAACAAAGAGAAATAAATGATTGACTAAGAAAAGTTTCCATAAAGCAGTTGTAATTCTCCTCTGAGTAGTTTTTCTACAGCTGCAGCAGTGCAAATACTCACACAGACAGAAGGTACACCAGTAAAGAAAGGCAGCTTTCCAAATCTCTCTGGCAACCTCAGCTAGGGCTCTGTGCCCACCTCTGCTCTTCCTTGCTGGCATTTGGTCTGGCTTGAGCTTGTGCAGGTCTTCTGCACACTGTCACAAACCGTGAGTTTGTGTGTGCAGCTACCCTCCTACATGGAAAACACTGTGCCCTGGAAGTTAGCCCTAGCTGTTAGCAATCTTTCTACCTCCTCTTCTGAGCAAATCCCTGAGCCATAAGGCCATTATAGTTTGCTCTGGGGAGAGGGCTTAGTTTCCACAGCTTATCTTGAGAGAGAAGAATTTTGTTTTTTTCTAACTCTCTTGGGAGGAGAATTGAGCCAGAAAGTCTGACTTTGCCTCTGGAGTCTGTTCTCTTTAGCTGGAAATACAGTCATGTGTCAATCATCTGGGTGAATTCTTGAATATAAGGTGTTAGGCAGTGTTTTGTGGATGTCATGGTGTGAATACTTATAAATGGTGTATCCTACTCGTACATAGTACTGAGCACTAAATCCAAATCTAACATACCTGTAAGTGTGTGTGTAAACATATGCAGCAACAGGCAGATGATATAAAGAAGAAATAAAAAATTGGTGTGTCTGTTTAGAACACTTACTTGGAAGGAAACACAAAGAACTAGACACCACTGCTGATGTGCCATAGAGAGAACTGTGGGTAGATATAAAGGCCTTGGCATTGCCATCCACAACTGTAGGTTCAAGAACATCATAAGCACTTTGGCTATGCAATATTTATTCTTTTGTCAGTAATAAAATAACTAATTTGTTGTAATTTTTACTTCATAAACTTTTAAGGTTGTTCAGCCTTTTGAGTTTTATAGTAATATTTAGCTTAAACTACAAATGAATCATACAGCTACACAAAATACTTTCTGTTTTTCCTTCTCCTCTCCTCTTCTCCCTCCCTCTCTCCCTCCCTTTCTTCCTTTCTTCCTTTTCATGCTTGAGATTGGAGCTAGAACCTCAACCATGATTTTCAAAAATGTACTGCCATTGAACTATATCTCCCCTATGCTGTTTTTACTTTTTAATTTTGAAATAGGGTCTCAGGAGACTGCTGGTGTTGGCCTTGAATGATGTCTGTAAACCAAGCAGGCATTGAACTTGCAATGTCTTGCCTCACCCTTCTATACAATCGGGATTACAAGTCTGTATCTACATCCAAACCTGCCTGTTTCCTCTGTTCATAACATTGTGGTATAAGATTTTTGTTATATTTTTATTGACTTTTTACTTTTTGTTAGAAACTAAGACATACCTAAATACACATTGATGTAAGCCTGCATGTGCTAGATTTTCCATTCCATCACTGCCATCTCTTCACTTGAAGGTCTCAGAGACAATGTGCACATGGAGCTGTTATCCCCAGTGATGAGGATGCTTCTTTACCAACACCTCCATAAGCTGTCTGAGGAGGTGTAACTTTTCAGAAATATGTCCTTGGTGACTGACTTCATTTCTCTCTCCTTTCCTTTCTTTGCCATAGACTGGCTTGTAAGCAGAAAATAAAACATGCACCTTCTCTATTGATAGAAAAGTTTTTGATGCTGAGGGTACATGTTTTAAACTTTTTAGAGAATCCATTGAGGCCTTCTAAAGCTTTGGCTGAAGCAGTTACTGAGTTTTTTTTGAGTAGCACTCTGTTCAGTTATCCCGTCCCTTGCTTCTTCTCCATCTGTATAGTCCCAAGGTGTGCCAATCACTCCTCATTGGTCAGCGCCTCTGAAACATCACTAGGAGCTACTTGGTAGCATTCTCATTCTCATCCACATTTAGAAGTTTGACATCTTAGCACAGTCTCATTGGTTTCTTTAACCTCCTCATGCTTAGTGAGCCACCGAAGTCATAGATGAACCTGCTGAGCTTCTTATTCTAGACACCCTTGGTGTAATTCTTAGAGACATCACCCCAAGCCCAAGCTGGGAGCTGCACTTATAGGCATTATGATCTTTCAAGAATGTCTTCAGTACCATACCCTCGAAGTACCTTCTTTAGTTGAAGCAATAGCTAGGCAAGGATCCTTCTCATATAGTGAGAATGCTGGTGTAACTCCCTTTTTTATTGATTGGATCAGAGAAGGGACTTTGGCCAGGCATGATGGCATACCCCTTTAACCTCAGCACTTGGGAGGCAGAGACAGGCAAATCTCTGAGAGTTCAAGACCAGTTTGGTATACATAGTGTACTCTAGGACAGCCAGAGCTACACAGAGAAACCCTGTTACAAAAAGGGATTGGATTGGCAAAAACCATATCCATGCTGGGATAGACATCACAGATTATGAGAGATTATGTGCTGGAGCCTTGTCAACATGGAGCAGAATCCTAAAAGCCTTTCTCTGCTTTTCTGAAACTCTTTTGTGCTGGCATTAAAGGCATGAGTTCTGTTTCTCTTTTATACTGATTCACTCTCACATAGCCCTGGGTAGCCTTGAACTCACAGAGACCCATCTGCCTCTTCCTGAGTCCCTGGATTAAAGGTGTGTGCCACTCCCTGCCTGGCCTTTATAGCATTTGCATTCTGATCTTCAGTGGTGTGGTCTTATTAGATAATAAGCAATGTACCACCCCAGACTTGTTTTTTTATAGATGATAGCATACTTCAAAATAAAACAAAATATACAAGTAGAGTAAATACATATGTGAATAATAAAGTTGAGCTAATTGCTTTGTTATTTTTTGACAAAATACCTAATATTTATTGTGGGAGAAAGATTTATTATGCTCATGGTTTCAGGGGTTTTACTACATTTGGGCAGAGGTGAGTGGGTGGGGTGGGGTGGGTATACAGACTGCTCAACTCATGGCAGATGGGATGCAGAGCTGAAAGGGGGGGCAGTGCAAGATACAGCCTCAAGGTCATACTTGCTGTGACTCATTGCCCTCAATGGGGCTCCCCCTCCTCTTTCACCACCTACCAATAATGCCATCCTATTGCAAATCAGTCCATCACCAGAAGGGTGCTTCACTAATCTTCTAGATATTTTTATCAAATCAAGTTGACAAAATTGACCGCCAATATTCACCATTGCAGATATTATTATTATTATTATTATTATTATTATTATTATTATTATTGTTATTATTATTATTATTTCCAAGAATTATGTGACATATCCATATGGCATGCACTATACATTTGATATGACTTAGCAAGGAGCCAGGTTTTTTTACAACACTATCACCACAAATATGTGAGCCTGGAAGTGCACCATGACCTTATGATGGTTATGGCAACACTTATGGTGATGGGAATTTTTTCGCTTGATTTTAGTTTCATGAGATTCCCATTATACATGTGGTCCCTTTTTGGATGAGTACTAGACTGTGTGATACCAGACTGTATTTAGCCTGACAAAGCACCACATCACTTTCTTAGCACATCAGAAGATGCACAAACTTAGAAAAATCACACAATATTTTTAATGTTCACAGGTGGAATTGCAGTAACAACCATGGGCTGTTGCTTACAAAAGTGATGGGCATGAATAATGTAGACATCTGGAAATATTCATTGCAATGTTTAGTCCATCATTTACCAAACATTGTCAACCTGGCTATCACACATAAAACAAAATACCTATAGACCCTGAAATTATTCTTTAAATGATAAACAAATCTAAAGAAAATGTATTAAGATACAGTAGAGCTCTTTATGAAATACAGCAGCATTCCTTTATGTCCTGATTGCAATTCCTCCCTGTGTCTCTTTTTAAATATCTCACAGTGTGACAGTTTGCTATGTAATAGCTTTTCTTGTGGGTTACTTTGTTTACTATAGCAAAGTATAGAAGCCAGTAAAAGAACCCTACATCTGATCATTTTATCATTTACTCTCCACTTTTGCAAGATAATTTGACCTCTAGGGTTAAAGGTTTTTAAAAACCTTTCATATAATCATATAATCCCACTATAGCACTCCCACGCATATACCTGAAGGAGTCAATGTCAGTATACTATAGTGATGCCTGACTACCCAGGTTATCAAACTATAGAATCTGCCTCCACATCAGTTCACACATGACAGGATGAAGAAAGCTTGGTGCATATGTATGATAGAGTATAATGATGGCTATAAGGAAGAATAAAGTTATGTCACTTGCAGGAAAGTGAGTAACAGTGGAGTTCATAAGATGCAGTAAGATAAATCAGATGCAGAATGGCAGGACCACATGTTCTCTGTCCTATGCTGTAGAACCTAGAGGGGAAGAAAGATGATACAAACATCCATCGTTACAAGAAAGAGGAAGGGAGCCTGGAGGAGGGGAGGGGCATGAGAGGGTACTAACAGTGTTAATGGGAAGGGAAATTCAGCCTTATGCTGCCACCTGAAGCAAGCTGAGGAGTTCTCTCAGAGACCTTCACTTGGACAAATATGGAGTTATTTTCCTAAATTAAATTATTTAAATTTCTTCATGTAATCCACTTTGGTGATATTCTCTCCCCTTCCCTAACTCTTCCCAGGTCCTCCCCACCTCCCTATATACTCAACATGGTGTATATTCTCTCTAGTTTTCTCTCAAAACCACACCAACAATAAACAAGTAAAAAAACAAAACAAACTATTAAAAAATAACACAGTTAAACAGAGCAAAGCAAAAAGTGCACTAACCTGGCATACATAAAGTCCATTTGTGTGGGGCCTGCTTTGGAATGTGGTTGATATGTTCAGTGACACTCTATTTGAAAAAACTGATTTTCCCTTTCCCAGCAGACACCTATTGCAATGGCTTCTGATGAGGGGTGGGACTTTTGTCTACTTCTTAGTTCTGGAATTTTAATTGGTTTGTGCCTGTGTAGGTCTTGTGTGTGCTTTCACAGTCTCTGAGTTCATATGTGTATCAGTAATGTTGTGTCTGGAAGATGCTGTTTCCTTGGAGTCAACCAACACCTCTGGCTCTTAGAATCTTCCTACCTCCTCATGTGCACCAATCCCTGAGGTTTGTGGGGAAGAAGTTTGGTAAAGAGAAGCCTCATGCCCAAGTATAGACTTTACCCCCTCTGACTAGCATTCAGAATGTACTTCCCATGTTACCAGATGAGAAAAGCCATCATCAGTATCATCCAGCTACAGACTCTACCTGCAAGATTTTATAAGAATATGCAATAATGGCACAGGTTTTATAAGAATAACCATTTGATGTGTTTTGTTTTAAATGTAGGTCTATTCCATGAGATGGAACCTATCCCTGACACTGTTAAAGTGGCCAAGGACCTGAGACTAGATAGGTCATGGGTCCTAAGAGAAAACCTACTACTGTTCTGCTTAAGGAACATAGCAATGAAATGACTCCCAATGACCCTTGCCCTACCCATATATCAGTGTATCACCCAGTCTTCATCAGAGAAGCTTCTATTTATAGTATATGGCAAATAACAAAGACATGCACAACCGGACAATGTGCAGAGACAGGGAGATTTGGGATCACTCATCCCTAAGTCTGAAGATAGGATTCTTTACTATGCAGCAAAAAAATTCAGGAGGGCACTGTGAAAAGCAGGGTTGGAGAGGATTTCTTGTTTTGGGGAAGTGTGTGTGTGTGTGTGTGTGTGTGTGTGTGTGTGTGTGTGTGTGTGTGTGATGTATATACACACATGTGTAACAGTGTGAGAGCCTGATTATATTCTTGGAAGCCAGAGGAGAGGGTCGGGTAGGTTTTTTTTTTCTTTTTTATTACTCTCCACCTAACTCCTTGGTGGCAGGGTCTCTTCCTGAACCTGGAACTCAGCAGGCTAGCAATCTGAAAGCCCCAGCAAAGCAAACTTTCTGTCTCCCCCAGTTACAGGTGCTAGGGTTACAGGTACAAACAAGAAGATCCCCAGCTTGTAATTTGGGTGCGGACATCAATTTGAACACAGGTTCTCATAATTGTGCAGTGAGGGTTCAACCACTAAGCCTAAGTCATCTCACTTGCCCCTAGCACAGCTCTCCATATCTGTGGGGTTTATTAAGAAGAGCTTTCAAAATAAATTTCTAACACACACACACACAGCAGGGGGGGTGCAAAGAGAGAGACAGAGAGAGAATAGTATGTACCAACATGTAGGTGTAGCTTTCTCAAGACAGAATCAGGCTTAAGTGTAGTTGGACTTCCTGGTTAGCAGCATTACATTTAAGTCCCTTTAGAGCAGCCATATATTTTATTTCTCTAGCTTTTGAAGTCATGCCATTTAAAAGATTTCAGTGGCACCCCTTTTTCCTCCAATAAACAAAATCATAAGGCTGTTCCTGAATATACTAGATAGGAGCACTGACTGGAAGAACAGGTAGATAAGATAAAAATACAGGTCTTAGGAGTTAAGGAATCCATACTGTACTAGGCTACAGGAGAGTTGAGATACATTTTTATATACTTAACCTTCATGATACAGTTTACAAGACTTTTTAAAAATTATGGTTAAACTTGAAGATCATATACACTGTGGCCTTAAGTTTTAAACACTGCTAGTTTAACATACACATTGAAACAGCTGTGCATAAAGAACTATTGTCTCTGTAGACAAACTTCATAGTGAGGTTTAATTGTGCTAGATTCCTGACTTTTGACTGGTAAAAGACTTTGTCTTAGTTTGCATCCTGTTGCTGTGACAAATGCTGTGGCCAAAAGTAAGCTGTCATTTTACAGCTTATAATCAACCACACGAGGAAGTCAAGGCAAGAACTAAAGGCAAAAAACTAGAGGCAGGAACTGAAGCAGAGGCCGTGAAGGGACACAGAACATTGCTTTCTGGCTTTCTTTCCATGTCTGGTTTAGCTGGCTTTCTTATAAACCTCAAGACCGTCTGCCCAGGGATGGCACTGCCCACTGTGGCCTCATCCCCTGCTCCCATCAACCATTAATCAAGAAAATGCCCAACAGGCATGCCTAGAGGGAAATATGATAGGGTTATTTTCTCAGTTTAGCCTCCTCTCTCCAGATGAAGCAGGCTTGCATCAAGTTGTGTTACAATAAATCTTTCTGCCAAAAGCTGCGAGCTTTACACCAGTTGCCAGCCTGAATTAGGGCCCAAGTGAATACATAGAAATTTGTATTAGGTTTAAAGCTGTTTGGCCAATGACTAGGACTTCTCCTCTGTTAGCTCAGTCTTAATTATCATAAATCTATATATTTTATAAGACTTATCTTATGGGACACCTTATTGGTGTCCCTCCTTGATGGTGGATCCCACATTGTGACGCTGGAGCAGGAGCATAGGGGAAAAGAGGGCGCTTCCTGTTTCTCCTTATTTAAATATGAGTCTCCTTGCTATGTCACTTCCTGCCTGGATCACCACTTCTCTACTACATTTCCCAGAATCCTCTTTGACTCCTAGTCCCGTCTAACTTGCTGTCTCATTGGCCAAACAGTAGTTTATTTAACAATCAATAAGGTAAACATACATAGTACATTCCCCATCATCTCCTCTTTTCTGTCTAAATAAAAGGATAACTTACCTTTTATAATAACTGAAGAAAACTATAACCATACTATCTGTCTTCAACTCTATCAAAGACCACCGAAGGATAATATATAAACTCTAGAATTGACAGAGACATCTGCTACCTGGACAGTCATCCAAAGTTCCTCCGCTCTGCTCCAGTGAATGGCACGATGTGATCCACCAGCAAGGAGGGACGCCATTAAGGTGTCCAATAAGATAAGTCTTATAAAATATATAGATTTATGATAATTGAGACTGAGCTAACAGATGAGGAATCCTAGTCATTAGCCAAGCAGCTTTGAACCTAATACAAGTTTCTGTGTATTCATTTGGGCATAACTCAGGCGGGCGGCTGGCATAAAGCTCACACGTGGCGGTGAGGCTCAGGCAGCTTTTGGCAGAAAGATTTATCATAACAAAGTTGACAAAAAACTAACCATCACAAACTTCAAGTAGATTATGGAGTACAAGGCTCTTCTCTTTCTCCTGTCCCTTGGGCTTCCCGTCTCATTGTTCCACCTCAGTAGAAGAGCTGTATATAATCTAAATACATGTGTGTGTCATTGGGAGCTTCTGCTGGGCTACCCTCAGTTCCCCAGTTCTGATCTTCATTCAGAGCTCAGCTGAGACACACAGGCTGTAGAGTAGAAGTCAGAGAGATTCACTACACAGCAGAGGAATGCACACTCTCATTGGGGGGAGTGAACAAGGGTGGAAGAGACCTCTGTGCCGCTCTACATTTTAGGAAGGTTCTATGCTACTTCTAAAGCCTTGAGAACACGCAGCTTTTCTCGAGAGATGCCTTCCTATCCAGGTGATTGATAAGCCCAGTTAGACTGCCTCTTCCAGGAGGGGTCAATAGTATGTCCTTGTTATCTAGCCAGTAAGCCTTTTACTGGTTAGCAATCCTTTTAAAAATTCATTCATTACACATAGATGAGTTTGGGGCTTGAATATATGTGTACTATGTGCAAGCATTGCCACAAGATATCAGAGGAGGGAGTCAGATCCTCTGAGAGTAGTGGTTAAGGGCACTAGCTGCTTTTCCAGAGGGCCCTGGTTGATCCCCAACACCCGTGAAGCAGTTCACAACTGCCCATAACTCAAGTTCCAAGGAATATGATAGCCTCTTCTGGTCTCTGCAGGCATCAGGCACACATGTGGTACACACACACAGATGTAGGCAGCACACCCATCCACGTAAAATAAAAATAAATAAACCTTTTTTTTTTTTGGAAGCAACTGAAGAATAGCTTTTTATGCTGTATACAAATTAAATAATTATTGTAAACTGTCTGGTTAGTTCAATTTGTATGTTTAGAGCAGATTTTAGACCATACAGAAAAGGAAGCTCTCAGGTTTAGAAATATAAACATGAACCACCAGTTAAAATTCCAAAAGCCAGAGAGCCCAAGTACACTTTTGAGACCTTGCCAATGGCACAAGAAGGCAGCCCCTGGCCTCCCTTAGTGCTCATTCTGTTTACAGTAGCTTCCTTCTTTTCAATCTGTCATTGCTTTTGTCTGCTCACTTCAAAGCCATAGTCAGCTGCAGATCTCAAACACAATGCACTTGGCTGGTATCTGGTTACCCGGGCTGAAACCCACTTTGTTTTAGAATTGCCTCCACAGCTAACCTTATTGGGCTAAATTTACCACCTTGACCTACTTTGTTCATTTATTTTCAGGAAAATGAAGATTTCTAGGGCTCATTCCCATGACAGTATCCAGTAGATTAGAGTCCTGATTAAAAAAAATAATAATTTTCCTCTCTAAAAGCCAATTTTCCTCTCTATAAGCCAACCCATTCATATCGGCTCTTACCGGCAATGAGCAAGGAAGTAAACCACTTACATCTGCCCAAGTAACTCTGAAGAATGGAGACATTTCTGCTTCAAAGCATGTTCAATGTGTTACTTCAATCTCTGATATAAATAAGTCATCCTTCATCCAACCCTCCCGTTGATTCCATCCCCTTCAGGAACCCTTGATCATAATTGTTTCTTACTGATACTTGACCTCAGCTGAAATAAAGAAGATAGAGAACTAAAAGAAGAAATTGAACAGAATTGATTTTACCCAGCACCTTCCCCATTTCCTTAAACTTTGGTTTGAGGATAGAGAGCAGCTTTTGCTCCAAGAAGCTTAAGCAAGGCTAAACCATGCACTGTGTGGTGTTGGGTTAAGTGGTGAGGGTGCCTTGGTGTGTTGAGGGCAAGGTGTGCCACAAGATCACACCACACATATCTCATGTAAGAGGTTGATTGGGGTTAGTGGGCTGTCTCAGAGTGGGGACCTAAGAGAGAGATAGAGACAGAGACATATAGAGAAGCTGAAAGACAAAGAGAGAACAAGAGAACTATCTAGAATGGTTGGCAACAAATGATGACTAATGATGACGTAGCTGCTGAGTCCTTAAGACTGAAAGGGAAGGCTGGCAGAGTCCACTCTGGAAGACAGCTGAGGGGTTGAAAACCTGTCAAAATTGTCATTGAGCATCACTTCCCTTGTCAGCTATGGTCTTCCTTATGTTGTTTTCCTAGATGGCTGCCACAGTTAGATAATATAGCTAAAAATCCACTCCCTTCTCTTTAATATATTTATATAACTTACCAATAAAGCATACATCATCATTGTATACCTGAATACTGTTTGGTCAGCTAGGCTTCAAATTCTGTGCCAGCTTTTACTATTTTATCACTAGAAATCTACATTGTTTATCATTTCAACAAAACATAATATTTGTTTGCTCATTTATCTTTTTCCCTTGCTGGTGGTGTTTTGAGATAGGCTGGCCTGTATAACTTTAGGGAAACCTCCTGCCATTGTCTCTCATATCCTAGGATTATAGATGTATGACACTATGCCAAGCTGTGATTTCCACAAACTAAGAGCTCTAAATTGGATGATGTGTCATGGACATTTAAAAAATATCACTTATCTAGATATGTATCTTCCTCTCTCTGTTTAAAGTGACTTCACACTCCTTCTAGCACCATATTGAAACTAATTCATCATTTCATTGAGCATTCTGATGCCTAATGTTCTTCTTTCCTCTGTC
Organism: Cricetulus griseus; assembly: GCF_003668045.3. NCBI lineage: Eukaryota > Metazoa > Chordata > Mammalia > Rodentia > Cricetidae > Cricetulus > Cricetulus griseus. The sequence goes on from NW_023276807.1 coordinate 41,024,327, forward strand.
TGCATTAAAATGAAGCTGAGTGGGGGAGGCCATGAAGGAGATGTGATCTGATAGAATAATATATCATTACCTAGCCCAAGATCTTTCTTCTGCTCTTTCTTCAAGTACATCAAACCTGCCAGATACTCTTGGAATCAGGGTTCCCATTACTTTGCAAATACTTTTGTAACCACAAGCCTCACTTTTAGGTTGTTGAGGGACTGAGAAAGAATTTTTTCATGAAGATGTTGTGACAGGGAATTCAGAATTCTCTCCATCACAGGTGTAAATAACAGGATGTCAAAGGAAGGATTTGACATGTTCCTTCTGCGCCTTTCCCAGACACTTGCTTTAGAAGTGACGTGTGAATCTGGAGGTGCTGCAAAGAAAGCCTGCTGTTCCAGTAAAGGATGAGTGAGTGTAGACACCAATTTTGAGTGAAAGATAAAATAATTTTCTTAGACATATAACTGAACAGAAAAGAAAGTTAGAAAAGATTACAAAATAAAGGAAAATGAAAACCAGTATTCAAACAACAAAGGGTGTCAGATTTTGATGCTAATACATAAAGAAATAATATCCCCCAGGTAATATATAAAATGTAAATGTATTTTTTATATAAAAACAATGAAGGGCCACCATCTCCCCCAAAATAGAGTGAAAAGGTGCTATCAAATTCTGCTGCCTGCTGGGGCTGGAACCTGCCCCTGTATGTTTGCACAAGCTTTGGCTTGTTGATGATATCCTTTGTTGAGTAAACTTTGCTTTTCACAAGTTGGAAGCTTAGTTGGGTGGGGTCCTCCCTTGAGGTCACCTCTCTATTCCATTTAGCCTCAGGCCTTGCTTTAAATGGCAAAGGACTCAGCTCTCCCATGGCAAACCCTGATGCTCTCTTTCTCCTCAAATTGTACATTTTGTCTTTCTTTTTACATTACTTGTTCTTCTATCATTGTAGGTCTGTAGAGTAGTCACTGATAACCACACAGTATAGTCAATACTAGGTTATCTTGAAATCTCTTCAGTCAATGACAATAGCCTAAAAATGGTCAATCTAACTTCTGGCAGATTTATTTTTTGGACAAGGGCAGAAAGCAGCTTCATTCTTTACCGAAGTATCACAGTAACAGTCTCTAGTATTATTCCCCTCTGAACCCTCCTGAACTTGACCTCCACAGTCCCCATTGCTCTCTGAATTACTATTCTGTCCTATAGCGATGACTCATTAAGATCTGGTTAAAGTATTCAACTGCTCTTGCAGTCCAAAGTCCAAAGTCATCCATATTTCTCCAACAAACAGCATGGTGAGACCTATCACAGCAAGACTCCATTCCTAGTACCAACTTCTGTCTTAGTTGCTGTTCTATTGCCCCAGTGATACACCTCCTCCAACAAGGCCACACCTCCTAACCCTAAGGGGTCCACAATCTGGGAATCAAATATTGAGATACATGAGCATATGAAGACCATTGTCACTCAAACCATCCAGGTGCTTATCCACTGCCATGTCCAAAGAAAATTCCATTTCCAAAATTCCAAAAGGCAGAAGGGACAAATGGCATATATATGGTGACTTATAGCATACTTATTGCTGGGCGTTGATGGCGCTTACCTTTAAACCCAGCACTCGGGAGGCAGAGGCAGGTGGATCTCTGTGAGTTTCAGGCCAGCGTGGTCTCCAGAGTGAGTGCCAGGGTAGGCTCCAAAGCTACACAGAGAAACCCTGTTTCAAAACAACAACAACAACAACAACAACAAAACAAAAAAACAAAGCACTTGTTGGTATTCAGGCTCCCCCAGTATCACAAGTAGCTGTTACATATTTCACAGTCCATACTAGCATCCTAGCCCTTCTCACCTCTTCCTCTACTCTAAATACCCACTGCTCAGCTCCTCCAGCTACTCATTTTACTTCTTATAATCCTGCTATTTTGCACCACCCCCATCTCTATGCTCTGCTCATTTCTTTCTCTACTAAGTTCATTCTGCTGGCCATGTTCAGTCTACTGCGTTCTCTCTCTGCTCTGGACTTTTCCAGATGCCTCTGGCTGTTCTCTCCCTCATATCTACAATACAAACCTTCCCCTTAACCATACCATGGAGTGATCATGTGGCCAGTTTATACAGCTGCCACACTGGCGAGTTTTTACTATTTCACTAGACTTTTGGTTGACATCAAAATTACTCACAAAAAGCATAGGTTAGGGACAAGTACCATTTGCAAATTTAAATGACATTTGTAGTTGAGGAAATGTGAGCAAATAGCATGCAAGCCATGCTTAAGGTCGCTGAAAGCTTGGGGCTCTCAGTAAAATAATGCAGGTAGCACATGCAAGATGATGCATTGTGAGTCACAAAGATAAAATCATCTTAAAGAGGTGATTACATACACAGGAAGAGAGGTTAGGGGAAAACCACAGCAGGTGGCTCCAGAAGTAATGTCACCTGGCAAGAGTGCTAAATCAAGAAACTTGAGAGAAATCAGAGAAATGAGGAAGCAAGACCAGGATTGTCAGTTGAGCTGACCCTCAGTTCCATCTTCAAGGGGTCTTGTCATCTTGAATGGCATCAAAAAATTGTCCTACTTTGAGGCAAACAAGATGAGGGATTTTATCATCCCATTAGCTAGTCATTTTTGGCTAGGTCATATAAGAGGACAGGCATAACCTGTGTTTCCTGTCATCCGATAACAATTCACCAGAGAAAAGGACAGCCAGCAGGAAACTGTCAGGAGACAGCAGAGGATGGGTATCCTACCTGGCAAAGGGGGAGGGAGGCATTTGAAGTGTCCATGACAACAGATGTGAGGAGAGCATGTAAGATAAAGCCTGGGGAAGCTTAAATGAATTTAGCACAACATGGATGTCTAATTTGTATCTAAACAGGGTTCCAGGAAAATCATATTTATGAAAATGGCCATCAATAATAATAATAATCAAAAACTTCTATCCAGTGTAGGGTTCCTGGTATGTATAAAATACAGTAATTTGTATTTAGGTGAGGGTTTTCCAGGAGTAACAACATGATTATTCAGACTGGAGAGGTACAGAGTTCTGAACAAGACGAATGTGTCCATTGTTTTTTCCCTTTTTGAATTTAAATTAGAAACTGAAAGACCCCGCCCCTTGGCTCGTTCTCTCTCTTGGTGACACTCCCGTACGCGCGCGCACCCACATGCCTGGCGGCTGGCTCCCTCCCAAGCAGGTTCACCCAGGCGGGGCGACCCAGGCCCGCCCGCCTGGTGCCGCGCCCCGGGGCTGGGGCCGAGCAACGAGCACCAGGTGGGCCGGCACGAGGGCGAGCACCAGGTGGGCCGGCACGAGAACGAACACCAAGAGAGCCGGCCTGGAGCCCTGCCCCTGAGCCCCGCCCGATGAGAAACACTCCGTCCCAAGGTCTCCGCCCCCAAGGTCAGCCATCTGGACGCAGAGGGGGGGGAATTGAGTCTGTTGTACCAGACACCAGACCTTGAGAATATGCTGATCTGGAATGGCTCTGTGTCTCATTTGAACCATCCAATGGAAATGATTCTGTATTTCGCCTCATTTGAAAGACTCTATGTTTCACCTCATTTGAATAACTCTGTACTTTGCCTCATTTGAATAACCCTGTATAGCGCCTCATATACATTGACCAATGGGAATAGCTCTGTACAATGCCTCATTAGAATTATCCAATAGAATCCCTGCTCCTAGCTTGCGCCTTTTTCCCTATATAAGGACCCCTTTCCCTTGGCTCGGGGCGCTTAGCCACACAGAAGCTAAGTCGCCCCGGGTACTCGCGTCTCCAATAAAGCCTCTTGCTTTTGCATCCAAGTTCGTGGCCTCGCTGATTCCTGGGTGCGGGTCTCCTTCTACGAAAGTACCTCTTCGGGGGTCTTTCAAAACAAGCTTCTTTTATTTGTCAATCTCAGTTCCCTCTCCCTCCCCTCCTCCCTGCCCCCCACCAGCCCCCTATCCGAACCCCATTTTGCTCCCCAGGGAGGGCAAGGCCTTCCTTGGGGGATCTTCAAAGTCTGCCATATCATTTGGAGCAAGACCTAGACCCTCCCCAGTGTGTCTAGGCTGTGTCTATGTAGAATGGGCTCCCAAAGTCCATTTGTATACTAGGGGTAAATACTGATCCACTACCAGTGGCCCCATAGATTGTTCAGACCTCCAAACTGACTTCCTCCTTCAGGGGGCTGGAACAGTTCTATGCTGGTTTCCCAGCTATCAGTCTGGGGTCCATGAGTAACCCCCTTGTTCAGGTCAGCTGTTTCTGTGGGTATCTCCAGCCTGGTCTTGACCCCTTTGCTCATGACTCCTCCCTCTCTGCAACTGGATTCCAGAGTTCAGCTCAGTGTTTAGTTGTGGGTATCTGCTTCTGCTTCCATCAGTTACTGGATGAAGGCACTAGAGTGGCCTAGTAAGGTAGTCATCAATCTCATTATTGGAGAAGGGCATTTAAGGTAGCCTCTCCACTATTGCTTAGATTGTTATTTGGGGTCAACCTTGTAGATCTCTGGATATTTCCCTAGTGCCAGAATTCTCTTTAAACCTATAATGGCTCCCTCTATGATGGTATCACTCTTCTTGCTCTCCTCTATTCTTCCCCTGACTTGATCTTCCTGTTCTCTCATGTCCTCCTCTCTCTTCCTCCTCTCCCCTTTTCTTTCTTCTAACTCCCTCTCATGGGGACCATGTATTTCTCTCTTAGGGTCCTCCTTGTGTCCTAGCTTCTCTGGCAGTGTGGATTGTAGGCTGCTACTTCTTTGCTCTAGATCTAAAATCCATATATGAGTAAGTACATACAATTTTTGTCTTTTTATGACTGGGTTATCTCACTCAGGATGGTTTCCTCTAGTTCCATCCATTTGCCTTCGAATTTCAGGATTCAATTGTTTTTTTTTTTTTTCCATTGTGTAAATGTACCACATTTTCTGAATTTCTAGATGTCAACAGAAAGCTCCAGAATATAGGCGTTCAGTAAGTTTGAAACCAATAAAAGCTAAGAACAACATTCTATAACAGATAAAGGCTTCAGGTTAGTAGTGAACTGGTACTGAGATTTTACTACAAACCTAAGATCCTTGAAATGCTTCAATTTTTGATGTTTAAGTGTCAGAAAGAAGGACATTTTCTCTTTTAGTATCAGTGCTGAGAAAAAGCAAATCTAATTCTAAGTACCCCTTTATCACAGTTTGTACTTCCCTAATGTCATGACATCTCAAATTGAGGCAGCAATGTAACGGCCCAGGACAGATGGTCCTCTGGATTCTGTTAGAATCCAGCCCCTTTTGAGTAACAGTTCCCCAGGGAAGCTCCACTGAGTGATTCACCAGATTTAAGCTAATGAAATAACACTTGAAACTCAAAAGTTGTCTTCCTTTCCTGACATATCAAGATGAAGTTAGGCTAGCGGGCATTTTTCAAGTCACTTTCAACCTGGCTTTGTGTCTATTCCATGTGGCTGTGTCTCTAACAGAAAACATTGCAAACTAGTATCACAGTAATCTCAAGCATGAGAAAATTCTAGTAGAATTTTTCTGATTTTTTTGTTGTCGTTCCTTTAGCTGCAAACTAAGTGGTGTTTGATGCTTCAGAATTAACATGATGGAAACATGAAAAAAGATTTAGTCCCTTAATTTCAAACCAAATAAGCAGCTCATGCCCACAGCAACCAAAATCTCGTCCTGCTTGGAAGATGATCAAGGCTGAGGCTAAAGACTCAGTACCAATTGATCACCAATTTTACTGGAAATGGTTTCTAAGAGCCACCTGGTCCTCAATCCTGCAGAAAATGAAAAGTGTATTTCAGAGACAGGATTGAATTAAAGGTTGTGAAGCTCCCATCTATTATTCATCAATACTTTCCCAGCTGTGGGAAGCAGACTGGTTACAGGATTCTGAGATGTAGGTGGCAGCATTTCTTCTGCTTCAATTTCACTAGTTTTATCAGCAGAAAACATTCAGGCTTTTTGAAGCAGCAGCAGAAATAGAAAAGGACAGAATGCAAATCACCATGAATGGCTTTCAGCTAGACCAATGAGTCGCTCTCTGGATTCGCTCTGTCTTTGTTAAGCTACAGTTCAGCACTTCTTGAGAAGGGAATCAAGGGTCCTTTCCAGCTAGGACCTTCTCAAAGGGTTCATTAGGTAGTGGGATGAAGCAAAGTCTAAGGGTTAGGGATGGAAAGAGTGTGTTCATGACACCAAGAGAAAACTATTTCCTCCCACACTAATATGTCCAAAGTCAAACTGAGGAAAGTCAAAGTAAACTCAAAGCAAATGAATCAATTGCAAGGTACACTGTTGACTTTTAAACTAAAACCCTCTTTCTTTTCTGACACTCTTTGAAACAAGACGTTAAATAAAAGCTAAGAGCACCATTGTATAATTTCTTTCTGAACTGTCAATATTTTTGAATATCTAATTGACGATGGGTTGCTCCACATCTTTCTGGTGTGGGATTAGTTATCTTTCATACCAATTGGTTAAAACCATGAAACAAGCATCTCTCCTTGTACATTTTGTTAATGTTAATTCCTCAGCTAAGTTTTTATGATTTAAGATGACTAGTTTTATGTCTGTTTGTTCACCTCTCAAAGATCCATTTAGAGTCTGGGATGTAATAAGTATTTAGTAACTATTTGATAAATGGATCAATTTAATGACAATAACTAAAAAAATAAGCAAGCCATAATTATGTAGTTAACATTTTACTCGAAAACAATACTTGGATAAAGGAAAATGGTGTGTGTGTGTGTGTGTGTGTGTGTGTGTGTGTGTGTGTGTGGAGAGAGAGAGAGAGAGAGAGAGAGAGAGAGAGAGAGAGAGAGAGAGAGAGAGAGAATGGAGGCCAGAGCAGTTGCTGTCTGGTATCATCCTCCATTATTCTCCATCTTAGTCTATGAAACAAAAATTTTCTCAATAAATCTGGAGCTTACTGACTAGGCAACTTAGTAGCCACCGAGGCCCAGAGACCACATCTCCACCTCCCCAGCAGGCCCAGAGGCCATATCTCCACCTCCCCAGCACTAGAATTACAGACATGTGCCACTGCACTAGCTGTTTCTATGGGTGCTGGGGATTGCAGTCATATCTTCATGGTTGCATAATAAGCACTCTGAAAACTAAAATATCTCCCCAGACCCAATGTTATGTTTTAATGAATATGTTATGAATTATTTTACAATGAATTAGGAGAAGCCCAGAGGGCCTATAGGTTTTCGTTTGTTTCTGAATTTACCTGTCAGAGCTGATGTACAAGCAGACACTCTTGTCTCCTTATGACCTGCAGTCATTCTGCTTTGTTTATAAATAGCAAAGCCATTGCTGGTTATTAAAGTCTGATGTTGAATATGGAGAAATGGCTCCATGGTTAGGAGTACATACTGCTTTTGTAGAAGACCTGAGTTAGCTCCCTAGCACCCAAATCAGGCAGCCCACAACTGTCTATAGCTCCAGCTCCAAGGGGCCTCCCCCGTTTTCTAGCCTCTGGAGACACTTGCACATACATGGCATACACACGTATAGGCACACACATACACATAAGAAATACATACACATAAATTTTTAGAAAGATCTGATGTTATCCTGGACAAAAATAGCATATAAAGAGAAACAAGAAGTTACAGACATATTCTTACCAATTCTTCTTTATTGTCTCCTACTACTTTAATTTAGTAATCTTTAATATAATTTAGGATATTCTTCATATTAGCTATGTGATATTTTTAAGGCATTTACTTACTCTGAGACACCATATGATAAGACGATACTTTTAATATTATTATAATAGATAAATAAAAAGAATCTCTGCAACTCTGACACAGTCATGGCAGCTCACACCTATAATCTCAGTACATGAGAGGTTGAGGCAGGAAGATTGAGAGTTCAAGGCTCACATGGGATACAGGAAGAAATCTTGTCTAAGAAAGAAAGAAGGGAGGGAAGGGGAGGAAGGAAGGATGGATGGATAGACAGAGTAGAGACCATGTTTAGGACAGCCTTACCTAAGGAAGTAGCACCAAGTTAATATCTAAACACTGAGAAGAATGAACTATGAGCAGCATACACTATGTGATTCTGAAGAGAAAGGCTCAAGAGTGAACAATTTGATGCTTATTTTCTGTCATTGGAATACAATATCCACAATGAAAGAAAGGAACTTGTTTGTCCTAGAGACTGTGGCTTCAAAGGAGATGTCTATGCCCTTGAGGAAGAACTTGCCTGTTTCTCTTGCCATTGTTTGTTCCAGCCTAAGGGTCAGAATAGAAGACAGGCACTTATCTATGAGTAAGTCACAGGCAGGCTCTGGGGCTTCTGCTGTCAACCCTAGCATCAACTAGAGTGCCAGGTACATAATAGCTACTCTGTAAATAGTAGCTAAGCAAGAGTGAATGAATGTTTCTAGAGCATACTTTTATACCTTAAAATTAGTAAATTCTTCTTCTTTTCCTGTTTGATATTAATAACATTGGAAAATATTTGGGACATTTGTCTGCTGTGATGTAAAATTTCTTCTATATTATGGTTTGGGTGAAACCCTGCATCCTTAACCTTTGTTTTTTATAGATATAAATAAACAACCCATCATAAGTGTTTCAGTGAATTTACTAAGGTGAGCCCAAGAACATTCCTTAAAAAGCATACTTTTTTTAAAAACTATAATTTCAATTTCTTCACAAAGATTACTACATGCCAAGACATGAAAAGATATCACATACCTGGTATTAATTTCTGTCATGGAACTCGGAGTTCTAATACATCATTTTACCAAAAGTCTAATTGGGACTTGAAATGTGTAGAAAATTCCCAGTACCTCAGCAAACGGAGTTAATTAGGCATCCCTGCATTTATTCATGTCTACACAATATCAAGAGCCCAAAGTATGGGCAAAACAATTTTAATACATAGCAAGAAAGGCAACAGAAACACATTTGGTATGTTTACACACACAGACAAACACCCTATATCCCTTAGAGATTTTTAGTATATTTGTAAATTGGTTACAAGATTAAATATCTATAAATGGAAAGACAAACAATTCTAGGCCGTGATGGCCTTGGGTTCCACTTCTAGCTGAGTGATTCTACAAGGTATGGTAAGGCCAGAGATTGCAAGTGGGCTTGGCCCACACCTAGTGATGGAATATCAGTGATCATGGCACAGTGGCCCAACAATCCAGGCCCATGTCTGATATTTAGTTGGTGATCGCTACACATTGATTTACCTGACAGATAGGTGAATTGAGTTTACAAATCACTGTGATTAGTTAGAGTCAAGACTTAATGCTCATAGTAAGTGAATCCCTTGAAACTGTGATGTAAAAATTTAAAATTTCCTCTGATATAGCATTCTTGTCTAGCTGAGTCATGTAAGCTTGCAAAGAGCAAGGTTGCTTCCATCCTGCCAGGAAACCCTCATCTTCATGGTTAAGCACGAGTCTAAGGCACCTGTGTGCTAGCATGGTGAGAGAAGAATTCAAGGACTATTGGGTTCTGTTTGAAATCCTTGATCTGATAAATGTCACTTCCACTCAGGTTCCTGCTAGTAGGACATAGTCAGAAGCTGTCATCATCTGCAAAGGCAGTTCAGATATGTCCCAGAAGACCAGTTATGAATTGGGGTGCAGTGAAATGTATAAATAAAAAGAAGGTATGAATGTCATATATAACTGCTGTGTTTATGCAGACCCCTCCAGATCTCACCCAAACATTAAATCCCCGCCACTGGGACACATTAACTAACCTTACACCAGAAATACCCTAAGTCCCATCTGTACTAGATCTATCTCAAAATCTAGATGTTTTTGACTAATGAATTATTTCTGAAAAGCCTGCTTCCCAGTGTATGAGAACCAATCAGCAAAGGCAGAAAGTACCAAAGGCAGAAGTGGTCAAAGAAGAGGGAGGTAGTTCCATTATGGCATGAAGCAATATAGGCTTGCAGGCAGACAGATAAGCTGGGTAAAGAAAAGACAGGAGGATGATTATATTCCACAGCAGAAGGGAGGGGTTCATAGCCTAATCTAGGCAATGTTGAGCTGGCCACTACTAATTGAACCATGACTGGCATTTCTAAAAAATTCTATTTACATGTTAAATATCAGTTACTGAACAATCAGATGCAATGTAATTTGACTGACCATTTCATTGATTTTGTTTGAGATGCACGCCTGGGTTACTGGTGAACAAAATGGCAGTTAGTACTAAAATAGCTATAGCCATGTCAAGCCAAATCCATGTCTGGATGATGTATTGCGATCTGGTCCTTTTCTCTATGTCTATCCCTGTTCACAAGCCCCTAGTGGCAGAGGGTGAACAGCAGAGTTTCAGTGAAGATATCAACTGAGCAGAGGAAGAAGCAACAATGAAACCCAGGAATGGTGCACATCTCCAGGAATTGCTAACCCATTGCTTTGACAGATGTGGGTCTCCAGCTGGTTCACTGCAGCAGGACCAATTTCCTCTGCTAGTACCTGTATCCTCATGTCATCTCCCTAGAACCCTGGTTTTTCCTTTTGCAGAAAGCCCCATTTGACTCAGTGTTCTAGTTTTATTTCTGTTACAATGATAACATATATCAACCAAAAGCAGTCCAGGGATAGAAAGTTGATTTAGCAGACAATTCCAAGTTATCATCTATCGTTTCAGGGAAGTCAAAGCAGGGGATCAAGCAGAGAGTCACACCATAGTCAAGAGCAGAAAAAAACATGTCTTCCTCTAGCTTTCTCCTGTCCTATATAATGCTGAACACCTCCTTCCTGGGAAATAATGCCATCCACGATGGGCTACAAGACTTTCTCCAGAGTCTTGGAGAAAGACTCTGAGAAACAGTAACTATCAACACACTCATGTTTTGAAAATCCAAGAAGATTTTTCTAACCCTATTGATTTGATTTCTTCCATGCTGTTGCCCTAAAGGAATCAAGAAACACCTCCCTCAATGCAAAAGTACACAAATTCACAATCTGGCACAATGACTTTCAGGTTGGTAGGTTCCTGAGGACTTTTGAGATATAGGTGGTAATTATTTTATCAAAGCAAGGATAACTCTATACTTAACCTGACATATTTCTCACCTCATTTCCAAAACTTGCTTTCCATATCCTGCTGAGTTAGTACCCAGAATCCATGTCTTGATGAGTTAGTACACAGACTCCATGTTAATGAGTTAGTACACAGAATCCTATATGTCCTGCTGAGTTGATACACAGACTCTTACATGTCCTGATGAGTTAGTGCACAGGCTCCAGGCATGGATTCAATTCTTGTATTGGATGTAAAGATACTAAAACTGGCAATACAAAGAGGTGCCTTAATGCAGTGATTTGGAACAAAGTGACCATGTAATTTTTTTGCACATTATATATACTTTATTAGTTTTTGTAATCAAACCCATGTAGATAAGACCTTACATATTTAATACAGTGTATTACCCCTGTACAAATGGAAAAAAATAAAGTTCAACATTTCTAGACCAATATGGCTGTTAATTTCTGAACTAGGCCAACTCAACACTGTGAACTGGGATACTTTTTTCCAAAGGTGACAGCACAGCTAAAGTTTCCAAAAATTCAAATTTTATATATATATATATATATATATAATATATATATATATATATATATATATATACCAATAATAGCAGTATGTTATGCATCAATAGAAGCAACAACTTTTCCAGGTTACCTGGCACCATTTTTTTTAATTAGCTTCTCAATTATCATCTGGAAGGAAACCATTCTGAGCAACATCATTAAAAACAGTCACTAATATGTATCATAAAACAGGTCCACATATGAGTGAGTACATATCATGTTTGTCTTTTTGTGACTGGGTTACCTCACTCAGAATGGTTTCTTCGAGTTCCATCCATTTTCCTGTAAATTTCAAGATTCCATTGTTTTTTTTCTCCATTGTGTAAATGTACCACATTTTCTCTATCCATTCTTCAGTTGAGGGGCTTCTAGGCTGCTTCCAGTTTCTGGCTATTACAAATAATGCTGCTATGAACATGGTTGAACAGATGTCCTTGTTATATGAATGTGCTTCTTTTGGGCATATGCCTAGGAGTGGAATTGCTGGATCTTGTGGTAGATTGATTCCCATTTTCTTGAGGAATCACCATACTGATTTCCAAAGTGGCTGTACAAGTTGGCACTCCCACCAGCAGTGGAGGAGTGTTCTTTCTCTGCATCCTCTCCAGCATAAACTGTCATAGGTATTTTTGATTTTAGACATTCTGACAGGAATAAGATGGTATCTCAGAGTTGATTTGATTTCCATTTCCCTGATGCCTAATGATGTTCAACACTTTCTTATGTGTCTTTCAGCCATTTAAGATTCCTCTATTGAGAATTGTCTATTTAGTTCTGTACCCCATTTTTTAATTGGATTGTTTGTTGTTTTGGAGAATAGCTTCTTGAGTTCTTTGTATATTTTGGAGATCAGCCCTCTGTCAGATGTGGGGTTGGTGAATATCTTTTCCCAGTCTATGGGCTGTCGTTTTGTCTTGCTGACTATGTCCTTTGCCTTACAGAAACTTCTCAGTTTCAGGAGATCCCATTTATTAATTGTTGATCTCAGTGTCTGTGCTACTGGTATTAGGTTCAGGAATCGGTCTCCTGTACCAATTAATTCACTTTAATAATAATTACAATTATTATTAAATATAATAATAATAATAATAATAATAATAATAATAATAATAATTTCCCACTTTATCTTCTAGTAGGTTCAGTGTGGCTGGGTTTATGTTGAGGTCTTTGATCCATTTTGGCTTAAGTTTTGTGCAGGGTGAAAGGCTTGGGTCTATCTGTAGTCTTCTACATGTTTGCATCCAGTTATGCCAGCACCATTTGTTGAAGATGTTCTCCTTGTTCCAGCATATATATTTGGATTTTTTGTCAAAAATCAGGTGTTCGTAGGTGTGTGGGTTAATTTTAGGGTTTTCAACTCTATTCCCTTGGACTACCTGTCTATTTTTGTGCCAATACTAAGCTGTTTTCAAGACTATAGCTCTGTAATAGAGTTTAAAGTTAGGGATGGTGATGCCTCCAGAAGTTCCTCTACTGTACAGGGTTGTTTTGGCCATCCTGGTTCTTTTGTTTCTCCATATAAAGTTGAGAATTGTTCTTTCAAGGTCAGTGAAGAATTGTGTTGGGATTTTGATGGGGATTGCATTGAATCTGTCAATTGCTTTTGGCAAGATTGCCATTTTTACTATGTTGATCCTGCCTATCCAAGAGCATGGGAGATCTTTCCATTTTTGGGTATCTTCTTTAATTTCCTTCTTTAGAGACTCAAAATTCTTACAGTACAGGTCTTTCACTTTTTTGGTTAGTGTTAGCCCAAGGTATTTTATGTTGTTTGTGGGAATTGTAAAGGGTGATACTTCTCTGATTTCTTTCTCCACCAATGTGTCATTCATATATGGTAGGGCTACAGATTTTTTTGAGTTAATCTTGTATCCTGCCACATTGCTGAAGGTGTTTATCAGCTGTAGGAGTTCCCTGGTTGACTTTTTTGGGTCACTTATGTAGACTATCATATCATCTGCAAATAGTGAGTGTTTGACTTCTTCCTTTCTGATTTGTATTCCCTTGATCTCCTTTTGTTGTCTTATTGCTCTAGCTAGAACTTCAAGGACAATATTGAAGAGGTATGGAGAGAGTGGACAGCCTTGTCTTGTTCCTGATTTTAGAGGAATTGCATTGAGTTTCTCACCATTTAATTTGATGTTGGCTGTTGGCTTGCTGTATATTGCTTTTATTATGTTGAGGTATGTTCCTGTTATCCCTGATTTCTCCAAGACCTTTATCATGAAGGGGTGTTGGATTTTGTCAAAGCTTTTTCAGCATCTAGTAAGATGATCATGTGATTTTCTTCCTCAATCTGTTTATATGGTGGATTACATTGATGGATTTTCGTATGTTGAACCATCCTTGCATTCCTGGGATGAAGCCTACTTGATCAGGATGGATGATTTCTCTGATGTGTTCTTGGATTTGATTTGCCAATATTTTATTGAGGATTTTTGCATCAATTTTCATGAGGGATATAGGTCTGTAGTTCTCTTTCTTAGTTGTGTCTTTGTGTGGCTTGGGTATCAAGGTTATTGAAGCCTCATAAAAAGAGTTTGGTAATGACCCTTCTGCTTCTATTGTGTGGAATACTTTGAGGAGAATTGGTATTAGCTGTACTTTGAATTTCTGGTAGAATTCTGCAGTGAAGCCATCTGGCCCTGGGCTTTTTTTGGTTGGGAGACTTCTAATGACTGCTTCAATTTCATTAGAGGTTATAGGTCTATTTAAGTTGCTTATCTGTTCTTGATTTAATTTTGGTAAGTGAAATCTGTCCAGAAGATTGTACATTTCTTTTAGATTTTCAAATTTTGAGGAATATAGGTTTTCAAAGTATGACCTGATGATTCTCTGTATTTCCTCTGTGTCTGTTGTGATGTCCCCCTTTTCATTCCTGATTTTATTAATTTGCATGTTCACTCTTTGTTGTTTTGTAAGTTTGGATAAAGGTTTGTCTATCTTCCTGATTTTTCTCGAAGAACCAACTTTTTGTTTTATTGATTATTTGTATTGTTCTCCTAGTTTCCATTTTATTGATTTCAGCCCTCAATTTGATTATTTCCTGGCATCTGCTCTTCTGTGTATTGGCTTCTTTGTTTTCTAAAGCTTTCAGTTGTGCTGTTAATTCTCTAGTGTGATTATTCTCCTGTTTCTTCATGTGGGCATTTAGCACTATGAACTTTCCTCTTAGCACTGCTTTCAGAGTATCCCATAGGTTTGGATATGTTGTATCTGCATTCTCATTGAATTCTAGGAAATCTTTAATTTTTTTTTTATTTCTTCCTGGACCCATGAATTGTGCAATTGGGTATTACTTAATTTCTATGAGTTTGTAAGTTTTCTGTAGTTCGTGTTGTTGTTGAATTCTAATTTTAAAACATGGTGGTCTGATAAGACATAGGGGTTATTTGAATTTTTTTTGTACTTGTTGAGGTTGCTATGTTACCACGTATGCAGTCGATTTAAGAGAAGGTTCCATGTGGCACTGAGAAGAAGGTAAATTGTTTTGTATTTGGGTGGAATGTTCTATAGATATCTGTTAATTCCAATTGCGCCATAACTTCTATTCTTTTGTTTCTTTGTTAAGTTTCTGTCTGGTGTTCCTGTCCAGTGGTTAGAGTGGGGTGTTGAAATCTCCCACTATAAATGTGTGCGGTTTTATGTGTGATTTGAGTTTTAGTAAAGTTTCTTTTACAAATGTGGATGCCTTTGTATTGGGGGCATAAATGCTCAGAATTGAGACTTCATCCTGATGGATTTCTCTTCTGATGAGTAGGAAATGACCTTCTTCATCTCTTTTGACTGATTTTAGTTTAAAGTCCAATATGTTGGATTGGTACCCCTGCTTGTTTCTTGGGTCCATTTGATTGGAAGATCTTTCCCCAACCTTTAATTCTTAGGTACCTTCTGTCTTTGAGGTTGAGGTAAGTTTCTTGTTTGCAGCAGAAGGAAGGATTCTGTCTTCTTATCCATTCTGCTAATCTGTGTCTTTAATGGGGGAGTTAAGACCATTAATGTTGATGGATATTAATGACCATTGATTATTGTTCATTCTTGTTTCTTTTTGATTTGGTGATGGTGGAGAGATTATTTGTGGGATTCTATCCCTTTTTTCTTTTGACTGTTGGTAAGTTGGGATTATCTATTGCCTATGTTTTTTCTGGTTGTAGTTAACTTCCCTGGGTTGCAATTTTCCTTCCAGTACTTTCTGTAGGGCTGGATTGGTGGATATGTATTGTTTGAATCTGGTTTTGTCATGGAATATCTTGTTTTCTCCATCTATAATGATTGAAATATTTGCTGGGTATAGTAGTCTGGGCTGGCATCTATGGTCTCTTATTGTAGGTATAATATCTATCCAGGACCTTCTGGCTTTCAGAGTTTCCAAGGAAAATCAGGTGTGATTCTGATAGGTTTGCCTTTATAGGTTACTTGACCTTTTTCCTTTGCTGCTCTTAATATTTTCTCTTTATTTTTATGTTTGGTGTTTTGATTATTATGTGGAGAGGTGACCCTTTTTTTGGTTCAGTCTATTTGGTGTTCTGTATGCTTCTTGTATTTTCATTGGTATGTCTTTCTTTAGGTTGGGAAAGTTTTCTTCTATGATTTTGTTGAATATGTTTTCTGCACCTTTGAGTTGGATTTCTTCACCTTCTTCTATGCCTATTATTCTTAAGTTTGGTCTTTTCACGGTATCCCATATTTCCTGGATATTTTGTGATAGGGATTTGTTGGACTTAAGATTTTCTTTGATTGATGAATCTATTTCCGCTAGTGTGTCTTCAACTCCTGAGATTCTCTCTTCCATCTCTTGTACTCTGTTGGTTATGATTACATCTGTAGTTCCTGATCATTTACTCAGCTTTTCTATTTCCAGTATTCCCTCAGATTGTGCTTTCTTTATTGTCTCTATTTCAGTTTTTAGGTCTTGAACTGTTTCCTTGAGAGATTTGTTGGTATCTTGTATTTTTTGCTTAGTTTTTCTTCCATTTCATTAACGGATTTTCTCATGTCTTCTTTGAGGTGCTCTATCATTTTCATGAAGATGCTTTTAATGTCATTCTCTGTGGTGTTCAGGTCTTACTGGTGTATGGTTCCTAGTCTCTCGTGGTGTCATATTGGGTTTTCTGTTGTTGGATGTGCTTTTACTTTGTCCTCTTCTCATCCTTTCTTCTTGTGGGTGTAGCAAGAGTTTCTTGTTCTCCTGGTGGGTGTGGGACTAAGGTTCTCTTCTGGTAGATGCAAACAGATCCCATACTCTGATGTCAGTGCTACAAGATACAGGTAGAGGAAACTGGATGTGTACTCAGAAGCTGCCATCATAGTAAGCAATCTTCCTTACAAGCAAATATTTGCTCATTTGCCATCTAAGGGTAAAATACTGTTGCCAAATTTTGTTGTTGGCAACCTTCAGAAATTCCCCCATGGAGATTATATACACTTATTAACTCCAGTTCAGTTTTTAAAGTTTCTGGTTTGCTAGAGCCAATGGCTTAATTTTAACAATACTTTGACTTATATAATCTTATATTATTATTTTTCATGCTTGTGCTTAGTTTTGTAATATTTCAATAATGTGCTATCTATCTTTAAAATATATCAGCTTTCTTTTGCTGGGCACAGATATGACTTTTCATTGTTTACTATCATAGTTTTAATTACTACATCAGTCATAAATTCCTGATGTTGACAACCACAGGAGAGATCTTTGTCTTTATTCTTCCCTTTGCTTAATATCTGAAAGGAACTTTTATATTTTCCCTTACTGTGTATAAGATTTTAAGAGTTATTTTAGGAGGAACAAACATCTAATTATCTTCTATACTTTTTAATTGCTTTTTGAAAATTCCTCCAAGTTATTTATCAACAATAAGCACATGTGGACACTTCATATGGTGGCTCCCAACCCTTCTTGGCACCCAGTGTGGCTAATGCCTGATTGATTCTTCCTTTCCTGGGAATGAGTTTTTCCAGCATTTTCAACACCCAGGTAATTACTTTGGGGTATAGGGATTTTCTAATTGGAGCCTTGACAATCTCCTCTTGTGAGAGAGACTTCATCTGGCAAGACCACTCAAAGGCACTTTTCACCTTAGGCAGGCAGCCTATGATATCACCATATTCAGACAGCACTGGGTCTCATGCCTTTCTTCTTTTTAATCTCTCAACCTTCCAAACCTTCTTTCTATTATTATGAATAAAAGAGCCACCACTGTCTCCTAAAACTTTGACATGGATAACCTGTCCAGCATAAAACAATCTGTGTATCTCAAGATGCTTTTTGCTACCTTCAGTGGTAATTCTTTCATTCTTTAATTCCAGCACTCTGGAGGCTGAAGCAGGCAGATCTCTGTGAGTTTGGGAGAAGCCTGGTCTACATAACGAGTTTCAGGCCAGCCAAGGCTACATTGTGAGACCCTCTCTCAAAAAACAAAAACAAAAACAAAAACAAAAACAAGACTGAACAAAAGCTGTTTAGATTTTATTCACAAACCCCATGTTGTTATATAGCCTTGATGTCAACTGGCTCTTACAGAGAGTTAACTTAATTCAGAATCAGAATAAGTCGCTGCTGCAGTAACTTCAAAGACTCACTACATTTTATAAGGCATGCGATTTCTGCAAGGAGAAGACAGCTAGAGGGAGTCTGACTCACAGAGATGCATTGCTACATGGGATAAATTTCTTTGCATGAAACCTGCTTTCAGGTATAAATGTCAATTTATTAATGCATTGCCCAAGCATGAGCTTATGAAATTACTAAGTGTGAGATGAATGTTTAGTGAATGGAGATTGAAAGGTTCATTTATAGTCTGAGATCATAATGATGGTGAAGGGGACATCTGGGTGAACCGCTGTGATGCATAAAACATTGTTAGAGGCGTGATGGTCCTCATGCTTTTCCTCCATGGATTTTTCTAATACAGTATATAAAAATAAAGCTTTTCATGGGAATTAAAATGAAAGAGCCCTTTCAGAGATCCAAAAATATTACCCAAGCTTTGCCAAGACTAATATGCTCAAAGTTTCCATGAAAGGCATAATTTCTTGAGAGTTATGTCTGTTGAGATGTGTAAAAAATAAAATCATCTGCTTAGTTTAATACTCTTTGCTGATTCACACCCCCCCCCAGAAGGTTGGTTTGTTCCATCCTATTATTCTTACTGCTACTGAATTCATTGCTATAGTTTTTGCCTATATTGGAGCTTTTATATGATTTGACATTAAACAATAACAATTGGTTCTGTTTATGCAGTACTTCCACATTTCTGAAGTTTGGCAGATATGATTATTAGTGTTTTTTTTCAGTTTTGCAATGAAGAAGGAAAAGCAAAGAGAAGTAAAAATAAAATCACATGTCTGATAGGTGTTCTCCAAGTTCAAAGATTTTTGTTTACCGAAATCCATCTCTACTAATACAGCACATTATAATAAATGTGGATGACATGAGATGATAGATTGCTTTTAATATAATCATAATGAAAGGGGAGATTGTTCCTCATGTCTTTTTGCCTTAGTTTTCAGGACTGGAACTGGCTGTTGCGCATAGTTAGGAAAGAAAGAAAGAGAGACAGAAAGAAAGAAAGAAAGAAAGAAAGAAAGAAAGAAAGAAAGAAAGAAAGAAAGAAAAAGTTCTTGAAAATGAGGTCAGATCTAGACTTGGAATCTCTGAGTCTACGCAGGAGAGCTTGAAGAGGAATGGGCTGGCCAGGGCAGTGACAGTAACTATGCTGCCTTTGAAAGATAGCATCGAGGTAACCAACACTTCTGCCTCATTAGCACAAATTCTACTTTGGCTTTGTGTGAGATTTTCCATGAGGTCCTTGGTTATTGTCCTTTCCTGGGGAGATCTGGCAGGTGATAGTTAGTGACCTCATTCCTTTGAAACTTTGAGCTTGAGCCATAATTGGGGTTTGCAAAATGGAAATGGCTTGAGGGGAAAAGGGAAGCATGGGATCCATGCTCATCAGGGAGGCTGTGAGGTTACAAATTAAAAATAATCTCCTTGGGGTTGAGTCTGGCTAACCTTCTTAGGATCAGGTGGTGCAGTTGTAAGTAGACTAGTTAGAAAAAGAATTTACCAAGCAGAGAAGTATTGGATTTGGTGGGCTGTAAGCTAAATTAACTCTTAATTTAGATATATAATAATAATCTAGAAAAATCAATTTTCCTAGAAACTGGTCATTTATATATAGTACAATCTATGCAAAATACATAAAGCTTACATCGTATTCTATGGAGTGCATTGTCAGAAAATTGTTCATCATGCCTACCGGTAGAAATAAATTTCAAAAGCAGCACCAGATACTGACTTAATTAAAAGGTGAGAAACCTAGAAATCCCTAGAGTAATAGTGACCTAATTATACAAGGATTTTCTATGTATCTTCTCCTGTAGAATCAGATCAGAATTGCTAAATGTAAAGAATTAATTTATATCAAGTATTCACCTGTGAAAGACAGATGCACAAACATCCACACACAAAAAAATACATGCGTGTAAAGTGTATATGGATAAAGGGAAGGGAAGCATAATATACATGGTAAATATTTATTGTAGTGTATATCTGCATGCAAAAACTAAGGTTTTGCTTTGCATTCTTTAAATCACAAAAAGTGGGGCTTCAATACCTTGGTGTGACATGGTGTGTACAGTCAGTAAAAATCCAGCTGGGTCTGGGTTCATATTTCAGACTTTCTGCATTGCTATGATCTTAGGCAAAGGTCTTCACCTTCCACAGCCTGAATTTCCACGTGTGTGTGTAGTGGGGTTGGTACTAAAATATGAGGAGATGTGCTTGGCATTCAGTAACTGACCAGCAGTGGCATGTTCTCCTTCCTCCCACTGGTGTAATTGATGCATGTGATGGAGAAAGTTTTGGCATCTCTTGACAGCCAATTTACTAACCAGGAGTTTCAACCTCTTTCTTCATTTAGATTGGGCTTGACGTTTTCTTCTAGCTGATCTGTCATTGGTACTAGGTTATTTCTAGACTTCGTTTTCCCAAGGTATCTTCTGTTTTTTTTTTAATAAACTATAACTGACAGCTGTTATTTGAACAGCACGACTTCATGGCACACTATTACACACAGTAGATAATAGTAATTCTTCATGAAATCTATGTCCTCTATAGGTAATAATGGTTTCTATTAGAGTTATGGTTTGGACACAGCAAATGAGAGCAGAGTCAGGGAGCACATATGTAATCCCAATGCTTGAGAGGCAGAAGCAAAGCATGGTTTGAGTCCAGGATTCAAGATCATCTATAGAAGTATAACAAGATTCCATCTCTAGAGGAAAAGTGATAGTTGTCTGTCACCTAGACCACTTTGATAAGCTACAGTGTTCCCTGACCTAGTCCACATTACAAAAAGTCTTCAAGATGATGTAGAATTTTCTTGTGAAGAGCTGCTTTTATTTTTTTGAAGTGATGTGATTCTTAGTAGGTCACCTACACTCCAAGGCAGGTCCCATTCCCAAGACTACTTGGGCAACACAAAATAAACTCTAGACTTTGTGTGAGGAAAAGAACTCTTATAGTTGTGTGAGTATGCAGTGGAGGGTGGGAGGGTTAGGTATGGGAGGAGCTGGGGAATGGGTGAATATGGTCAAAATACGTTGTGTGAGATTTGCAAACAATTAACAAAAGTAGTTGAGGGGCATCTAAGTTGTTTCCAGGTTCTGGCTGTTATGAACATAGTTGAGTAAATGTCCTTGTGGTATGATTGTACATCCTTTGGGTATATGCCCAAGAGTGGTATTGCTGGATCTTAAGGCAAATTGATTCCAGATTTTCTGAGAAACCACCATACTGATTTCCAAAGTGGTTGTACAACTTTTCAATCTCTCCAGCCTAAGTTGTCATTGATGTTTCTGATCTTAGCCATTCTGACGGGTGCAAGATGGTATCTCAGAGTTGTTTTGAGTTGAATTTCCTTGATGACTAAGGATTGGAGCACTTCCTTAAATGTCTTTTGGCCTTTTGAGATTCTTCTGTTGAGAATTCCCTGTTTAGATCTGTACCCCATTTTTAAAATTGGATTATTTGGGGTTTTTTGTTGTTTGTTTTTTGTTTGGCTTTTTTCGAGACAGGGTTTCTCTGTATTGTTTTGGAGCCTGTCCTGGAACTCACTCTGGAAGACTAATGAAAGAGATATCTTGATAGAGGAAGCTATTATGGGACTAGGGAGAAATCTGGTGCTAGGGAAATTCTCAGGAATCCACAAGCATGACCCCAGCTAAGAAGCCTAGCAATAGTGGAAAGGGTGTCTGAATGGGCTTCCCCTTTAATCAGATTAGTGACTACCCTAATTGTCATCATAGAACCTACATCCAGTAACTGATGGAAGCAGATGCAGTGACCCACAGCCAAGCACTGGCCTGGGCTCCTGGGGTTCAATTGAAGAGAGGGAGGAAGGATCATATGAACAAGGTGGGAGTTGGGGGGGGTTTCAAGACCATGATGTGGAAAACTACAGAGACAGCTAGTGGGAGCTCATGGACTATGGACTGACAGCTAGGGAACCTGCATGGAACCAAACAAGACACTCTGAATGTGGGTGACATTTTTGTGACTTGATCTGTTTGGAGGGACATTGCAGTGGTACCAGGACCTAACCCAGGGATATGAACTAGCTTTTTGGAGCCGATTTTCTATGGTGGGATACCTTTCTCAGTCTTGATATAGTGGGGAGGGGCTTGGTCCTGCCTCAACTTGGTGTGCCAGACTTTGTTGACTCCCCAAGGAAGGTCATACCTCCTCTGAGGAGTGGATGAGGGTGGGAGGAGGGAAGGGGGTGCAGGAGAGGGGGTGGGAGGGGAAATGGGGTTGCCATGTAAAATGAATAATAATTTTTTAATTAAAACAATTCTCTCTTATAAGAATTCTTTTCAGACTTGACTTTGTCCTCATTTTAGATTATTCCCCTACTTCTAGAAAAATATCTGGTATTGTGTGGCTAAGCATGACAGGTGACAGTTGACATGCCATTACATTGATTTTTTTCCCTTGTTCTTTAAAATCTTACCTTTGTCACTGATGCATAAAAATTGCTCATGTGTATGAGATGTGGTGTACCACATCAGTTGTGACTTGTAAAAATAGAAACATAACAGTCCAAGGCAATTTACCTTGAGTGTTAGTGTAATAATCTATGCAATTCACTTCTGAGTGTTGTTAGCACTTTAAAATGTATAAATATAGCAGTCTCTTTTTCACTGTGGTTTTTTTATTTCCCGTATTTGTTACCTGTGATATACATAGTCTGAAACCATGAAATGAAAATTTTTAGAAATAAGCAATGTGTAAGTTTTACCATTCTGAGTATTGTAATGAACCTCATGCCATCCTTCTCTATTCTGCCTAGGAGTCCCCCACCCCTCATCCATGTGTCCGTGTTGTATATACTACCTGCCTAGTAGTAGTAGCTTTCTCAGGTATTAACTGCAGCAGTGTGTGCATTCAAATAACCCCTGAATTTTTTAAAATAGTCATCCCCAAAGCCTGCATTGTTACTTGTAGGAAATAGTAAAGGTTCTTGACTTTTATAAAAAAAAATAGAGGAGGAAAAAGTCTACATGGAGGTTGATGAGAACTAAAGTAAGAGCAAAAAGGAAAGCCACAGTCTGTAGAGTGTCCAGCACTACACCTGATTTTAGTCATCATTGGGACATTCAGAACCTGTCCTACCAGCGATAAGGGAAGCATGTCCCCAAGTAAATAATTACATAGTTTTTAAAAATGTAATAATGGAAACATAATCAGAGTAAAATAAAACTGGGTGAGTATAATATGGGATCTGTACATAAAGCTAAAAGTAGAACTAAATACAAGAAAGACAGATGCAGATTTTCCCCATGAACCTGCTGTGTGCAACTCTGGGAGCTTCACAGGTATTGACTTAGCCAAAGGTAAGAATAAACAAAAAGAGTTATCTAAGGGATGCTGTCTTTTCTTATTTATTTAAATTCTTTAAGTACTACTCATATTTACATATCCATCGCCCCCATTCCCTCGCCCTCCCATGTTCCCCACCACCCCGACAACCCATCCCCAAGCTCCTCCCCAGGGATAGTGAGGCCCTCCACCAGGGACCTTCAAAGTCTGTCATATTGTTTGGGGGAGGGCCTAGGCCCTCCTTGCTGTACCTGGGCTGCAATAGTATCCCCTCCATAGGGAACTGGCTCCCAAAGTCCATTTGTGCTCTAGGGTTAAAGACTGGCTCCAGTGTTAGAGGTCCCATTCACTGTCTTGGCCTCCTAGCTGGCACCCACATTCAGAGGACTTGGTTCAGTCCAATGCTGTTTCCACAGCTTTATGACTAGGGTCTCCATGCTCTCACTAGATCAGGTCAACTGTTCCTGCAGGTTTGTAGAGCACCATTTTGACTTCTTTGCTCATCCCTCCTCCCTCTCCACAATTGGATTCCAGGGATATAGTTCAGTGCTTAGCTGTGGGTGCCTGTTTCTGCTTTGAACAGCTACTGGATGAAGGCTCTAGGAATGGTAACCAAGGTAGTCACCAATCTCATTATAGGGGAAGGGCACCAATGGCATTTTCCCCACCACTGCTTGGATTCTTAGTTGGAGACATCCCTGTGGATCCCCTAACATTTCCCCTCTGCTAGACCTCTCTCCAAACCTGTACTGTCTCCATCTATCAAGGCCTCTCCTTTCTTGCCCTCCTCTATTCTTCCCCTCTCTCAGGCTTCTTGTTCTCCTCCCCACTTCCTTTCTTCCCTTCCCACCTCCTTCCTCTCCACCTGTGCCCCGTGATTCCATTTTGTTCAGGGGTCCTCATCCCCTTCCCTTTCTTTGAGGTACTATGCAATCTTCTCTTGGGGTCCTCCTTGTTTCCTAGCTCCTCTGGCAGTGTGGATTGTAGACTGGTGATCCTTTGCTCTATGTCTAAAAATCATATATGAGGGAGTACATGCCATGTTTGTCTTTTTGTGACTGGGTTCCCTCACTCAGGATGGTTTCTTCCAGTTCCATCCATTTCCCTGTGAATTTCAAGATTCCATTGTTTTTTTTCTGCTGAGTAGTACTCCATTGTGTAAATGTACCACATTTTCTCTATCCATTTTTCAGTTGAGGGACATCTAGGTTGCTTCCATGTTCTGCCTATTACAAATAATGCTGCTATGAACATCGTTGAACAGATGTCCTTATTTTATTATATGAATGTGCATTCTTTGGGTACATGCCCAAGAGAGGAATTGATGGATCTTGAGGTAGACTGACTCCCATTTTCCTGAGAAGCTGCCATATTGATTTCCAAAGTGGTTGTACAAGTTTGCACTCCCACCAGAAATGGAGGAGTGTTCCTCTTTCTCCACATCTTCTCCAGCATAGACTGTCTTTGGAGTTATCGATTTTAGCCATTCTGATAGGAGTAAGATGGTTTCTCAGAGTGGTTTTGAGCTGCATTTCCCTATTGGCTAAGGATGTTGAGCACTTTCTCAAGTGTCTTTCAGCCATTTTAGATTCCTCTGTTGATAATTCTCTATTTAGTTCAGCACTTCACTTTTTAGTTGCATTGTTTGGTGTTTTGGTGGCTAGCTTCTTGAGTTCATTGTATATTTTGGTAATCAGCCCTCTGTTAGATGAGGGGTTGGTGAAGATCATTTCCCATTCTGTGGGCCGGCGTTTTGTCTTGCTGACTATGTCCTTTGCCTTACAGAAGCTTCTCAGTTTCAGGCAGTCCCATTTATTAATTATGTATCACAATGTTTGTGTTACTGTTGTTATGTTCAGAAAGCAGTCTCCTGTACCAATTTGTTCTAGGGTACCACCTACCTTCTCTTCTAGGATGTTCAATGTGGCTGAATTTATGTTGAGGTCCTTGATTCATTGGGATTTAAGTTTTGTACATGGCAATAGATATGGATCTATCTGCAATCTTCTACATGTCCAAATCCAGTTATGCTAACACCATTTGTTGAAGATGCTTTCTTTTTCCATTGTATAACTTTAGCTTCTTTATCAAAAATCAGGTGTTCATAGGTGTGTGGGTTAATATCAGGGTTTTCAATTCGATTCCTCTGGTCAACCTGCCTATTTTTGCGCCAATACCAAGCTGTTTTCAGGACTATAGCTCTATAATAGAGCTTGAAGTCTGAGATGGTGATGCCTCTGGAAGTTCCTTTATTGTACAGGGTTATTTTGGCTATCCTGGGTTTTTTGTTTTTCCATATGAAGTTGAGTACTTTTCTTTCAAGGTCAGTGAAGAATTGTGTTGGGATTTTGATGGGGATTGCATTGAATCTGTAGATTGCTTTTGGCAAGATTGCCATTTTTACTATGTTGATCCAGATCTTTCCATTTTCTGGTATATCCTTTAATTTCTTTCTTTAAAGACTCAAAGTTCTTGTTATACAGGTCTTTCACTTGATTGGTTAGAGTGCTATGGCTCAAAACTACCCAGGGCTATGATTCCAATATGCTGTAAATTAACTACCCAAGAGTTCCCAAACTGTGTGCACATGTGCAATAATAACACACATCTTCACATGAATTCTTCTGGAACCTCGGCTAAGAGTCACCAATGATGTAAATGACCTAGTCCTGCTGAGTTCCCCAGAGGTCTGTTTATTTGAGAGAGCCTCTTGGAAGAAAAGAAGTGTCCAAGTAACTTGAGTTAATTGTGGGCATTGCTTTAAGTCACTGTGAGGAAGTGTGAGCCTGAGTGCAGCAGTGTCGAGCAGCCAGCCTGTCTCCATCTCAGTTCTACACACCTTGTTCTGGGGAAGGGAGAGAGAGGAGGGTATGTAAAGGGGCAAGGGTGGGGGCTATGCCTCCCAGGAGTGTGAACTTGCACACTCCTTCCAGAAAAGGCTAATGTGTCCATGTAACTGTGTAACTGTCTTCCCCCAGGTTGTACTACTACTTAATAGATAAGATAATACAGGACAGAATATCAGCACACCAACGACTCTTAAATCTATCTGGGTAATAGGATATAAGCATCTTGTCAAATTCTCTCAAAATCCACTGGGCAAAGGTGTGCACTACCACACTCTTCAAATTCATGAGAAATGTGTGTGGCAGCAGGCAATACACAGAGGGAAAACAATGGGATGGTGCTGTCCAGACAGATACCTAGAGACCAGGCACATTTTGCTAATACTATGCTGTTTCTCTGTATTCCGGGTTCTGCTGCAGTGCAAGGCCTGCCATGATATGCAACAGCTTAGAAAAAGTGAATGATAAAAAAGAATATTTATTTCACATACCAACCACAGTTTCCCCTCCTTTCTCTCCTCCTGTTCCCTAGGCACACCTCCTTCATACCCCCTCTTCCATCCACTCCTCAGAAAGGGTAAGACCTCTCATGGGGAGTCAACCAAGCCTAGCATATCAAGCTGAGGCAGGTCCAAACTCCTCATCCTGCATCAAAGTTGAGCAAGGCACTTGCCCCAGAGAGAATAGGTTCAGAAAATCCAGTTCATATACCAGGGACAGATCCTGGTCCCACTGCTAGAGGTCCCACAAACAGACCAAGCTACACAACTGCCACCCACTTGCAGGGTGTCTAGATTGGTCCCATGGAGGCTCCCTTGCTCTTTGATAAGTAGGATTAACATAGTAAAAATTAAAATCTTACCAAAAGTAATCTACAGATTCAGTACAATCCCCATCAAAATCCCAACACAATTCTTCACAGACCTTAAAAAAAATACTCAACTTCATATGGAAAAACAAAAGAAAATCAAAATAGCTAAAAGAATTCTGTACAATAAAGACATTTCCAGAGGAATCACTATCCCTGACTGTAAGCTCTACTATAGAAACATAGTAATAAAAACAGCTTGGCATTGGTGTACAAGCAGACAATTTGATCAATGGAATCCAATCAAAGACCCTGACATAAATCTACACAGCTATGAACACCTTATTTTCAACAAAATTATACAATGGAAAAAAGAAAGCATCTTCAACAAATGGTCCCGGCATAACTGGATGTCAACATGTAGAAGGATGCAAATAGATCCGGATCTATCGCCACGCACAAAACTCAAGTCCAAGTGGACCAAAGACCTCAACATAAATCCAGTTACACTGAACCCAACAGAAGAGAAAGTTGGAGGTAGCCTTGAACACATTGGCACAGGAGACCACTTCCTGAATATAACACCAGCAGCACAGATACTGAAACAACAATCAATAAATGGGACCACCTGAAACCGAAAAGCTTTTGTAAGGCAAAGGACACTGTCAAGAAGACAAAACAGCAGCCTACAGAATGGGAAAAGATCTTCACCAACCCCACATCTGACAGAGGGCTGATCTCCAAAATATACAAAGAACTCAAGAAGCTAGAAATCAAACTATCTACTAATCCGATTTTAAAAACGGGGTACTGATCTAAAAAGAGAATTCTCAACAGAAGAATCTCAAATGGTAAAAGACACTTAAGGAATTGCTTAACGTCCTCAGCCATCAGGGAAATGCAAACCAAATATTCTTCATATTAGTTTATCTCTTCTCTCCCACCCTCCACTGCTCCACCATTCCACCCTTATCTCCACCTAAACCTCCCTCTGAATTATTCCCCCTTTCCCCTTATCGTGTCATCTGTGTTCTAGTAAGTCTCCTGCCTTGAGCTCTTCTCCACCAATGGTCCCTTTTCAGTTTCCTGGATTCTACATGCACTATAAATTAAGCACCCGGTCCTGAAGAGTTGGCACTGAGATGGGCATCTGAATGAGAGCACGCCACACTGGTCTTCCTGGATCTGGCTTACCTTACTCAGCTCATGTTTTCTAGCTTCATTCATTGCTGAAGAGACGACCCACTTTGGTCACAGGACATAGAGAAATCTAGCTGGAATTGACAAGAAGCTTCTTCACTGCTATCTACTTACAGAAATAGGTGAGGAAGACAGGGCTGGAGAGTGGCTCAGTGAAATGCACTAGTGGAGTAATGACAGACAGACACTGCCATTACTTACACCATTGACTTATTAGTTGCATCGTCTTAATCTCTTTGAATATCATTTAATCTCATTTGTTGTATCTAGAATTATTAGTGACATTATCTCCCTCAAATTCTTTGGATTTGTATTAGAGAAATGTCTAAGATTGGCAATCTGGAACCCCAGAGAAGAGGGACAAAGGTTTGCCTGTAACTCGAGGTTGCCCAAAGCTACCTCATGGCCCTATTACACCAGATAACAACAAGTAAGTAAGGCAGTAGAAACACAGCTTCTGGGACCCCCTCCCTCACTCTGTTACCATATACTCTCTTCTCTTTATCTTGAAAATATAAAAGACCCACTCATCCTAATCAACTTTGTCCCGATTCTCATCATTCATATGCCGGACTACAGTATGAAAGACTCTAAAAACACAAAGTTAACTTCTGTCCCTCTCCACAATCTTAAAATATATGTTTTGTCACTATTTAGGCATGATAAGAAGACAACAGCAAATGCATAACTCCCTTTCAAAAGATAATCTACTTCCCACAGACAGCAAAAGGAGGGGCGTGTCATACACTGAGATCCACAGGGAGAAGCTCTTGTGGACCAGGAGAAGGGAACAAGAGGAAACACAGGTCAGAGCCTCTGCTACAGTGCTCATGGGATGGGAAGGATACAGTGAGGCAAGGCAAGCAGGCCTGGGTTGGCCAGTTCAGGTCTTTTCACCAGGCTCTGTATTGGTCTTTGCTGGGTAACTGGTCCAGGAGTGATTATCACCAGAAAACAAAGCTGAATCTGACAGCCCACACATAGGGGGATTTGAAATGGCTCATTTGCATTGGATTTGCTTTTCTTCAATGGGGAGTTGTGTGCTGAGGTGGGGTGAACAGTCTCTGAGAGTCAACAAAGCACAAAGACAGAAAAATAAGAACACATGGTAATATACAAACATTCTTCAAAGTCAAACATGTAGCAAAATGGACAATTCCTACCTGCTATCATCATCCATAAAATGAAAAGGAAATATTAGGAATAATTAATATTACAAAGCACTGTTCCACTAAATATGGTTTACAAGCTGGGCTTTGCGAGTCACCACCCTCTTACAGCTGTAGATATGCCCTCAGTTTAGATACAAACAAAATGGGCATGCAACACAGTCCATGGGGCGACACGTGTGAGACATACTATGATTCCGGGGGATAACTGCTCAGAGCAGTGGGTATCATAATCTGTGGTACAGCAGAAACCAAGAAGGAAGCCTGGCCAGTGGACCAGCACAGTGTAAGTAGTGAGTACTCCATTTCATGGAACTGAAAATAATCATCTCTCTAGTTTCTTAGAAAATAGAAGTGAAGCATAGGGATGCAGAAAGTAGCCGCAGGGTATGGATGTTTGGCTTAGAGGAGGGGAAACACTGAACCGGAGAACATGAATGGGCTTCTCCTGTGAGGCAGGTGCATCGCCGTGCGTGGCTCTGTCTTATTGCAGAGGTCCCATATGTCAGTAGCTATGACTTCCATCAGCATTGTGGGGAACGTAGGTCCTATAGGCCGGGAATTCAGGCAAAGTTAGCGGTCAGTCATTCTCTCCTACTGTAGAACTTCTATAGGCTGTTTTTCCATACTATGAGCAGTGGGTTGTCCTGCAGACATCAGAAATATGTTGTTATAAATAAACCCATGGAACCACTGTGTAGTCAGCAGAAGAGCCCAATGCAAAGGGCTACACAGGGTGTGTGTGTGTGTGTGTGTGTGTGTGTGTGTGTGTGTGTGTGTGTGTCTGTGTCTGTGTCTGTGTCTGTGTCTGTGTCTGTGTCTGTGTGTGTAGTAGTAGTAGTAGTTTAGCACTAGAGCAGAGTTTTTCTCTTTCTTTGTAAATTTTGACAACCCTATTTTCATTTCTTGAAACTTCATAAATCCATCCTCAAATTTATGAGTCTTTGATAACTATTAATGTCTGATACCTTGACCCTTAGAAAAATACCTGTGGGCTTAAAATATTCTGCTCACAAGTATTGATAGAGAGCTCAACACATAGGAAGGCACTAATGGAATAGACCAAAGTGATGGATGAAGAGCCTCTCCTCCACACACCCCACTACTCAGCATGGGGGGTGGGGGTTTTGTTTGCATTGTGGCTAGCAGCTGAGATGCCTTTTAGAATCAGACATGCATGGGCACCTCCCTGACATTCCAGGTCTGCTTCATGTATTCTCTGATGTGGCTGGGTGTGGTTGCCTCAGGCAATACATACAAAGAACAATAGCGCTCTCTTGTGGCCTATGCACAGAACTGGAATTTATCTTAATGTTCCCTCCTGATCCTGTCTGTGATTCCCAGGACTGTCTCCAAAGGAGTCTGCTGCTTGCCAAAGTGAAGGAAATGATTGACAGAATTCACTGGATAAAATCCAGACTTAAATAATCCTGGTTTTGTCTGACTTATCTGGGCGGTTACAGCTGCATACTCCTACTCAGCCTTCGGGGCAGTAAATCATACATGTACTCCATTCATAATTCAGTTTTCTTCCAGGCAAATTCAGGCCTCTTCTAAATCTTTTCATCAGTTAACTCTGCTATCAATTTCCCCTTGTCTGCCTCAAAGATGAGAGCTGAGTGCCTTTAAACAAAGTGGGAAAGCATAAAATTCTGAATAAATATGTTACCAGTGAGGAAAAAGGATGCCTCTTTGCTACCATTTAGAACACTGCTTTGAATTTGTATTTTAGAATTTGCCCCCGACATTCAGTCTCTTTCTCTCCTTCATCATATACATATGTGTTAGCATCTATACTTGAAAATTGCATTATGTCACATTATACTAAAATTATGTTGAATAATGTTATAGTGAAATTAAATTCTAGGTAAATTAAATTCAAATTATATTGTATAGTATTATAGGTAATTTATATTAAAACTATATTATATAATATAGGTAAATGATATTAAATATAAAAAATAAAATATATAATTGTATGAAAGTTATGTTATATTATAATATGTAATTTTTTCCATCGTAGGCCTACTACTAAAAGTCTCATTGTAAAGAAAATGCATGATTTGTGACTTTTGGGAAAATCCATGCTTTTATCTTCATGATTCTTCAAAAATTGTGCAATCCACACTTCCAGAGTGTTCATGTGGTACAGCTAGCTGCCTTTGCAGAACCATTATCACAAAGATGTGCTTGGCAGAGACAACATTGCACAGTGGAATATTTTGGCCCTTGTACAACAAAGGGGAAATTTCCCATGAGATACAAACACCAGTTTGCTTTAAATCACTTTCAAGGCACTAAAGCTCACAGAAGGGGATCATCTGGAAGAACTACTGAGACAGTCACCTTCCCAGGATGTGAGGATGAGAAGTGGGCCCCTAGGGATGCTTGGATTCAAACCCTGTAATATGGTGATTGTTGTTTTGCCCCCAAAATAAGAATATTAGAACTGAGAGACACAACAGAAAATACCTTCTATTTGCCAGCAATACAGGTTATGAAGGGCTATTTCTATTAAGAAAAACATTTATCTAATTCAGGCATTGTTGTTCTTATTGATATTTAGTATATAAGTAGATATTGGATATGTAACTACACCAAGGTATTTTACATCTTGACAAATGTTGACGATGCTTTAACTTCTTAGTTATGTGAAAAGTCAGAATTACAGAAACTTTGACCCTGAGATAACCCAGAATGAGCTGGCAGTTTAATTAACATGTATAATTAGCATACTTCAGGGCTGGGGACACCCATCTTTGCTCTGGTAGGCCCTTCAACACTAGGGGTTAAGCGGACATACAGAGACCAAATTGTGGGGCTTTCTTTCATCTCCCCACCTCTCCTTCCTCTGCCTTCTTCCTCTTTCCCTCCTTCCTTCCCCCTCTTCATTCTTACTTCCTCCTTTTATTTTTGTGTACCATTTTTTTTTTGAGACATCACCTTGGTAGATAGCCCAGGCTGGCCTTGAAATCACAAGCGGCCTAGAGTAGCCTTGAACTCACAAACCTCCTGCTTCAGCTTTTAAGTGTGTTACCATGCCTGGCTCAGTTGTGAGATTTTTTTTTTTTTTCATTTATAGGCAGTTGAAGAAAAGGAAAAATCTTTTTGTTTCAATTTTAAATTTGCATTTATTCCACCCATTTTCTGAAAAGATGCTGTCTAAACTCAGTCTGCCCACAGATTCCCCTCTGACCATCAGGATCAAATTTTGACCGGTGTCCCATCCTCCTCTGGGCATCTTGCTCTAGCAAGCCTTTGTTGGGGCTGCTCTATTCTGGGCCCAGCACTGACGTATGTACTGTCTGGACTCCACTTAAGAGACCGAAATAGGCGAGCTTTGGTACTGCATAGTCATTGCTCTTTTCAGACTGAAGCTCACACACTCCCAGGAACTAAAAGTAAGATATCTACACACTTAGGGTGAAACACAGAGTACCCGAGGCTAAAATAAATGTGGACAGGGAAGTCATGAAATACAGCATCTGAGATACTGTTGTCAAAATTCTGCTCATAGAAAAATACACCATAGTTAGGTTGAAATGTTAGAATCTCGGCTGTTACTGCTGTAGTCGCAGGAGCTGCTAAGCTAGGGAGGGGCTAATGTCAGGCTCAGAGGGAACAAAAAGGCCTAGAGCAGTCTGGTTTCCTAGACCTTGACAGAGAGAAATAATATACAGCCTTTTTAGTCAGGAGAATTCTTGCTAAAATTCAAGGAGCATGCTGGGTTTTTGTTTGTTTGTTTGTTTGTCAACTTGAAAAAGCTAGAGTGACTTGGGAAAGGGACCCTCCATCAAGGAACTGCCTCCACTATCTAATGAGGATGTGAGAAGACTCAGATAATTTTAGGTGGCGCCACTTCTGAGGTTTTATAAGAAAGGTAGCTAAGCAAGCTAGGGGGAACAAGCAAATAAAGAGCGTTCCTCCACGGCCTCTGCTTCAGTTCCTACCTCCAGGCTCCTGCTGGAGTACCTACCCTGACTTCCCTTCATGCTAGACTATAGGGCAGTGGTTCTCGACCACTGGGTCGTGACCTTTGGAAAAACATACATTTCCTATGGGCTTAGGAACTAAGACACTGCTCAGTAGTAAGATTATAGTTCTGAATTAGCAACAAAAATAAATTTCTGGTTTGGGGCTCCTAAGACTGTCAGAAATATGTATTTTCTGATGCCCGGGACCCACAGGTTGAGAACTACTGCTATAGGGTGTAATAGGAAAGAAATCTTCTTGTCTCTAAGTTGATTTTGGTCATGACACTATCATAACAACAGAAAGCCAACTAGAACATTTATATCTCATCATTGCTTCTTGGTTCCATTTATTCAAATCCAAATTCCCATGGTGTAAACCACCCATTCTCATGGCATTTACCACCCCTCAGCTCTTTATATAGTGGCATGCAAATGTAGGCAAAAGGACCCTAATCTGAAAAGTTTAAGGCCAAGTTCCAAAGTCCAAATTATTTTGAGTCCTGACAGGACACTGCTGTGAAAAAAATCCACCCCTGAGAGGTCACAGACAAAATACAGACACTCTGAAAATACTGTACAAAATCATCTTTGAGCTATTGGAGAAAATGTATATAAACATAAACTAATTTTGTGCTTGGGCTTGTGTCTCATTCCCAAGACAATACATTATGGTGTTGTAAATATTTCACAAGTCTTACAAATAACTAAACTTCTCATCAGTAAAGCTTCTAAGTGCAGATTTGTCAACAGTGTTTGATGAATGAACAAATAGTTCACCTCTGAGGCTTTGGGAGGATGGAGGTTTTGATCACCTTTGAGGAAGTGAACCAAACTCCCGACCACCCATGTTGATGAAACAGACAGAATTTAGCTTCTGCTTAGGATGAAGATAGCTTGAAGAATATATCATCCCCACATGAGCAAGATGCAGAATCCAGGCACTCTACAAAATTTTAATTGTTACTTTCCTCAAGTGTATTAGAAAGCTAAGGTTGCAAAGTACCCCAGAGTTCTGAACTCTGAAGAGAGGCAAGTGTGGAGAGATGGCTGACACACACTGTGTTTCCTGTGGAAGGGCCTGCATGAGGGGATGGCAGAGAGACAAAGCTATCTTCAGAACGGGGTGGAAGAAAAGGGCCAAATGTTCAGCAGAGGAGTAAAGATGACGCACAGGCTAGAGCACTAGGTCAGTTACAAAACTAAGGATGACCTTCAAGAGGTGTGTGTGTGTGTGTGTGTGTGTGTGTGTGTGTGTGTGTGTGTGAGAGAGAGAGAGAGAGAGAGAGAGAGAGAGAGAGAGAGAGAGAGAGAGAGTTTGTGTGTCTGTGTGTGGTGTTTATTCACTTTCTATTTTCCAGTTTTTTGTTGCATATCCAATATCCAAGAGCAATATTTGAGGCAAGACAGGAAACCTTCCTTCCATCTGTCCCTGGCAAAGGAATATTGCTTCTAAAAGAAATGTATGATGTTTGTTTTAGAGACAATGATGTAAAATATGCAGGTATGAAAACTCTTACCTGTTGAAGGCTCTGGGTAGGTTTTTGAAAATGACACAGTATAGATGTATAAAAACCTCACCGAAACACCATCTGCTCTTAAGCACCTACAACACTGGAGGAGTGAGGAGTGCCTTTGTCACAAGGCTTTCCAAGATATCTCCGCATCTCTAACCTCTACCTGGTGCTGTTCATATTGTCTATGTCTCACAGGGAGAGTGCAATCAGACCTTAGCTGCAAGGGAGTCTTGGAAGTATAGATGCTTTGGTTGCCTTTGTTGGCTTTTCTGTTGCCACATTTTAACAGCCATTCTAGCAAAAGTAAAGAGAATGACTCTACTAGTGAGTTAAAATTGGGGTTGAAAATCCATTTGATAATCCAATAAGTCTACCATTCAACTAGAAACATAACATCCAGATCCATATTTTTTTCAATAGTGACAGCACAATTTTACCAAAATAAAATTCATGTACTAGCTTCTTTGTTGTTCTTGTTTTGTTTGATGTACCCCTGTCCTCTTTTATTTATATGTCCCACTTAAGCCTTGCTTTGTGTTCCTTTGTTCTTCTGGGTGTCTTTTGTTGTAAGGCTGATTAACATATAGTTGGCATTTCTAACAGTTATTTAGTAAATGATTCGATTTTGAGAATTCAGCAAGTACTAAATTAAAAATGATTATTCTTCCCATGGAAAAGCACATACATGCTCATGTTTACCTTTCTGAGACTCATAGGAGTGCAAGAGTGATATATAGAAGACCCTGGAGGTGCAGCTGTTTTGCATCTGCAGCTGATAAGATACA
Source organism: Cricetulus griseus (assembly GCF_003668045.3). NCBI lineage: Eukaryota > Metazoa > Chordata > Mammalia > Rodentia > Cricetidae > Cricetulus > Cricetulus griseus. The sequence continues at coordinate 41,060,065 of NW_023276807.1, forward strand.
TGTGGTTCACAATGTAGAGGAAGGGACAGAGACTGATCTAAAACATTACAAGTTCCAAGCCTCTGCATGTGTCGAATATGTGTTACTGGCAACTCGCTACCCTAAAAGTACAAGATATCATCTAGAACCATGTTTGGGAGTGCCTGGCAGCCTGTGGAGACTGCTTGGTGCATCTCCAGTTGGCATTGCACAAATTCCTAGAACTTGTGCCAGCTGGGGGGAAAAACCAAACCAAGGTCTTAGGGTGCATTTTTTTCATTCCCTTTCTACAACTAAAAAGACGCTAGAGGATTAGAGGAAAATTTGCAATTGCTGAATAATAGCCAAGAATGGGGGTTAGGAAGAATTCTTCCAGAGCTGCGCTGGTCTTGGATGGAGCAAGAGAAGAATACTGTGCTCTGTGCTTTCAACTGCACAGTATGAACCAACACTGAGCTCAGGGAGCCAATGAGCTCCTTTCTTTCCCCAAGAAGGGACTGAGGTGGTGGGGATTGTTTGAAAAGCTCACTCCCCTATGATCCTGGAAACAGACATCACATGGCAGACTGTTTGGAAGAAAAAGAAGGTACTTACTTGCTTGGCTCCCTTCTGCCTAACCCCGGAGAACAGTAAATCTTCTGTGGCTGCTGAGAAACTTGAATTTGGCACGAAGAAAAACTCCTTCTGGTGATTAATGTGTTAGATGGTCTCCATATTTCAAAGGCAAGCCAGCAGAAGACAGCAAGTGAATAAAATTGTTCCACATTCTTTCTACTTTCTGGTCTCATTTCCTTGGAGAATGCTGTCTTATGACCTTCTCTTTTATACAATTCTGTAATCTTGCCAAATTAGCATACCTTAGGCACATTTTCTACATGACATGTGGAGCATGAGGAATCTTCCTGAAGGTGTGAAGGAGGGGAAAATTGGGGAACTTTCCCATATATCCACCTCTCTTTGTGTTTGTGGTGGTTCATAATGAATGCATTATTTAGAAGCATTCCTTGTCATGTATATACAAATTTCCTATAAGTTGTAATGTCTTAAACACTCCTGGATGTTGAAGAGGTGGACTTGGGCTAAGAAATGAAGAAGCTCAGGCAAAGCCACCCCCTACTCACCCCCTCCACTCCCACACAGAGCTCTGGTAATAAAGACATCAGAAGGCACTGTGCAGCAGTCAGCTTTGTATCACCTTGACAAAATACCTCACATATTCAAACAAAAAGAAGAAATGCTGAGGCTGGGAGTTGGCTCAGTAATAAAGTACTAGACATGTAAGCATGAGGTCCTGAGGCTGGATCCCAGAATGTATGTCAAGTATGAGATACAGGAGTGCATATCTGCAGTCTGAGTTGGGGCAGTGTATGTGGGGGGGGTGCAATAATCTTCCTGGAGCTCACTGTCCCCTCCCTGGCCAAATGTGTAAGTACCAGGCTCAAGTGAGCTCTGTCTCAAAACCTAAGGTGGAGAACAGTAGAGGAACACACCTGATGTCAATCTCTGGCCTCCTTATGCAACTGTACATATGTGTACTTGCAAGCATACATGGTGCACACACAGGAACACATACATATACTCAAAGATAAAGAAGAAACGCTCATCTGGACTCCAGTTTCAGGGGCTGTATTTCTTGGGATGTGGTACATCATGGCAGGAGTGTGTGGTAGAGGAAGCAGTCTATCTTGTGGCAGTTGAGAGGGGTAAAGAAGACAGGCTGGGATCACACTTTCCTGTTCATGGACAAGCCTTCAATATGCTAAATCCATTCCACTAGTTGCCATCTACTAAGGGCTACCGGAAAGCACAGATATCTATGTTACAATTCATAACAGTAGCAAAACCACAGTTGTGAAGTGGCACCGAAAATGATTTTGTGGTTGGGGGTCACCACAACATGAGGAACTGTTTTAAAGGGTCACAGCCTTAGAAAGGTTGAGAACCACTGATTTAGAACAAACTTTATGGAATGTTATATGACATTTCAGAGAACAGAAAAAAGAACAAGGTAATAAGAAGTTGTAACTAGAAACTAGAAAGTTTTTTTTTTATTACAGGGAAACAATTTTAGAGATAGGGTTCAACATATTTATTGCACATATGAGAGAGAGGACTAAAAAGTATCCTCTTCTAGAAAAAGGGAGAGATGGTACAGGAAATATTGAAGATTAATGGATGGCAAGAATGACTAGAATTAACACACATGGTTACACTCTTTTACTTGACAGACGGAGGATATGGGGAAGGATTCTGAAGACAGATTGACCAGAGCCTAATATACCAGCCTTCTAGAACATAGAAGACAAGGAGCCCAACATACAGATGTACCTCAGACAGCTAATTTTGCAGTGTCTCTATGTACAAAGGAACTCACTTCTTATTGAACCCTTTATCCACACCAGTTGAACTAGAAGCCACTACCCCTTTCCCCCACATATACACCTAGCTCTTTGAGCCCTCCAAAGGAGCAGGTTTCAGGGCCAAAGAAGTGAAATAAGACAACAAAGTAAACAATGAAGAGGATGGGAAAAGAGAAAACTTCGTTGTCTATTTGTTCTAATCCATATGTGACTTTTTTAGTCATCTAATTTTACTTTGCTAGTACAGTATCTAACCTTAGGGGACTGTGCAAATGAAGTGTGTGTGTGTGTGTGTGTGTGGGGGGGGGGGGGTGATCTCTCTGCTCCATCTAGTGTTACATTTTGAAATGGCATCCGTCTTGGCAATTTTCACTTCCTAGTTTCCTAACCCAGAAACTGAATGAGGAACCGGATCAAATCAAATTCTCTGTGTGCAACCGTGAGAAGCATTGCAAAGCAAAAGATGCTAATTTCCTAGCATCAAATGAATCTTCTCCAAGGCCATCAAGGCAATCATTAAATCTGAGGCAAGGCAGCAAACCATAGCATGCCTTGGAAGCATGCCTCTGGCTGCCAAGAGAGTGAGAATAAACATGGCTTAGAATGTGGCCCTCACAAGTCAGCTTCATCGTCAGATAATTGAACACATTCATGTGGGATTCTAGAAAGCAGCAGTGAAGGGCAGATGGAAAGAAAGAGGGAAGGAAATGGAAAGAAGAAGGCAGACATGATGGAATCAGAGGATAGAGGGATATTGAATCTGTTAGATCAAAACAGACCCCTAGCTGCCTCTCTCTCAGAAGCCAGGCCATGTGGGCCTCTGCAGGTATATATGCTTTTCACCTCCCCTAAAGCTCTGGCCTCTATCACTCAGGGTGGTAACAGGAATTTGTAAACAAATGTTCTTCCTTATATCAAACAGTTCTGATGTCCACCCAGAAACTGGCTTTGAGCTATGCCAAGGTAGTCCCATCCCCAGGGAAACAGAAATAAGAGATTTATGACTTTCCTTCTGTCTCAAACATTCATACACTCTCCTTCTCCTTTAGGCCCTCTGCCTCATACTGTCCATGGCAACTAATGCCTAATCTTTCACTTTAAGCTATGTTCTCATAATGTCTATAATTCCCTTGACACCAAGGCCCCCTCATTTTGCTTCTGGTGTGATGTACTGTCTTCATAATGCTCCCTTACCTCTGGGCCAAATCATGACCTTCATGACTTTAAGGCTGTCTCTCTTAATACAGTTCATGCCTGAAGGGAAATTGTGTCGGCTCCTTTCCCGAACCTGCTACTCCTATTACTAACAATCCATATGATCATTTCTAGTGAAGACAAATGGATAGACTCAGTAAAATATATTGCCATAAGTCCACTAGTTGAATATTTGTCATATGCCAAATGTGTCCCTACATTATTTTATTTAATCTGTACAATAGTCCTCTAAGGTAGATACTATCATTATAATTTTTCACATGTGAAAAAAATGAGGCTTCAAAGGCTTTGTGAATTTGCTTAAGGTCACAGAGTTATTAAACAGCAAAATGATGTGATTCTCTACCTTTCTCATTACAAAACTCTGCTTTGCTCTAATGGACTGCACACCTCTTTCTACCCAAATGCTTTGAAGTCAGAACCAATCATGATTACATATTTGAGACCCTTATTCTCTTTCCTATCATTTTCTCTAAAATAGTATTACATTAATGCAATGATGGTGTGAAAAGTATAGAGTGGCTGAAATGGTCATTTACAATATGGATTCCCAAATCATAGGCAGTGGTTCTCAGCCTGTGGGCCATGACTCCTTGGGGATCAAATAACCCTTTCACAGGGGGTCACCTAAAACCATTGGAAAGCACTTGCCAAAGGAGTTTACACTTTAAATTTTAAAAATTTCTACTCTTAATCTCTCCTTCTGACACCTATTAAAAATAGCATCATTGATGGGGGAAAGTCCTTTTGTGCATGTGTTTGGCTTATTGGTTGATTAATAAAGCACTTGTTGGCCAATAGGAAAGCACGTTAGGCAGGACTAGGAGAGAAGGAGGATTCTGGGAAGTGTAGTAAGGAGGAGTCACCATGTGATTCCATGAGGAGAAGACACATGCCCCCGGCATCCTAGGTAAGATAAGTCTTTATAAAATATATAGATTAATGGTTATGGTTAATACTTAGAACAGAGCTAGCAAATGAGAACTCCTAGTCATTGGTCAGCAGCATTGTAACTAACATAAGACTCTGTGTATTGTTTGGGGGCACTAGCGTGGTGGTGGGGCTCAGGTGGCTGGCAGAAAGATTTATCATTATGCATCATAAAAACACAAGAAGCTTTATCCAAACTCATGATTTTCTGGAAAGCCTCATAAGGACCTAACCAAGGTCTGGGCCTAAGGTCTGAGTCTTGTTCCTTTCATCATTTGCAGCCTAGACTCCATAGCTGTGCTTCCTCCTGCAGATTTTCTCTGGATTCCAACATGACCAGTAAAGCCACCCAGTAATCTGGCACTAGGAGACTACAACCTGGTAACAAAAGAGGAACATTACTTGCATATCAACTGCATGAAAACTTCTAATTCTTACTCCATTAACCAAACTCTCTCTCTTTACACCGTGTTTTCATCTCTTGGCCTTAATTCTAAGCTAACAAATCCATGCCTGGATTCCTGCTAATCTGACTTGCCAATAACATAGAGGAATCCACTTTAGAATTACTTAATTATGACCTGGAAGCATATATACACAGGAAGATTCACTAGAGTCATTGTTGCAGTTCTCATAGCTGTTAAAGATATTATCCACACTGCAGCAGTAACATTGTTCAACTTAACAACAGATGTCATTTCCTGTCTTCAAAACATCACCACTGAATTACAAAAACAAACCCATATTGGCCCACAAATCCCTAAGAGTTTTGATGCCCTTGAAGCCACTGCCATGTGGCTTGGAGAACACCAAGAACATCAGGCCTTAGGGATTGCTTCTCTTGTCTCCACCTCTCCAAGAGCAGGCCTGCAGGTATATGCCTTCTGCTAGCTATTTTAATGCAGGTACTTGGGATATTATGACCTCAGGTCCTTGTGATTGTGTGGAAAGAACTTTGCCACCCATCCCAGCTGCACAGCTCTTATGCCAACCTTTTAATTGGATTTTTTATTGTTGGATTTTAGTATTCTGAATACTAACCTGTTATCTAGTATTTTGAAAATATTTTCTTCTATTCTCTGGACTGTCCTTCAATCTCTGGACAGTGGTTTTTGATGCACAAAGGTTTTACTCTGAATGAAATCTGAATTTTTTCTTTTGTAACTAATGTTTTGGTGTTTTATCCAAGAAATAGTTGTCAGATCCAATCCCATGAAGGTTTACCCTTGTGTTTTCTCCTAAGATTTTTATAGTTTTAGCTTAAATTTTATTGCATTTATTAATTTATTTAATGTATACAAGTGTGCATACATGTATGCATGTGTGTGTATGTGCGAGAGAGAGAGAGAGAGAGAGAGAGAGAGAGAGAGAGAGAGAGAGAGAGAGAGAGCACATGCACATTGAGGCATGTGAGAATCAGGTTTCTTCTACCTTCTGAATGAGTATTGGGGTGGAACTCCAGTCATCAGTATGCTGATATATTGTTTATGACCTAATAAAGCCACTGAAGATCAGAGAAGAAAAGCAGCCAAAGCCACCAGAGAGCTCTTACCTATACTAAGGCTGGGGAGATCCTGTCCTCAACATGGCTGGAGGCTAATTGCCCCAATCTGAGACCCTGCTCCTATCTTATATACCTCTCTAATGCTGGGATTAAAGGTGTGAGCTCTGTTTCTCTTTTAAACTGATTCACCCTCATGTAGCCCTGGGTGGCCTTGACCTCACAGAGATCCATCTGCTTCTGTCTCCTGAGTCCTAGGATTAAAGGTTTATGCCACCACTGCCACCGTATATGGCTGTGACTAGCTTTGCATTCTGATCTCCAGGAAAACTTTAGTAGATCATAAACAATGTATTACCACACATGGGGATTGGCAGCAAGCATCTTAAGTTTAAAAATTTGAATCACACAGAATAGGAAAAGAGTCTTTAACAACTATACATATGATAGAGGGCTAATATCCAAAATATATAAAGAACTCAAACAACTGGAATCAAGAAAACTTATAAACCAATTAAAAATGGGGTACAGATCTAAACAGAGAATTTTTAAAAGAGGAAGCTCAAATGGCTGAGAAACCCTTAAAGAAACGTTCAACATCCTTAGCCATTAGGGAAATGCAAATCAAAACCACTTTCAGATTTTATCTTATACCTGTCAGAATGCCTAAGATCACTAAAACAAAAGACATATACAACAAAGATGCTTCATTCTACTACAAAACACTTGCTTAAACATGTTCATTGCTGCTCTATTCATAATAGCCTGAAATTGGAAATAATGAATATGTCCATTAGTGGATGAACAGATAAAATGTGCTACATTTTACACAGTGGAATATTTACTCAGTCTTTAAGAAAATGAAATCGTGAAATCTGTAGAAAAATGGATGGAATTAGGAAAAATAATCCTGAGTGAGATAAACCAGACACAGAAAAACAATGTAGTATGCAGTCACTTATATGTGGATGTTAGCTGTTAAATCATTGATTAATAAGAAAGCTATAATTTTTATAACCACTGAGGGTAGGTATAGAGCAAGGGACTGAGGGAGAGGGAGGGATCTTCCTAGGAAGGAGAAATAATGAATAGATATTTATGGATGAATGATGGGGCAGGACTAGAACAGGAATATTATATAGGAAGCCAGAGGGAAGAAGGGGCAAGGAAGGTAAAACAGGGAGACACAGCTAAAACTAACGGCCACTTGGGTTGTATGGAAACCTAATATAGTAGAAACTTCCTAAAACATATTCATACATGAAGGCAATCAAAATGAAATCTCCAAAAACGGGGAAGACAGAGCCCCAAGTGGACATCTCCAGTCATCAAATGAAGCTTCCAGTACCACAAAAACATTGTGCCTAATTTTCTTGGCCAAAGAGGTCCCATGGGAACCCACCAAACAACCTAGGATATTACAAAGGCTATTGGTGGCTCTCTGCAAACTGATAGTAAGTCCCTATTGCTGAAGATAACACTTATACAACTCAATGAACATGGAGAAGTCAAGGTGGTACCTATCTCGATCCTTCCCCCCATGGACTGGAAGGCACTCTGCATGCTATCAAATGAGTAAGGTAAATACCAACCCAGCTACAAAACCTTTGATCTACAAAGGTGACTTACCTGCAGGATATGCTTGTACAATAGTGGCACAAAACCTCGGGGAGTAACCAAGCAATATTTGATTTGTGTTAAAACCTATTCCATGAGATGAAATTCATACCCAAAACTGCTTGGGTGGCCAAGAACCTGACACTAGATAGCCCAGGGACCTAGGGGAAAACCAAATACTATTGTTCTGCTAAGAGGACATAGCAATAAAGTGGTTCCTATTAGTGGTCTGTTATACTTATAGTCCCTTGCCTTGCTCAGTCATCATCAGAAAGCTTCCTCCTGCAGTAGATGGGAACAAATACAGAGACCCACAGTCAGACAATATTCAGAGAGTGAGAGACACTGGAACACTCAGCCCTAAAAGGGATATCTCCATCAAATGCCTCTCCTCAGAGCTCAGGGAATTCTGCACAAGAGGGGATGGAGGACACCAAGAAAACAAAGCCTAGACACATCAGAGCTGGCGCACATATGAACTCACAGAGGGTGAGGCAGCATGCACAGGGCTGCAAGGGTCTGCAACAGATGAGGTCTTAAAGCTGAAAGGAGAAGTGCACACATGCCCCCATCCCTAATCTAGAAGCTATCATCAATTGATAGCCACTTGAAAAAGAAAATTTAGTTTCCTCCAAGGGAGTCTCACTGGGGAAACAAACTACTCTTAAGGGTAGGCCCCATACTCAGCTGTAGATGGTCAACACAAAATGAACTCAATGGCATCTTTGGAGGTTCTTTGTATCAAAATGTTGTCAGACCTTTAAACACACACACACACACACACACACACACACACACAAATACATACACAATACCATATAGGTCCTTTGAATATATATTATGACTTCTGGTTTAGGGTTTTTATGGGGTTCCTGTGTGGGGATATGTGTGTCTCTGCATCTGTATGTGTTACGTATTTCCAGTGCTCTCGCTCTCTCTCTCTCTCTCTCTTCTCTCTCTCTCTCTCTCTCTCTCTCTCTCTCGGGTTTGGCAGTTTTATCCTATTCTGATTTGTCTTGGTTTTGTATTTTATTTTAATATTTTCCCATGCCTGTTTGTTTTCTCATTAGAGACAGAAAGGGTATTATGGGGAGGTGAGGAGGAACTGGGAAGAACAGCAGAAGGGTTATCATGAATCATAATTAGAATGTATTATATAACACTTTTCAATTACAGAAATAAACTTTCTTTTATGCATAAAAAAGAACCACTTTGAGTTGTATTTTGTGTATAAGTATCCAGTATTATTTTTTGCACTTAGATATCCTGGGGTTTGGGGAGGGGGGGGTGTTTTGTTTTGTTCAGCACAACCTGGAGACAAACTGTTCTTTCTCCACAGGCAAATTTTGTCATCCTTGTTTAAAAACCATCTGAGTACATATAACAGTGTTCATTTCTGAATCTCCCATGCATTATGAGAGTCTTTATACTTGGGTTTTCATGACAGTAATTGCCATTGTTTAATTACTGACATTTCTGTCAGAAGTTTTGATATCCATGAATATGAGCCCTCAACCTGTGATCTTTTTAAAGATTGATTTAGCTGCTGGAATCTTTGAAAAATCCCCAAGAGCTTTTCTATATCTATTTGATGTTTCAAAGATGTCAGCAGGATTTGCTAGAGTCTATACTAAACCTGTAAATCATTTAGAGTGATATTGTTACCTTGATAATTGGGTCTTTCAGCCCAAAAATATTGAATGTCTTTCTAATTAGTTTTCTTTAATTTCTTTAAGCAGTGTTTTTCTCATTTGGATATTGAGTCTCTTACCTCAATTGGCTAGGTTCCTTTAGAGTGCTTTATTCTAAACAGAAGTCTGTTCAATTTCCTCTTCCTGCTGCTAACTGGTTATGTTCTTATAACAGACTGGTCAGTATCTACTGATTTTTTTTTATCTTGTGATTTTGTAAATGTATTGGTCTACCAGGATTCTGTGACATCTTCCGGGTTTCTACATGTTAAATCATTTTACAAGCAGCCAGAAATCATTTTTACTTCTCCTTTCCCAATTTGAATTATTTTTATTTCCTTTTTTTCTTGCCAAATCATACTGGCTACAACTATGTAGACCAGCTTATCTAAATACACAAAATAGAAGATCAGGCTCAACCACAAGTTCTGTGTGGCAGACAATGGTTTCTTTTCAGAAGGGAAGTTCAAGTGCAACCCCACTTAGTAGCAGGAGTGAGAGTGAAAAGAAGGAACATATCATTTCCTCTCTCCATGAAAGTCTTGCTAGGGTCATGGCTTTGGCTGAGCTGGCTGAAGCGTGATGGGCAGAAATGGAAGAGACTTTGGTAAGAGGAATTGTATCTTTACCTTAGAGCTGTGGTTCTCAACCTTCCTAATACTGCAACCCTTTAATACAGTTCCTCATATGGTGGGAACCCCTAATTTCATTGCTACTTCATAATCTTAATTGTGCTGTTGTATGAATTGTAATGTCTGGTATGCAGAATATCTGATGTGTGACCTCCAAAGGTGTAGTGACAGATTGAGAACTGCTGTTTTATTGAAAGAGCTTATAAAGAAAGATGTGCCCTGAACAGTCTCAGATGAGGTAAGCAGGACAAGTCCTTTGTGAAAAGTGACTATGAAAGGGGACTGTGAACAGCGATGGCCAGGTCCGTCTAGCTGTTTCAAGTCCTGATTGGCACAGCAATCACACTAATGGCCACGAGCTGTTTTAAAGCGGTAGAGACACAGCTTCATGCCATCTCTCTGCTTACAAGTCAAATCAATGAACATCTTGATTTGAACTCCCGTGACAGGCTCTAAAAAGTGTAATTGTGTGTGCGTGCGTGTATGTGCCTCTGTGTGTGTGTGTGTGTGTGTGTGTGTGTGTGTGTGTGTGTAGGGAATTGAACCTATGGCCTTGTACATGCTTATCAAACACTTGACCACTGAAACCAATCCTTTGTCTCTTTCATATTAACCTGACTTTTCATATGGTGGCATCTAGAACAAAGTCTACTGTTTAGTCCACAATTTCAATTCTCCCTATATGTGGTAAAGTGATGCAATGGCGCATTCATTATGTCAGATTTGGTGCACGTATTCCCTGAAGTGTTCAGAAGTCTAGACCAGTATAGATACTGCTTATGGAAAAGGAAAAGGATAATCAAGTTTTCCCTAAAATTATTACAATACACTTGTCACATTGACCCATTTAGAAAAATTATTTTAAAAACATTTTTTTCTGTGGCAAAGGGCTATTAAATCATTCTGCTATTGTGTTATTTAACATGTAAATTGTATTCCTAGTCATTGTCAAAGTATAGGTGAGAAAGCTAGAGGCCATCACTCATAAAAGGCCAAATTAGAGTCCTTTAGTTTGGGCTAACAACCAAGAGAGGGACAGCATTTCAGAAGGACTCTTGATGTTAAATCTCAAGGGCACAGTTCTTTTTTTTAAGGCAAAAGATTACACTGACCACAATCATGTCAATCTGTGATGATGGTCAGAGTGAGCTTGCAATGTCTGTTTTGGCAGAGCATTGCAATTTTATCAGACATAGCATGATAATTCATTTTGATTTAAACCTTTATCAGTTATTTTAGTTTATGTTTAATGTGTACACATAGGATCAAATCAATTCTTACACTTGGACTATAGTCAGGGTTGTGGAGAATCTCAAATGTGTTGCCAAGGTGCTAAAGTAGGTATGGCTGTTGAGGCAGATAGAGGCTGAGAAGTGTCTTAAATAGATACAAGATGGTGTCAGGACAAGATGGTGTTACCTGAGTCACTTCGGCATTAAAAAAAGCATGGTGTTAAATTTAAAAAATGTTACTAGTTATATAGTGCCCTTGATCATAACAACTGTAACTTAAACAGTTGTAAATACTCTCTATTAATAAAAACACTCCATATAATATTGAAAGTTATTATTATCATGCACAGGCAGAGCAAAACAATGTATCTGTAGCTTGATAATCTAAGATTTCTGACATGGCTTAAAAGAGACAGGGTCAGTGTAACAATAAGTCTTTCCGCCAGGCTGCCCAAGTTCCGACCGCCACCATGTAACACACAGAGACTTATATTAGGTACAAATGCTGCTTGGCCAATGACTAGGATTTCTCATCTGCTAGCTCAGTCTTAATTATCATAAATCTATATATTTTATAAGACTTATCGGCCGCCAGTGGAAGCATCCTGTCTTCCCAGGCTCACATGTTGACTCCGTGCTTTCTCCTACCTTTCCCAGAATCCTCCTTGACTCCTAGTCCCACTTATCTTGTTTTCCTATTGGCCAATAGGAAAACAATAAGACAGTCATATACAGAGAAGGACCTCCCCTATCAGGGCAGAAAGGTCTGACAGATAGACAGGGCCATGTTTAGTCACTGCAAGAAGGCATATTTTCACCCACATATGTAGTAGAGAAATGCCTATGGAGAAAAATGGCTGCAATGGGGGCAGAAATGGCTACACCAAGTAAATTAGTTTTCTCCTGCAGGGCCTCCCTTCTGGAGTTGCTTTACCTGGCAGTATGGGAAGCTGGCAGTGCAGTCTTTTAGTAGGAAACTATTAAATAAGTAAACAGTAAATTATAAATTCTATACTATCACTTCTGATCTTTGTTACTTGTTGTTTGTCTCATCATTTTCCAGACTCATCATATAATTTAAATTATTATCGTCTCATACAAATGAACCCAGTTAGACTATAAGAAGTTTGCTAATTTAATAAAATTAATGGGATTCTGCTTCTATAATTTTGTAGACATTTTTGGATTTCCAGAAACTTTGTTATGGGGAGCGCACCAGAGAAGACTATTCAGACATAGTCTATACCCAATTGAAAGTCTTTATTCCAGCTGGCTGGGACTATGCTCAGGTATTTGGAACCTAAGTGTAACACTGGGTGTTTAGAATAAGAGGATCTGAAAGTCAAAACTCAAATCCTGTTATCTCACTCAGCATCTGGGGGTGGGGGTGTTGCATAAGCAAGCAGTTTAACAGAAGCCAAGATAAGTTAACTGGGTCATCATGATCTTAGTTTCTAGAATAGAGTTGGGTAACTTTCCATGGGATTCTCCATCAAGAATATCAAATTCTAGTAAAATCTAAAATGGATTTAGTAAGAATATAAGATGGAGGAATGACTACTATCCTGTGTTGTCATTTTTTCCACCTGGTTTTGTGGGCATGAGTCAAATCATCCTGTTCTAAGGGGATATAGTTGGCCCTAAAGACCAGCAGCTTAACTGAGTTTATCTCTGTTAGATGTAGTTGGCCATGCAGTTAAAGATACAGGGTCCCACCATTAGCTTGATCAGAATAAGAACCAATGGCCCAGCTAACACTGACAGTTAAGGGGCCAGATAAACCAGGCAAACAGACTGATACAAATTATCTGACCTATGTCTCATTTCTTCCCTTTCTTCAAGGTTTTCTCTGACCATGGTTTTTCCTAATTAGCCCTCATTAGTTGGCATGGAAAAAACAGGTTCCTCCTAAAGCCATACATAACTTTCCTTGTTTCATCACTTTCGGTTTTGCAGAACTATTTCTGCTGTAGTCTACTTATTTTTCTAGTCTAGATATGGAGTCTTCTAATAACCATAAGTCCAGAATAACTTTTTTTTTACCCTAATTATCTAAAGGATTGATATCTTGACTAGAATGTATATAGTGTTCCGGGTTAATGATCTTGGGTCAGTCTTATTTTTAACGGGTCTGAAGTCTGAGTGACAGTCCGTATGTCATTGCCCTCAGTGGCCTTTTTTTGGGGGGGAGGGCAGGGAGAGATGGATCCAAAGGATGATACCAGCCACTTTCACATCAGCTGGCATGGAGAGGATAACTGAGTAGAATCCCTTCCAGGAAGGTTCCAGAGACTGGGCAGCGATTCTCTTTACTAAATCAAATGTCCTGGCTAGAATTGGTAGGCAGGTTAAGAGATGGGAGATAATATGATTCCTTCACAGTTTTGTCAATGGCTTGACAAGCCTCCTGCAAAGCCCACAAGGACTTGAGAGGAGAGTGATTACACATTGCTGCCTGGTGGTTATCTCTGAGAATGTTGACCAGTTTTCAGGACATATTTGGTTAGTCTCCTCATGAGTTTTATTCATCCTTTCTATCCAACCTGAGTTCTGTGGCCTATATTCACAATATAAATTCCAGTTAATACTTAGTACCTTTGATTTTGAGTCACTGGGGAGGTAGCCCTGCGGTTAAAATGCTTGCCACACAAGTATGCTTAAGGACCACATTTGGGATTCCCAGAACCCAGGTAAATGCTAGGGGGATGAAGGGGCTTGTCTTACACCTCTAAAGCCCAAAAGTTGGAGATAGGATATCTAGAGCAGACTGGCCAGCTAGGCTAGCAGTAGTAATGAATTCTGGGTTCAGTTGAGAGCCCTGCCTCAATGAATAAAGTATAGAAAAATCAAGGAAAATATCCCAAATGAACTTCAGGCCTCTATGTACACATGTGCATATGCATCCCCCAATATACACATACATACACATTCTAAAACATATACACTTGAAAAGGAAAAAAATATTTATTTAAAGCCATTTATTAGTCAACCAACATTATAGCTAACATAACATCTCTAATTATAAAGCAGAAGACATTATGGAGGAAGTGTATTTTACTTATCTAATGATGCATAGCATATCTCTCCATTTCTAAATCATAAGACAGTGGCAATATGTTTTACAGCTCTTTTGCAATGCTGGCAGGACTTATTAAATAAGATCATTCCTCCTAGTGACACTAGCTGCAGTAAGTTGATGGGGACTGGAGGACTGTCTCCCATGCATCTAGAGAGTTAATATTAGCCTCCTCCCAGCTGCTCAGGGAGAGTGTTCATTCCCTTCCACACATCCACTGCACAGCTAATCTGGGCTTCTTATTGCACAGCAACTCAATCCCAAAGAAGCCTAAGGAGGCTGGTGTTCCAAGAAGCTGGATTGCAAATACTCAAACACTTATCAGGCCTCAATAATTGATTCAGAATCAAACTTCGCTTCATGCTGATATCTACTTGGTGGAAGCTAGTCAGATAGTGAAGCCAAGAGTCAGAGTAGGAGAGCACCATGCAATGGCCAAATCCTGACAAGGAGACTAGTCCTTCAGGCTAGCAGCAGTAATGCTCTAGAGTGGAATGGTGACTAAAGAAGTATAATACAGAAATGCAGCTTGTCCCGTTTTCAAAGACCGCACAGGGAAGAAATCTTGTCAATACTATTAATAATGTTTTGTTGGCATCCAGATGGATAAATGTAGGGGGCGACTATTTACTAAGGACAGCTGTCTATGGTGTTGAACTAAAGTTGTTACAACTGAAAGTCACAAGCATGTAATCATGTACCCAGTGACCACAGGTAGTAACTAACTGGGCCCAGGTAAACAGCAATTTGCACCACAAACTTACTTCTTGCTTTCAGTTCTGTCTCCATTCACCTTACTCACTTTCACTGACACAAGGAACCACTGTAGTAACTTGTGGTGAGTCCTTAGGCACCCCCGCCCCCTTAGGTTTCAAAAAATGGAATCAGGTTAAGTGTTCTCTGTTTCACTTTTCCTATACATCAATCTGGCTGCATCTGTAATAGAAAGGAAATTGAGCTCATTCTCTTGCAGTCATTTCCTTAACCAACTGGAGTCCTCAAAGCTGATTAAGAAGGAAAGGGTTAATCTGAGCTTCCCTATGAGCAAACCTGCTTGACCCATCTACTGATTCCTAACTTGTGGATACTGTGGAAAGCTGGGTCTTCTTGAGCAAGAAGGGCTCTTTGTGGCAGCCAGTGCTGAAGGAACTCTGCCCTACTTCCCTCCTCCCTCATCCCTCCTTCTTTCCCTCTGCCCCTCCTTCCCTCCTGACCTCCCTCCAGATCGCCTTCCTTCCTAACCCCCTTTTGTTTTCTTCCTCATTGTTTCCGGGAGTTTCCTTGTTGCTTTTGAGACAAGACCTGCTCCTGTGTACTGTATGTCTTTAACTCTTCCTGCTGGAAAACTGGATGCCCATTTTGACCAGGAGATTAAGTTCAACTTAATTAAGTTCAAGGTTGAAAAGAAAATAAAGCAAAGTAAATGAGCCCAGAATGATTTTCGCTTTTTTTAGGCTCCCCACACCCCGCCTCCCACTTTGGTTACCTCAGCACCAGTCCGGCCTCACACCACTCCCAATCCCCACCTCCACTCTCACCGCCCCCCCAATCCCCAGCCTTTGATCACACCCTATTGAAATCAGACAGGTTTGCAAGGATCCCCTGCCCACTCACTGCAGAGGGCTTGGCTCTGAAGTCCTGAACTCATTAACTCCATAGTTCCACCCACAGGCAGCAGCGGGTTCCTCCCTTTAACTTTCTCCCTGAAGTTCGATTCAGGACCATTGCAATGAATTCCAGGAGGTCATTAAAAAGAAACCAAAAAGGTAACAATTTAACTATTCGCTGACAATTTCCTGTGTTTCACTAATTATGCTAACGCTTCTCCTTGTTTTTCTTTTTATTTTTTTTAACTTGAGTTTCACTTTCAGGTTTGAAGGAAATGTCTGATTTAGAAAAAAAATAAGTCTGAATGATAGCTAAGGTATGCACGAACTCTGGCTGAATAAAATCAGAACGTTCTTGGCTTTTAACGTTATCCACCTGTGTCCCATCTGGGGAGTGAAACTGTGTCAGAATAACACAACAAAAGAAGGCTGAAGGTGATACAGGTATTAGGAACAAATTACGATAGTTCCAAATGCAAAATCAAAACTGATTTCTGTGGTAAAACATCAGTTTTATGTAGCAATTAAAACAACAACAAATCCTTCCTCTGTAGACTTCTGTTCTTGGAAAGGCAGGAGCATTAAGAAACTTCCAAAGCAATTTTGTAAATAGGCTTTAATAAGGGGGTAAAGGTGGCTCTGGGGTGGGGGTGGGGGAGTAAGGAGTAAACACTATTGAAATCGAAATACATGTATATGTGTAGTATACAGTATGAAATTCTCAAAGAATAGGTAGAAAGATTATATTAGAAATTAATTTAAATGATTTTTAAAAATGCACCTTTGCCTTAAAGAAACAAAATCCCAAGTGAAAAACTCCTTTCTTCTGTTTAGTTGGCTAGAAGGGAGCTGACATTTTATGATAATATTCTTGAGAAAGAATTCTTGGATGTTTCAAGGAACTGGGGGTTGGCTTCCTGTTCCAGAATAAAAGAGGATGATTGGAGAGGGAGGTGAGCTGTTTAGGAAATTGTATACCAAGGTTGGGAACTAGGCTGAAAATTTATGGACTAGTTGGGGGAAAATAGTCAACCTTCCACTTATCAAGTTGTCATAAGTTGTGTCCTGGACTTTATATAGTGATTATGTTTTGATATATATCTGCATGTAGGCGCTCATGTATTAACTTAGAAAAAGATATTGCAATGTTTATAAACCAAATTATAAATGGTGGCTAACTCTAGGTATGCAATCCCCACAATCCCTGCCTCAGTCATAATACAATGCAGTCTCCCCTTGAATGAAGAAATACAGTTCTCTATGCCTCCAAAACTGCTGCCCCTTTTTTCTTAGTTATTCAGGTGACTGTGGAGTTTGGAATTTAACAAGTTTTTTTTTCCCCAAATGTTTGAAATCTTTCCTTTACTGTTACCTATTAACTCATGTTACTAATGAAAATCTACTCATAAAATGGATCTCTTTTCCTTTGGGGATAATTAATGATATGATCTCTGTACAAAATGTTTAGGATTTGTGCCTTCCCTTCTCTCTCTCCCTCTCTCTCTCTCTCTCTCTCTCTCTCTCTCTCTCTCTCTCTCTCTGTGTGTGTGTGTGTGTGTGTGTGTGTGTGTGTGTATGTGGTCACTATTCTAAATTTCCTAACATTCTATTTCACACATCCTGATCTGTTAGCAGTTAGTGGATCTTTTCCCCTTCCAGTGAAGTGTGTTTTAGATTGGGAATGTCTTTCAGTTACTCAGGAATACATTTGGTAAATGCATTAGTCCTCAGTAATTCTAATTTTTATTCACAGCCTTTCCAGAGGGGTAGATATTACCCAAACTAGGACTAGAATACCTTACAAGGATTGTATCCAAAATCTGGTAAGTAGGAGAAAGAAAACTTTATGGTATTGGGAGGAAAGTTTGTTGGTTGTCTGTCTCTTACTTTGCCAACTGATATGTAATGCAAGCTTTATGATAGGTATCTATGTATAAAGAAAATAGTAAATATGTGATCACTGGGGGGCATGGATTATGTCCTTTGAGGGAATAGGTAGTCATTGTATTGAAACACATACTGCAGGTAAATTTCAAAACTAATGCACCAAATAAAGACAGCCATATGTATGAAAATGAATGAAGTCCCATCCTCTGTGGTTAGGTGGACAATCTGTAGGGAGAGCAGTGGTTGCTTCTAGGAGTGATGGTGGAAGTTAACTGGAAAGGGGACAGAGGAATTCTCTGGATGTGAGTAGCACAGATCCATGCATTTGCCAAAATTCAGAGAATGTGTATTTCAAATGTTTCCATTGTATTATGAGAAAATTTACAGTGGATAACAAATTCTGTATAAAAATGCTGAAACTATTGATGAGAGAGAGAAGATTGACATTCATGGTATGTGTTTGTGAGCTGATGATAGAGGTGTTTGGATAGATTATTAGATCTGTCTCAACACAAGCATATTCGTTATAAAGTTCTTTGGATTGTCTAGACTATTTAAGAATACTTTTTTGCTTCTCTTTCTCTTGTTTTGTTTTGAGACTGTGTAGCCTTCACTGGCCTGGAAATTACCTTGTTGCCTAGACTGGCCTCAAACTCACAGAGATCCACCTGCCTCTGCATCCCAAGTGCTGCTGGGATTAAAACATGTAAGATAACCATAGCTGGCCCTATTTAAGATTTTTTATTCAAAAGTTTCAGAATGTGTTGACCTTAGAATATCCATACACTGGAGCATTTTACAGAAATAAAAATGACAAATGCTAACACATGATGAGATGTGGATTCATCTTATAAGTGTCATACGGAGAAAAGAAAAATGAAGGATCACAAAATGATGCACACACTATCTCTGTTAGCCACAGGGGTGTGTTTGAGGACCACAGTGAGGGCCTGATAACATCAGGAGTCTCCAAGCCTACGTATGCCAATTTATCTGTATATGCATGCCTATGGTGAAGTTTAACAGTATACCCATTTTGACATTGTAATCTGGTAAAAGAAATATAACTATTCTGTCTCTCTCCCTCCCTCCCTCTCCCTAAAATTGGCCCCAATATCTCATTGCACTGTAGTAATATTTTACATCATGACTGTCCCAAGTAATTGAAACTGTAGAAAGTAAACTGTGATAATGAAGGAATGATATAATGTAATATTTTATTAATAAGTAATATAAAGGCAGGTAACCTTTTGTGTAGGAAATGGCAGTGTTTGTGTTTGGATTTTGTCAATAATGTACAAGCAAATGATTCAACTCATTTCATTACCAAGCCAAATACTACTGTACAAATTCCCATGGGCATCTCAGAACCCAGAACTTTCTTTTTGATTTTTAAAGTAAAGTAAAATAAAAAGTAGTTTGAAGGGACTAGACTCTACAGATGATCTTTTGTCACTGTTTGAGAACAATGCAGGTTGCCTCCAACTGTGAGGGGAAGCACCTGTGATTCATGCTCACCGCTGTGAATTAATGAGTGGCTTGTGACTCTCCCTGAGATTCATGGAATCCCTTATACTTCAAATGCTCTACCCACTTTAGTGTTTCTACTGCAATATTACCTTTCTAGTGCTTAGCTGCCAGTATCTCATGACAAATTTGGGATTTTCATTATAAAGTAAAAAATTACAAGACAATCTATGGGGCTTCTGGTAGTGGATCAGTATTTATCCCGAGAACACGAATGAACTTTGGGAGCCCATTCCACATAGAGGGATACTCTCTCAGCCTAGATACATGGGGAGGACCTAGGCCCTGCTCCAAATGATATGACAGACTTTGAAGATCACCCATTGAAGGCCTCACCCTCCCTGGGGAGCAGAAAGGAGATGGGATAGGGGGTTAGTGGGGGGCAGGGGAGGAGGGGAGGGAGAGGGAACTGGGATTGTCATGTAAAACAAGATTGTTTCTAATTTAAAATTTTTAAAAAGAAAAAATTACAAGATATAGCATAGTTAAAGTCATGTGCTCTTAAATTATGAATAAAAACTTTCAAAATTGTTTGAATTTGAAAAGAAAGCTTATAGGAACAAAATATAAAGAAGAACTTTCAAAAATGTTTGCATTTGAAAAACATACCAAAAATCTTACAGAATCATGTGCTCTTAACTCCCAGTGTTATTTAATATTGCATTGCTTTATCCTGAGAGCCAGAGGATCAGTTCAGCTTATCACTCTGATCCTTGCAGGTACCTTTGGAGAATTTCACATCTAGATCTGAGAAATGAATTAATTTGTCCAAAGCTACAAGACAGAAGCACCTTTATGAGAACATAAGTCGTGTTATTCCAGGGTCTACTCTCCTCACTATGTTCCTCTAAGTTTTCTCTGATTTTTCAGTGACTATTGACTGGTACCAACATAAAATTATGAATGAGATTTCTTAGTGTTAGGCTTTTCTAATTAATCGAGATAAAATGTTTCCTGCTTACTGGTAGTTACAGATCCAAAAGCCTAACATTTCCTATCTTAGCAATATCACCTGGTGCTATACTAACAGTTACAGGAATGTAAGGATGGATAGATGTGGTAAAGACAGAGGAGCATGTGTCTCCAGTGCCACAAAGGAAGGCATCAAGAAATGCAGTGTAGTCAGTAGATGCAGAATATAGTTATAGGTGCAGTCTTTTAAGTTATGAATGCAACAATGCATTAGATGAAAATAAATGTAACTACAGAAAACTAGTAAAGGACATGAGAGAATGGTATAGTTATACTCCTAACATTTCCAGTGGGACAAAACTGATTCAGATCAGTAACCACATAGATGAACATGAGGATATTATCACCAGTGAAATACATCAGACAAAGGAAGGCAAAAATCAAGGGTTTTGTTCCTGTGAAAGATGAACTTGTAGAATTATAAAGCTGTGGGTACTGAAGGTTAAAAAGCGCACAAGAAGACAGAGGAAAGAGAAGGTGGCTAACAAATACAGCAGTGGATTGGATTACTATAGTTAAAGGTGATTAATTGTATATTTCAAAGTAACTAGAAAAAAGGATTTCAAACATTCACAACCTAAGGAATTGATAAATATTTGAAGTGTTAAACATGATTGTCATGCTGGTTTGCTCACTATGCATCATATACATACTAAAATAAAACGGTTACCATATTACCAAAGGGTGTGTGATTATTCTGTGTTGGTAAAAATAATTTCAAGAGAAGATTTTAGTCTGGTGTGGACTGACTTGGAGATAGTTTTAAAAAATAGTAATATAACAATATGAAGTGGCATGATTGAGTTCCTTATCTTTATGGTGGTGGAGGGGATGAGAAAGAAGTATTTCAGTTTATTTCACTTACTGGTATTATTTGAATTATTTCTGCTTGGTGCATTACTCTATGGTATGCACTTGCATGTTGCAAAGGTTATTAAGAGATCTTTTATAGGTTTGAGTGATAATACTTTAAAAGAATACACCAAAGGATATAGAAGCATGGTAATAACCAATGCTTTTTATATTTCTTCTATAGGGCAGAATCATGAAAGGGTATCCATCCTATCTGATATACTGCTTTGGGGGACTTTTGTCCCTATGGATTCTTTGTGTATCTTCCACAAACCAATGCACTGTGAGACATGAGGTAGCTGACTGCAGCCATTTGAAGCTGACACACATACCTGACGACCTTCCTGCTAACATAACAGCACTGAATCTTAGCCACAACCAACTCAGAAGCTTACCACCTACAAATTTTACAAGATACAGCCAACTTACTATCTTGGATGCAGGGTTTAACTCCATTTCAAAACTGGAGCCAGAACTGTGCCAAACACTCCCATCATTGAAAATCTTGAACCTACAACACAATGAGCTATCTCAGATTTCAGATAAAACATTCGTCTTCTGCATGGACCTGATAGAACTCTATCTAATGTCTAACTCAATACACAAAATTAAAAGCAACCCTTTCAGAAGCCAGAAGGTAAGAGGGGTATGCTCATTTTGTTCTCAGAAATGCAAGTACTATCTATAGTTATGTGAAGTTAAATTTTTAAGTCACTGAACCATCCAAGTCTGTATAGCTATGAAGGTAAGAGTACAAACACTGATCAACCCTCTTCCTGGCTGCTGGGATGTACCTGTGCACGTGGGCACTGTGGTGTAAATCTGCCCCAAATTACAGTCTTAAGTCAATCTGAACATTGAGAAATATTCCTCTCTTGTGTTGTCTCATTTGAAATAGGACTTAGAAGAGACACCTCCTGAGCAGAAATGCATCTAACTATCCCATAGGGATCACAGAAAATAAACTCATGGTATCGCTGAATTTAGGATGTGAAGGCATTAAGAAACACAACCAGTCCAAATTCTGACTTAAATAAAAGTAACAAGTTGATACAATGGTAAAGCAGACTGTTTGGATACATATTGCCTACTCTTTGGAGTTTAAGAAATCTCAAAACATTGCCTTTTCAATGGGTTCCACTCTTCCCTTTGTAAAGTTATGCTTAAGTTTTAAATCTATGAAAAGTATGTGCTATTAACTAGTAACCTCAGCAACTCTGAAGAGCTTTATTTAAACCAAAGCCATTGGAAATCAGTTTATCTTCCTCACTTTGTGACCTCGAATAAAATGTCGAGCCTTATTCCTTCTTGGATGCTGAGGACATAATGTACTAATTTAAGCGCATTGAAGAGCATTGATAAAGTAATGTTGGCCCATCTGTGAGCCTTCTTAAATTAGTATGCGGGGAATTCCTTTCAGTATAAAGATCTCACAATCTGACCAAAGGAATTACCAGAGAAACACATTTTTCCTTTTTAATGTATACATGAAAATCTTAACTCTTTAATAGAACTTTCATTTGGCTTCCCCCTAACAGACATCACTGGTTTTCCTACTTTTTGCCTGAATTTGAAGCTTACAGGAGGATGGCCTGGTACTCTGTCTTTTATAATTTTTCTGTGCCCTCTTCCAAGATGTTTCCTGAGCCTCAGTTGCAGGGACTGTGTTGTTTTCTCAAAGGAGTGTTTTTTATCTTTTTCCTGAAACTAGTTTTCAAGGTCCATGCATTATATTATGTTTATTAAATGAATGCTTATTATGAACAAGCAAATAAATCACGAATTGTCCTTATATAATAAATTACAAGCTTAAATCCTTTAACTTGGTGAAAGAAATAAGGTTATTCATGAAGAGACTAAATTCTTGCAACAAGGATGGGTTTCTGTTTTTGCTGTTTGTTTAAATTTTTTAACTGAAATACAATTACATCACACATCCCCTTTCTGCCCTCCAAACCATCCCAACTGTCTTCCCTCAAATTCCTGTCATGTCCCCTACCACTCTCATGGATAGCCTTTGTTTCTTTAATTTTTATTGGTGTGTGTGTGTGTGTGTGTGTGTGTGTGTGTGCGCGCGCGCGCGCGCGCGTGCACCCATGCGCACACATGGACAAATATATAGAAATATAATCCACAGAATCTGTTTGTGTTGTTTGTGTGTATATGGCTTCAGGGCTGATCATTCTGCATTGGACAACCCAGTTAGGGGGTTCATCCCTGGGAGAGGCTAAACTTTCTTCTCCCAACAGTCACTAACAGTCTGCAGTTCTTTGTCCAGGGATGGGTCCCCTGGAAATTGACCCCCTTCCATGTAACATATCTGTTGATATTGCCATTTCTCTGGTCTTGTTTGTGCAGCCATGTATAGGTGAGACATTTTCACAGCAGACTAGTACAAACATTGAAGAGGAGTGGGTAAAAGTTGTAACAGTGATGGTAGTGCTTTTAGTTGCAACAAAGGTTATCATTCCTTCAGAAGAGAGAAATTGATCAAATTTTTCCTTTGAGATACTTTGATTCACACACTTGGAGGGAGTTGCTTCTGGTGTCTCTAATATGCATGTCTACTTTTCATTCTCAGAATTTAATTAAATTAGATCTTTCCCATAATGGCTTATCATCTACAAAATTGGGAACTGAGGTCCAACTGGAAAATCTCCGGGAGCTCTTCTTATCAAAAAATAAAATCCTTGCACTAAGAAGTGAAGAACTCAATTTTCTTGGCAATTCTTCTTTACAGAAATTGGACTTGTCATCCAATCCACTTAAAGAGGTAAGAAGTGAAGGAAAAATACTTCCTGTTCTATTTTTATGCATGTATAATCGCCCACTGTGTTGCATAGATGGGAATTTAGGATTTCTAGTGAAACAAAATGATACACTCTGCCAGGTCTTTAAGACATTCTTCAACACTTCTTGGGGACCACTGCCACCTTCATCCAAAAAGAGTTGAGAAATTGCCCAATTCTCAACCCTGTGCCATTGCAAAGCTGTTCTTTGATTTTTGAAGACTCTGACTTTAGTTTCCCAGTTATATCATGAAAATTAAACTCCTTCTCCTGAGATCTCTATAGGAATGAAAACACTATGATGGTTAAGAGCTCAGGCCACCACCTTGGGTTAGTAAGTCACTCCTACTCAGGCTTAGTCTTTTAACAATTGTACAATCAGGTAATTCATTCCAGTGATCTGTGCCTCAGTCTTCCAAATCTGCACTCTAATAGCACTACCTCAAGGGACTTACGAGGCAAGAAAATTTAGTAGCATAGTGTCTGTTAGATGGTAGCTTTTAGTATAAAAATTCCCTGTAATAGAATATTTCTCAGTTATCTTGTTTTGCTTTGGCCCATGATCTCCATCTGAACTCTTTTTTTTTCCATTCATTTATTTAGTTCATAAATAAAGTCATGCACAATTATGAACACAATACAGTATGTTCTCAATGGCATGGCTAAATTAAACCAATTAACATGTTCTATCACATATATTCATCATTTTGTTTTGAGAACACTTTAAGTATACTATCTCACAACTTTTAAAATATAGCATATTGTTATCAACCATATTTATCATGCTCTCAGTAGACCTCAAGACTTCACAGAGTCCATGCCTCTTGTCCAACTGCAGTTTTATATCCTTAAACCAATCGTTTCCCCATTGTTAAAAGACCCACATTGAAGCCTAATAGCCACAATTCTGCTCTCTGTTCCCATAAGTTCATCATTTCTAGGTTACACATAAAATTGAAATTGTGTGACATTTGTCTTCCAGTGTGTCACTTATTTTTTTTCTTTTTTGGCAAGCATATAACTTTACTATTTACTAAAGATGAAATCAAATTTGCATGCACAGGAGCGCTCACTGAAACACCTTGGATTCATCACATATTTGAGTTTCAATTAGCATATATATATTTATATAAAAGAGCAATAATGGCAATATGTTATGCATCAATAGCAGCAACAGCTTTTCCAGGTTCTGCAGTCATTTGAACAAAATTGTAGAGACATCCAGCACACTCCATTTAAAAAGAAACAAAAAACAAAAAAAACCAAAAACAAAACAAACAAACAAACAAACAACAACAACAACAACAACAACAACGTAAAAAAACAGAATCTCAGAAAACAGCGCAGTTCTGTTACTCTTGTGGTACTTGGCACCATTTTTTTTTAAATTAGCTTCTCAGTCATCATCTGGGAGGAAATCATTCTGAGCAACATCATTAAAAACAGCTCTGATAAAGCATGGTCACTACTATGTATCATAAATCAGGTCCACATATGAGTGAGTACATATCATGTTTGTCTTTTTGTGATTGGGTTACCTTGCTCAGAATGGTTTCTTCGAGTTCCATCCATTTTCCTGCAAATTTCAAGATTCCATTGTTTTTTTTTTCTGCTGAGTAGTACTCCATTGTGTAAATGTACCACAATTTCTCTATCCATTCTTTGGTTGAGGGGCATCTAGGCTGCTTCCAGTTTCTGGCTATTACAAATAATGCTGCTATGAACATGTTGAACATATGTCCTTGTTATATGAATGTGCTTCTTTTGGGTATATGCCTAGGAGTGGAATTGCTGGATCTTGTGGTAGACTCATTCCCATTTTCTTGAGGAGTCGCCATACTGATTTCCACAGTGGCTGTACAAGTTGGCACTCCCACCAGCAGTGGAGGAGTATTCCTCTTTCTCCGCATCCTCTCCAGCATAAACTGTCATTGGTATTTTTGATTTTAGCCATTCTGACAGGAGTAAGATGGTATCTCAAAGTTGTTTTGATTTGCATTTCCCTGATGACTAAGGATGTTGAACACTTTCTCTTTTTATACACAGCTGTATATGTATATATATATATTACATGCATTTGGTACTTTTGAGTTCATTGAGTAGTACTCATATGTATGTGTTTAGAACTGACCTCGTGGTATTAGATAACCACTTAAGGACTTATCCCCGAGAAAGACTGACTCTCCTTCTCTCACCAGTCATTAACTGCCTGGGACTCTTCTATTTACAAGCTGTGAGAATATGGGAAGACCTTAACAAATACAGTTTTATAACGATATTTTTCAGATGTAAGAGACTGTGAAAAAATTATCCTGAAAGAATAATGAAATAATTTGTGTATGCTACACACTTTAGTTTTAAAATATATTTTCTCTGATTAGAACATGTATTCCTATAAATTATGAAAAACATAAAAAGGAGTGTTAATAAAAATCACTTAAAAGTCTGCCATCAGAAACAAACATTGCTAGTATTTGTGTATATGTATTTACAATTCTCCAAATAATTAGAAGACAGCCAACAACTCAATCTCAGAACACTTAACTCAGTACCAACACTGTGAAAATTGTTTTTGCATATTTTATATTTATATGCATGTTCTTCTTAATAAACTTACCATTTTTACAAGAGTAAATTAAGACAAAAAAGGGCAAGCTCTCTACAGCCATGCAATACTGACTATTGGGGGCAAAATTAATATCATATTATTGAACATCTCCCACACAATTAATAATTTAAAAAGAACACGTTAACTTTCAAGGCTGCAAACAAAGTTATCAGGAGAACATACCATAATTTAACTTTTCATTCATTTTTAACTCCCTTTAAAAAAATTAAGCACACCTCTTTTTCATTTTAACTCCCATAAAAAAAATTTAAGAATGCCTCTTTTCATAGTCCTACTTATTTTTGCTCCATTAGCCCAAACTTGTTACAAGGTACATATGAGAAATCCAAGCCCATCTGCTCTTATAGTAAGGGCATGTGCCCAGCCCTGGCTATTGCCCTCTGGAGTCCCTCTTTGAATCCCAAAACAGCTGAGGCTTCTGATAATGGATTGTGAGTCAGTGGAAGAAAACTGAAAACACTATCATGAAACAAACTAAGAAGAAAACCTGAAAAGATAAAACTGGCAGCTCACTTTAGAGTTCTGGAAGAGAAAATACAAGTTACTGTCTCATTACTTGTGGCCACTGAAAGCGGTCTCCAAGATGAACTCAAGGTCTGCCCCTTTCCCGTTTTCACACATAATTTATTAAATGCACCTGGATTTGGTATGATTTAGGCAAAATGCTGGTTGATGCAGCCTTACCTGGGGAGCCAGAGAAGACCTTGGGGTATAGGTGTGGGTGTGGTGATTACAGGCACAGAGTGAAGAAGAAACCATTCACTAGAGGGATAGAGTGGGCTGCCCTGCCCAAGTCATTTGTTGAAAGGGGAGGAGGAACTGAGCAATGACCATTTTAGTGCATCCTATGGAGCCTGTTACATCCTGTTTGTTTATTTTGAACTGTCAGTTTTCTCCAGGGTGTTTTCATGCAGTTGGCAAGTTATCTACTCTCCTTTTGAACAACGCCCAACTAGACCTTCACCTCACAGAGAAGCTGTGCTGGGAACTTTCAAACACAAGCATCCAGAATCTCTCTCTGGCTAACAACCAGCTTCTTGCAACCAGAGACACCACTTTCTCCGGACTGAAGCAAACAAAGCTCACCTTGCTTGATCTTTCCTACAACAACCTACGTGACATTGGCAACGATTCCTTCTCGTGGCTCCCACAACTCAGGTACCTGTCTCTGGAGTACAATAATATACAGTGTTTGTCTCCTCGCTCTTTTTATGGACTTTCCAACCTGAGGTTCCTGAATTTGAAACGAGCATTTACTAAACAAAGTATTTCACTTGCTTCACACCCCAAAATTGATGACTTCTCCTTTCAGTGGCTAAAATATTTAGAATATCTCAACATGGACGATAATAATATCCCGGGTACAAAAGGCAATATGTTCACAGGCTTGGTGAGTCTGAAGTACCTAAGTCTTTCGAAAACTTTCACAAGTTTGCAAACTTTAACAAATGAGACATTTTTGTCACTTGTTCATTCTCCTCTGCTCACACTCAATTTAACAAAAAATCACATTTCAAAAATAGCAAGTGGTGCTTTCTCCTCTTTGGGCCAACTAAGGATACTTGATCTTGGCCTTAATGAAATTGAGCAAGAACTCACAGGACAGGAGTGGAGAGGTCTGAGAAATATATTTGAGATCTACCTATCTTATAACAAATACCTCCAACTGACTAGCAACTCCTTTGCTTTGGTTCCCAGTCTCCAAAGACTGATGCTCAGAAGGGTGGCACTTAAAAATGTGGAACTCTCCCCTTCTCCTTTCCACCCCCTTCGTAACTTGACTATTCTGGACTTAAGCAACAACAACATAGCCAACATAAATGAAGACTTGTTGGAGGGTCTTGAGAATCTAGAAATTCTGGATTTTCAGCACAACAACTTAGCAAGGCTCTGGAAGCATGCAAACCCTGGTGGTCCTGTTAATTTCCTGAAGGGCCTATCTCGCCTCCATATCCTGAACTTAGAGTCTAATGGCTTTGACGAAATCCCCGTGGAGGTATTCAAGAACTTATTTGAACTAAAGAGCATCAATCTAGGACTGAATAATTTAAACATACTTCTACCATCTATTTTTGATGACCAGCTGTCTCTAAGGTCATTGAACCTTCAGAAGAACCTTATCACATCAGTTGAGAAGAATGTTTTTGGGCCAGCTTTTCAGAACCTGAGTAGTTTAGATATGCGCTTTAATCCATTTGATTGTACATGTGAAAGCATTGCCTGGTTTGTTAGCTGGATTAACCAGACCCACACTGACATCCCTGAGTTATCGAGTCACTACCTCTGCAACACTCCACCTCAATACCACGGCTTCCCAGTGATGCTGTTTGACACATCATCCTGTAAAGACAGTGCCCCCTTTGAACTCCTTTTCATGATTAATACCAGTGTGCTCCTGGTTTTTATACTTATGGCGTTGCTCATTCACTTTGAGGGTTGGAGGATATCTTTTTACTGGAATGTTTCAGTTCATCGGGTTCTTGGTTTCAAGGAAATTGAAGCTCAGCCTGAACATTTTGAATATACAGCATACATAATTCATGCTCATAAAGATACCAACTGGGTTTGGAAACACTTCTCCCCCATGGAAGAACAAGACCAATCTCTCAAATTTTGCCTAGAAGAAAGGGACTTTGAAGCAGGTGTCCTTGGACTTGAAGCAATCGTCAATAGCATCAGAAGAAGCAGAAAAATAATTTTTGTTATAACATACAATCTATTAAAAGACCCTCTGTGCAGAAGGTAGGTGGATTTTGTGAATGTTTATGTCTGCACTTGTTTTTCAACTGAACTTGCAAAATTACTACATTCACAATTCATAAATTGTTTAAAAACAAATTAAGGGGGAAATAATATTTTTCAGTGAAATGCAAATAAATTCCACAAATAACTTTAGATTGTTAAGCTTTTAACATTTAACAACTATATGTTAGTTATCTAATTATTCATTTTAATGTTTTATTTAGATTCAAGGTACACCATGCAGTTCAGCAAGCTATTGAGCAAAATCTGGACTCAATTATATTGATTTTTCTTCAAGATATTCCAGATTATAAACTAAACCATGCACTCTGTTTGCGAAGAGGAATGTTTAAATCTCGTTGCATCTTGAACTGGCCAGTTCAGAAAGAACGGATAAATGCCTTTCATCATAAATTGCAAGTAGCACTTGGGTCACGAAATTCAGCACATTAAAATTATTTGGAGATTAAATTGGTAAAGGGATAGATCCAATTTATAAAGCCCTATCACAAATCTGAGTTTTACTTGAAAGTTTCATGTTTATTTATATGTATAGATGATGATATTGTATCATAATTGAATCTCATTTTTGAAGTATTTTTTATTTCAGGCCTCTTATTAACAACTGGTTTATTTATCCACTCCAAATAAATACTTGGGCAGTTAAGAGCATCCTCTGTTAATGAAGTCACAATTGATCTCTGAGGTGTATCACAGCTTCAAAGGGGTTTTAAAATAGTCTTTACTAAAACTGGGAATTTTATAGTTTTTTTTAATAAAAAGAATGGAGTTTTACTGTGTAACTCAGGCTGTCCTAGAAATTACTATGCTAGAATCTGGCCTTGAAGACATCAAATCACAGATCTGCTTGTCTCTGTCTCTGGAGTGATGTTTTTAAAGGCATGCACTGCTACACTCAGCTACATGAGATTTTATAATACTCACATTTGGAGACATTTATAGAAGGAAAGATAATTGATTTTATGATACAAGCCTACTTCAATGCTAAGAAGAGTAAAATATTTGTAAAGAGGTTTTTTTTTCAGTTGAAAAGCGTTGTGTTTTATTTTGATGTTGGTTTTGATAGATGTTAGGAATTTTTTTATTTCTTTTAGATATTTTTGTGATTTTCTTCCCTTTTTTATTTTTTCCCTCCATTTTTATTTAAGTTAGAAACAAGATTGTTTTACATGTCAATCCCAGTTCTCTCTCCCTCCCCTCCTCCCCTGCCCCCCACCAACACCCTACCTATCCCATATTATTTCTGCTCCCCAAGGAGAGTAAGGTCTTCCATGCAGGAGTCTTCAGAATCTGTCATATGCTTTGGGATAAGGCCTAGGCCCTCCCCCATGTGTCTAGGCTGAGGGAATATAAACCTGCACACCCAAGAGCAGAATATTTTCATAATCTTCATTGTGTAATAGGCCCCTAGACTGTAACACAACTGACTCCATGATGGAGGTACCATTTAGGCCATACACCTCAGTATGAAGATAGCATCATCAGCCAAGATGAAAATAAAGACCAAATTCATCAGTCCAGAGTTCTGGAAATGTCTCTAAATGTGCTAACCTTGCTTTTTGGCTTCTGTAGTTCTGCTTCTGGCTAACCATTCTTCTTAACTGATGTATGTCAATACAGACTATGTTCTTTGTGCTTAAAAGCTCACTCTGAGAAAGGCTCTGGGATACCTACTCTGTGATTCCAAACATTCAGTGTATTCCCTGGCTAGCTAATAAAGACTTCCTATTGGCTTAAACCCTTGTCATAGCAGTCTTTCCTAGTGGATGCCCTACAACAGTAGATGACTTTTATTACTAGGTAAAATAGGTAATAGAATACATACTTGTATTTTCCTAATATTTGTGTTTCTTTTGTAGGAGCATTTAAATAATTTTCTTAACCATTTTATATAAAGGCTTGCTTCCTGAACACTGGTCAATAGATTGTCTTTGTGGAAAACAGCATTTCTTTCCCGGGGGTCAGAGACTCAGGAGGTGACTTTGGTCAAATCACTTGGTCTCAGTGGGATTCTCAGACTCTTCACCCATGAAATTATAATGACATACAAAACCTCAAATAATTAGAGATGATGATTTTAGTATAATAAATTTTTATATACAGAATATTCCATATGAATATATTATACCATGAGATGATACAAAATGGGTAGCTTAGCCACTAGTTAAAAGACATTAGATTATGTTTTATTTTTAATGAAAACAAACACTTTAGTGTAAAGTTGTATTTTGTGTTACTATTTGATGTTTTTTGCTCAAATTGTTTCAGCATTGAATTTGGGGAGCCCTTCTAGCAGTCACTTGTGTCTCTTTTTCCCTTTGGCATACTCTCTCTCTCTCTCTCTCTCTCTCTCTCTCTCTCTCTCTCTCTCTCTGGTGTGTGTGTGTATGTATGTGTAAACTTATTTTGGAACTGCATTGTGCTTCAAGGTAATCTTAGATGTTCCCTTGCTCCCTGTTTAAGCAGTCTACAAGGAATCTTGGGTCCCTCTAATGGAGAACAGCATTATTATATTACACCTTGACATGCTTGTTAGCAAGTGAATGCCTTCCATGCTTCCAAAGCAAGCAATATGAGTGAAAATCAACTCATATCTATGCACATATCTGTAATTATTTTCATATCTATATACATCTAATATATATTAAATTAACTAATCAGTATGTTAAAATAAACAATAGTGCATTTTGGTGTCTCCAATTCTAATCCATTATCACACTGATCATTTTAATCTTCACCCTGCTTTTCTGTGGCCATCCACACAAACACAGATCACTGTCACTGTACTTCCACTGTGGAAAGTAATGTTCACAGATACATTAAAATGCTTACATGCAATGCCTTTTGCATTAGTTTTATATTCTGTTTTCCAAATTGCTTCAAGTAGCATTTCCCCCTCCATCCCTTCAAGGAGGTTACTATGTCCTTTTGTAGTATAGTTAAATTTTGTTGTCACAGTTTGCATTCTACCCTGTAATTCCTGGATCTCTGGAATTGTTTTGGTTTGCTTGCATACACAAAAGCTTATTCTTTGTGTGGTGATGTTTTATGGGTTTCGTCAAATGCATAACCTATTAAATTTTATCCCTTTGCAATCTTATAGGGTAGTTTTCTCACCTGAAAACATATCCTATGAATTATCATTAAAAGGGGCTAAAGCAGTAACTTAGTGGTTGAGGGTGCTTGCTGCTCTTACAGAGGACCTACCTGAATTTGGCCCTCAGCATATAGGTCAGGTGGCTTACAACCACCTACAACTTCATTTGCAAGAGTTGTGATGCCCTCTTCTGGTCTCTGAGGACACCCACATTGTAAATGTGCATACTCACACAGAGACACAGACATATAAATAAAAAGATAAAAATTTTAAAATGTATTCGAATTTGGATTCTCTTGGAATTTTTAACAATTATGGCCTATTCACTAATTTTGAAGGTTTATGTTTTACATAATGTCATATGAATAAAGTCATAGCTTATAGCTAAAACTGCTGAGGTAATGGACTTATTTGGAACATTGTCATTTGCTGAATTTAATGATCAACTTGCTGACAGATTCGGGTACAGGGATGTAAATACTTCATCACTCTCAGGGCTGAGTATACATGATTGCCACAAGCAATGAACAGTATTAAGGCAGACTACATGGCAGACAGAAAGCAGCAGCTGCGTGGCAACTAAAGGCTGATGCAATAGAGTTTCATCACAGCAGATCATTACATGACCACTAGAAACTTCAAAGACTAACATGGCCAGTGGAGATGAATGATAACTGTCCTTTGTTTCTTTATACTCTGGTCTCCAATCCTTAGCCAGTCCTGTAAAGTAGACTGTTATCATCATTCACTGGGTGCCATGACACATCTGAAAACCCCACGAGGACAGAAAAGAGGCATAAATCTATCCTAGGAATTCCTGTCTTCCCTCCATCTTAGTTCATGATTAATCCCCTCCTTTATTAACTTTGTCCGTGTGACATACTGTCCACAAATGCAGCAGATGTGAGACTCACTCTGAGAATGCATCGACTCTTACACATGCACTTTTGTTCTATGATAAAACTTCCAACCCCTGTCCTTTGTCTGTCTCTGGAGCATTTTCCAGAGTGTTTTGAGAGCCAGGGAACACCAAGTTGGATACTCCCTCTTACCCGTCTCTCTCTCTCTCTTTCTCTGAGCAAACCTCATCCCTTACCCCTTTTCAATTCCCAGTTCTGATGGAGTCTATACAATCTGAGCCTACAGCCACCCATAGTGTGACTCTATGGAGAAAGATTTTAATTTTCACTGTATCCATCACCATTACTTGTTAACACATATTTCTTCAGCATATAGGTAAGATTTGTTTTTAACTGCAATATATAGCCTCCTCTATTAGGGCATCATAAAATAAACATAGTACTTCTTAAATATAACAAGTATAACCACTCCTCTTCATAATATTGTCTGTGCTATCATTATGCTTTCTTTACTCTTCACTTACATATTTTCAAATTATTTTTATAAATTAATCATCAATTTATAGAAGACAGGAAACATTTTCTTTTGTTTTCTTGTCTGCTTTATGATGGCAGATCAAATGAATAAATTTAAACTAAATTCAAATATAATTTTTTACTGTTGTTTAACATTTAATAGATTAAGACACACAGAGTGACTTGTTTAAACAAATACAAATAAACCTAAAGAAATACATGTGGAAACTCTGACTTGTATTTGACCCACACAGGAAGCAACATCCTAAACATCTGTACACTGCCCTTTGTAATTGTTCTCAGGAGTCGTCTTCATCCCTTGGGTTTAAGACAAAGGGATTGAAGGGAGGATGTTTGTCTGACCTCCTGTTCACTTTCCATAGAGGACTTGTATTGTTTAATATTCTCAGGTTCCCATCATGCAATCTGCTCACTCCAGCTTCTTGTTTGCAAAACAAAACTCACCTGGATTTATATGAAGTTTAAAATAAATCCCAGTAATTTGGTTTTGCATAAAAATCATATCTTTTCAATTGGGTTTTTAAAAAGACGAATAAATTTGTGAGTGAAGATGAGACCACTTCAATACCTTTTCTTTAACAATGTCTCATCATTTAATCAATACCTCAGGTTGCTTATAAAAAGAGACAGAGTAAATGATGCTGACCATTAGAAGACATAAACAAAAGCATCCTACAGTCATTAGAAATGGGAAGTAGGTGAGTAATGTCGTGGCCAAGGGCTGGAGGAATCATCCTCCAGCCAATCTCTCTCTCTCTCTCTCTCTCTCTCTCTCTCTCTCTCTCTCTCTCTCTCTCTCTCTCCAGTTGTTTTCTCCAGAAATTCTGGGAAGCAAAGACTTCATTACTGATTAAGTGTTTAGAACAAGAATATTTTAGCAGTGTTAAGTTGCTCCAGTCAAAGATAATGAGGATTCTCCATAAAGCTGAATAAATTCTGATTCTACTCATCTCAGTAAAAGGAAGGAATAATGTGGGAACCTCCCTACATTATTTACTCTTCTCATTGCCATAACAAAATATCTGGCAGCATCAACTTAAGGATGATAGGGTTTATTATGGCTGAGGATGGGGATGCAGACCATCATTATAGAGAAGACACGGAGGCAGGGGTATATGGCAGCTAGTTTCATTGTATCCAGTCATAAAGCAGAGAGAAATGGATACCAGTACTCAGTTCACTTTTTCCTTTTTACCATTTTATTTATTTAGTGAGGACTTCAGGTCAGTGTCAGCCACCCTGATAGCTATTCTTTGTTGTCAACTTGACTATATCTAGAATGAACTATAATCCAGAAATGGAGGGCACACTTTTGACTCACACCTGTTCTTCAGGAGGATGCGTAGTTAGACTTCAATGCTGGTCGCGAATGAGACACACACTGTTGTTAGTGCAAGGAATCATCCAAACCCTGGCTACACTTTACCTTGGCTCTGTGACTTTGGGAGCTCTGAGACCATGCCTTCCCCACTCAGCCCCTGCCCCTGAGCTGTTCTGCTTAGCCTGTTTTGTCAGAAAATGATCTCAAGTGGGAAAAACACTAAACCAAATGAGATTGCCCTTCCTTGGAGAAACTGTTTTCAAAGCAGTTGTAGGAAACACAGTCCCTATAGACTTCGCTGATAACAGTTCAACTTGGCAGCTCAGTGCCTCTGCAATCTCTTCTGATGTCATCTATCTCAGGTGGCTTCTGTGACACTATGTGGCCTTGAGGTTTGTTCTCTTCTAGCCTATCTCTAGAGGAGAGTGGATCCAGCAGGGTGGCCCCATCTCTACATACTCTCTTGCTAGGGATACTGGTGATGTCTTGACACACTAATAGAGTATATAAAAGAGAGATGGTATTTAAGGGGTGCTCCAAGATTGTGTCCAGGATGTCAGGTTTCCTGTTGGTCATGGCATAGTGGATTTGGGGCAGTGTATATTTGAATACATTGCAGAAGGTGCCACAGCATACACTCCAACCTTTTAAGATAGAATCCACCATCCTGTTATTCTTCTTACTTCATTTTATTTATCTTCAATAAATCCCTTTTCTTCCATTTTCTGTTTTTCTAGATTTACTTATGTCCATCTGGAGTCATGCTGCCATGACTAGGGTGTGTTTCCTAAGAGTTTAAGTATTCAAAACCTTGCTCCACAAGGGGATGGTATTAAGAGATGCAGGGACACATTTAAGAGATATGTCCTGCCAGAAGGTCCTTGGGTCAGGCTTTCGAATGGTGACCCATCCCGAGGGTCCAGTTATTCAGGGTTCCGAAGGGGGGCTGCCTGAAAGAGTCATGGTCGAGAGAAAGAAAGGAGACCAAGCGGCGCAAGAAAGGTCCATCTGTGCAATGTCAAGGTCTCGATTTATTGGGACTTAGAGTGGGCTTAAATAGCCCTGCAACAATATAATTGGGGGGAATAACAGAAGAAACATCTGGTATTTGCTGGGGCTGGAACATTCTTATCAGCCGGAACATCTAGTGGTCTTCCTTGGAACATCGAACAGAAAAGCCTCAGACCCTTTCTCGGAACAGAAGCAGTTAGCAGTTCCACTTGGCCAAACCTTGTCTAATTACAGGTTACAGGAGGCTCACAGAGCTGGCTTTAAGCCGCAAACTTAAAGGTCATTAAAAGGCTTACAAAGGTGGGCTCTAAGCCTCATAGTTTTGGGCCCACGGCCCCTTACAGAACAGGACTAACGTAGTTCTTATATGAATCTTTTATGGTTCTCTGTAGAGGATATTCATGAAACAAGCAACAGGACCATCTCCTTGTGCTGTCTGCTGCTTGGCTTGAAAACGAAGCCCTTCTTCCACAAATGTTCTTCCAGCCACCATTTTCATGAGACAAGCACCTCCATCATGCTATTTGGACTCTGAACCTTCAAAGCTATCAGTGAAATAAACCTTTTTCTATAAAATGATCCCATCTCAGTTAACTAACATTTGAGAAAATCCTGGGAGATGAACAAAACAAAAACAAGCATATACACATGGCAGCTATTATTCTTTTGTTTTATGGCCCCACAGAAATCCTATTATGCCCTGGACACTATGGTTCAGAAGTGTGATATTTATGTCTGAGAATTAGTGACAGCATTTGAAAGGATGAAGAAGTTTTCTGTGTATGAGTGACGACTACAGAGAAGATGAAAGCTGTGAATTAGTGGTTTCCCTGTCCTCCAATAACAACAGACAGTCAGCTACCCACTGTTTAAGTAAGAGAGTTTCTCAAGAGAAGGACCATCTCACTTGGCTCAG
This sequence comes from Cricetulus griseus, assembly GCF_003668045.3. NCBI lineage: Eukaryota > Metazoa > Chordata > Mammalia > Rodentia > Cricetidae > Cricetulus > Cricetulus griseus. Next base: position 41,097,066 of record NW_023276807.1, read on the forward strand.
TGTTTATGCTGTTAAGTTTTCTTTGGTGCATCAGACTGAATGCATCTTGAAGGTGCTTTCATTGCAGCAGATCCTGCTTATTTCCCACACAATGACCATCTCTATCTTGCTCTGTGATGCTTATATGGTTGAAGTGGCAATGCGAGTAGTGGTGGGGCCCTCCTCTGATGCTAGAGGATGCTAATGGTCATGTTAATTTTCTTCGCTGATCATTAGTTCAGAAGTGACTCTCATCTAGTTCTAGCCAAAGAGGCCTGAACAGAAGTTAGTTTAAGAAACTTCTGGAAAGTATTTTGCTCCTCAAAAGACAGTGTGAACTAAAACTTCCCCTTGCCTTAAATGTAGCTATTTAGGAAAATGTGGCTGGTGTCATAACACTCTGACAGTGTAAGAATAAAAAGGAGAGAAAGACCTTGAGTCTCTGATGACATGGATGACTGTGGTGATATTTTGTTAATGATTTAACAAATTGCCTGGAGATCAGAGTGCAAAGCCAGCCACACTAGTCAGCCATAGAGGCTAGTCAGTGGTGGCACACACCTTTAATCCCAGCAGCCACATTTGTTAGCCATAGAAACTGAGCAGTGGTGGTGCATGCCTTTAATCCCAGCACTAGAGAGAAACATAAGGAAGGTGGAGACAGGAGTACAGTGTATTCAGTCTGCAGTCACACTGAGGACAGGATCGCCCCTTTTGGTCTGAGCCTTGGTAGAGGTAAGAATTCTCTAGTGGCTGTTTTGCTTTTCTGATCTTGAACTTGAACCCCAATATCTGTCTCTGAATTTTTATTATTCATGCTACAGATAACTTACTTCAACAATCCCAGAACCAACCAAGGAAGTATTTCCTGTCCTGTGAGCAAATTAAGTAAGCATCATGGTGCTCAAAGCTGTGTCAATAAGGGCTTTCTCTATGACGTGGGACTCAGTGCACCTGGATTGCTCACTGATCTGGGCCTTTGTCTTTTCGACTGCATTGTACCTACTGTGGCATCCTGTGTAGATTGTTGTGATCCACGAATAACTGCTATCTTACTGCTATTGTTGATTACCCTAAATGTGTTCTTTTCTTGTTATTTTAATATTTTTCTCTTAGCAGAAACACATAGCCTTTAATTGAATATTAAGAGGATTATCCCATGGCATTGTATGTCTGCAGGCCAGAAGAAGGTACCAGATCTCATTACAGATGTCTGTGAGCCACCATGTGGTTGCTAGGAATTGAATTCGGGACCTCTGGAAAAACAGTCAGTGCTCTTAACCACTAAGCAATCTCTCCAGCCCCCCACCCTACCCCATGGCATTGTAAAAGTTTACATTTATTATGTTCATCATGGAAAATAAACAGGCACATCCATTGAAAACAATCAATTTGTACAAAAATGAACCAAGTTAGAAGTCAATGCAGCTGTATTTCCCCACAGTTCTTTGTCTTTGGGTATTATTCAGTGTAAACCTGGTATCACAAAAGAAAAATTAACTGATTAAAAACAGTGATCTTGTTACCTGCTAATCCCCATCTAATTATCTCTACTCCATAAAGAAATGCAACTCACACAAGATGCTCCTATTTGAGATGGGCACTTCACAAACAAATTAATTACTCTTGTTTGTTTTGATTAAGTGTCAAACTTCCAGAACATAAAATTTCTTCCTAAAAATATTGTAATTTTCTCAATGCCATAACTGAGCATCAGAAGAAAAATAAAATCAAAGACTTTGACATTCCTAAATAGCCTGTCTAAAATGAGTACAGCCCAGTACATAAATGATTTACTTTCATTGCATCATTCTTAAACTAATGGCTTCAGGCAGAGCATCATGGTCCATCACCTAAGGCTCACATCATGAAAACTGCATGTTGATAGTAATTAAGGATTATCCTGGTAGCATCTCACATCTGTCTGAAAAGCTGTTGATGGATGAACAATGGGTGTAAAAGACCCAGCATCTTGCTTAGAAGGGTTTGCAATGCTTGCAATTATAGGTCATTTTCAAAGGCAGTACAGGCAAACAAAAGGATCAATCATTCACCCATTGTCCCTTTTCTTGTGAGGCTAGCTTTTCAGAAAGCTATATCCACCAGTTAACTGACAATGGTACTTCCTACAATGCCACCTCCCTTTCAGTCACTTTCTAGGGATCAGAGAAAATAGTTATCACTTAGATTTACAGCCCCGTTTAGAGCCTGTATATTCTGAAATACTATTCTAGAATTGCAAGTAAAATAGTGTGATTGTGTGGGGTTCCTCTCCAATTAATTCATACCCTAACCATTTCCTAGGGTTATCATAATATATTACCACAACTGGATGGCTTAAAATAGCACACTTCTGCAGGCTACAAATCCTACATTGAATATGTGCAGGGCTGTGATCCCTTGGAAGCCTACAAGTCATGATTATTCTCTCTTCCACCCTGGACAGTGTATGTATGTATGTATGTATGTATGTATGTATGTATGTATGTGATATATATATATATATATATATATATATATTATATATTATGGAGAGAGAGAGAAAGAAGGACAAGCCATTCACATAGCATTTATTGCAATCCTGATGGACCTTCCACACTTTGGGGACCACCTGGAAAGTTGCAGCATAGGGAAAATGACAGGAAGTGGTGTTTGGTGATCTTGCATTATTCTGGAGTTGGAGCAGCTTTTCCGGTCTGGCTCCCGGCATGTCTGTCTCTATCATGCATCACTATTCTCTTGGTTTGTCTGTCACTCACCCATCCCGATTCTTACTTCCAAGCTTTCCATGTCGACAATTACATGTTCTTCCTATTCTATTTGTGGAGTTGGAGACAGTGAGAAGACCATAACCGGTTTTCAATATGATAAGCACAAAATGACCTGCCTATAGGGAACTGGAAAGCTTGTCACTCTTGTTGTGTTATAGTTTGAGAAGAAAAACCTTGACAGCCCCATGTGCTGAAGGCTTGGTCCTCAGCAGAGAGTGCTGTTTTGGCAGCTGCTTGAAATTTAGGAGGTGAAGTCTATCTGGATAAAGTGTTTCTGGTAACCTGCCCTGGGGAGTTCTAGCTTGCTAGGACTCCTTTGAATTTCTGTTTCTTGTTACCAAGAGGCAGTGTCATTCCACTAAATGCTTCTATAGATGCCTCACCTTAGGCCAAAGTGATGAGACCATAACCATAACCCGACACCTCTGACACTGAAAGCCAAACTAGTATTCCCCTCCTTTGAAGTACATAAAAAAAAAATGACATAGTAACAACAAGCAAAGAAGCAAAGCAGACTACCAGGCATAAAAACATGACTCAAAATCCAATTTGTTATCTTGCTAAAGATTAAAGTATATAGAGGTCAAAGTGGAACACTCATATCAATGAATAAACCCTGTCCGTGGCTTTTGCAAAACATTTAATCAGTACAGACCTCATCCTGCTGCAGGTGTTCACAGGCATGCTCTACCTTTCATTAAATGCAGTGAAACACCATTGTTCCACATAAGCTCTCTTGATGTCTCCAGAGATGAACAGAAAATAATCTTGGGGTAAGGGAGTAGACCCTGTTTCAAGCATTTTCCATAATTCACCTTCTTGTTCACCCTCTCTACTCTGAAGAACTGATTATAAGCATAGTACATTTGGCCTCGTCAGACTGAATGAGTCCAGAACATTCTGGAATGGATGCTTATGCTTTCAGGGATTATGCGCAATGTCCTAGTTCCTGGGCAGTCTGGAGCTGTAAGGGTGATGGAGAAATTTGAAACTGTTTCTTTAAGGCAGGAGCAAGGAGGGGAACTGGTGTTTCTATTATGGATGCAGCCCAGGATACAGTCTGGAGTCCAATTAGCAGAGAGCTTAACAGGGGTTTTGTTTAGCTTAGCAACCGCCTGTGCTGCCCCAGGGGCCTGCCAGGGAGGGAATCTCCAGTGAGCTCAGGCAATAATCTGTGCAACAAACACCAGTCCTCTTCTTTATCTCCATGACCCTGGTCCCTTTGAAGGTCTTACTATCCTGTGAGACAAGAGGGATTGCTCCTTGCAAAGGGTGGCCCGTGTACCTTGGTCACAACTTCGGCAACCTGTGGATCTATTGTGGAGGGTCTGTCAGACCTGTGAGGAGCTAAGTACGTTCCTGTGGTGGAGACAGAAGGACGCTGTGTGCTAGGACCCCAGGATCCCACTCGTCTGTGGGGCCCCTTGGTCCAGATAGCTGCAGGTGGCGGTGGATGGAGCCTTGCAGCCCAGTTTCTGGCGTCCTTGACCTCCCGGTGGTGGCAGCAACGGTAGCCTCTCCAGGACCAAAGCATGAAGGTCGCTGTGTTGGACCTGGGGTCTCTCTTTGCCAAGATCTTCAAGACCTCGGCGTCCCCTGCGGTCCCCAGTCACCCTGGAAGTTCTGTGGCCACAGGATCAGTGTCCTCCACATCGCTTAGCAGGGCAGAGACCCCTACTTTGCTCCCATCACTGCCTCTAGACTCTACAACCTCACTGGAGCCTTCCACTCCTCTGTATCCTGCCTTGCATCCCAGAAGCTCAGCAGCTACCCGCAGGGTGGAAACAGCAGGGTGCCCGGGGTCTCTGCCCAACAGCCCTGGAGCATCCAGAGAGCTGCCCCTAGTCTCCTGCAGTGGCTCTGCGGGCTCAGGCTCCTTGGCATCAGTGGCTTTGCCCATTCCAGGCACTGTTTGGGCAACCCTGCCCTCTGTCACCATCCCTGTGGGCAGCAATAGCAATGCAATCTCTAGTCCAAGGAACACTCACCAGTCGCCAGGTCCTGGAGAGCAAGGGCCCAGTGCGTGGATGGCCCCAGGGCCTGTCCCCAAAACACTATTCTTCACTCTGCCTGACATTGGGGAAGAGTGGGCCTCGGACAGCGACTCCCAGGATGACCTAGAAGGGTGAGTCCCAGTTTGTCAATCTTGATCCCAACCTCTGTCTGCCACACACCTCCTCCCAGGTTCATTTCTGCCCACTCCCAGGCTGTCTGGACTTTTACAGCACAAACTACTACGAGAAACTTTTCCATAATTCTCAGAGTAAACTTCTGTTAACCTCGGGGGAAGAGGGGAGGGACAGGACTGTGTGCTAGGCCTCTGCAGCCCTAAGCATTAAAATCTAGACAATGATCCGGGTTTTCATAGAGCTTTCTACCAGCACCCACCTTTGTGACAGAGTACAGGAGGTAGAAGGTGGGTGCCATTCTACAACATGGCAGCAATGGTTTGATTTTAAGAAATGGCTAAACTGACAAAGGATCAGCCAAAGTCTTCCTGATCCCAAGAGGAATGGTTTTCTTTTCAGTGACATGTAGTTAATTTACATATGCATCGCATCATTGGATACAAAGGAGATCTGTAATGCTTAGGATTATGTCTCCCAGAGGTCTTGAGTTCCCTCTTGGGGCCCTGGTTACTACAGAAACGTGGGCTGACTTCACCTGAATGGGGATTGGAGGCTACTTTCATCAGTGAATTAGCTCTCTCTCCCTCTCTGTCCCTCTCCCTCTCTCTCTCTCCCTTTCTGTCCTTGTCCTTCTCTCCTCTCTTTTTCCCTCTCTTTCTCCCTCTCTCTTTCTCCCTCCCCCCACCTCACACTTTTGAAATCAAAAGGGCAATAAACCCATCATTGTTACAAAAAAAAAAAAATCCTAGACTCAAAAATGACAGTGGGTTCTATTTTTTAGTGAGAAGAGCATATTTGCTGTTTTTAAGTGTATACAATATTTTTTTGTCTTCCTGAATTCTTACAGAAGAAAGATAAAATGGCCAAAGGCTGATACTAGCAGCCCAGTTTCAGACAGGTTTCTGCATGAAGAATTGGGTGGCATAGCTCAGCCATTTGTATCATCACCCAACAAAACCCCGACTGAAGGAGGTTTGCTTGAAGACTGATTCTAATTCATTCACAGTGTAAATAGGTACAGTTTCACAAATGTGCCTGATAGCCTTTATCAGTGCTCAAGCTGGGAATTGTGTAAGTTGAATCAATCCCTTCATTTGAAATTCTATGTTACAAAATTTGCTTGTCAACCAGTTACCTCCTTCCCCCGCCCCCCAAAAAAGGAAAATCAATAGCACTTGGAAAGCTGCTCCAATTACCTAAGGAATTAAGCCTTTGTTATTAGCAACTGGTCCTTCACAGTTATACAATTAATGTTTTATGAGCAAACAGATCTACGCATTGACCTTAAACTCTAGTCTCTAAGCTTTTAGCAAATAGACACTGGAACAGGCAGAATAGCCAGGAAAGGAAGTGCTATGAGCATTGATTCATGCACCTATCAGTGCATGTTTGTAGTTTCCAAAACCTTTACCATATTTTTTTAATAACTGTGCATTGGGTGTTATTTGCAGAATTTAGTCTGCTTTAGCAAATGCATTCGACTTTACTGATAGAGAACAAGCTGAGTTTTAGTTGCTTCTAGGAATAAAATGCTTTGGAGGTGTGTTTTTTCAAAAGTCTTCCTAATGATGACCTATACTTTGGAGCTGAAGCCAAAGGTATAGACAAAAGCAGACACCACACAAACCTAAGCATATAATTTACTCTGTAGGTATAAAATTGCTTCTTTCTTTTCATCACACACAGTTCTTTTCTCAGTAAAGGGTAGAAACAAAGAGGAACAGGGCGATGCGGTATGTATTTTTCCTCTACGCTGTTTGTAATATGGAATAAGTACACAATCAGAAGATGAATTTAGATTATCTCCTTGCTGCTCACCTGTCAGTAGATAGTTACTGCTGTTGGTCTGCTTGATTAATATTAAAAGTTAAAGTTAATTTTCAAAAGTCAATGGACATGGGAAAAGAGACATGATTAACGTGGAAATCCGAGAGGGAATGCATGACTAGAGAGAACTGTGAATATATAAAGCAAATGGGAACTACATCCCTGAGGGACACAAATCCAATTTTAAAGCCATAGCACTCAGTTATAGAAGAAAATCTGAAATAGAAGTTTAGATAGGTAACAAGAGAGAATCATATACAGAGAAATAAGTGAAAAAGTCTGAGAGCAGAGAGACAAAGAAGATAGGTAGGTAGATGATAGATGAATAACAGACAATAGGTAGATAGGCATGTATATATGTAGATAGATGATATATATATATATAATAGATAGATAGATAGATAGATAGATAGATAGATAGATAGATAATCAACAGATAAGTAGGTAAATAGACAGGGCTACATTTAAGTGAAGGAAAATGAGTTTTCTTTCTTTGTCTTGTTGCCTCATATCCCTGGATATGTATTGTGGAACTTTGGATGTCTTCCTTCACCTCCCTATCCACTTCCCTTTCCCTCTACTCTGCATCCCATTTGTCTGTTTTCCACTAGCCCTTCACTGCCTCACTTTGCACTTCTGGTTCTCTGTAAAAGCCTTATTGATTTCTTCTGTAAATGAAAGAATTTCTAGCAATTGATATAATAGGTATATTAGTATTTAACACTGAGAAGGATGTGTATCTCCCATCCTTGGATCAACCTCTGAATTTTTAGGAAAAATACAGAATGCTAGTTATTACCTACCCTTTATACAGAAATTGTCCATTCTCACCCCACAATACTGTGACTCAGTTATATTTTATGTTCTTTATTAGGTAGGACCATGATACTTTTGGCAACTCATGCTCTTGAAGGCATTTAGTAAAACACATTAAATGAACGAATAACAATATTTTCTTCCTCATATGGTCCACTTTCATGAATTCTTAATCCCCCCAAAATCAAAAGCAATTTAATTGTCCTTCTGTAGCAACTTTTGTTCTTCGGCCTTCTTGTTTCGTTGTCTTGGTATTTTCTCAGAGTAATGGTTTCTCCTGAAACTTGCTGTTCCTGCAGGGATGACTCATGAGCTCAGTCTACAAGTGTTGGGTGGCTATTACATTCTATTAGAGTCATATGACCATGATTTTCATTAAAACCTTTTATTGAAAGTCATAATCCTGAGTTAGAGAAATAGATAATCTAGGAAAGTGCTTGCCACACAAATTCAAGGACCTCCATCCCCATAATATAAGTTATGCACATAAAATAAGTTAGGGGTGATGGCATGGGCTTGTAATCCCAACACTGTGGAGGTGGACACAAGCAAATAACTGGGCCTTACTGCTCAGCCAGCCTAGCTGTATCTGTGAGCTCCAGGCCAATGAGAGACCCTGTCTCCATAAACAAGATGGACAGAGTCCTTTGGCCTCCAAATGCATACACATACAGATACATACACACACATACATACACACATGTACACATACACATACATACACATATGTGCACATACACACATGTGTACACATTTGCGTACACACTTGCATGCACACATAGATGTGTGCATACACATACATAAATGTATGCACATAAATATACAAACACAGACTTACATGATTGTCAACATACAACTTTTTTAAAACATAAAACAATTTTCTTCTTACTGCTTATACAGTAACTGGCTTTAACTTTAAATTGTTTTCCTTGTTATTTTATTTTAAAGCTTAAAACTGTGACTAAGTTAGTGGTTAGTCTGCTATATCTTGAATGAGCAAGTTTAGGTGCTTTTTTCTACGTTAACAGTCTGCATACACAGCACGTGTATGAAACAACAGCCACATGATATGGGAGTGGGGTCGGTCCAAGTTGCATAGTAGCAACATTTTACCTATGTTAGTATAAGTTTTAGTGCACATATTAAAGTCAGACTGAAATTGATCCAAATCAAATTCTATACTCAATTCATTTTCTCTTCCATTAAACTAGAAATAATAACCTCTAGTCAAAGATATTGTAGGAGTTAAAAGAGGCAATGTAGGGGTTAAATGCGGACGATATAAAAGTCCCTAGTCCAGTGTCAGCCTTCACAGGTCAAGGCCTCCCTGTGCCTGAGCATCCTGGGCCCTAGCATGCCCATCAATATTGCTGGCACTTCTGGAAATTATTCTCATTTTCCCACCTCTTGCTCATCCCGATCTCTGGCCTCTGTCGGTTGTCTCAGAAGTGTCTCTTACTTCTTGACACCCCTGGCAAAGACCCATTCCATAAATAGCTATTACTATTATGTTTCTAGAATGTTCAGTATTATGAATAGAGTATTCATCACACACAGTATCCTTTGTACAGAGTAGAAGTGATATTTACTTTTTTTGCTAAGATCTTCAGTTAAAGTTAATGTGCTCTTTTCTAAACATGAACTGTAAACCTATATTACAAATATATTAGAACTACAGGGAGTTAGACTTGAATTGTCAGAGTACAAAAAAGATGAATGATTCAGAAGAGGCTTCAAATGAATCTCCAAGAGCACAAAGCCAAAGCAACAGGGATGCTCATAAATCAGCCTTCAGGGCAAGGGAGGTGTCAGGGGTTTGAATTCGTTGAAAAAAAAATTGCAATTGGGTCACATATTTACTCAGGATTTGGGAGAATATTCTAGAAGATGAAAGTAGTTTGACAAAGCATAGATGTGCAAAATAACATGCTATGGGAGGAGACGACATTACTAGGAGCCAGCTTTTGTAAGGAGTTTAGAGGGAAACCAAGGAGACCCTTGGCTACCAGCTTATGTTCAGTTAACATGGGAAGAGTGACTGAATGTGTCCCTGCAGACAAGTGGTACCTACAAGATCCACAGGGTCTAGAGATATGGGAGGGAAGAGTTTTTGAAAGACCACAAATGGGACCAGAGAGATAGCTCAGTGGGTAAGCATACTCATCACCCAAGCCTGAGGAGCTGAATTCCCATCCTAGGAACCACATAGAAAAGCCAGGACCAGGGCAGAGACAGAAGGATGGCAGGGACTTGCTGGCTGCCAGCTTGAGAGTAGATGCCAGCCAAAAACAGAGAGAAATGAATTACTGATACTTTATGCTTTGCTTGGAGCAGATACTGTAAATTAACAGCCTTTTCCTATCAGTTTCATTACTCATTATTAGGCCTCAACAGCAGTTTCTCTCATAGGTCAGAGTCTACTTAAATAATTCCAACCAAAGAAAGTCTTTGACTGAAAACTTATACACAGATGGTTTCTTGTGCTGTTAAGTGTTCAGTCTGTCTCTGGGGAGAGTCCCTTGCTTAAAACTAGTGAATAATAATTCTTATCTTGAATCTCCTAGGAAGCGACCATGTCACAATGAGGTCATTGGCTTTGTGCCCTATGAGGGGATTTCCCCATGGCTCAAATTTAATTTGTATTTGAAGTTCAGATGCTGCCAAAGGGTGATAACTAAAACTCTGGTGTCTGGGATCATCCCTGCCTTTGTCTAAACTGGAGCCATGTTCTGATATGTTACATGGAACCAGGACATCAATGGAGAGGAGGAAACCCACTTGTCATCTGATGTCCTTGGGTATCACTGGATCCAGTGACACATCATTTATTGTCTCTCACCTGTATGAGCTCATAAAAGCCCATCATGTTCCCCTTGCCTCTGCAGCATTCCTGGGAGCTGAAGGAGATAGTCTTGTGCTTTGTTTATTTTATGAAATAATTCAGAACAGCAGCAGCAACAATATCAGCAAAAACAACACATAGAAAAACACATATGCAGACACTCATGCACACCTACAGTAACATACATGTAAACACACATGCACACAAACATACACATACTCACACACATGCAAGACATACACATGCAAACACACACAAGCATATACACAACACATATGCAAACATGTACATACAAACACATGCACACACACAATCACATACATGCAAACACATATACATGCAAACAGATGGACATGGACACACTCCCTTTTTGACTTCTCAAAACATAGGAAAGAACCAAAAAAAATGAAAACACTAGGGAAAAGACAACAGTTAAATTGAATTTTAACTACCATACAGAGAATACTCTTGTCCCCTGGGTACAGTGCAAATAACCATTCATTTCATTTGCTAATAGCCATAGCACATACATGTATTTAGATATACAGAATTTTATAATGTATACACAAAATTTTATCAAAATTCTCTAAAGACTTTTTCTCTCTAAGGATTCTTATGGCCTAATAAATAGTACTATATAGCATACTTAGTAGGATATGATTAAATAATATATATGCTTTATTAAATAAGAAAATTTTTATTAATTAATTAATAACATTGAAAAATTAGACCCTGCCCATTTATTCTGGAGAAGCAAAAGAAGCTAATAAGAACATCATCTTTTGTTTTAAAAAAGAAGCTAAATAAAATCCTTTGCAGTAATTGTGTATACTGACCTTAGAAAGGAAGGTCTTTGGCAATGACAAAAAAAGTCTCAAAGGTTTTTCCTATTGGTATTTGCTGAGGATAAATAGAGCGAAACAAAATATCTTTTCTGGTGGATATGTATGTATATAGACACACAAAAATATTAAAGGGTATATATACAAATATGTGTCTATATACATAAATATTCTTCCTAGAATTATTGTCATAAACATTAATATTGTTAACAGTTGAAGGTAACTTTGAGAGAAGGTGCATTAGCCATTTTTCTTACTGCCCTGGCAGAGTTTCTGATAGCACCAACTTGCAAGAGGAAGAATTTGTGTTGGTTTGCAGAGTCAAGCCCAGACTAAGATTAGACTATAGCTCTCAGTGACCTACAGAGTAGCCTATATCTGCTGGCTATGTCCTCAGTTTCATAAACACCCCAGGCCCCCCAGATAGAACCATGAACCCGGGACTAAGAATTCAAACATAGGGGCCTGTGGGGACAAGTCACATTCAAACCATAGCAGACTTGTGGGCAACAAATGACCATATGCTTGGAAGCAAAGACCAAGAAGTAATATGGCATGGAAAAAGAGACATTGAAGAAGCAACATAACAGACCTCTATGTTCTTATATAGAGAGGGTTCCTGGGCAGGTGAAACAGCTCCATCCATAAAGGTGCTTAGTTACTGCCAAGCCTGACAACTTGAGATCAGTCCCCAGAACAGCAAGCTATCCTCTGGCTTCCACACCTCTATCCCAACAAATAAATACAAAACACATAAAGAAAGCTATTCACATTTATTTATTTATTATTTTATTACATTTAAAGGATTAATTCATTATGTCCTATAAACACTCTATTTTCCATAGGATAAGATGATGGCCTACTCATCATCTCCCCGGAAGGCTGAATAACTGTGATATTACAAAAATTCCAACCATGACATTTCTGTTCTCCTATCTACTTTGGGTGGCATTGTCACTTGGGATCTGGACTTTTGTTTTTAGTAATCCCATCCTAATTGTTCCCACAAAGCAAAAGTCATTCGCTATTGTCCCCTTACTTCCCCAGTTCATATTAAACATTAATATGAATTCAGGGTGACTAAGGGAAGCTCAGCCCTTACACCCCATTGGGATAACTTGATCCACCTCCCTTCTTCCTATCTTCTCAGCTCTATCCTACTTACTAGATGGACAGATAGATAGATGATAGATAGATAGATAGATAGATAGATAGATAGATAGAATGAATTCACTGCATCAGCTCATCTGCAACCTAGGAGTGGGATGGTTGCTTTTGTGTATTTTGACCGTGCTAACATCTTTAATTCCCAAACCATCCTAGATAACCATAGCATCACTGAAACAAAGGACTGTTAAAAAAAATTAAGATTACTGAAAACATCTGCAACTCAAAATGTTACCAAACACTTGAAAGCAACGGCCAAACTGTAACATGGGATGGAGATGAAATTAGCCACTCAGAAGTGACACAGTTGAGGACAAGAACCAACTTTCTAGCAACTTTCAACACTCCTTTTTTCTCTCTTTTAATACCCATTCAAAGATTCATGAGCAATTGTTAGCATAATTGCTTCACTTAAATCCTTAGTCTCCACAGGAAAATTAAAAAGGGCACTAGAAAGGTAACTTACTTCTGTTCTACTTCCACCCACCATACACTAGGCTGTTTCAGACCAGCTACCAGCTGTGAGCAACTACTAAACTCAGAAACTTCAAAGCCCACTCAAGAGTAAAGGGATCTGGAAATCAGCCAGCTTGCCTGGCTCTGAAACCCAGGTTCAGATCTCAGATCCTGATTGGATTAAGGCCATCTGGAGTGGCCAGGGCTCACAGCTTGGTCTGCTTTGAGAAGTCAATGTAATAATCCTCCTAGAGTGTGAACTGCAAGCAACAATTCAGTACTGTTTACTAAGGACACCACTCATGTACTAAGAAATGTTTGCATGTGGGTGAAATGTTGGACATCCCACCATTCTAAATACAAGAAAGCCAGTGTGGATTTTAGAATATCAGAGTAGGTTAGGCTTTCAAACAGGAAGCAAGAGTGAAACTTACATAAAGATAAAAGGACCAATCTGTGAGAATATGTAAACATTCTTAATTTATAAGCACAAATAACATACATCAAAAGTATGAAGATGCATTATCTAACAAATATGAGGAAATCAATGCCCACCTTTAAGGTTTCCTCTATAGATGCATGAAAAAAAAGTATGTTTGTGCTTCCTATCCACCAGACCCCAGAAATCAAAATCAGATGGGAGGGTGCAGGGATTTTAAAATACAGGGTGAGATGACTTTCATAACCACGAAGTGAATTTGTCCAAAAGTCAAAACCGTGTTTTTAGTTCAAAATGCAAATCCAAAATTTGAGTATACAAAAGACTAATGTCAACAGTCAGCAGAGCTAAAAGGGGAAATAAGTCCAAAATTATAGTAGGCAGTTGTGTACATGCACTTCTTTAGAGTTAGTTTGTGCCAGGAAAATAACACCAATTTCTTGGGAAAATCTGAACACTGTAATAGTTACATTGACAGGTAGAAAATGTATGAAAAGTTACATTAACAGCAAGCAAGGCAGCATGTTACTGCCATTAGAGAGTAATAGAAAACACAGAAGTAGATGTTTATGTATAGGGATGCTTGGCTACTACAAAGATGGTGTTATGATATTACTGAGAAAATGGCTGGATGTTCATCCCTAGGCTCAAATGTTGAGTGCCTGCTCCCCAACGTTTTGGTGTTTTGAAATGGGTTCTCAGAAAATATTAAGATTGGATGGGTAGGATGTTCCTAATAGGACTTGAATTCTTATGAGGAGGTGGAGATTTTTCTCCACTCTGTGCACATAGAGAGGAGCCCTAGTGAGCTCCCTTTGAGATGGTGACCTTCTGTAAGCTAAGATGTGGATGTTCACCAGGGACCACGTCACTGGCATCTTGATTTTGGATTTCCAGCCTCCAGTACTGTGGGGAGAGAGATTCTTATTCCCACTAAAAAACATGAAAGATTTATAAATTGCACTATATTAAAGTGAAGGAAGTCTTTTAATGAAAGAGGCCTCTTATGGGAAGGTTTTTAACTACCCCAAATAAGCTTTGTAAAGCCAGTTAGCCCTGTAATTGTGATTAATTGCCAGAAATAGAGTCAGCCAGAATTTCCTTTGAGGTTGAATTAATGTTTGTTTCAGCTTTGTTTATCATCTCTGTGAAAGAGAGGAAGACAGAAAGCTAACTTGTTACTGGGTAAGGATTAGAAACCAATATCAATGCATTCCTCACAGCTGGGCTTATTGACACTTTCCTTGGAATTTTATCTCAGAATAGTATTATATTCCCGTTTTGCCTAGTTAAAAATATATTGTCTAATTTGTACAGGTATTTGGTCCATTGTCTTAGAGTTACTGTTGCTGTGATGAAAACAAAACATGATCAAATCAACTAGGAGAGGAACGGGTTTGCTTCATTCACAGTTCCATGTAACCGTTCTTCATCAAAAGCAGTGCCCGCAGGAACTCAAGCAGGGCAGAAATCTGGAGTCAGGTGCTGACCCAGAGGCCACTGAAGAATGTTGCTCACCAACTTGCTCCCCTCACTTTGCTCATAGAACCTACTGTCTTAGAGAACCTCAAATTACCAGCCCAAGGATGGCACCACATGCAGTGGACTGGGCCTTCCCCCATCAATCACAAATGAAGAAAATGACCTACAGCTGGGTCTTATGGCGGCATTTTCTCCAGTGAGATGCCTTCCTTTCAGATGACTCAAGCAGACATAAAACTAGCCAGCACAAGTAACCCTTTGTTAACTTGACATACAAACTCATCACTGTTACCTTCACTTTCTTGTTTTTCCCCAAGATCACCCACTGATAAACATTACAATGTAAACATTCCAGATTTTAAAAGTCCCACAGTCTTTAGAAATTCAAACACTTAAAAATGCAATCTCTCTAAGATAGTCTTTTTTAAAAATTCAAGGTCTTTTTAAAACTTAGTCTTTCAACTGTAGACTCCTGTCAAATATATATAATATATATATATATATATATATATATATATATATATATATTTACTTCAAGAGGGAAGAACTAGGTCACAATCCCAATAAAATCAAAGCAAAACCAAACTCCAAAAGTGTAAATAACTCAGTGTTCAATTATGTGGAATTTACTTACAATCACAGTCTCCTCCAAAAGGCTCAAGTCACTTCTCCAGCTCTGCCCTCTCTAGCACACACAGCTTGGGCAGTCTCGACACCACCACAGCTGCTGTTCTTGGTGGTCATCCAATGGTACCAGCATCTCAAAAAATGTTGGGGTCCCTTGCTGCAACTGGGCTGCACTTTCACTTTCTTCAGAGACTCCATCCCAGCCCCACAGCACCAAGTGTCAGATGCTCGACATGATCCTTTCATGCTTTCAAAACCAGTACCACCTGCGTGACTCACACTACCAAGTTCCACTGCCAGCACAAGGCACAATCTTGACCTCCTATGAAACATAGCTGCTGTGTGCTTCTCTTTGAAACTTTGCAAGCCAGGCCTCTGTGGTTTGCAATGTTCTCAATGGTTTTTCTTCCAAACTCCTACATAATAGCTCACCAAGCTTTCAACACTCTATAGCGTTTCTAGCCCAAAGCTCCAAAGTCCTTCCATAATCTTCCCCAAAATGTGGTCAGATCTGTTGCAGCAATATCCCACTATCCTGGTACCAACTTGTCTTAATTAGGGTTACTATTGCTGTGATGAAACACCATGACTGAAGCAACTTGTGGAGGAAAGGATTTATTTCACTCACAGTTCCATATAACAGTTCATCACCAAAAGCAGTGAGGACAGGAACTCAAGGAGAGCAGGAACTAGGAGCAGGAACTAGAGGCAGGAGCTGATGCAGAAGCCATGGCGGGGTGCTACTTACTAGCTTTCTCATCACAGCTTGCTCAACCTGCTGCTTATAGAACCTAGGACCACCAGCCCAAGGATAGCACCACCCACAATGGGCTGGATCCTCCCCCATGAATCACGAATTAATAAAATACAGTTGGATCTTATGAAGACTTTTCCTCAACCGAGGTTCCCTCCTTTCAGATAACTTTTATCAAGTTGACATAAAATTAGCCATCACATCCACTTGCCACATGCATGCTATGCCTAAGGAGACCCGAACAGGGTGTTAGATTCCCGGATCTAGAGCTATGGCCCATTTTAAGAGGCCATGTTGATGCTGGGAATCAAACTCTGGTCTCTGAAAGAGCAGCCAGTGCTTTTAACTGCTAAGCCATCTCTCCAGTCTTTCTATTGTGCTACATTTTAATTAAAGGAAATTCTTTAAAGGCATACAACATATGTCTGAAAATTAAATCATCAGTGGCAGGGAAAAATAATTTTTCAAACCCGGGAATTAGGAGGTGTGGTGACACATGCCTCTGAGAGTAGCTCTGGGAAGCTGAGGTTGGGATATCATGGTTTGAGGCCAACCTAGGAAACATAAATCAATAAAGTTTAGTAATTGTTGATGCTTTTGTGGGGGGAGCTTCTTTTGGAACAGGATTTTAGTGTGTTTCCCAGACTGGCCTCAAGCCCCATCCTTGCAAGTGCTAGGGTTGGAGGTATGTATGCAAGTGTCTGCTTTTTGCAAAATTTGCTTTCGGTTTGCATTCTATTATGAAGAAGAAAGACCCTCCAAATTATTTTACAATACTTTGTTACTTAGAATTCTAACTCTTTCTTCTTGTAATAGATCTTGTAGATTTTCTCAAATCTTTAGGGATGGTGAATATACTTGTGCTTATATGTAAGGAAAAATACAACCCAAATGAGTTCCTCAACGCTATTAATAACTGATTCTATGGAGCCTTTCCCTGCTTGACATTTGAGGTCTTTGTTTCTCACCCACTATGTTCTGTGCTGGTAAGATACAGTAAGGCAGTACCATAAGAATGTGTGAAATCAGGGTACATGAGCTGCTGCTGAGGGGTTTAGATAATGTTATCTGTGTCCCCACTTGTTCACTCATGTCTAGTGTGCATATTGGTAAAGATTAAACAGGGGTCTTTGTTACTTTCCTATTGTATTGCTCTGATAGAACACCATGGTCAAGGCAACTCATAAAAGAAAGTGTTTAATTTGAGGCTTATGGTTTGAGAAAGTGAGAGTCGGTGATGGCGGCAGGAACAACTGGATGCTCGAATCTTGATCTGCAAGCAGGAAGCAGGTAGTGGTGGGGAATGGCACAAGTCTTTTGCAACCTTAAACTCTGCCTCCAGGAACACACCTCTTCCTACAAGGCCACTCTCTCGTCATTCCCAAATAATCCCACCAACTGGGGAAACAAATATTCAAACAGGAACCTATGGAAGTCATTCTCATCCAAACCACCACACCACCTGTTGTGCATCGTTCCTAGACTTCTTTCAAGCTGGGGATACTCTGAAAGCTGGGGGATGCAATTTCAAATTGCAATAAGTACACATATCAAAAATACCATCTTAACCATTTTTAAATGTAATTAGGGAGTTAGGTACCTTTTAATGTTGTGCAACCAGCATCACTACCATCCATCTCCACACCCTTCCTCCCTTCCTCTCTCTCTCCCCCCTCCCTGGAAAACACCCCTCTGCTTTCTTGCTCTGTCTCACACAGGTAAAATCATCTATCACCTTTTTCTCTCTTATGTCTCTTACTGAGTCATGCTTTGTAAATTTTGGACTACATTTCTTTTGTATCCTGTGTGTGTGCTAAAAAGAACATAACAGTTTAATGAATGTGAAGCAGGGGCGTGGGGAATGAACTCTCTCAGGTTTCATGGTACACACTACAAGATTCTCACTCAGGTGTTTGGTGTCCTGAGATGCTATGGTAGCAGACACACCCCAACTTCCATGTTAAACAAGAAAAATTGTGTTCTTCATTTTCTATTTCCAACCTTTTAAGCATTTTGCTGGTTGGCAACTAGAAATAAAGTTGTATGTGAAGTGCTTTTGGTCCTGACTTTATGCTAAGTGCTGTCTGTGCACAGTGGAGGAAGAGTGGAGTCTCACTTCTCATGAGGCAGGAAACAAATGCCGAGAGCACAGTCACCCCTGGAGTCTTGTAAACTTAAGTTCCCCTTTCATCTTTGCTCAGCTAAGGGCTCAAAAGCAAGAAGAGGAACTTCTGTGTACTCTCAAATATGCTTTTCCTGAGCCCTAAGTATTCCCGAGCTGTCCTGACCTGATGCAGAATCCAAAGGTTTGGTTCCATGGCTGGAAAGGCTCCTTCTTTAGCTCATGTTCCCCCCCAAGACAGAGTGGGAGATGCTAGCAAATTATTTGAGGAAGCTTGCTGACCACTTTATGTGCTAGAGCTAGGGTTCATGTGCCTGGTTTGGAGAGACGGGTTGTGGGCCTTGTTTCCTTTTGTACTAGGAAAGCTTCAGTCAGGTGCTCTTCCTCATCCTTAATCAGAAGTCTAGGGCTGGGTGGATAGGCTCAGTAGGTAAGGCTGCTTGCCACCACCCCTGAAAACCTGAGTTAGATCCTTGGGACTTACATGGTAGAAGAAGAGAACCAACTCCTGCAAGTTGTCCTCTCTCCTCCTCATAAGTGTGCCCTGGAATGCACACACACACACACACACACACACACACACACACACACACACACACACACACACACACACACACTCTCAATAATCAAACTAGCAAAACATAATTAAATAACTAGCATATTTGAGGAATGAGTACAAGGTCATACTGACATGGTTCAAACAGATGAATAGGAACCATGGTTCTCAGAATCTCAGCTTGGGTTCAGAGAGCAGAATCCCTGAGATTTTGTGAGAAACTCAAAGTCTCACCTCATAACTGCTGAAGTAGAAAGGGTAAGGCAAGGTCTAATGACCCGTATTCTGACAAATACTCAAGGGATACAGGTGCAGGTAACAAACCAAGACCTACAGAACTCAGTTGTGATCTGTGGGAACAGAAGTCAGTAGGCACATCTGATTCTGTACTTAGATTCTCTAGACTTAGAACTGACTGTAATACTTACATTATCTCCATTTATAGGTTTTTGGAAGTCTTTTTCTGCTTGTCATATTTTAACACGGTTTTGAAGCTAAACCATAGATTTTGAAGAGGTTATATGGTAATAGTTATAAGCATGAATAAAGGTACAGAGTGAGTCTCCTATAGAGATGCTCCAAGGATTGCATTGAGGCTGGGCAAGGCAAATCAGTATGAGGAATAGTTTCCCAAGAGCTAGTCAAAGTGTTAGGGACAGCCCCTGCTCCCATTGTTAGGAGTCCCACAAATAGACCAGGCTACACAGCTGTCACATATATTTAGAGGACCTAGGTCAGTCCCACACAGGCTACTTGGTTGTTGGTTCAGACTTTGTGAGCCCCTATGCACCAAGTTAGTTAATTCTGTGAGTTTTTTTTTTTTTTTTTGTGATGCCCTTAACCCCTCTGGTTCCTACAGTCCTTCCTCCCTCTATTCAGAAGGATTCCCCAAACTCAGACTAATGTTTGGTTCTGGGTCTCTGCATCAGTTTCTATCAGTTACTGGATGAAGGCTCTCTGGTGAAAACTGGGGTAGTCACCAATCTGGTCACAGGAAATGGCCAGTTCAGGCTCTCTATCCACTATTGCTAGGAGTCTCCGATGATGTCATCCTTGTAGATTTGTACCCTTCCAGTCATCTTTTTAAGTATTCTCCCGCTCCACACACACACACACCTGATCCCTCAAGTTCCCATCCCCACCCACTCCAGTCCACACAGGATATCTCTTCTATTTTCTCTTTCTAGGGAGATCCATTCTTTTTAATCTAGCTTCTCTGGGTCTGTGGATTGTGGGATGGCCATCCTTTACTTCACAGCAAGTATCCACTGATGAGTGAGCACATACTATGTTTGTCTTCTGGGTTACCTCCCTCAGAATGATGTTTTTTCTAGTACCACCCATTTGCCTTCAAATTTCCTGATGCCATTGTTTTTTACACTCCATTGTGTAAAAGTACCACAGTTTTTTCAACTCTGAGATTCTATGCTACACCTGTCAAAATGGCTAAGATAAAAAACAAACAAACAAACAAAAAACTCACAAATGGCAGCTTCTGCTGGACAGGATATAGAGCAAGGGGAACACTCCTCCATTGTTGGTGGGAGTGCAAACTTATACAGATAATTGTACATATTAGAAATCAATATGGTGTTTTTTTTCAGAACGTTGGGAATCAGTCTACCTCAAGACCCAGCTATACCACTACTGGGCATGTGCCTAAAGGATACTGAATCATACCACAAGGACATTTGCTCAACTACGTTGTTCATAGCAGCTTTATTCATAATAATTAGAACCTGGATACGACCTAGATGCCTCTCAATAGAAGAATGGATAGAGACAAATCCTTATAAAAATAAATGTATGGGATCAGGATGGGCCAGTTTGGATAAAACTGCTGTCTTTGCAATTTTCAAAATGTTGCTGACCTTGTTTTTGTCTTCTGTATAGCAGAGAAACATCACTCAGGATAGTTTTGAAGCTTAAAGATAGGATATTACTGAATCCACGATAGATGCCAATACTAGGGCACATCTGCACGCTGCGTTTGCCAGATAATTGCCGCAGAAAGGGTGATTTCCAATCTAAACAGGATTCCCCATCTGTTCTGTAATGAAAGTCTAGTAAATCCTAAGTCTTGAAGAAACAAAACAAAAACCCCAAAGACAAAACAATAACAAAAACACATGGTATTATGGTCAGTCAAGGATTATAATGACAAAAAGGGGACATGGCGCCATCTATTGGCTTTCTTCTAGTGTTGGATGGCAATATTTTCACACCAGACCCTTGGATAACCAACCACTGAAGGAAAAGAAAAAGGAATGTTAATATAAGTGTTTTTAACTGTATTTTTTTCAAATTTTATAACAGTTTCATATTTAAGAATATTCTGTTTTAACATTTACTAGTAGGGTACATTTGTCACAAAGACCCAATCACCACTGATGTCACTATTAACTGAACTCACTTTCTGCTGATTTCACTAGATCATTAGGTATTAGTTAGTGTTCTCCAGAAAAATAGAACTAATTGGAAGCATGAATGTATCTCTCTCCCTCTCTCTCTCTCTCTCTCTCTCTCTCTCTCTCTCTCTCTCTCTCTCTGTGTGTGTGTGTGTGTGTGTGTGTGTGTGTGTGTGTGTGCAGCTGTGCTTATAAATGTATAAATTGTTCCCACAGTGGTGGATGCTCTAGACTCTAAACTCTAGAGTCTCTAGATCTACTGAATGAAAAGATTTTTATCATTTTATTACTTCAGCAAGCTGTGTTGCTGTAGATTTTGAAATTGGAGCAAAGTTGTGAATCAAATGTCATCTATAGAAATAAATTAAAATGGAACTATTCGGGTGTTGGATTGAGTCCATGAGAAATAATAGTCAGGGCAAGAGCCATGAATAATTAAGCAGTCCTCGTTTAGGCATGGACTATATGACCATCGCCTCAGCTCAGACACTTCACCTCGGTCCTTTAAGAGCCTGAAGTCAAACCTGTCTCTCTAGGCGATACTAGGAAGTAGGCTCTGTGCAAGGATCAGATCGTAGACAGCAAAGAAGCTGAAGTCAGGGGTTTGGCTTACGAAGACCTCAGAAATAGCTCAAGTGTTTTCTTATATAGCTTTCAAAGATTCACCCCCCCCAAAAAAAAAACCAAAGGAAACCTATTGGAAGCCTTAAGAGACACCAAAGCGCTAGCTCACAACTCATGATGTTTATGATGGACATGATGAAATCTAAAGTTAAGTAAACAGCAATGTGTCATAGGAGAGTTGTCTTGGTGGAATAGTGGAGGACTTGGACTCAGGAAGCTGGATTTTGGACCCCGTACCCAAGCTTCTGGGAGGACACGGGTGTGAGGCTACTCAATAGGTTGCAATGACATGGGCTCTTTCTCACTGTTGATGATAACAGGGAGTGGAATAAGGGCCAGGGACATGAGAGACAGAGACAGAGACAGAGAGGGGGGAGAGGAAGAGGGAGAGGGAGAGGGAGAAAGAGAGGGAAGGGGGAGTGAGTATTCATCTGGGAAATATCAGCATATGCTTGCCAGTACCTCCCACTGCTGTGTTTGTTGAACAAGAGGGTCAACATAGTTATTCCATCCCTGTCCCACTGTTGGCTCTCTGTGTAGAAGGTTGATGCCTCCTCTCATAAGTGGAGTTTTCAGTCTAAGCCATCGTTCTTGGCATCTCCAATAGGCTCTGCTATCCATTCCATATGCCAATTAAAGTGAATAACGGTGAAAGTAAAGAGTAACGGTGGGAAAAAATCGGAAAGGGATTTTATTCAATGTGACCATATTGGGAGGGGAAACCAATAAAGGGGTCTAGTGAGCCCACATTTATCTTCTGGATCCAGACATGAGTTTCATATTTTAAACAGAAGATGAGTGAGGGCCAAGCCTGAATAATTAAGCAATAATTAAGCATCTTGGTCTAGATGTGGACAAAATGATCATTGTTTCAGCCCAGAATCTGTTCTTTGGTCCTCCCAGGTAGTCCACAGAAGTCCTTATTTTTGAAAGGGACAAGATGCTTCATGGTGTGGCAATGCCCTCATGTTGCCTTCCCCTGGGTGTGGTATGCCCTCTGGTCTGTCATCCAGGGATCCAAATTTTGCTTATCTGTGCCTTCAGTCAAAGCAAAGGCGACAGACACAAAATGAAGACAGGAATGTCAGTCTTCTTCCTGCTTTTAATTATCCCTTGGGCCCAATTGAGGAGTTGATACTCTTCAGCAGTAACAGTTGGGAGCACCTGTTTGAGCTGTTTTATTCAGACCTTCACAGACACAAAGGAAATGGCCTGTAATAGCTTTGTCATCCACATTTAGATGTGCTAAGACTTTTCAGACTCTTGAGAAGGCTGAGGGTATTAGCGTGTGGATGCAGTATAATGGCTTGTGACTAGTAGAAGGATTGCTGAGGATGCAAGATGGCTTCGGATCCTTTGGCATCCTTCTCGATGAGAAGTGGGTTTAATGTCTATGCCTTTGACCTCATGGCTGCTTTAATTACAGTTTGTAGCAGAAGTGTCACCAAACAATTTCAGAGGAGGGGAGAGGGGGTTAGAAGAAAGAGGAGGGGAGAAGAGGAGGGGAGAGGAGGACAACAGAGAGCAGGAAAATCAAGTCAGGGGAAGAATAGAGGAGAGCAAGAAGAGTGATACCATCATAGAGGGAGCCATTATAGGTTTAAAGAGAAATCTGGCACTAGGGAAATATCCAGAGATCTACAAGGTTGACCCCAACGAACAATCTAAGCAATAGTCGAGAGGCTACCTTAAATGCCCTCTCCAATAATGAGATTGATGACTACCTTATATGCCATCTTAGATCCTTCATCCAGTAGCTGATGGAGACATATGCAGACACCCACAGCTAAACACTGAGCTGAAGCCTGGAACCCAGTTGCAGAGAGGGAGGAGTGATGAGCAAAGGGGTCAAGACCAGGCTGGAGAAACCCACAGAAAGAGGGCTGACCTGAACAAGGGGTTGCTCATGGACTCCAGACTGATAGCTGGGAAACCAGCATAGGACTGTTCCAGATCCCCTGAACCAGGATGTCAGTTTGGAGGTCTGGTTAATCTATGGGGCCTCTGGCAGTAGATCAGTATTTATCCCTAGTACATGAATGGACTTTGGGAACCCATTCCACATAAAGTGATACTCTACTCAGCCTAGTCACACTGGGGAAGGTCTAAGCCCTGCTCCAAATGATATGACAGACTTTGAAGATCCCCCATGGAAGGCCTCACCCTCCCTAGGGAGCAGAAAGGGGATGGGATAGGTAGTTGGTGGGGGGCAGGGGAGGAGGAGAGGGTGAGGGAACTGGAATTGACATATAAATGAAGCTCGTTTCTAATTTAAATAAAAAAGGAATGTGTGTGTGTGTGTGTGTGTGTGTGTGTGTGTGTGTGTGTGTGTGTGTGTGTGTATTTATAAACAAAAACAATTTCAGGCCAGGCTTCGATGGAGTTGACAATGTCTACTCTAGTTTCTTGTAGTCCAAGGCTACCATGTTGGATGGTGGCCATCCTATGACAAGAACTATTTGAAGATGTCTTAAGACTTACACAAAAGGAAAGCCCAACTAAAACCAGGCTGTTAGCCACTTAGTAGCCATTGGATGTCGAATTGCATGGACACCTGCATGAACCCAGCATGGATCCTCCAGATTGGATCAGTCACAGGTGAAAGTGAGAGTGACCTCACATGCAGCAGCAAACAATTTTGACAGCATGTCTGAACTCTGTGGATAATGAACATGCAGAAATGGGTTTCTATATTTTTAAAAACATTTTTTAAAATTAAAATACAATCATGTTGTTTACCTCCATCTTCTTCTCCAAGCCTTCCTTCCCATGCTCCCCCCACTCACTCACTCTCAAATCCATGGCCTGTATTTTTTTAATTGTTGCTATATATACATATATATGTATGTATAAATATTCCTAATTATTTAAGTAAAACTGTTCAGACCATATGTTACTTATGTATGTGATTTCAGGGCTGATCATTCGGTATTGGATAACGAATTTTGTGCTCTTTCCTGAAGGCTATTACTCCCACTCTCAGCATTTTTTTTTAAGTTGCCTATTTCTTTGAGGATGATGACAATGGATGTGCTAACAACAGAGGGTGGATTCTCATGGGGCCTCAACCTCAGAGTTTTTAGTTTGAGTTTTTGCAGCTGGAGATTGCACTCAGGGTCTTATATGTATCAGATAAGCAGTTAACCACTGAGCTGCACATCTAGAACCATTGTTTCATTCCAGTAAGTTGGCTGTGCATCAATATTCAAAAGTAGATATCTGGAACACACATGCAAACACACATGCACACACGAATGCAAGAATAAACACACGTACATTTCAAGCACAGACATGCACTCGAATATACACACAGACACACACATACGAATGAACATGACAGCACATTTGTAATCTCAGTGATCACTCTGGAGACTGCAGCAACAGGACTGCTACAGTCGGAGGCTAGCCCTGGCTACATAGTGAGTTCCTGACCAACTAGAGCTACAAAGAGTGAGATCTCATCTCAGAACATGCAAGAAAACAAACAACGCCTTAAAGAGCCAGCAAGTCAAACAGCAATGATGCTCTCTGGTTTGCAGTAAAACAACTGGTTTGCATGAGTTTAAGCATCTGTTTGCAGAGGAGACAGCACCGGAAAGGATGCTAATCTTGTGTGTCATCAGACACAAAGCTCCAGTGAACTGAATAATTGATCTTGCATTTACTAGATCTGGGGCTTGCCTTCTCACTTGAAACCTTGCTTCTCATTGATGCAGGGAGGAGGGATGTGAAAATCTCATACAGTTCCTTGCCTCTCTCTCAGGAATCTATGCTATTTCGGAGAAGCTAGGCTAGAAGCACCAGGGTTTGGGAAATCCAGATTTCAAAGAGGACTATGGGGCTGGCCAGGGGAGGCCACCAAAATTCTCCTCCCTGTATAAAGAAATCTGTGATCTGCCAAAGCAGGGGCCAGCTTTTGCTGAGGTCCTGGCCAGAGAGGGCGGGAAGGGGCGGGGAGTGCTGGCCACGATTCTGCCTACTCCAGTCAGGGCCCAGGCAGGAGGCAGGGGAGATCGGAGGGTCGGGAGACCTAGCTGTGGCATCCAGCCTCCACCGGACCTGAGGGTCCGGAGCGGGAAGCCGTGCTCGGAGGCCCGCGAGCCGCCTCGCCCATGGGCCCCACTGATCCAGCAGGGAGCGCCGCTGGCTGCGTCTCTGGGAGCTCCTGGGTCCCGGGCGCCTCGCGGCGGCAGGGCCAGCGCTAGCCGGGCTCGGGGCGCAGGGCTGGGCCGGCGCGGAGCTAAGGCCCCGGGGAAGTGGGGACATGTGGCAGTCCTCTCCCCGCGTGGAGCTGGCACCGGGAGCCATCGTACCGTGTTGCCCAGGCCTCGAGGCTCAGGGCCCGGCCTGTGGGACACTAGTCAGAGTCTGGGGCTGATTGTGATTGGGTAAGTTCGCCACCCAGCAGGGTGCAGTGAGTTCTAGTTCATGGCTTGTTTGTGTGAGAAGTGCGTGTTTTTTTCCCCCTGGCCTGCAAAGGAGAAATTCATCTCGTCAGTGCGTTCCTTCCGGCATTCATTCATGAAATCGTGGCGTGCTGACATCAGCAGGCCTTCCCAAATGACGTTACTTCTTTGCTTCTCAAAGAAGCAATTATGGTTGCTTCTTGGGCTTCGGAGGACCACCCTTGGGTGTGTTTGTTACAGAATCTAAAATCAGATCCTTGCTGACTTTAATTAGGGGGTAGAAGAGCGCTTGCTTAGCATGCATGAGGCCCTGTGCTCAACAGCCAGCTCCGAATAAAAAATAGAAATAAAAAATAAAAAAATCGAAAGCTTCATTATCCTGCATTTTAATCTAGAGACTGTACCCAGTGTATCCATTTCAAGTACTCCTTTTAACAGATGAATGGTGTTTTGAAGACTGTGAGGGCTGTTTAACATTTGAATTTCCACAGGGCAGTTGGACCCAAGTTTGCAGGTTATCAAAAATACACCAAGAAAAAAAAAAGTAAAAACAGGGTAAGTCTAGTGTCTGGAAGAACTATTGGAGATCAATATTCAGACCCAATTTTGATGTGCCAGCAAGTTAGCGCATTGTGGTCCCATTCAGTCTACCCCAAGGGAAGCCACCTCTTGGTTTCAAATGTGCACACAACAAAACTGTTACTATCTCTAATATTTAAGCATCAGGGAAGAACTAACAGAAAATTATCAAATGTCTATGTATTAGATACCATAACTTTAATTTTAAAAATATAGCATAGGATATGTCCTGTGGGTTTGCATACTGTTTTTTTAGGCTGAGTAGATAGAATATAGACGAGTTGATAGTTTACAGGGGAGTAAGATGTTCAAAGTTATGCATGTAATGACAAATCAGTGTTTTGCTGGAGAACAGAGAAGCCTAAGGTTTAAGACATAATAACAACATAATATAAGAAACAAAGACCCTTTAGACTGTGTTTTGTATTCACCATGTTACTGCCTCATACTTCCTGGAAAGTGTTCATGTTAGCCATCCTGCGGTGAGGTCCCTCGTATCTTCTTCATGACCTTGGAGTCCACACTTGTAGGAGAATGGCTGCTGTGTTGTCAGTTTACAGAAGTGGGCGTTGAATTCAAGTGTCAGTGGTGGGCCCATCATGAAGATGATGTCAGGAAAGAATGACATTAAAGTCATCCATTACACCAAAGTTTTAAAGTTACTGGAGGGCATATTACTCACATCTAAATTATATTCCTTATTATTCAAAAAACATCTACTTGATGTTATATTGGTTGGTCTTGGGAAATCTGATTTGTAAGAATTTCTATGATTAAAAGTTTAATCACAATGTAAGTGATTTTAAATATGTCTTAGAAACAACTGAACAGCTCAAATAGAAAGTTGCTCTTTAGCACAAATGCTGGGCAGAGTGTGTGGCTCTGCCTCATATAGAGAGTCTCTGGGTTCAAGCCCAACAACACCAGATTAAAAAAGAGTGTAAAACCTTGTACTGTGCTATGTCCTTTTCTCTGTTCCCCTTTCACAGCTTTGCCTCAATTATTTAACTGTACCTACGAATGCAGGTAGCATGAATGGAAAATAACACAATTCTGTTAATCATTGTTGTACAAACAACATCAGTGGAAGGCAGATGTTCTTGGATAACCTCTGCAGATTGTGTTAATTTTTAAAAGCCCCCTTTGTGATAGAGGACTATAAGTATGGAGGGAAAGGCAGGGTATTTTCCATTTATATCAAAAATCCAAAAGTTAAAAGTTAGGTACCACTTTAACTAAAAGCAAAGCCAGCCTTTTTTCATGAAGCACACAGAGTAAGTGGTGTCTTTATCTTAAATACTGAAAGCTGGAGGTTTTTCCCAGTCTTAAGCTAATAGGTGTTTTATTTATGTGGAAATTTATGATTGCTACTAACAAACAAAAGTGGTTTACTGTTACACAAGCAGAAGATAGTTTGATGAGGGGGGAGTAAATGTTTTAGAAGGTTCATTGAAAAGGCATTTTAATGATTAACATGCCATGTTGTTTTAATAGTTTGCTTAGATTTTAGATATCCTAATTTTCCATTCAATTTTAGTATTGCAGAGCCCTTTAGAAGTCAGAATGCACACCAGACAATAGTAGCAAATCAGATGTTTGGATGGTCTCTGGACAATTCAAAATAGTTTGCTATATTTCAGAATTGATACTGGATCAACAATCACTGGCTGGCATGCTCATTGGGATTTGTTAAGTACAAAGGGGCTTGGTTAAGAGACACCGTGAACCCAGTTTGTGGTCCACTTGCCAAGCCCTAGACCTTGGAAAAGAACTATGTCAGAAGTCTGTCAATTATTCCTACAACTTCTTACTTTCTGACTTCTCCACAAACAATTGTTAATTATATATTCGGACCACATACATATTCATGTAGGTTATTGGCAACCTTGATTCTAAGAAAAATTAAAATAAGGAGTTCCTTGGCCTCGGTGACAAGGGAAGAGGAGTGACCCTGGACAACAGGGATTCTAAGTCAATGAAGGACACGTGTGATCATGTTAGAGCCTTGTCCCACTTCCTTGGTTTCCTTTCTTTTCAGAAGGGGGCTTTCTGAAGGACTGGGGAAGCGCAGTTCCACAAAGAGCAAAGATCCCCTGCCTACAAATTTTACAAGAAATGTGCAGAAAGCCATTGACAAGTATGCCAGGTAAGAAGTAATCATTGTCAGTGCTGCAGGTGTCCCAAGCAAAACTGTGCACAGTAAACATGGGGGAGGGGATCGGGTATATTACAAAGTGATTGTTAAACCAGTCTGCTGTGAACTCGGCAAATACATTTAAAGGAACAACGAGGAATCGAGCCTAGAGAAGTCAAGCCCATGCAGAATGTCTGCTCTTCCCAGCTCATATGTCTGTCACCTGTGTTCCCTCCTGCAGTGAGTCCCTTTCATCCTTTTCATCCAGTGGGAGCCACACACCCACGGAGGCCCACAATTCATGGCCTGGCTCTTCCACACAGAGTTCCACTACTGGATTGTCTACAGAGAGGAGCTCAGTTTCTTCTTGGAGAGATGATGTATGTCTTTTTTTAATTTCAGTTACCTGTGGGTATGATTTATGGGGAATTCCCCCTAGTGATTTACTAGTTTGTGTCTGGGTGGGTCGGTGGGTGGACATACACTGAACTGTGGTGCCCATTCAGAAGTCAAAGGTCAGTTTTGCATATATATCTTCCTCTATCACTCTACACCTTTTTGATTTGGACAAGGTCTCTCACTAAACCTGGAATTAGTCCAGGATCAGCCTGTCTCTACCCCTCCCCCCAGGACTACAGGTGCATGCTCCCATACCCAGCCTTCACTTGGGTGCTAAGGATCCATAACAGGCCCTCACTGTACATAATGAGCTCTGCCCCCAGCCCTAAGAATTCCTTTCTTATATTCAGAAGGAATCTGTTTACATTTATCTAAGCATTATGAAGTATATCATACATATTATATATATATATATATATATGCATTTATACGGTTACATGTAAGTATCAAAATGTCAAAATATAGAGAAAAATAAATTTTCTGATTAACTCATAGCCCAGAGTCATAGCTGTTGTTTTGTTTTTCACACCCCACAACCCCGCCTGCCATTGCACTTTACTTTAAAAAGTATCCTGTGGCTAGAAACTTGAGATGAAACCTTTATGGTTAATGAAAGTAAGAGAAAGTTTTGGGAAAGCAAAAACTATGAAACATCTCCATGATTAGCGGACAGTGGCACACTCACATGGACCCTTGGCAAAGCCAAACATTTCACTTTCGCCTTCTAACTTGAGACAAGTCATCAACTTTATCCCTACTTTGGGTGTTTTGTGACTGTGGGATTCTCAGATAGGCAAGTTATTCAGCTAACAGTTCTGGTTTTGCTAAGATTTGCAGAATCCTTAGTCTCCTCTGTCCTTTCCCCATCCCCCAGGATGATGGCTATGGACAGATGAGTATCTGTATCTACGAGGAATCTTAAATGAGTCTCATACCTGATGCTGTAAACCTTATCTTTATTTAACAGTTAATGAATGTGAGGTATAATATAGGATGTCATTGTTCAGAAAAGTAAATATTGCTACACTGGTCTATCTGGTTACAGAGCCCACCATTTTAGCTTGTTTTACACCTTCTAATTTAGTGGTCTCCAATTTATAAATATTGATTGAGGAGCCCATGTTCTGTAACTTTTAGTGTGGTATCTATGTGATGAGATCAGGCGTTTCAGGGTAATGTGGCCATAAACTAACGTGGTGTTTGAATACGTACTTCCATTTCAGGAATTTGACAAAGTCAATGCTCAGAAAGTCCAGCAGCTGTTCTGGGAGGTTGAGGAAATGCTATTTGAAGAGAAAGTGAGTCCCCAGACCCAGAATCTCCTGGCCGAGTGCAGTGAGTGGGCAAGAAGATCCCTCCATCTCAGGTACAGAAGTGGCCATAAACATCTTCCTACTTGGGGGTTTGATCCACCCACAATTGATTTCCGTTTATTCAGACATTGTGACTGAGAGCGTTTACCAGTCACAGTATTATCCAGAATTCAGTCCCATCTTGACAGTCACATCCTTTTAGAGTAGGTCCCAAGGAAACCTTGACACATGGCAGCATCATATGCCTTTAACTTGTCAGAAGCAAATCCAGGTCATTCTCAGAAAGATGTCATATCCATGGCAGATGCAAGAATCTGAGGAGTGACCCTTTATCCGCACTTTATCCCTGAGTGGCAAGCATCTGTCATTACTGAGAGCTTGATGGCAGGGGAGGGGAGGAGGGATGGTAATGGTTATTCTACAGAGACCTGAGTGATCATTTGCTGGAAAACTGACTAGATGACCCTATTCTATCTCTACTTCGCATCAAAGGAGACATTATTTTTTTATATATTCAAGATGGTGAAATTGTATATTTGGTGGAAAGGAAGTGTTGTTTTCTTCACCCAGCCTTGCTACTGAGGGAGAAACCTGTTTCAGTGTTCTTGAGTTCTGAGCTGAGGCGAATGAATTGGAATACTAACATAAATATATATGGTTTTTCTGATTAGCTTATCAAGGAAACTTTAAAAAAATGTCTTAGCTCAGTGTGGTGATGCATGCCTGTAATCCTGGTATTTAGGAGGCTGATGGGGGGTTGTGAGATGAAAGCCAGCCTGGGATACATAGTGAGACCATGTTCTCAGAAAACACACACACAAAAAAAAAAACAACAAAAGCAACAACCAAACAGCCAACAACAAAGAAGGCTTGCCCAAGCAGTTTTAAGGAATTCTTTATAACCCTTATCTTAAAGAATATGCTATGTGCAGTGACTGTGAGAGTGCACTTTCCTGGGCATGGTGTACTTCTCAAAATATCATGTGCCCAGGCTTCTTTCTCTCACCATCATCTTACATTTGACCAGGAAAACCAAGCATGGAAGATAGAAAAAGAAAAGGAACATAAGCCAATTGTATATGTTTATGTATTTTTATTAACTGGGCCTATGCAAATTACCACCTGTAGCAAGTTGGACATACTCAGGTTGGACATACATTCTCTCTAAACCATCCATCACTCCTGCAAGATAACCATGATTCTGACTTGCTCCTGACCAATCAATAAATGAAATAAGTGGTGAAGGAGCTGGGCATCTCTGCTCACAGTCTCCTCCCAGACCCCGCACAGAATCATTCTGCCCTCTCCAAGCCTGAGTTTTTTCTCCATCACCATGGTGACTCTCTTGACCCACACACCCTGTGTGTCCTTCAGAGTCAGCGCTGCATCCTGTTTAAAATCATAAAACATTTTCCCTTTGTCTGGTCAAAGAAAATCCGCAGCCTGAAAAAGGGAAAGCATATCGACCCCAGAGGCTCTTTGAGGCCAGTACGGGACTGATCCAGCCCCTGATCATGGATGCCAATGGGGAGGCCCCTGCACTCCTGGAAGCCTCTGGAGGTGGACTGGCGTTTTGCCCTGGTGTGTGTGTGGGACTTTGAGAGCCCATCCCACTTGAAGGGATGTGCTCTGTCTCTGGACACATGGGGAGGGACCTAGGCCCAGCACAGGAAGATTTGGTGGACTTGGTGGAGCCCCTGTTGGGGGCCCTACCCTGCCTGGGGAGTGGTGGGTGGATGGGGTGGGGGGTAGGTTGGAGGTGGGGGAGAAGGAATGGGGGTGAGGGGAGGGAGAGGGGAATTACATGTGAAACAAGTCTGTTCCCTAACTTGAATTAATAATAATAATAATAATAATAATAATAATAATAATAATATTAGAAAAAAAAGATGCCAAACAGCAAAAGAAAAAGAAAAAAAAAAAGAAAAGAAAATCCGCAGTTTCTTAGCTTTTCTTCCCTTGCAGGCTGATAGGAAGACAGCTCATCCCGCCAAGTGATGAAGGTTTCCGACATTTCCAGGGGAGCCTGCCTAGTTCTGCTACCCACAAACCCTTACCTCCTGTTCCTGGTCACATCAGAAACATCAGAGAGTAAGTTTATATATGTAGTTTGCACAAATACATACATACATACATACATACATACATACATACATACATACATACATACATACACACACATAGTACCCAGCATGATAATATGCACATGTGATCTGAGCACTTGAGAGGTATAAGCAGAGGGATCCGGTAATTTTCAGCTGCTTTGCAAACTTGAGGCAAACCTGGGCTACATGAGACTGACTCAAAAAACTTAACCCAAAAATGTTTGTTAACTTTATTGTAGTTCTCCTTCAATGTTTAACTCTTTGGAGAGCCTTGGCTTCAACTAATTTGTGTGCAGAGTCAGATTAGTGGGGGACAGTGGTTTTCATGAGATGCTTCTGATTGATGCTTTGCCTTTAGATATGTTTGTGTGTACATGCATGAAAAACATACATGTAACAAGCATGTAAGTACAGGGGAATTAATGTCAGTGTATTTTTAAGGACCCTAAAAGGTAACCTCATGCAGAATCAAACACCTGGTTGTGATGAGTTCTAAGCTTCAAGGCATGAGTGGAAGAAACAAAATTCCATCCTATTGTCTTTCAGTCATTTACATATTTTGGTGAATCCTTTTGATACCATGTATGCAAATGGGAGGTTGTTCTATCATATCCCTTTATAACTGCAAAGATAATCTGTTTACTATGTATACTGGTTTATGAGTTTAGACGTCTTTAAATTTTTTATGATTTCTGGGGTTAAATGTTTCAGAAGAAAGCTGGGTGTGGCAGCAGGTACCTGGAATTCCAGTGCTGGGGAGGTAGAGGCAGGCAAATTCCTGGAGCGCACTGGCCAGGTAACCTGGAGCCTTCTAGGCAAGCTCCAGGCTAAGGAGAGCACCCATCTCAAAATACAGGGTGGATAGCTCTTGAACCAAGACCCAAGGTTGTCCTCTGACTTCCACATTCAAACACACCCTTGATCAAGAGTATACACATGCGCGCGTGTGCATGCGCGCACACACACGTTCAGAAAATGGGACTTTTGTCAAATGTAATATTTGGTGATGTTTCAGAGATTGTGTACCTTGTAGATAACTTATAAGCCTAAGACTGTCAAGAAAGCATTGTATCCTTTTGTTCTACAAACTCCCATGTAGAATGTTTTTGCTCCTAGGTTGTGTGTCTCTGGCTCTCAGATAGTCCCAGAGGCACCCTCAGCCTCTACTCTGACAGACCCTGATGGCACAGAGTTGACTGACCCCACATCATCCTCATCCCTAGAAGAAGAGGTGTACCACGTGGATGGAAACATGGAGGAATATTTTGCTTTTGACAGAAAACAGGAGTAAATTGAATTTTATTTGACATATAATATCAATATACCACATGCTTTTAGTATTCTGTGTTTGTTACTTATGAAAAATTCCTATTATCTTGAGAGAAATATACCCTCAAAGGTTTTAGATCCTTGCAGGGAGTGTAAATGCTAGAGCAGGGCAGTACTTCCTTCTCGGCACTGTGGTGAATAGAAAAGCAAGGGTTTGTCTAGCAAGATAGTGACAGTGGACAAGGACATTGGAGCTCCACTTTCCTTACACTTAGCTTCCTGGGGGATAGAGAGGAAGTTCCAATATTGATGCTAAATGCCTATTTTCTTTTAAACAGCTGTGACATATGAAACATTTGCCCCATGATTGAAATCAGTACATTAAAAAAGTAACTGGGTACTGAAGCAAGTCTTAGCAAGTATAAGAAGTCACATTGAGTATCTTTTCTGACCACCATGGCTTTCCTATAGAAATCCAGAAAATTCATCAAGAGAGAAGTTAGATACTCCTGAATTGTCAATCTGTTGCAAGACAAATGGTGACAGGAACACAGTACAGCAAAGTTGATGGCCCCCAACAACAGCAGCTTGAAAAGAGGGGTTTGTGACCCTAAATGCCATGTTTAGAAATAAAGGACCTGGACTGGTGTGAGGGCTCCTTGGGTAAAAATCTTTGCTGTGCAAGTCTAGTGTAACTGAGTTTGATCACTGGATTCTACAGTGGAATGACAGAGCCCATTCCTGAGAAGCTGTCTTCTGACTTCCACTTATATGCCATGGCACACATACCCACACAATACACATCATATAGACAGGCAGTAAGAAGATATAGGAATACAGAGAGACCTTTGGTAAGCCAATTCTACACATGAAGAATAGAAGAAACTAAACTTGCTGATAGTTAAGGAAATAACAAAGATCAGAGTAGAAATAAAGATTCAAGAAAAAAGAATTAAACATATTGATGAAGTTTTCATTTTTCTTCTCTGTTTTGTTTCCTCCAATTCTGTTGACATATATTTGACAAATTAAAATTGTATATTTTAAAAATAACAATGGGATGTTTACAAGGAATATGTCATATATAAAGATAGATGGTGATAGATGGACACACAGATAGATAGGTAGATGATAGATAGATAGATAGATAGATAGATAGATAGATAGATAGACAAAAACACATAGATGATTATTTCAGCCTTAACCCTGGATATTCTAGTAATTTGAGTGGGTTTCATCCTTAGTGGAGATGAGCATCTGGAACAGAACCCAACACTCCGAGGCAGAAAGTGGCATCGACATGGGCTTCCTCCCATTTCCCCTCATGACTGTATCAGAGATGCTGTGGCAGCAGAAGTGTTCGATCATGTTTGGACCAATGTGGTAGAAATACTGGAAGATCTCACTAGAAGGACCTGGGAATCTGCACTCACAGGTACTTACTTACAGAGTTTGACCTCCTGGAAAGAATAGAAAAGACCAAACCACCACAGCTCACACTCCCCACCTCCTGTGTGGGCTGGACCCAAAACATGAGTGAAATAAGGAGTAACCATTCTGCTGTCTACACAGACAATCTTTGATCATATAAGAGGGGCATCATTGTTCTGGAGGCTCTTCCTTGTCCCATTGTATAATCTGTTCTCTGATCACTGAGAAGATCACCACAGTAGCCTGTTGTCCACTGGAGTCTCTGCCCTCTGCTGCAGGGTTGTTTAATCAATGTCTATGGTGTAAACTCATGGTAACTCAGGACATACATTTCTTGTTGATTTTTTCTGTTGACACAGATGAAAAAGCACATAAAGAAAAATTGAAAGTAACTGAACATAGACCTCCGCACGTGCTCGTGTCTCGTGTCAGCACTGATGTTCCCAGTGTCCCCCCATCTCGAAGCTCTGAGACACTCCATACATCCTTGGCTTCCCACTTTAATCCTCCCCAGGTACATGCACTGGCACCTGGTTTCTCTGTCCCTTGATTTATATTTCTATTATTTATATTCTGTGTTTTATATAACATATATACATATATATAATATATCAGATGCTTTGAGGAAGATAATGGTTGGATGAAACTAGTCACTAACTTAGTGAAACAAAATGGTAACACAGGGTCAGATACCATGCATTCTGTGAGGGGTGGGGAAGGAACGAAGAAATTGGGGAAGGGAGAAAGAGTGAGGGAGGAAAACTGAAGAATTGAGGAGAGAATCTGTGTCTTGATTAGAGGTGGAGGCTTGAGTTTTTAGAGGTGACACCTGAGTAGGAATTTGAAGAAATGAGTAGCATGGATGGGGTTTTGGGTTAGGACCTTTCAGACCCAGTATCATTGTGTGTCAGTGAAAACAGATGTATCTGAGACCAGCATTTGAATGGAGAGTTTAAATGACAGAACACTAGAAACCACAGGGCACTGGAGCAAACTCAGGGGGGTTAGAGGTAAGAGACGTGTGAGTTACCATTTCAGATGTGTTTACTCTTCTCCGCATTAGTCTCTTTATGTGTTGAGAAGAATATACGGTCTAATAATTGTTCTCAGGCTCATATTCTAGAAATATGAGAGAGTTCATGGCACAGAATCTGCATAAGTCCTCAGTGCAGTCTTCCATAATTTGTCTTTCTTTAAAGATGGAGCTGCAGGTGAGGCTAGAGAAGATTGGTGTACTCATGGGATATCATCAGGGTAGCAGCGAGTCTGAACATGATGCTTAACTCAGCTCATCTGTGTTGGGGAGCAGAATAAAAGGATGATTTGCAAGTTTTGTTCCAGAGCTATACACCCTTATCCCCCCCACATAAACAAGAAGGAGCAGCACAGTTGCTAGCAGAGTGACTAAGGGTTTGTTCTTTACATCTAGGGTGCAAGTCTGGACCCTGGCATAATGTGAGTCCTTTTCCTGCAAAACCTCTGTGTCATTTGTGCAGTTGGAAGCTCTTAATGTATTTAAGCCTTTTACTAGTGTATCAAGTAGACACTAGGTATTGGCTTCTATTATAATCACATGCTAGTTATATGTTCCACTTAATTAAATTGCTTTAGATCATAAGTTTTGTGGGATTCAGAGAAAAAATTCATATCTTTTGCAAAGCTGTATAAGCCTAAATGATGAGTAAGATTTGTTAAACTGAGAGAGAAAGAAAGAAGTTAAGAAAGGAAGGATGAAAGGAAGAAACCCAAACAACAAAAAACCAAGAGGCAAAAACACAAACCTAGCTTGGAATACATAAACAGAAAACTTTGATAAGAATGAACAGAAATAGATATGAATGGGGTTTGTAGTTATATCTTGGCAGAGGGTCTGGGATGCGTTACACCCGGTAAAGCTTGTCTGCCAGTCTGGCTTTGCTGTCTAGCATAAGGCCTTACTGATAACCTTTCTTTGCTTTTCTGGTTTGAAAGTAATTTTTGAAGTTGCTACTTGCTTGCTATTGCTTTTGGTCTCTGATACATTCAACATAATAGTCCTTGCTTTGTTCCATATGAACATGAACTATATAAAGATGGCACCTATAGTTTTATTTATTTATAAAATGCAACATTTGGTACATTATTCCTCTCATTAGCTAATTGACTGCCTGCTGATTAATGTTACTGTTCTGTTTTTAGTTTTCTCAGCTCCATCGATTTTCCAGCAACTTCTACAGTGACTTGAGTGGTGTAATGACGATTCAAGCCAAACCCCTTCAGCAGAGACCCACCTACTTTGCAGATAAAATACAGTAAGTATTAAAGAATTACCTAGCATGCAAGGACAGAAACAGATTCTTCTAGTATCAGTCACCAGGTTAGAAGAGGAAAGGGGAGCATCCTGCTCTTCATTGACATGACAATAGAAATGTCCATTCCTTCAACATATTCTTCAGTGTGTTCTGTTGTTTTGTGTTTCCTGTCCTTAGGAAACTAGGTGTGAATTCTTAACTAGATTTTCATTCTCCAGGAATGAGCAAGATGACAAACTGTTTGGGGGAGGGATCGGTGCACCCTCACGTCACCGACTTGGCCGCATCCCAGACCCTCGAGGACCACCGACTTCTGCCAAGAAAACACCAGTGCATAGGAGACTGCCTTCAATTGCCTCAGACCCACAGAGACTGAAAACCCCCACCATCTACAGTGATGAAATTCTGAGGGGAACCAAACTGTGAGTCTTGTTTCTTTCATGGTAGACCTAAGACCACAAGGGCCACAGGCACTTGTCACTTAGGGTTGATGAACTGGTGGGTGTGGTGAAAGGATGCTCCATGTGATTTTACATCAGACTTTTCTAAATGAGTTCATCTGTTTGATTTTTGTTCCAGTGACACTGGTAGCTGTCTACTGGAATAAAAGCCCATGCAAATGTCTGAAGCCCAGGCCACTAGGGAAATTAAACTATGAAAAATGTAGAAAATGGGCTCTGTTATTCCTGGTGGCTATTGTTCTCCTGGAAAACAACATTTTCTCTCTAACTCCACATTGCTTTTTAGCATCTTGAATAAAACTTTGCAGTTGTCCTCTGTGCTTTTATAATTAATTGTACTCTTCATTGATTGTTCCACTCCACAAACCTCTATCATTACTATTCAGGATTAATAGTAATTAATAAATTAATGTTCAGAATCTGTACCACAGCACCTTATTATCTGCTATAGGGTTGTGCAGGCTTTACGTGCATTGTCATTAGCTCATCAGATGCGCCGGGGAGGATCTGTCCTGAACACTGCCATTCTGCACCCTTCCTAGCATAGCTGTGCACTCAATGCATGCAGGCTGGTATTCATTGCTCAACACGGTCAATGGGAACAGCTCTGCTTGACCTGGCTTCATATTTATCTTTCTGAAATTCAGATTGCTGTCATGGGTGCTGTTTCTACAAGCAGTTGCAATCACTAGCTCAGATCATCCCTTCTCTTCTGTCTACTCCAGTGTTTAGTTGTATGTTGTTGTGTTTACAGGCAAACTGGCATTGACCACCTGCCTTCCTCAGCAATTCCAACCTCCCGGAGTCGGTTACCCCCAATAGGCTCTGAGGCTGGGGAACTGAACACAGCAGCTTCTGGATCCCGCCCTGTCTCTGTAAGATGAATTCCATGTAATCACAACCATTTAGATTGTCTGTGGGAAAACAATCTTGGCATGCAGAGAAGTCAGTTGCACCAAAGAGTTATCTAGTTAGCTGTGTTCAACATGTCTTCACAATCTGCTTCTAGAAATTACTCTAGCGAGTAAGAAGACTTGTTCACTATTTTATGAAATAAACTCAGCTTGAACTAAGTGAGAAAGTCCAGGCATCAAGGAAAGACCTGAAACTCTGGCTGGTGTAGTGAAGACAAGAGACTAAGGGGCAAGAGACAGGCAGCTCTGCACTTCAGTGTGGCACATACATTCTGTGATTTGAAACAACTGAAGCCGTTACTTCAACGGCTCTCAGTTCTCATGTCTTTAGTTAGCAATAGCCACTCCTGCACCAAGGATTCCTTGCAAGCATTAGATACATTCATAAACTTTAAATGTCTTGCACCAAGTAAGACTCAGCAGATTGTAACCAGTGCATTTTATATCTACTCCCTTTTTATAGCTAACATTTTCCATGTTTGCTCAGGGCAGAGGCCAATAGCCCAAGCCCAGCTCTGCCATGCAATTGTGGGACTGGGGAAGGAGTGCTACTAGCAGTGTGTATAAGCAGGCCTCTCCTAGGCTTACAGTGACTCCCCACTTCATTCTGATATGAACAATTGTATCTGCAGGACACAGAGGGTCCCAGTTGTAGGTACATAAAGCAGAGAAAAAAACAAAAGCTAAATATGGCTCACACACACACACCTCAGGCAGAACTAGGACCCATTCCCAGAAAGCAAAAGCTATGGGGCTAGACTGTTTAATCCTAGGATAAAGCAATCAATGAAGCAGATGTCACAAAAACAAGTCTATGTTTCAAAAACAAGTCTGTTAAGCCAGGTGATGGTGGCTCATCCCTTTAATCCCAGCACTCAGAAGGCAGAGTCAGGCAAATCGCTGTGAGTTCCAGGCCAGCCTGGTCTACCAATCTTGTTCCAGGACTGTTACACAGAGAAACTCTGGCTGGAAACCTCCCCCTCAAAAAGGCTGTTTCATATTTAGTGTAATGTATTTACTACTACATATCTAGTATCATTTAATGTGTACAATTTTTTGTGGTTAAGGTCTCTGGACCTGACCTGTATCATATTACACTACATCTTCATTGAATTTAGTGATATGAATATATACTCCACACACAGACTCATGTTTAGATGTTCCATGTCCAATCTTACACTTAGCCATGTGTAAATCAAAATGTTTGAATAAGCCGGTGATTGAATACACGAGTGAATAATTGAAACATTTGTAGGTTTCTTTCTGTTGGTATAAAGATTAGATTTTTTTTTCTTTAAAAGAACATATTATCTTCCATTTAGTACAGGGGAAGGCATCCACAAAACCGTGTGTTCAGCGCAATCCCTGACAGCATTGAACGGTCACCCCTTCGAGAAAGAACCATTGTCCTGGAACAGCTTTCAAGGCCCAGCACAACACATACATTCCAGGTAGGTTCTGTGTTTTCTCTAATTTCAATTTTAAATAAAAACTGAAAATAATGAGACTCACCCATGTTTTTCTTTTTCTCCCAACAGTCAGACACACCGAGAAAAGGGTCCCTGACGCCGATGGAGTTTGTTGCTCACACTTGGACAGGTCAAAGTATTTTGACAGGTTCGCATCTCCTTCGTGTAAAGGCAATGGGATCAGCGGGGTGTGGTGACATACTTCTGCCATCTCAGAGTTCAAGTGGCTGAGGCAGGAAGATGGAGGCCTTTCTGAGCTACACAGTGAGGGTATTGAGGGAAAAGAGGGAGGAAGGGAGAAGTAGGAAAGAAACAGGATGAGGAGAGGAGGACACACACACACACACACACACACACACACACACACACACACACAGAGAGAGAGAGAGAGAGAGAGAGAGAGAGAGAGCGCGCAATGGTGCTATTTGTGAGATTGAAAATTTTCAGAAAATGAAATTGAAGACCATCTACTTCAATGCCCCTGTTTTGACCTTGTAGGAAGGAAGAACAGGTACATGTGGTCCTTGGTTGGCCTGACCTCAGACACCATGACAGACTAACATATGCCAGCTGCTGAGTGGCAAGTAGCAATGGGAGACATGTTCTTATTTAATTGGGACCTCGCTTTCCTAAAACAAAGGAAAGGCTGCCTTTCTCCCATTATGTTCTCATTCTTTCTCAATGAACCCGTATTCAGGATCGTCCATGAAAATCTAATGTGACAGTGCTTGAGAAAATTAATAGAGACTTGTTAAGTGTTTGGCAGTGTAGGGCTTTACATAAAAGAACTTATTCTGGGCCCAGTATGCTAGTGGCCAAAGAAAGTTCTAGTGGGGAGAGGGACCAGCAATGTTTTGATTTTTAAAGTGTCACCATATTTCTGTCCATGAATGGAGCATTGCCCTTGATGTACAGATCTATAAGCTTGGGCATGTCCCAACCTCTCTGGACCAGGTCTTCTGTTTTATATCAAGCCACGTGGCTAAAATAATCACTGGAAAATCCATGAAAAGGAAAAAATAGCTAGTTGCTAGACATACACCATTCACTCAGAATTATAAGCTGTTTGTGTTATGGACAGCTGAAATATTAAGGAAATGTATTGTTTAAAGAAAATTTAATAACTTATAGTTCTAAAATTAAATTAGGTTAGCATTGTATAAGACATTTGTTACTGTTTTAACCGGCCTTCTTTAGCCTAGTGACATTATGGATTTCAGAGTTTTTGTTTTAATGAGGAGAGAAATCCAGAGTTCTTTATGTATAAAGTAAATGGCCCTACCACTTGTTTATACCCTAAAACTTGCATTTTGAGAAAGTCATGTTATAGAGCTCAGGTTAGCCTTGAA
Source organism: Cricetulus griseus (assembly GCF_003668045.3). NCBI lineage: Eukaryota > Metazoa > Chordata > Mammalia > Rodentia > Cricetidae > Cricetulus > Cricetulus griseus. Next base: position 41,139,027 of record NW_023276807.1, read on the forward strand.
TTTATAATAATCTCCTGCATCATCCTTCCTGCTGCTACAAACACAGGTGTGTTGTGCCCATGGATGCTTAGGCCCTTAAAGTTTTGTTGTTTCATTGTTTAATAGCTTTTGGATTCTTTTTATCCTCCCTGGCAGTATTAATTGACCCATTAGTGATGGTAGTACTTTCTCTAAAGGGCAGACATGTTTCATGGTGTGGTGTGGTGTGGTGTGGTGTGGTGTGGTGTGGTGTGTGTGTGTGTGTGTGTGTGTGTGTGTGTGTGTGTGTGTGTGGTGTGGTGTGTGGTACATGTGCATGCTGTCAGTTGTTCTCCTCAATCATGCCTCCCTCCTTCTTTAAGCCTTGGCTGGCTTGGAACTCACTATGTAGACCAAGCTGGTCTGAGACTTACAGACTTACAGACTACCTACCTCTGCCTCCCAAGTGCTGGGATTAAAGGTGTGTGCCACCACACTCAGTTACATCTTACTTTTTGAGATAGGTCTCTTGCTAAACTTGGAGCTCACCTATTGGCAAGACTGGCTGACAAGGAAGCCCCAAAGTGTCCACCTTTCTCTGCTTTCCCAGATCTGGGATTATAGGCATGTGTCACTATGCCTGGATTTTTCTGTATGTGCTGGAGATCCAAACTCAGATCCCAGTACTAGCATGATGAGCCCTTTATGGACTGAACCATCTCTCCAGCCCTATGGTTACTGCTTTGACCATAATTAGATGGCGAGGGGGAACCGAAGGTCTTCATGTTTGTTTATGATTAAATAATGATGTTCCAAGGAAGTACTTACTCTGTGACAAGAATGAAAGCTGGGATGCAGCATAGAGTACAGGTCTGGGCTGAATGTCATATGGCTCAATGACAGAGTGCTTGCCTGGCTTGTGGTATACCCTTGGTTCCGACACTAGCACTGAACAACAACAAAAATCAAGGTAGACTAGGTGGCTCAGTGGGTAAAAGTGCTTCTTTCTAGGCAAGTCAAATGACTTGAGTGTAATTCCAGGAATTCATGGTGGAAAGGGAGAAGTGATTCCCAAGTTGCCCCCCCCACCTCTTCAAGTGCACTGTGGTACATACAAACACACACACACACACACACACACACACACTAATTAAAATAATTCTCTTTTGAGAAAGGCTCTCATTATGTAATCCCGGATGCCCTGGAACTCACAGAGATCCACATCTCTCTGCTCCCCAAGTGCTGGAATTAACCACACTTAACACATAAAAAAAATGTTTTAATGGAGCATATTTTAGCCTGTGCTTTACGAAGCATCTAGTCTAATGGGAAAGATGGAAAAGGCCATGGGACAGATGAGCAGGACCACCTTCTGATAATCCTGGGCCTTAGACAGATCTCTGCAGAAAAAGTTCTTGTAAACCCCTCTGCTGTGGGAGGATGCATCTTAGCCCCTGGCTGGTTGCAGGATTGGGTGGAGGATTCTTTCCCCTTACTCAGGATTCTACATGATGGTGTTTGGGTATGATTACTTTGTAGTTTATGTAAATATGACATTAAATGAAATATTTTTAGTGTTCAAAATATGGTCTACATGGAACAGACAGAGCAATCTTTGGAGGCTGAATTTGAATCTTTTGCACCAAATGCCTGTGTCTCTTGTGTTTCAGGTTCACAGTATCTACCTAAATCTTATCAGAGGGCAACTTTGACTGCAAGAAAGAGGTTCCAAGTGGCATTGTGATATCACTGCTTCATAATTATGGGTTTGCTGGAACATGGGAAGCCTTGGCCACACCATTTGTCACTTGAAAAGTGTAGGAACAAATATTACCTGATATATAAACTCACCTCTCTCACTGACAGCAGGAGATGGCAGGATACCCAAGAGAAACACAAGTGAATAAGTAACTTAGTTTTGAACACTTGGCTTTGTAAAGAGAATAAAAACTAACCTCACTGACCCCTGTGGGAAGCATGCCTAAAGCTCCTGGGGCTCTAGTGCTTCGTTCAAAAGAAATTAAATTCCCTCTTTTCATCACGAAAACTCACATGAGTGTTCACATGTTGATAACATGGGTGCATTCAGTAAAAGCATGCCATTTCATAATTCTAGACCATCACATATAATTTGGTCTCATTCTCTTAATGATGCTATCCAAAGTAAAGAGCAGTCATATTTGAGACAATTTGCCCATTTGAAAAATATTCCGGTTCTTCTGTTCATTGTGCTGACTTTAAAATAATCACTGCATATGCAACGTATAAAGTGATAGGTTTAGTGATGACAAGATTTCTCACCCCACTGTAGTCATGAATATCTGAGAAATGTCTTGCAAGCCAATTGTACTAAAAAAAAAACAAAAAAAAACAAGCAAACATGGTATCATTGTCAAATTTAGACAGTGCATTTAAAAGTACCCCACATTTAAAGGTGAATATAAGCATAATCAAAATCTTTTGCATATGGTTCCAACATTAACATTTCAGTTGGCATGTTTGATAACTGGGTGGGGGAGTTGTAGCACAAGCATCCTTATGTCATTCCAACTTATTCTTGGCTCTGATGTCAACAGAGCGTCTCTGAGCCCTTGCTGAAAGCAGCCTGCCCTTTGCGCTTTTCCTACTCTGTATTCTTCAGACCATGTGTCCCACTTGGTTATTACAGTCAGGGGAGTGGAGAACAGGGAATAAATGTCTTTTAGAGGCAAGGCCCGATTCTAGTGCTCAATCATGGTTCATTTCATATACACACATCCCAAATCAGAATAATTTCTCTCTTTTTTGGTTATATGCTTACACTACATCAACATAAATCTCTTTAATCTAAGATAAACTTTACATACATATACATATATGCACATACCATTTAAACATGTGAGAAATTTTTTTTAGCACATTTCTTGCTGTAAGAAGTGGGGATCATTGATTGTCTACTTAGAGATGTTTGGGAATTGACCCATCTGTGGAAAATATCATTGGATCTGCTCTTTACATAGAACTACAGAACAATCAACCAGAAGTGACTTCGGAGCTTTGTTCTACCTGATAGTTTCTCCTTTACTCTCTCCACTTATTTACTACAACCCCAGGACAGGATAGAGAACAGACACTGGTCAAGTTGCTATATTGACCCTTCCTTTCAGATAGCCACTCTGAGTGTCACTCTCTCTCCCTAGGGGGTGTGACAAGTGCTCAGTTTCTCACAGCAAGCTGACAAAAGCATTTAGAGAATTACCTGAACCATTTCTCATCATAAGCTCTGGAAGCTCTTTGGAGAAAATATCAGTCTTAAAGCAATTGATCTCCACATAGAGGGGTTTCTGGATTGATGAGTGGCTAGAGTCCTGCCCACCAGGTGCCTGGCTGGTTGCTCTTCAGTCCACTATTACTGCTAATGGAGCCATCCACTGTGGTCTCTCACACCCACTCAGCCACTTCATATCAACTCCTAGGTGCCATCCAACTGTTTCTCTCTCAACCCAAGGTTTAAAAAGGGAGGTAGCTATAGGGCATCTAATAAGATGGTGACCCCAAGATAAATTATTATCTTGGAGCCATGGAAATGATTTAATAGTGGCCTCACCATGTTTGCCTTCGGAGGTTTGAAATTGGATATGTACTATTTATATCAGCAAAGTACTGCAGTCAAACTAGAACCTGGTACAGTTTTTATCTTCCAGGCATTTTGATTGGGAAGCAAAGCACTGCTAGAGGGTAGCTAGACTCAGAGGTCTTACCAATTCTGAAGCGACTTTCTCCTGGAACTTATTTTCATGTCTGTGTTAAAGATATTTTATTTATAGGTGGAATAAGATTAGTAAGTTAACAAATGATGCTTGTGTGAGGATGATGCTGTTCAGACTGTAAAGGGAAAATCAGGGGAATGCTTCTACAATATTTGACTTTCATAAGTGAGCCTTAACTTAGGCTTTCTCTGGTAAAAATTGAAAACTGGAAATCACTTCAGAGAAAAACTTTCAAATGCAGGTTAGTGATATGAATTAACATATCTTTAATGTATCCCAAACCAAAGAAAGAGTGAAAGAATTTTAAAATAATTCAAGAAAATATGACATTTGGTGGAAAACAGCTAGATTTCTAAAGAATATAAAAGGGAGCACAGATCTTTATGCTTGTGTTACTCTGACTAGAATGGAGTTTCTTTACTAATTGAGAGGTTCACTTTGAACGCCATAAATCATTTCAGTATATTTTTATTATCATTGTTTTCTTATAATGATGGATGATTGTTCAGTAATTGTAATCATTTAATTTTTAATAAAATATAAAATGTTAACAGAGTTCTCAGAATTTCATTGACTTCATAAAAACATCCTTACATTCCCAATTTTTATGAGTTCTGTAACTATCCCCGACTTTGCAGTTTCTAACACAGAGGCATTTGTTCTTTTCTTTTTCTCTTTCTTTTTCTCTTCCTTTCTTCTTTCCTTCCTCCCCCCCCCCTCTCTCTTTTTGAGTTATGGTCTCAGGTAATCCCAGGCTGGCTTCAAATTTTCTGTGCAGATGACCATGGCTCTGAACCGCTTATCCACCCATCTCCATGGCCAAATTGCTAGAATTATTTCTCTATAACATTACAACCAGATTACTCAATTATTTTTAAGTAGACAGTCAACTTTTCCCAGAAATTTCAAAATAGACATGTAGGTAGTGAGAGGTTGAGCAAGAGCAGGAGAGTGAGCAGGGGAGAGAGTGTGAGAGCAAGAGATTGATTTGTGGAAGTTTCTTTCATTTGTAAGTACTCCAAAGAAAACTTTGTTTTAGAAGGTGACATTCTATGTTGTACTCATCATATATCTATATCTATATCTATATCTAGCAATTTGTGTTAATTTTTTTTAAATTGGGCTGAATAAGACAAAAGTTTCATTCTCAGAGAATGTAGGTTCTAGGGGAAGAGATAAACAGTAGACAAATTAAGAAGTAGACAAATTAAGTAACAATGTAGGGCCAGCCAGTGACCAGCAGTACAAAGAAACTGACAAGAGAAGGTGACCGAGCACACAACTTCCTGTGGAGTAATCAGCCAAGGCTGTATTTCTGAGGTTGCACAGTCAAAGGCGCAAAAATGAGAAAATCAGCCATGGAAATATACACAAGAAATTCAGAGTAGAATTAACCCACAGGGACGACACAGGGAATACTCGAGGAGCAGCAGAGAGGTGAGGAGAAAATGCAGTGTTAACAGTAGAGGATGACTCACAAGATGACTCCAGGGAGGTAGCAGGCAGGCAGGGGCTGAGAAAGATGAGCAATGGTCAGACTTGGTGTGAAATGTGAAATGACTTCGGTTCTGAGGATGAAGGGATTACTGGCAAGAAATCCTGCTGTTTCAGGCTACATGACAGTAGCTAGGCAGAAGTCATAGGCTTTTAAATTTACTCTGAAACTGAGCTGACAACATTTGGAGTGCTGTTGCGAAAAGGATCAAGAGTGACTCTAGAGCCTTTGCCTCATCTCCTGGAAATACAGTGGAACTGGAAAGAGAGAAAGAAAATAAGTATTGGGATGTGTGAGAACACTGTGCTTCAGATGCTCATTGCCAGGCTGAGTAGAAATGTCTAAGTTTTCTGGTATCTGGAGAAGTACAGACCAGAGTTATAAAGTGAGTTCTGTCCCCATGTACACCTGTTCCCAGAGCCCATTGGGAATTGAAAGTCTCATAAGGAAATTGTGCATTTAATTTATCTAACATACTTACCCTAAACTTCCTCCAGACACTGGCGTTTAGCCTACTGTTGGACAAAGGTCATCTAATGCAAAGTCTTATTCATTATATCCTACCAAGTACTGAATACCTGTATCCAAAATGTGCTGGCAATGCAGAACTCCAGTTACCCATCATTCTCGAGACTTTTCACCAGCCTTGGAAAAGTCAAAACTTAAAATTCAAGACTGAGTTTCTACGGTTTCTACCAAGTGTGGAATTTTTAAAAGTATCATTATAAAGTTGAAAAATCAATGGCAGCTAGTGACCATCAGTCCAGAGATGGTTTTATATTGTAAATATATGGGATTACCCAAGAGAATGCCAAGATGGTGTTAAAATGGGTGGGATTACTTGGGAACTGTCTGTAATATTCAATACACTGAGTTAAGCAGTGATGCATATCATGTACCAATGAAGGCTCCTTCAAATGGGAAAAGCCCCCTTTTATATCAATGGTCTTCAGGTAGGGAAGTGATGAGACACCTCCCTGTTTGGTTAGATTAGCTTTGTAAGGCTGACAACCTGCCAGGAGTGGTCACACATGTCACAGATCTACTCTCTTAGTGTTGGCAATGCAACCATGTGCCCCCCAAAACACCATTGCACTTCCTAGTGGGGATTCTAAAGGGCAATAATACTGTGTGCTTTGTTGTCACATGGTTGTCCTATGGAAGGGTCTTGCCACACATTTCTTACACTCTCAGCCATCTGACATAGTCTGAAACTTCAGTATTACAAGGCAGTATGAGAAGAATCATTACAGAAGAAGAAGAAGAAGAAGAAGAAGAAGAAGAAGAAGAAGAAGAAGAAGAAGAAGAAGAAGATGAAGAAGAAGAAAAACCTGGAGAACTGATGAAGGTAGCAAAGCTTATATTATATTATCAGAGCCCCCATCTTTAATATCTCTATCTATAAAATAGCCTACCTTCCCTACCCTCAGGCCAGATTTTTTTTCTTTTTCTTTTTTATTTATTTTTGGCTTTTCGAGACAGGGTTTCTCTGTAGCTTTGGAGGCTGTCCTGGAACTAGATCTTGTAGACCACACTGGTCTCCAATTCACAGAGGTCTGCCTGCTTCTGCCTCCCGATTTCTGGGATTAAAGGTGTGCACCACCACTGCCCGGCTTCAGGACAGATTTTCAATACCCACCCTCCTCATTAATGACAAAGCTCCTACGGCTGGAGTCCTGGCTCTGTTTGTTGCACCCTGTTTGTTGCACATTAACTTGAACTGCCTCCCTGAAACTGTCAGGGCTCTAAGGAGCGACCCTGAAGGTCTGGTAGCACTCATGCCTTTCCTTGTTTGGGAACTTTCTTTTGCCTGTACCCTTATTTGTCACTTCTTGAGGCACAGCCCGACCCAGTTTTTGAGGAGACAGGTTTATGTTTGTCCACAGAGATTAGCAGCAAATCGCATAGAGGCGTATGTATCTTCCCCTCTTATAGCTGCAACTGACCTCATACCTCAGCCTCAGTCCTTTAGAAGGGAGGAAACTAAAGCCCATGAGACATACTTAACAAGACTAAGTAAACATATTGTTTTTTTAAGGAAGTCTGGAAGTGATTCAATAATGCAGAAATAAAAAGAAGAAGTCATTGTCTAAGTTCCTCTCCTCCATACCACTGTCTTTCCATTGCAAAGAAAAGATTTCTTCCACTATATTTATACATTAATGATATACTTATGTATGTGCAGTACATAACAAATAATATAATAAATACAGTAAGTCGGTACAACTCTTGAAAACAGGCAATTAATATTAAGGCTGAATATATACATAATCTAGCACTTCTAGTTCTACGCATGTATACAAATGAAATAAATACATAATTGAGTTTAAAAATATCTAAGAGAAGCGGAAACACCTATGTTTATATTATTATGTTTTATGAAATATATTAATGTTCTGCATTAATATATGAATACATATACTAATATACTAATTTAAACAATGATGTAATGATGTCTATTTTGCTTTGTCATTTGTTTTCTTTTGCTCTTTCACTTAATAGTTTATGAACTTCTTGTGTAAGTGCATACTGATGGCTCTCTAAAAAAAGCAGCTGGAGGGGAGGGCAAGATGACTCAGCTGGGCCAAGCTTGACGGCCTGAGTTTGATTCCCCAAACCCACATGGTGGAAAGAGAGAGCTGCTGTCCTTTGATCTCCACGCTCCCATGCATATATAAAATACAATATATAATAAAAATAAATTTTAATTGAACTGAGAAAAGCCCTGGGTGTGTTTTCTTCACATCCCAGAGGCCACGCAGGCATCTGTGGGCAATCCATGAAATCTCTGCAAGAAAATAACTAAGGAAAAAAACAAAAACAAAAACGGGAATCCAAGACATTCTTTGGATTTCAACTTTTCTTGGCACTCTACCTCATCAGTGTGCAGGGAGGGACCTTCTACTAGGAAAGAGCACTGCTAGTCCCGCCCTTTGGTGAGGAGAATCTGGTGTAAAAAGAGGAGTGCTGTTAAGGCTGGACTCCAATGGTGGTCAGAAAACAGGCCATGAAGGGGGTGTGGGTGTGGGGCTCTCACTGACCTTTTCCTTCTGCAGGCTCCGTGATTTTAGCAGCGTTTTGACTGTGCATCATAGCTATTGTTTCCTTCCAAACCCTGCATTCCTTGACATCTTACCTTCCCATCCTTTCCTCCCCTCTTCCTATTCTGTCAAGTTCTGACTTTCTTTGATCAGATGATTTGGGGGCAAAGGGCCTAGACTGCAGTCTCCTTTAGCTCCAGTGTCTCAATCGGTCAGCTGACACTCACTGGACATGTGACTCCCCTAAAGGTCTAGGGCACAGCAAAGTGGTTGCAGTGCCTGACCCTGAGGCAGAAGCCAGCCCTGCCCTAGGGCAGCAACTGAGGCAGGTTGCACAAGGACGAGTGGATTTAGAATTCCAAAGACTGCGTTTCAACACCCATGACTCTCTATTTAAATTTTTGAAAACAGACTGCTCGCCGCCGTAACTCCACACCTAACACGGGTGCTGCAAAATCCTAAACAGCAAATCTTAGCAGGCCTCAAGGTGTCCCAGAGCTGGTAGTGTGAATTTCTAGTTTCTTCTTTTATCCAGAAGCTGTCCTAAATTCGACACTCCCACCCCCCACCCCTGTCATCTTTCTCATCTTCCCACAGCGAGAGTCTTCAAGTGCATTCTGAACTTCAGCGCTCAGAAGCTGTTCCGGGTCTTTCACTTTCGTCTAGCTCCCCGGAGACCAGCGTGGATTACGTAAGGCTCCAGCGGTACATCATTAACAAACCAGGGACGCTTTCTCTTAGCCTCAGAAACTTTATCCCCAGGGTCTGGTGGCGGCTGTGACTGCAGAACTCCCCGGCTCCAGAGCAGGAAGACCTGAGCAAACAGATTGACATGCCCTGAGTCCTCTCGCTGAGCTCAGAGCTCCTGCATCCGGGAGTCTCCGAACTGGTCCTGTCCCTGTGGCTTGAACTTGGAGCAAGACTTCCCTCACTCTGCCTCTGATCACCACCGGCTCGCTGCCAGCAAGGAAAGAGCAACATCAGAGAGATGATGTGGCTGTGGCTAGGGCTCATCGGGCAGAAGCTGTTGCTGTGGGGCGCAGCGAGCGCAGTCTCGGTGGCCGGTGCCACTGTCCTGCTCAACATCCTGCAGATGTTGGCGAACTATGCGCGGAAATGGCAGCAGATGCGGCCTATCCCATCGGTGGTGCGTGCCTACCCCTTGGTGGGACATGCACTGTTAATGAAACCCAACAGCGCAGGTAAGGGCTTGTACAAGGAGCGTCCGACCTGAAGGCTGCTAGGCTTCTTGTCAGTCTGGGGAGCCTAAGGGACTCCTCCCCACCCTTGCCATACTTGGGGCCCTCAAATCGCTCAGACCCACTTTCTCATTAGCTGCTAGGAGAAAGAAGAAATCTTTTACCCCTAAAGAATAGTTTCCCAGCTCTCCGGATTCTAGTTTCCCCTCTGGTGCCTGCCAAATTGTCTCATCTATCATATAAAGAGCTTAGTAAACAAACGTGTGTGCACATAACAGGTTGCAGTATTTCCAAGCATCTGTGGTTCCTTCGGCCTTTTCTCTTTTCCCCGTGTCTCAAAAGCCTCTTTCCCCCTGCCTTGGTGAGCAAAGAGTTAAGGAGGATAACTCCCCCGGGAAAGCTGCAAATATCCTCAAACTTCATGCCAGTCCTCTTTGTCTCTTAGTTAAGAAAACAGGAGAGCAGAGAGCAGAGGTTGGTCTGAGGCTTGTCAGCCACCTGGCTCAGACATCCTATGGTTTGACCAATACGGGGGTTAAAATCCTTTTGGCCTTTGTATTTCCATCCTGATGAGGAAGTTTTGCAAGGCTACTTCAGCAGGCTCTACTGCCTGGGCCTTGAGTTAAATTATATGGCCAGTTCCAAAAACCTTATTTATCAAAGAGTGTTAAAAAAAACAAACTTGAAATAATCTTTTTAAAATGTCTTATACATTTTTTTTGTTTTATTGATGTAAAAATTATCTTAAATCAGAAAGTTCTTAAACATAGTGGTATTTGTGGTTCCCCGTTGGGATAGTGCATTCAATCTTAACACTTCATTTCCATGACTGTGTAAGCTGGGATGGCCAGAACTGCGTGGCACATTTAAAAAGAACTGCATCAGAAACTACTCTTTCTACCCAGGCTGACCATCAACTTCAAATATTCTTAAGATCCTATATTATCATTTTTGTGACCCCAGACAAAAACCGTACCCTCAGGACAACCTGACATGAATAAACTGGGACATCATAGGAAAGTATTACCAAAAATATTTTCTAATGGAAATCCAAGTAAAGTTGCCAACTAACAATCAACATGACTTATGCTAGAAGTTACCCACCATCACAGGTAGGTATGTTAAAATCACACTGGTTACACTCATGCTGTCTAGTTGCCTATACTCAAAAGAAAGCTAACTTCCCCTTCCACTCTGAGACTTCAAAGTATATACTGATAATTCCACTGTGAAAATCATGGCAGACAAAAATCCAAAACCCTAAATGCCCATTAGAGAATAAAAGGGCTATTAGCATAGAAAGCCAGTTTCTCAGGAAACAACTCAGTGTTCCTGGTTATATACTGAGGTGTCCTATAGTGTTTAGTAAAATGAGACCTGGCAAGACATTATTTTGAGTGTGTCTGGAAAGGGTTTTTCACAGGAGGTCAGTATGTGAATCTGATTGGCCCAGCTAAGAAAAACTCATCTTTAACATGGGCAGAATCCCAGCATCCAACCCATCTTGAGTACAGAGAAACAACACAGAAAGCAAATTGGTGTCTCTCTGAGCTTTTCTCTACTTGCCATGGTCATCAGAAGGCCAGGCTTGCCAGGCTACAGACTGTACTACATAGGCAAGCCTCCGGCTTTCCCCACTCCTCTTCCTGTTTTCTATGCATGAATTTCATGTGGGTCACTCACAACTGCTACTTCTGAAAGTATAAACTGCTCACTCAGAGTTCTAATTCATCCTAGGCACTGTTTTTGCACGTTTGTCTCAACACAAGTGTAATATATCACAAGGTTGACTTTCGAGGAAGAACTGTGTGTGTCTATAAGAACATGGAAGCACCCTCAAGGAATGAAGGGATCTGCATCCATGACAGAAAAATCCTGAGGCCTCAGCTCTTTGGGGGTCTGCATTTCCCCCTTGTGGGCTCTCATGCATGTCATCCTTACACGTTTATTGTCTGCCATCACACTTCAAATGCCAGCAATTATGCACTGAGGTGCAAGCAATTGCAATGATGGTGATATGTTTACATATTCTAATTTTTGACCCATTTCTTTATGAACAGTTAATCTGCTTATGATTGTTATTAATATGTCTGGGTGTTTTGATTGTAAAAACATACATGTAATTACTTCTTTTATTGCATAATGAAGCCTCTGAGGCATCCTAGTGTTTTTATATGGGTTTTTCACATAAACCACTCTCTGAAATGTTAAGGAAATATCTTTTATATAATTTTTAAAAATTGTTTTACTGTAATTTTATTTTGAGGATGTAGCCCTTCAGGGTTTCAGATTTTAGATATTTTGGTCTTTTCTGTATTTCCTCAATTGGAATTATAAATGTTTGGGATCAAAATTCTACTTGGAGGGGGTGTAGCCTTAGAACCTCTCCCACTTTGCCCTTGGTAAGTCTCATATTTTGGGGGAAATGCACTAAAATCTTTAGTGACTAAGACTAGATGGAAAAGAACTTGGAGCTGGTGGGATTCCTTAAAGTCATTCTCATGACTCTGAGAGGAGAGTGGCTGCTTACAAGGACAGCTAGCTTATGCAGTCAACAGTGCCGGACTTGGGGATGAGAGAACGATTGCTCAATTTTCAGTTATGAAACTGACTTATTTGGGAAGTTGTTGAGAACTCTCTGAGTTAAGGATTTTGTTGCTGTTCTTACTTATTTCATTTATAGAAGTCACCATTACAGTTAGTTTATGATTAAAATGCAATTTGAGCCAAATTTCTAGGGCACTATCTAAAATGGACTTGTCTACAGTAAGTCCTTTAAGTGCATTTATGGAGACCTTTTGTACTCAGCATTGAACTCAGCAAAAGTGGGCCTGTCAGAATACCCTCAGACTGAATCTCTGCTCTGAGCCATACTTTCCCTTATGTAAGAGGCTGTGCCCTTTATTCTGAGGCTAAGTGTGGTAATACATTATTTATGCTTTATTAAACCTTGCCTGAGGGTTCACAATGCAAAGCTAGCCACAAGCCATAGAGCCAGGTGGTGATGATATACACTTTTATTTCCAGCAACCATACTAGCTAGCCATAGAAGCCAGGTGGTGGAGGTGGAACATATGTTTAATTCCAGGACTCAGGAGGCAAAGGTAGACAGATCTTTTTAGTTCAAGGCAGTACTGAGCTACAGGAAAGTGATCCAGTCTAAAAGAGAAATAGTTCCTACAAAGGGATCACATGCCTTTAATCCCAGCACTTGAGGTATATTAAGGTATATTAAGATAGGAGCAGATATTTAGTCTGGGGCATATTTGGCCTCCAGCCATGTTCGAGCAGTTAGTCTCCAGCCATGTTGAGGGCAGGATTGCTTCAATCTGGGTAGAGATAAGAGCTTAGTTGTTTTGCTTCTCTGATCTTCATCTTGAAGCTTGAACCCCAATATCAGTGTCTGGGTTTTTATTATTTGTGTTACATCTAAGGTCCACATTTAGGCCTTGGTGACCTCACTCTGAGTATTGCATGTAGACTCCAGTTGGCATCTAAATTATCACATTTGCCAGTCTTTCCTGTTAAATAACCAAAGGGCCCAACCTTTGGATCTGACTCCCTGCAACCACAGATTCAATTCCCTCATCTTCCCACTACAAATGTGGAACAGAATGCTTTGAAGCCAATGAGTTGATACAGCCCACCATTTTAAAAATATTTTAGCACAGACATACACATATGTGTGTGTAGATATATGTGTGTGTTTATGTGAATGTATGGCACATATTTGTAGGTGCCTGTGGAGGACAGAAAAGCATGTTAGATCCCCTGAAGTTGGATTTAAGGTGCTTTGCTATGTGTGGTGGGAACTGAGCTTGAGTCCTCAGGAAGAGCAGTAAGTGCTTTCACCCACTGAGCCATCTCTCTAGTTCCAATTTTTAAAATTTTAAAACAATTTCTTAGTTAACATTTATTTATTCATTCATTTATTTAATGTGTGTGTGTGTGTGTGTGTGTGTGTGTGTGTGTGTGTGTGTGTGTGTGTGTGTGTGTGTGTGTGTGTGTGTGTGTGTGTGTGTGTGTCTGTGTGTGTGTGTGTGTGTGTGTGTGTGTGTGTGTGTGTGCATCATAGTGTCTGTGTGTGTGTGTGTGTGTGTGTGTGTGTGTGTTTGTGTATGTGCATCACAGTGCATGTGTGGCGGTCAACCGTCATCTACCTAGAGTCAGCTCTTTCCTTCTACCATGTGGGTCCCAGGGATCAACTCAGGATGGCAGCCTATAACTTTACTGGCTAGATCATCTTTCCTGCTCATTCCCTACCATTTTGACAGTACTGACAGTATTTTTTAATCTAAGATATGTTTGGAGTTTCTTTTCCAAGTGTGGTACCATGGTTCAGATGCCAGGTGCTGGGGTCTTGGGACAAAGCCAGATTCTACCATTTTCAGTTCCATGGCATTGGGTACTGATTTATTAAGAATGTACATTTTGTCGCATCAAATCTTAATAATGTTACATTTATTTGAAGGACAGGTAATATTTTTAAATGACCTTACAGCTACCGGAATGTTGTAACACTCACGGGAGCTCCCATCCACTGCCCAGCTCCCTTTCATGGTGATATGTCACATACCTTGTGTATTTATTGACAGGAGATAATGGACTGTTGTACAACTCAAACAACAAATTCTGGTCTCCATGGAATTTAGGACAAAATATTTTTCTTCCAGACTTTTTTCAGCAGTTAATTCAGTACACAGAAGAATTCCGGCACCTGCCACTCATTAAGCTTTGGATTGGACCAGTACCCCTGGTGGCCCTTTACAAGGCAGAGAACGTGGAGGTGGGTATGCTATTACAGTGGATAGCGTGCTCTGTATGTAGGCTATGATGTAAGAAGTTCATCAGGACGCAAGGCACAAATACAGCTTCAAGTTTCATTACACGCCAGCCAAAGAGCATTTTGCTCAGGAGGCTCTGTGCAGGCCATTCAGTGATTTCTTGCTGCAGTTCAATTGCAATCCTGGGAGAATAACTCCCCACAGCTGTATGCATTTCTCATTAGGTCTCAAGATACTTGTTCTCCTTTTGAAAGAAGTCTTCTGAGAGAGATTTCTGTTGTTGTTGTTGTTGTTGTTTGGGAGTTTTAGTGTTCTGTTTTGTATTGGAAACTAAATCTAAGTCCACTGCATATCATACAAATGCTCTTCCTTTAAGGTCGATGCCTTTTTCTTTTTTTTCTAATTTTGAGAACCTGGGTTGCCCAAGGTGGCTTTGCACTCATGCTGTAGCTCCAGGCTACCCTTGAAATTGTAACTCTCCAGCCTCAGCCTCCTGAACAGCTAGTGCAGAGGCCCTGCACCAAACCTAGTATACCAGACAATTTTAAGAATCCAAAATTCATACCTAATAAAATAGGTGTGTTTCTATCATGGTTTTCAGAGTCTCCTATTGTATCAGTGATAAATTTATTACCATACTGAGGATGTAGAGCACAAGGAAAAGAAACTAAGCCTTGGGTTGTTTGCCCAGTAGCAAGCCCAGAATATTCTCAAGTGATCTGACTTGATGTCTGGAACAGAAGCTGTCTTAGTTATATTGCTTGTAATTAAATACCATGACCAAGTTTAATTTGCAGCTTATAGTTTCAGAGGGCCAGTCTATGACTATCATGTCAGGGAAGCAGCAGGCAGGCAGACATGGTGCTAGTAGTAGCTGAGAGCTCAAATCTCACTACACAAAAATTAGGTAAGAGAACTAACTGGAAAATGGTATGGGCTTTTGAAACATCAAAGTTAAACTTCAGTGTCACACCTCATTCTACAAGGCCACACCTCTTAATCCTTTCTCAAACAGTTCCACCAACAGGAGACCAATTATTCAAATATATGAACACACACACACAAACTTACACATACATACATATATACATACACACATATATCTATATGTATATCTATATCTCTATATATGGACCATTCTCATTAAATCACCATAGAGGATATTCTGTCCATTAAACAGTACAGTGAATATGGTATTGAGAAGGAATGAGGAAATTTTGTCTTAATCATCTCTTATAGGATTGTCATAAAGTAAAAAAAAAAGTTTTTCTAACCATTTTGACTCAGAATAGCACATAAAGCCACAACCAGATATTATGTCTGCCCACATGCTTCTTTCAATATTGCATGTGTGTTTTTGTGTGTGTGTGTGTCAGAGAGAGAGAGAGAGAGAGAGAGAGAGAGAGAGAGAGAGAGAGACTATGTAGTGTGTTTGTAAGTGTGTGGGTTGTGTGTGTGAGGTGTGTGTGTATGGGGGGTGTAGATGTGTGTGGGGTATCTCTGTGTGTATGTGTTGCTTTCAATGTTTTGTTGCTTTCAAGGAATGGTTTTAGGTCTAGTTACTATATCTTAGGCACACATAAATTGTTCTTAGTCAGAGGCATGAGTGGGCTACAAAGAAAAAACAGGAACTATGGTACATTCAAGCAATGCAATTCAGTGAGCTTATAGGAGTTAATCACATTGGGAATCCAAAGTAGAGTAAGATTCATTCCATTGTTTCTTTCTCAAAAGTCCAGTCATTCTAAACAAGCTGAATGTACAGCATATAAGCAGAATAAAAACATAGTCATAAATGATCTCAGGTCACATTATTAACTTGTTACAGATGGAGTGAAAGTGTGATTTGTAATGGTAAGCTACAGGCAGCATTCTCAGAAAAATTATTCCTACAGTCCTACTTCCTTAGGTGTATCAATTAAGGGCCACACCAATCAAAGTGGATGCTGATGTAGTGGTTGGTAATAGTGGAGTATGTTGGAGCAGTGGAATGAATTAACATTACTATAGTCTTAGTGATTCTTGGAAAAGGTGGAATGCTTCTTAAACTCAGGACAGGGGCCCTCTTCTGCAGTCAGGTTGTCTTCTGGTGCCAGACCACAGGGCTTTTCCCAGTCATACTGAGGAGCAGAGATGGTCTGTTAGGACAAAGCAAAGACATAGCCATAGATTCAATTAATGGGTGGAATAGGATGTAGCTATTTGGGGAGCTCTTGAGGAAGTTTATATAAAACCATGTGGGTTTTGTTCTTTTCTTTCTTTCATTTTTGTTTTTTGTTTGAGACAGGGTTTCCCTGTGTAATAATCCTGGGTGTCCTAGAAGTAGACCAAACAGGCCCCAAACTCACAGAGATCCATCTGCCTCTGTCTCCAAAGTGCTGGGATTAAAGGTGTATGCCACCACTGACTGGCTTGTTTTGTTTTTTAAACTTCTTGCTTCTTAATGATAGTTTCCCACAGGTGTCAGGGAAGGAAACTGAGAAATAAAGGAATCCTTTAGTCCCCTGCTTTCATTTTTGTATTTGGCAGTTACATGGAAATTTCCAAAGTTGGCAAAGTGAGAGACAAGTTTTAGGACCACCAGTAGGGTGTTAACTGTTTTAACTCTTTTGTTTAGGGACCCTGTTACAGAGAAAGTAGGCAATAATTATCTAGAAATAGTTTCAACAGATTCATGGATTTGTGTACTAGTAAAGATAAAGCCTGAAGAAGTATCAATGCAAACATGAACAAATTTAAAAGATCCAAAGAAATGTATGTGAGTTATATTTATTTGCCAGAGATCATTAGGATAAAAACCATGGGAGTTAACTCATCTCGGGGTGGTGGTGCCCAGTAACTGACAGTTGGTACAGGATTGGATGATTAGCTGAACCTGTGTCTGTGATAATTGAAGTCATTTTTGTAAAGCTTTAGCTTCTTGGTAAAAGAAGGAATTGGAAGCAGGGAGCCTGTTGAAGAAAAGGTACAAATAGATGTCAGCAAGATGGTATCCTTCTGTGTGGGGCTGGCACTCCTGTATGGACTGAATAAGAACATGTTGAGCTTGTCTAGTGATGACAAGGAGTCTAAGGTATGAACCAAGGTGGCTTAAAATAAAAGTGGAGTGGCTTGAGTCACACAGTGAGACTCTGTTAGTAGATTGACAGGTTAGTTAGGGAGTTATCAGGAAGCAGAAAAGGCAGCCTGCAGTTTTGCCCATTGGGTGGCAGTTCCTATAGGGTTTACAAGAGAGTGCCATAGTCCAGCACCATAGTGTTAGGCAATGGCCCCTTTTGTCTGATAAAATGGTCAGTGCATGAGAAATAGGATGATTATTTATGGGAGAAAAGGCCTGAATGGAAAGGGATTCAATTTTACCTGTAGTCTTTATAGGAAAGAGGTGAATAGAAATTTGTCTCCCAAGTCCTGTAAATGTTATTTTTTATTCTTCTGAGGTCTATGGAAGAAAGTGAAAGTTGCCTTGAGATATAGAAGGATGGGTGGTTTTGGTCCAGCCTTGCTGAGTGAAAGTTATTCTTTGTTAAGTTTTTTAAATATATGTATTGGGAAGAAGAAATAGCCATTCTAAAAATGCCTGCAATGGGGGTTCACTGTCCAATGGCTGCTGTAAGAGGGAAGAGGAGTGTTAGAGATAAATAAATAGAGGGGGTAGATCTCATCATTGACAAGAAAGTGGATTGTTATTCCAAGGCTCAGGCTACTAGCTGTGTCATCCAAGGTGGATGTTGTCACCCAAGGTTAATTTAAGTCATTGCCCTCTTTAAGAGACATAAAAGGGAATGGCAGAGCTGCATTGGGAGTTTCCAAGGAAGGTCAAAGTCAACTGACATTGCCTAAGAGCTGTTAAAGAGAATTTAGCATTATCCTTTGGGGCAGGGTGGGGGACACTTGTAATAGATGGGGCATAATAAAACCAATAGTCACAATGTATCCAAGATAGCTGTATGGAACAGTTTGCTGAATTTTGTCTGGGGCAAGCAGTAAATGAAAGTTCTATCATGAAGCTTATAAATCGTTTAAAACAACTAGATATGTGTCTTCAGTAGGGGAATCTAGTAAGATATCCTCCATGTAATTAAGTATATATAAACCTTAGGACATTTGCTTCAACTGGGGTGTACTGCTTTATTTGCCCACCATTGACAGAGGTAGGGGTATTTACCTTATTGAAGGAGGACTTGCCAGTGAAACTGAGACATAGATGTTAGGTAACTGAGAATGAGCTTTTAAAAGGCAAATTTTTCTATATCATCGATGTGTAAAGGAATAGTAAAAACAAACAAACAAACAAAAATCCTTAAATAACGTTTGTTTTGAAGGACCATGGCAGGAGAGGGAGTTTGGTGGACAGGTGACCACAAGTCTACTGCCAGAACTTGATTAATATTGGGGACATTATTTTAAGCCCTTGTGTGGTTTGCATGGTTTATTTATTAATTAGGCTGCTGGCAAATTGTTGAGCCACAATTTCCAAGTGTCCTTTTTAGGTTACCTTTTTTTAGAAGGGGATTAAACAGACTTAAAAAAGCTTTTAAATATACATCCACAGAGAAACATCATGCCCATCCTTCACATCCAAGGTTGTGGCAAAGCCACTGTTCCCAGGTGAAGACAAGCCTTTAGCTCTGGATGAACTAGTAGGGCAAGGTTGGGTCTAAAAGGATAGAGGATAAGGCCAGGAAGTGTATGTTGTTTAATAGGAGGTAGAATTAGTTATTGGTTTTTTGTAAGTTCCCTCTTTTCTCTTGATAAAGCTGTGTACCTAGTCTAATTGGCTTCAAAAAGTGAAATTTTTTCCCCAAGTTTCTGAACCAAGAGTCCCATAGTCAGGGTACGAGGGACAATATTTCTGACTAATGTTTAAAAGCCGTAATGCCTTAGGTCCATCCAGTTCCTTTAAGTAAAGTGATTAAGAGCTGTGCCTAAGTTTAAATTCAGGAGACTAAGAACTCCCCATAGTGAAAACAAGAGCCAAAGGCAATCAAGGGATTCACCTATTCATTTCCCTCAGCTCCATTTAGTCCCCAAGCTTGGATGACAATTTATTTGTATATTTGAAACTCTGAGCAGATTTCTTTTAGGCAAAAGAACTAAATGAATCACAAAGAATAATAAATGTTGATAAAATGTTGCCAAAGTTCTTATATTGATGATGTCTAAATCCTTGTTATTTTTTATCTCTTCTTAAGGTAATTTTGACCAGTTCGAAGCAAATTGATAAATCATTTATGTACAAGTTCCTACAGCCATGGCTAGGACTAGGACTTCTCACAAGGTAAGGCACTGTCTGATATTTTTTTGATAGACAATTGTTCAGATGTCTGGTAGCCTCCAGCTATGGTAATAGACAGTTCCTAGCTAGGCATGCCTATAACCGGAATTTATGAGTCCATAAGTGGAAAAAAGCACTCTCAGAATTAGGAGGTCTGCAATACAGTGAAAATGGGTGATGGAGGGAACCCTTGAAAAGGTGGTGGGACAGCCAGACAGCCGCAGATACTTACATAAATCAGCCTTTGTCTGGCATCTGGAAATATGTCTCTTCCCCAAAAGTAGGCTCAGACAGGAACAGGCACTTAGTAAACTGTTTTTCAGGATTCAAACAGTAGACATTAAGGTCGAGTCACAAAGCATATGGGTGTCTGAAGACTGAGGCTTAGGGGACAGGCTGATTTCAGAAATTCATCTTAGAAATGAACAAAATATTCTCAACATTTCCTACCTTATGAAACTAATTTTAGCTATTAATTTCATAGAATGAGGTCCAGGTATTGACACTGTGGGAATAAATAAAACCATCATACATATGTGGCTGCCTTTCTCTTCAAATGAGATCATTGCGATGCTGGGGATGAGGCTATTTTAGAATGGTGTTGACTGGGCTGGGCTCACGGCTTGTGCGCCTGGTTCTCCTCCTCTTTAGTTTATTATGGTGTGTTTGTTGTGCTTGCAGTACAGGGAACAAGTGGCGCTCCAGGAGGAAGTTGTTAACGCCCACATTCCATTTTACAATTCTGGAGGATTTCTTAGATGTCATGAACGAGCAAGCGAATATATTGGTTGATAAGCTTGAAAACCATGTCAATCAAGGAGCATTTAACTGCTTTGTTCACATCACTCTTTGTGCTTTGGATATTATCTGTGGTAAGTCTGAAGGGTTTATGCTGTGAGAATGAAATGGTCTGAATAGAAAATAAGATCCCATGGGAGGGACAAATGAGGGGATTGGTTGGGAAGGATCCAGGATCCTTCAGAGTAATGTTATTGTAAGACTCTCCCCAAGAAGCAGCAGCCATTCCTTGGGGGTGGGGGTTACCAAAGCAGACACTGTGTCACCTTGCCTGGAAGGTCAAAGGGAAGGGATGACAGGAACTGTAAATAGGAGGTTCAGAAGGGAAAAGAAGAAGACATAGAACAATGGTGTAAACTCTTGATTCTACCTCTGTGTTACAGAAACAGCTATGGGGAAGAACATTGGAGCTCAAAGTAATGATGATTCCGAGTACGTCCGTACAGTATATCGGTAAGTGTGTGTGTGTGTGTGTGTGTGTGTGTGTGTGTGTGTGTGTGTGTGTGTGTGTGTGCGCGCGCGGTGCGCGCGTGTGCGAGGGTGTGTTTTTTTTTAATATTTATTCATTAGTTCTAGTTAGGGAATAAGCTTGTTTCACATGTAAGTCCCTTCTCCCTCTCCCTCCTCTCACCCCCATCCCTCCTCCCCGACCCCAAGCCACCCCCCACCCCATCCACCCACAACTCCCCAGGAGGCATAGGGCCCTCAACCCTCAACCGGGGCTCTGCAAAGTCCACCAAAGCTTCCTGTGCTGGGCCTGGGCCCTTCCCCATGTGCCCAGGGCCAGAGTGTATCCCTTCATGTGGGATGGGCTCTCAAAGTCCCTTCTTGAACCAGGGAAAAATACTAATCCACCACCAGAGGCTCCCTGGAGTGCAGAGGCCTCCTTATTGACATCCATGTTCAGGGTCTGGATCAGTCTTGTACTGGCCTCCCCGACAGCATCTGGGGTCGATGTGCTCTCCCTTGTTCAGGCCAACTGTTCCTGTGGGTTTCTCCAACCTGGTACAGACCCCTTCGTTCTTCATTCCTCCCTCTCTTCAACTAAATTCCCGATTTCAGCTCAGTGTATATCTGTGGATGTCTGTCTCTGCTTCCATCAGCCACTGGGTGAGGGCTCTAGGATGGCATAAAGAGAAGTCATCAATCTCATTTTAGGGGAAGGGCTTTTAGGTTATCCTCTCCACCATTGCCTGGATTGTCAGATAGTGTCATTATTGTAGGTCTCTGGAGATCTCCCTGGTTCCAGACCTCTTCTCGCACCTATAGTGGCTCGCTCTGATATGGTATCTCTTATCCTGATCTCTTTCCTCTATTCTTCCCCCAACTCAATATGTCTGCCCCTCCATTTCCTCTCCTCTCTTCCTCTTCTCTTGCTCTTGTTGCAGCATTTCCTTCCCCCCACCCTCATGCTCCCAATTAGTTCAGGAGTTCATGCCACTTCCATTCCTGGGGACCATTTATCCCTTAGAGTCCTTCATGTTTCCTAGTTTCTTTGGTGAAGAGGATTATAGGCTGGTAAAACTTTGCTCTATGTCTAAAATTCATATATGAGTGAGTACATACCATGTTTGTCTTTTTGTGACTGGGTTACCTCACTCAGGATGGTTTCTTCTAGTTCCATCCATTTGGCTGCGAATTTCAAGATTCCATTGCTTTTATCTGCTGAGTAGTACTCCATTGTATAAATGTACCACATTTTCTCAATCCATTCTTCAGTTGAGGGGCATCTAGGTTGCTTCCAGGTTCTGGCTATTATAAACAATGCTGCTATGAACATGGTTGAACATATGTCCTTGTTGTATGAACATGCACTATTTGGGTATATACCCAAGAGAGGAATGGCTGGATCTTGAGGTAGACTGATTCCCATTGAGCAACCGCCATACTGATTTCCAGAGTGGTCTTACAAGCAATGAGGAGTGTTCCTTTTTCTCCACATCCTCTCCAGCATAGATTGTCATTGGTATTTTTGATTTTAGCCATTCTGACAGGTGTGAGGTTTTGAGTTGCATTTCTCTGATGGTCAATGATTTTGAGCACTTTCTTAAGTGTCTTTCAGCCATTTCAGATTCCTCTGTTGAGAATTCTCTATTTAGTTCTGCACCCCACTTTTTAATTTCATTGTTTGGTGTTTTGGTGGCTAGCTTCTTGAGCTCCTTATATATTTTGGAAATCAGTCCTCTGTCAGATGTGGGATTGGTGAAGATCTTTTCCCATTCTGTGGGTGGTCGTTTTGTCCTACTGACTGTTTCCTTTGCCTTGCAGAAGCTTCTCAGTTTCAGGAGGTCCCATTTATTAATTGCAGACCTCAATGTCTGTGCTACTGGCGTAATGTTCAGGAAGCAGTCTCCTGTGCCAATTTGTTCAAGGGTAATTCCCACTTTCTCTTCTAGAAGATTCAGTGTGGCTGGATTTATGCTGAGATCTTTGATCCATTTGCACTTAAGTTTTGTGCATGGTGACAGGTATGGATCTATCTGCAATTTTCTGCATGTCCAAATCTAATTGAACCAGCACCATTTGTTGAAGATGCTATCTTTTTTCCATTGTAT
This sequence comes from Cricetulus griseus, assembly GCF_003668045.3. NCBI lineage: Eukaryota > Metazoa > Chordata > Mammalia > Rodentia > Cricetidae > Cricetulus > Cricetulus griseus. The sequence continues at coordinate 41,161,881 of NW_023276807.1, forward strand.
AGATTTAGCACCTTTGTCAAAAATAAGGTATTCATAGGTGCATGGGTCAATATCAGGGTTTTCAATTCTATTCCATTTGTCTATCTGTCTATTTTTGTGCCAATACCAAGCTCTTTTCAGAACTATGGCTCTATAGTAGAGCCTGAAGTCAGGGATGGTGATGCCTCCAGAAGATCCTTTATTGTAAAGAGTTGTTTTGGCTATCCTGGGTTTTTTATTTTTCCATATAAAGTTGAGTATTGTTCTTTCAATGTCTGTGAAAAACTGTGTTGGGATTTTGATGGGGATTGCATTGAATCTGTAGATTGCTTTTGGCAGGATTGCCATTTTTACTATGTTAATTCTACCTATCCAAGAGCATGGGAGATCTTTCCATTTTCTGGTATCTTCTTTAATTTCTTTCTTTAAAGTCTCAAAGTTCTTATTGTACAGGTCTTTCACTTTTTTGGTTAGTGTTACCCCAAGATATTTTATGTTGCTTGTGGATATTGTGAAAGGTGATGTTTCCCTGATTTCTTTCTCATTGGATTTATCATCTGTATATAGTAGGGCTACTGATTTTTTTTTAGTTAATTTTGTATCCTGCTACCTTGCTGAAGGTGTTTATCAGCCATAAGAGTTCCCTGGTAGAGTTTTTCGGGTCACTAATGTAAACTATCATGTCGTTCTGCAAATAGTGAAAGTTTGACTTCATCCTTTCCAATTTGTATCCCTTTGATCCCCTTTTCTTGTCTTATTGCTATAGCCAGAACTTCAAGTACAATATTGAAGAGATATGGAGAGAGTGGACAGCCTTGTCTTGTTCCTGATTTTAGAGGAAATGCTTTGAGTTTCTCTCCATTTAGTTTGATGTTGGCTATTGGTTTGGTGTATATTGCGTTTATCATGTTTAGATATGTTCCTGTTATTCCTGTTCTCTCCAAGATCTTTATCATGAAGGGATGTTGGATTTTGTCAAAGGCTTTTTCAGCATCTAGTGAGATGATCATGTGGTTTTTCTTTTTCAGTTTGTTTATATGGTGGATTACATTGATGGTTTTTCGTATGTTGAACCATCCTTGCATCCCTGGGATGAAGCCTACTTGATCGTGGTGGATGATTTTTCTGATATGTTCTTGGATTCGATTTGCCAATATTTTATTGAGTATTTTAGCATCGATGTTCATGAGGGATATCGGTCTGTAGTTCTCTTTCTTAGTCATAGCTTTGTGTGGCTTGGGTATCAAAGTGATTGTAGCCTCGTAGAAAGAGTTTGGCAATATCCCATCTGTTTCTATTGTACGGAACAGTTTGAGGAGTCCTGGAATTAGTTCTTGTTTGAATTTCTGGTAGAATTCTGCAGTGAAGCCATCTGGCCTTGGGCTTTTTTTGGATGGGAGGCTTTTGATGACTGCTTCTATTTCATTGGGGGTTATAGGTCGATTTAAACTGTTCATCTGATCTTGATTTAATTTTGGTAAGTGATATTTATCCAGAAAGCTGTCCATTTCCTTTAGATTTTAAATTTTGTGGAGTACAGGTTTTCAAAGTATGACCTGAAGATTCTCTGGATTTCCTCAGTGTCCGTTGTTATATCCCCCTTTTCATTTCTGATTTTGTTAATAAGCATGCTCTCTCTCTGCCTTTTGGTTAGTTTGGCTAGAGGTTTGTCTATCTTATTGATCTTCTCAAAGAACCAACTCTTTGTTTCATTGATTCTTTGTAATGTTTTCCTAGTTTCTACTTTGTTGATTTCGGCTCTCAGGTTGATTATTTCCTGGCATCTACTCCTCCTTGGTGAGTTTGCTTCTTTTTGCTCTAAAGCTTTCAGTTGTTCTGTCAATTCTCTAATGTGACTTTCCTCCAGTTTCTTCATGTGGGCACTTAGTGCTATGAACTTCCCTCTTAGCACTGCTTTCAGAGTGTCCCATAAGTTTGAGTATGTTGTGTCTACATTCTCATTAAATTCTAGGAAGTCTTAAATTTCTTTTTTTCTTTCTTCCTCAACCCAGGAATGGTGCAATTGGGTGTTATTCATTTTCCATGCTAATGTAGGTTTTCTGCAATTCGTATTGCTGTTGAATTCTAGCTTTAATGCATGGTGGTCTGATAAGATACAGGGGGTTATTTCAATTCTTTTGTAACTGTGGAGGTTTGCTTTGCTGCCAACTATGTGGTCAATTTTTGAGAAGGTTCCATGTGGCGCTGAGAAGAAGGTATATTCTTTTGTGTTTGGATGGAATGTTCTATAGATATCTGTTAAACCCAGTTGGGTCATAACTTCTGTCAGATCCTTTGTTTCTTTGTTAAGTTTCTGTCTGGTGGTCCTGTCTAGTGGTGTAAGGGAGGTGTTGAAGTCTCCTACTATAAGTGTGTGTGGTTTTATGTGTGGTTTGAGCTTTAGTAATGTTTCTTTTACAAATGTGGGTGCTTTCGTATTAGGGGCATAGATGTTCAGGATTGAGACTTCATCTTGATGGACTCTTCCTGTGATGAGTATGAAATGCCCTTCTTCATCTCTTTTGATTGCTTTCAGTTTAAAGTCTAATTTGTTAGATATTAGGATTTCTACACCAGCTTGTTTCTTGAGCCCATTTGATTGGAAAATTTTTTCCCATCCTTTTACTCTGAGGTATCACCTGTCTTTGAAATTGAGGTGTGTTTCTTGTAAACAGCAGAAGGATGGATTCTGTCTTCGTATCCATTCTGTTAGCCTATATCTTTTTATGGTAAGTTAAGACCATTGACATTTAGGGATATTAATGTCCATTGTTCATTGGTTCTTCTTTGTTTTGGATTTATTGTTGGTGGTATCATTGCATGTGGATTTTGCCCTCCTGTTTCTTTTTGTGTTTGGTAAAATTTGATTATCTATTGCCAGTGTTTTTGTGAGTGTAGTTATGTTCGTTGGGTTGGAGTTTTCTTTCCAGAACTTTCTGTAGTGCTGGATTTGTGGATATGTATTGTTTAAATCTGTTTTTGTCATGGAATATCTTGTTTTGTCCATCTATAGTGATTGAAAGTTTTGCTGGGTACAGTTGTTTGGGTTGACATCCATGCTCCTTTAGTGCTTGTAGGGTATCTATCTAAGACCTTCTGGTTTTCAAAGTTTCCATTGAGAAGTCGGGTGTGATTCTGATAGCCTTTATATGTTACTTGGCCTTTTACCTTTGCTGCTCTTAATATTTTCGCTTTATTCTGTAGATTTGGAGTTTTGATTATTATGTGTTGAGGGGGACTTCTTTTTGTGGTCCAGTCTGTTTGGTGCCATGTAAGCTTCTTGTACTTTCATAGGCATATCCTTCTGTAGGTTGGGAAAGTTTTCTTCTATGATTTTGTTGAATATGTCTTCTGTACCTTTGAGCAGTGTTTCTTCACCTTCTTCTACACCTATTATTCTTAGGTTTGGTGTTTTTATGGTGTCCCATATTTCCTGGATATTTTGTGTTAGGGATTTGTTGGACTTGAGGTTTTCTTTGGTTGATGAATGTATATCCTCTAGCGAGTCTTCAGTAGCTGAGATTCTCTCTTCCATCTCTTGAATTCTATTGGTTATACTCACATCTTTAGTTCCTGATCATTTATCCAGCCTTTCCATTTCCAGCATCGCCTCATTCTGTGTTTTCTTTATTGTGTCTATTTCAGCTTTCATGCTTTGAACTGTTTCAAGAGCTTCCTTCACTTGTTTGGATGTTTTTTCTTGGCTTTCTTTAGATTCTTTAAGAGATTTGTTTATTTCTTGAATTTTTTGGTTTGTCTTTTCTTCCATTTTGTTTAATTTTTTGTTTGCTTTTTCTTCTATTTCTTTAAGGGATTTTCTTGTTTCCTCTTTAAAGGTCTCTATCATCTTGCTGAGAAAAATTTTGGGGTTCATCTCATATTCATGCTCTGTGTTGGGCTTTTCAGATCTTGCTGGAGTGGAGTCCCTAGATTCTGGTGGTGTCATATTGGTCTTTCTGTTGTTGAGTGAAATGTTATTCTGTCTTCTTCCCATATCTTCTTTTAGTGGGTGCAGGTGGGGTCTCTCTATCTCCTCTTGTGACCCAGTGGTGTGTGGGGGCCAGGAATTCAATGTTCACAACTCTGGATGGTCTTGCCTCTCTTGGTAGTCTCCTCACTAGTTCTGGGTCGGTCGGCGGAATGGAAGAGTGGGGTGCTAGCAGATTCAGGGAGCAGGGAGTTCCTCCCTGCCTGGGTAGGTCTACTCCAAGCTGGCAGGCGCAGGCGGGGGCGGGGCGCTAGTTCCTGGGTCAGTTAGCAGAATGGTGTGTTGGGTCTTTTAATTTGCTTTAAAATTGCTATTGATTTGGACTTTGAAACCATCAATAATCACTAGTCCCACCTATCTGTGTGGTATTTTGATTGTGTCTGACGTGACAATTTTAATTTCACTTCATAATATAGGCATCAACTTTAGGAACAGGAAATTGTTGTGAATTTAAATTGTAGTATATCTGAATGCTACAGAAATTTAAAGTCTCTAATTGTACTATGCTACCAAATGGCAAAAGAAAATTATAAACAATCCTAGTAGCATGTCAACTATTAGTATATATCAGATATTTGCATGAACACTCTATAACAGTTCTCAACCTGTAGGTTGTAACTCCTTTGGGGGGTCAAACGGCCCTTTCACAAGAGTCACATATCAGATAGCTTGCATGTCAGATATTTATATTATGATTCATAACAGTAGCAGAGTTATAGTTATGAAGTAGCAATGACAATGATTTTATGGTTGGGGGTCTGCACAACATGAGGAATTGTTAAAGGTGGCAGTATCAGGAAGGTTGAGAAGTACTGCTCTAGATCTATACCACAGTGGTTACCACTGTTCTATGTATGCTTTCCTTTTTTATTAGGAATTTTTAAGGACCATTTATTTTCTTCCATATCTTCTGCATTGAGTAAGTGCTGATTTTGCAATTGAGGCAATCTTTTTTTTTTTTTTTAACTTTAAAAGTACTTGAAGTTATTCACCTATTAAGAGATGGGGCTAGGATTTGATTTTTATTATCTTAATTTATTGCTCAATTAATTTCATCCTAACAAATATTTACTGAACATCTATGATCAGTCAGTCATCATATATTACCAGTTGGCGTTAAATTGACACAGACAACAGAATAGTATGGGAGATGCCCATTGAAGCAGAAAATATAAATTTAGGAATTTTAACAGTTGTTGACAAAGAAAAGATCAAGTTTTTATCAGTTTGCAAAACATGGATATGTCCTGGAATAGTGTCCTGTAAAGGCCCCCTTAACAGCTGTCACTTAGACTGTCCTAAAGGAGACTGAGCAGAGGTCTGTCTGCCCTGTCACTTAAAATGAGAATCCGGGACTAGAAACAGCTCTGTGACAGATTGCTGCTTAATGTGCAATTTCTTGTAAAGACTGCTTATTTTTCTAAATCATATTTATCTAGTGTGTGTGGGTGCCTGCATATCACAGTTCACATGTGGAAGCTGAGAACAATTTGTAGACTCTGGTTTTGCCATGTGTGTCCCAAGGTTGGAACTCAGGTGACCAGGCCTGATAGCAAGTTCGTTTACTTGCTGAGCCATCTCACTGGCCCCAGAATTTTTAATGTCTTAAGAAGAGTGACGGAGAAAGAGCATAGCACATAGAGTCAGATTTTATCTAAACCTTTGCTACAAGTGCCCTGACATTTCTGGGATGTAAGCTTGCACTGTAGAAATAGAAGCACTGACCAGAGGCCATCTGCAGTTTTCACCATGGATTTTTCATTTCTCTAGTACAATCAATATTTGCTTAAGACCCATAATATGTGTAGTAATCTATTGTTTCCCCATTTAGCATTAAATATGGATCTCTATTAGCCTTGAACACTAATCAGTATCATTTCATTTATTACTATTATCAATGCCAGGTTTCAAAGGTCATGAGATAACATTTCTGATATAAGGTACTATTATCCTGTTTATAGGATGAGCGATATGATACATCGTAGAATGAAGATGCCCTGGTTTTGGTTTGACCTTTGGTACCTTATGTTTAAAGAAGGACGGGAACACAGAAGGGGACTCAAGAGGCTACATACTTTCACCAACAATGTAAGTTGTGTGAGTGCGTTTGTGTGTATGACACTGTGTGCGTGTGTTAAAATATACAAAGCATAGAATCAAGTGAAATTAAATGACTTCACAATGTTGTGCAGTTATTACCAAATACTAGAATATTCCTAACTCTAGGATTTTTATGTTTTTTAAAATATACCCAAATGTAGGACCATGGAGTAGAATATTTGTTTCATAAAAGTTAAATAAAATAGTAATGCCAAAAATGATCAATTACATTTAAATTACATATTCAGCTGGCATTAGTGAAATATTTGCTGAGTGTCATGCACTGCACCCAGTGTTGGAAATAGAGAAATTAATTAGACAAGCATGCCCCCCCCCATATTAGAGAACAGTCTAGGATAGAAGGTTACCCATAATCAAAATTACAGAATTTTCTATAGATTTAGAACACTTATTAACAAACAGGGTTCTGGATGGAGGAGGAAAGGGGCAGAGATCTGTGCACATGTCTCTTGGGAAATGTTTGGGGAAGGCAGTAGTTCTCACATGAGAGGACATCTAACACAGCACATAGCATAATTCAGTGAAAATTAATTGGCTAGTACTATTTTCTTACAAAATGAAAAATAAACAGGTGATAGGGGTTTTGTTTTAAACATAAGATATTCATCTTTGGCTTGAAGACATGTTTATCAAAAAGCAAGGCTTAATTGAAAATACAGAACAAGTCGCAATGAAATTTTCGCATTAAAATATATCTTTTCTTTGCTGTAATTTTTGCTTAAAATATATTGGGATTGCTTTTTTGTGATAGGGACAAGCCACCAAGGGGTCACGTGATTAAGACAGTGGATGTTAAGTGAATGAGATGCTGCCTTGAGTTGCCCACAGTATAATCACCAGGTAGCAGCAGGAGGAGAAGCAGTCACACTGTATAATTACAGTTTCCCTCTGAATGTAACAGTATCAACATCAATGAAAATAATGGATTCCAGACTGAATAGACAATGCCGTTCATTTTGCAAATATTGAATAATATATATTGTGACATAAACACTTATTAATTCTATAAGAATAAAAGAAAACATAGTATTTCTGAGAATACTCATTTAAGCCTCTTCATAGGAGCCTCACCCAATTATAAACAGGAAAAGAAAATACTCATGAGCACAGCAGTGTATGGAGTGCTTTTGTTGTTATTATTAAGATGTATTTAAGGACTCTGCTCCCCAGTGTTCTTATTCAGGGTGGGGGAATCAGCCCACAAAGGCAGACTCTGCTAAGTGGATGGTGGTACTTGAGATTGTGGGGGAACATACTAAAATGCAAATACAAAGCATGTCAGGTGATAAATGAAGTGGGGACAAACGAAGGAAAGTCAGGCACACAGAGAGTGTTAGGAACAGAGATCTCTTGTGTGTGTATCACCTGAGACCGGAAAGTGGCATAGGATCCAGTCATATGATCACTCAAGGGTAGAACATTCTGGGCTCACTGAAGAGCATGTAGGGTGAACCGGTTCTTCAACTATTGGTTCATTAACTTGCTATTTCCTTTCTCCATAACTAGATGTAATCACCAACAGGGATCTAGAATTAGTGTATTCTGTAACTGTGTCCCCTCATTAGTTCCCTCACATCTCTAGGGGACTGCTTAGTAGACAGAGACTCTATTCCCATGTTAGAAAGATTGCAAAAATAGTATTCAAAATTACAGGTTTGTCCTAACATTAAATTTGTATTTAATAGTTTCACCACATGACATAGTGTTAACCAGAGGCTTGGTTGCTTTTTCACGAGAGCCTAAGTTGTCACTGAAATAGAAAGAACAGGAAAAGTTTGGGAGAGAGGGCAATAAGTTAAAGTAGCCAGCATATTTTCATAGAAAAAAATGTTCCAGTAAACCTTACCAAAAGTGCAATTTTTTTATTTGACATTATTTAAATCCTACAGGTCATTGCTGAACGGGTCAGTGACATGAAGGCAAAGGAGGACTGGACAAGTGCTGGCACTGGTTGTGAACCCTCCAAAAGTAAGCGCAAGGCCTTTCTTGACTTGCTTTTGAGTGTGACTGATGAGGACGGAAACAGGTTAAGCCATGAAGACATCCGAGAGGAAGTTGACACCTTCATGTTTGAGGTAATTTTTGTTGCTAGGGAATTTTCATTATTGAATCATTTCACAGCCCAGGGTTTTACTGTGGTGGAGACACCTGCTTAGCACGCTCAAGAACTAGGTTCTATCCCTAGCACCACAACAACAAACAAGCAAAAAAAAAAAAAAAAGTGAGGGGAGTGGCTACAGAGATGACTCAGATGGCTGTTCTTCCAGAGGACCCTGGTTCAAGTCCCAGCACTCACATGGCAGTTCATCACTGTCTGTAACTCCAGTTTCATGGACTATGGTACCCTCACACAGACATACATGTAGGAAAATCGCCAATGCATATAACAATAAAAATTTAAAGGCAAAACCAAAAACAAAACAGCAACACCAAAAAAGCAACTCCACAGATAGGGAACCATGGAGATGACTAGACTAGCAAAAGTGTTTGCTATGGAGCTTGATGACCTGAGTTGAATCCCTGCAACCAACATGGGAGAAGGAGAACTCTAACTCCTACAAGTTATTCTTTGATTTCCACACATGTGCCCTGCCATAAACCACACACACACACACACACACACACACACACACACACACACACACACACACACACAATTTAAAACACTCCCAGTTTCAATGATCACTAGAATCACAAGCATAGATTTTAAAAATCAAACACTAAAGCAGCTTAGTATAACTGGAAAAATTTAATATCATCTGAAATTATAAAATTTAAGAAAGGGATGATGATAGAAACATTTTTTTTGCTAAGAAAATTTAAGGGCCTGAAGACTTTCCCCAAGAAGACACAAAACCCCATGTTGTCCTCAGTTCCCTATGATGCTTCTTGCTTCTCTTAACCTCCCCAAACCGGTCCATTTCACTCCTTTTAAATTCTGGCGCTTACTGATGTGAGTTGCTTTAGACCAAGAGAATCTAACCAGTTTGTGATTCTAATGGGATTTCTGGGATTTTAGTATTTCTTAAAAACACTTCTTGCAAAAATGCTTTAAATATCATATGAATATTACCAAGAGTGGAGCTTTCTGCCTGTGTGTTGCAAAAATTAAAGTTTTAGAAAGTCCTAAGATGTAGCCACAGCCTCTGAGTGGAGGGAAGGGAAACCGTGCATGGACTTCCAGAGGGTCCTAGAGTGCTGAGCATCCACTTGCATTGGCTGCTCTGCCTCCAGTCCTCTGCCCATACTACTTATTTTGTTGAAACGTTTATTTCATTTTTAACTGGGAAATAACCATTGTTTATAGTTCTGGAGTCCAATGTGATGCTTTGATACAGGTGTGCATTAGGAAATGTGCACATCATGTCAATTAACAAAGCCATCACCTTCACATATGTACCTGACTCTGGAGTGAGGACATGCAAAATTCACTCTTTTTTATTTTTATTTTTTTCCTTTTTTATTAGAAGGAAAATTATTTTACATGTCAATCCCAGGTCCCTCTCCCTCCCCTCCTCCCCTGACCCTCCCCCCAACTAATGCCCCACCTATCCCATACCCTTTCTGCTCCCTAGAGAGGGTGAGGCCTTCCATAGGAGGTCTTCAAAGTCTGTCATATTCTTTGGGATAGGGCCTAGTCCAAACTCCTCGTGTCTAGGCTCAGGGAGTATCCCTCCATGTGGGATGGGCTCCTAAAGTCCATTCCTATGGTAGCAATAAGTACTGATCCACTACAAGAGGCCCCATAGATTTCTAAGTTCTCCTCACTGACACCCACATTCAGGGGTTCTGGATCTGTCTGGGGGACCAACAGTTTTCTCCTGTTCAGGTCAGCTGTTTCTGTGGGTTTCACCAGCCTGGTATGGACCCCTTTGCTTATCAGTCCTCCTTCTCTGCATCTGGATTTCAGTTCAGTTCAAGGTTGAGCTGTCGGTGTCTGCTTCTACTTCTGCCAGCTGCTAGATGAAGGTTATACGATGGCAAATGAATTAGTCATCAATCTCATTATCAGGAGAGGGCATTTAAGGTAGCCTCTCCTCTATTGCTTAGATTGTTAGTTGGTGTCATCTTTGTAGTTCTCCAGACATTTCCCTAGTGCCTGATTTCTCTTTGAATTTATAATGTCTCCCCTTATTATATTGTCTCTTAACTTGCTCTCTTCTGATCTTCCCTCAACTCAACCTCCCTGTCCCATCATGTCTTCCTCATCTCTCCTCTTCTCCCCTTCTCATTGTCCTAGTTCCCTCTCCCCTCCCCCCATGCTCCCTTTCCCCTTCTCCAAGGGACCATATATGTCTCTCTTAGGGTCCTCCTTGTTTTCCAGCCTCTCCAGCACCCTGGGCTGCAGGCTAGCAATCCTTTACTCTATGTCTAAAATTCACATATGAGTGAGTACATACAATGCCTGTCTTTTTGTGACTGGGTTACCTCCCTCAGAATGGTTTCTTCTAGTTCCATCCATTTGCCTGTGAATTTCAAGATTCCATTGCTTCCCCCCCCCCACTGAGTAGTACTCCATTGTGTAAATGTACCACATTTTCTCTATTCGTTCTTCAGTTGAGGTGCATTTAGGTTGTTTCCAGCTTCTGGCTATTACAAATAATGCTGCTATGGACATAGTTGAACAGATGGGATGCAGGGTTGATTCAACATTCAAAAATCTATCAATGTAATCCACCATATAAACCAACTGAAGAGGAAAAACCACATGATCATCTCACCAGATGCTGAAAAATCCTTTGACAAAATCCAACATCCCTTCATGATAAAGGTCTTGGAGAGATCAGGAATAACAGTAACATAGCTGAACATAATAAAAACAATATACAGTAAGCCAACAGCCAACATCAAACTAAATAGAGAGAGACTCAAAGCTATTCCTCTAAAATCAGGAACAAGACAAGGCTGTCAATTCTCTCCATATTTCTTCAAAATTGTCCTTGAAGTTCTAGCTAGAGCAATAAAACAACAAAAGGAGATCAAGGGGATACAAATTGGAAAGGAAGAACTCAAGCTTTCACTGTTTGCAGATGATATGAAAGTCTGCATAAGTGAACCGAAAAACTACCAGGGAAATCCTACAGCTGATAAACACCTTCAGCCAAGTGGCAGGATACAAGATTAACTCAAAATTCACTCTTTAGAGCTATACAACACATTGTAACTAATTATAGCCCACCAAGATAGATCATGTGTGATAGATCATGACAAGTCACTGCTTACACCTGAGAGTTTGTGCCTTTTGAGGAACTCTCCTTCCTTTCTTCCCCAGCCACCAGCCACAGCCTCTGGTAACTGTCATTCCACTCTGAATGCCTATGAGTTAAACTATTTTTAGTTCCTCCATGTTAGTGAGATCATGTGTTATTTTTCTTTTTGTCCTGACTTATTTTACTTCCCATAATGCCCCGGGAGTCATCTATGTTATCACAGATAACAGGATTTCCTAATGTTTAAAAAGAGAATGCATACTATTTTATTATGCATGCCCTACAGTTTTAATATCCAATCACCTGTTCATGAGCAGCCCTGCTGTGCGTTCTCAGAAAATAGGCAAACCAATCCTAAAATTTATATAAAACCAGAAAAGATACCGAAAAACCAAAAGAATCTTGAGCCAAAAGGAATAAAAGAGTCATATTGCTTATTTTGAAATTGCACTACAAAGCTATAGTAATCAAAACAGCATGGTTATGGCATAAAAGCATACATATAGACCAGTGGGGTAGATGAGTCAGAAAATAATTATGCATTTATAATATCTGATATTTGTCAGGGGTGCTGAGAATACACAGTGGGAAGAATCTATATGGGTCAGAGTCTGGTAAACTAGATAGCCATATGCAGGAGGATAAAAAGTTAACCTTTATCCCACCCTTTAAACAAGAATTAACTCAAAATGAACTAAAGAGGTAACTGCAAGACATGAAACTGTAAAGCTAATAAGAAAAAATAGGGGGAAAGCTCCCTAAAGCTTGGTCTAGGAACCTATTTCTTGAAGATGACTTCCAAAAAAATGCAGGCAACAAAAGAAAAAATATGCAGATAGGATTGCCTCACCCATTCATCTCTAGAGAAGGGCTCTACCATGTAAGAGAGTACAGATGTACTAAGCGTATGAAGACCTGGGCTCTCATTCTGTGCCAATGAACTAAATTAAACGGCTCTGGCTAATCTAGCTCTAATTAGTTTCCCTGTGTTGCAAATAGAGACCTAGACTGAATCAGTGGTTTTAAATCCCCACTTCTTCGGCCAGGGACAGGGAAGGTCAGTGGTAGATTATTTGCCTAGTATGTGTGAGGCTATGGTTCAATCCCCAATAAAACAGCTATTTTTTTTATCTGAATTACAAACAAGATTGAGTTACATGACAATCCCAGTTCCCTTTTCCCTCCCTTCCTCCTCTACAACCCCAACTAAAACCCTACCTATCCCATATCCTTTCTTCTAATCTACCCCTGACTCAACCTTTCTGCTCCCTCATGACCTCTGCATTCTTCCTTTTCTTCCCTTCTCATTCTCATAGCTCCCTCCCCCCTCTTCCTGTGCTCTCAATTTGCTCAGGGGATGGTGACCCTTTCCCCTTCTTCAGGGGACAAAGTTTGTCTCTTTTAGGGTCCTCCTTGTTTACTAGTTTCTCTGGCAGTGTGGATTGTAGGCTGGTAATCCCTTACTCTATGTTTAAAATCCACATATGAGTAAGTATATATCATGTTTGTCTTTTTGTGATTGGGTTACCTCGATCAGAATGGTTTCTTCGAGTTCCATCCATTTTCCTGCAAATTTCAAGATTCCATTGTTTTTTTCTGCTGAATAGTACTCCATTGTGTAAATGTACCACATTTTCTCTATCCATTCTTCAGTTGAGGGGCATCTAGGCTGCTTCCAGTTTCTGGCTATTACAAATAGTGCTGCTATGAACATCGTTGAACAGATGTCTTTGTTGTATGATTGTGCTTCTTTTGGGTATATGTCTAGGAGTGGAATTGCTGGATCTTGTGGTAAACTGATTCCCATTTTCTTGAGGAGTCGCCATACTGATTTCCAAAGTGGCTGTACAAGTTGGCACTCCCACCAGCAGTGGAGAAGTGTTCCCCTTTCTCCACATCCTCTCCAGCATAAACTGTCATTCTGACAGGAGTAAGATAGTATCTCAGAGTTGTTTTGATTTGCATTTCCCTGATGGCTAAGGATGTTGAATACTTTCTTATGTGTCTTTCAGCCATTTTAGATTCCTCTATTGAGAATTGTCTATTTAGTTCTGTACCCCACTTTTTAATTGGGTTCTTTGGTGTTTGGGGGGCTAGCTTCTTGAGTTCTTTGTATATTTTGGAGATCAGCCCTCTGTCAGATGTGGGGTTGGTGAATATCTTTTCCCAGTCTGTGGGCTGCCGTTTTGTTTTGCTGACTGTGTCCTTTGCCTTGCAGAAGCTTCTCAGTTTCAGGAGATCCCATTTACTAATTGTTGATCTCAGTGTCTGTGCTATTGGTGTTATGTTCAGGAATCGGTCTCCTGTACCAATTAATTCATGGGTATTTCCCACTTTATCTTCTAATAGGTTTGGTGTGGCTGGGTTTATGTTAAGGTCATTTATCCATTTTGACTTAAGTAAAACAGCTATCTTAACTACCTTGCCTGAGTTACTTTTTGTTGCTGTGATAAAATACCATGAACAAGAGCAATATACATATGAGTTTATTTTGTGTTATGATTCCAGAGGGTTAGAGTCCATTATCGTGAGGAAGGCATGGCTAGCCTGGTCTACAGAGTGAGTTCCAGGACAGCCAAGGCTTCACAGAGAAACCCTGTCAAAAAAAACACAAAACACAAAACAAAAACACCCCAGAAAAGTGCACCGAGAATTATAGAAGTCATATATGAACAACACAGCAAATATAGATTATCAGCATTTCACATGAAGCACTGAGGTCTTACATCTCTATTTTTCCATGTTCTTATACAACAACATATATGCACATATGCACCCATACACTCTCTCTCTATCTCTCTCTCTCAGCCATTAAACTATTGAGATCGGGACCCCCTGCTCTTCCCACTGATAAGCTTCTGTCAAATCTTCTGTATTTTTTGCTTCATCCATAGGAAGCTCAGACCACATCTCCCATGTACTTGACTCAGGCTCACACCCCTATGTTCAAGAGAAGCATTGAGTGTTAAGAGTGCTCCTTACCTCACACAGCAGACAGCTGAGCCACAGCACCCAGGTCCTGTCTGCAATCCAGAGTCACTTTGTAAAGGAATGGCAGGTGTATGAAAATGCCCCAGGGAGATGGAAGAAGGAAAGAATACAATGCCTGAAATACAGAGAGGGAGGAAGGAGCACAAGGATGTCTTGATGGGGACTTGACCAAAGGCTAATGCGGAGTTTCGCAGCAGGATGGATGGTACAGGCTCTGTTTTATCATCAGACTTCATGCTCAGTTCCTACTTTCACTTCCTTAGGGGAAGTTATTATTTTTAAAAATCTCTAGAATATGAATGGTAGGAATGAACGTTTCCTGGAGTTATGAAGATCAATTTCAACAAAATACTTGGCAATATCCAGAGACTTGCCAAGTGCCAAATTGGCTATTAGCCTACTCCTTCAGGAGAGACTATGCCCAGAACTCCACAAACCCTTCTTAGTGTCCAGCACCAGCAGAGGAAGCCAGTCAAGGCAGAACTCTAGGCAGGGCCCTAGAGCAGAAAACATGAATGCTGTTCATCAGCTTGCTTCTGCTGATGTTTGGCTACCTTCCTTGTATATAGCTCAGGCCCACTTGCCTAGGGATGGTACAACACACAAAGGTCTGGGGCCTCCCACATCAATCGTCAATCAAGAAAAAGGATCCACAGACATGCTTTAAGGCCAAGCTTATGGAGACTCAATTGAGTCTCTTTCTTCCTAGGTGTGTCAAGTTGACAATAAAACCTACTCAGTACAGTAATCCTCCTGCCTCAGCTTTCTCCCAAGTGCTGGGGTTACTGAAGTAAGTCACTCTCACCCATCTAAGAGGCTGCTGAGTAGATTTTCCTCTCACTGAGGTGAGCAGCTGCCCTCAATGATGGAGGTGCTGCAGTCACAGTGCAGCTGTGAGATACAGGGGGAGTATCCTCACGCACCCCAACAGAACCGTGCCTTTAAAAGTCTCCCACTTGTATTTACAGGGTCACGATACGACTGCAGCTGCAATAAACTGGTCCTTATACCTACTGGGTTCTTATCCAGAAGTCCAGAGAAAAGTGGACAAGGAACTGGATGACGTATTTGGTACGTTGGGCCCCTTTGTTAGCTCTGTTGGAGGCCCTTAGCCACAGAAGCAGTGGTGGTTCTTGACCCATAAAGATGCTATTGTCATCAACAGAAGGCTGTGGTGTAGGACTCCTGCCTGCAGCTGTCTCCTTGACAATGTCTAGTGAATTTCTGAGCAGGCACTTGATAAGTGTAGAAGCTAAGGATGCACAGATCAATGACACTGTTCCCAACGGTGTTTCTGCTTAATAGGTGACAAAAGCAAATGTGCCTATAGATTAGAGTCATGGGCTGTGCTCTTGAGCAACACCAAGAAGATCCTGTGTGGGAGCACAGGGCACAGGTGCAGACAGTCCTGAGGCTAAGGGAGAGTCCTTTCATGGTCTGCATCTGACATAGTGAGAGCAATGATGCGGGATGCAGTGGGATTTGTCTCTACTATACAGCAAGCCCTATCATCTCTAGAATATTTTCAGCACCCCACAGGAATCTCATCTTTCTTCTCCTAACCCCGCCACCGGAAGTCAATATTTTACTTCCCTTTCTAGAAATAGAATCATACATGACTGTTGTCTTTGTAATGTGGCCATATTAATATATTAAAATGGGAGACGGTCTTGTCTTAATCTGGTTTCTGTTACTTAGCTGAATGCTTCATTTTATTTTATTCTTCATGATATTAGAAATTCTGCTTGGTTTGTGGACATTTGACTTTCTGTGTTGTGGCTCTGTATTGCTGTTTAATGTCTCACCTCCCTAAGCTAAGGCCGGGCTTTGTTTTCATTTTGTACATTTATTTTAACCAGGACGGTCCCTTCGCCCTGTCACCTTGGAAGACATGAAGAAGCTTAAATATCTGGATTGTGTCATTAAGGAGACTCTAAGAATTTTCCCCTCAGTTCCTTTATTTGCCCGGAGTCTTAGTGAAGACTGTGAAGTCGGTGCGTATTACAGCATGAGGGAGCAGGCTTATGTCCCTCCTGTCTATCTGTAGTGTGTCCTGATACATCACTCTCTCTTAACAGCTGGTTACAAAATTTCAAAAGGCACAGAAGCAGTCCTCATTCCGTATGCATTACACCGAGACCCCAAATATTTCCCAGATCCTGAGGAATTCCAGCCAGAGCGGTTCTTTCCCGAGAACTCTAAAGGACGCCATCCCTATGCCTACGTGCCCTTTTCTGCTGGACCTCGAAACTGTATTGGTTGGTATCCATGAGAGCGGGTTTGACCTTTCAGGCCCATGTGATAGATTCACACAGGAACCTCTGAAACACAATGGCACATTACTCATAGGCAGTAGACTAAAAGAGGTCCTGTTTTCTTCTACTTCACACTACGGTTTTAAAATGTCATTAAAAGGTGCTGGGCAGGCAGCTCAGTTGGTGGGTACTGTGCAAGTGTGAGAACTCAAGCCTGTCTCTAAATGCATGTAAAGTGGGATGTTGTGTGCATATGTGATCCCAGTGGTGGGAAGGCAGAAAGGGAGATGGCTTGACATAATAGAAACTAAACTTTTTACTATTCAGCAGGGTAAGGTGTCGGTGAGTCTTCCAAGCTTTCTCTCTTTTGGTTTATATGTGCCAGCCCTCTCTGTGTGTCTTCACTTGTTTTTCCCCCCTCTGTGTATGCTTGTGTGTTAAATATCATTGTCTCAGCTTGTACTGAGACCCACCTTAAAGACCTCATTTAGCTCATTCAAGTGTAATCATACAATGTTAATTTTTCACTTAAAGACCCACTCTAAGGACATTCATAGTATAGAATGTTGGGAGTTGCCTGGTATGATGACTTAGACTCAGGAGACAGAGGCAGGTGAGAATTCTATGAGTTCAAGGCCAGCCAGGGCTACATGGTGACACCCTGTCTCAAATAAACAAATGAGAGGGGGAGGAAAGGAAAGGGAGAGGGAGAGAAAGGAAGAGCCAGAGAAGGAGGGGGAGAGGGAGAGAGGATTTCCACTTATATAATTTTTGATTTAGACATAATTCTGTTTGTAACATAAAGTATAAACAATTTCATGGTAGGTATTTAATTATTTAGTTTGTGTGGTGTGTGAGGGCATGTCACTGCAGGAGTGTGGATGTCAGAGGATGACTTTAGGAATTTTGTTTTCACCTTCCAACGTTTGGGACTAAGGGATGGAACTCAGGTCACCAGGCTTGACAGCAAGTACTTTCATCTTTCCAGATGAGCTGTCTTGCCACCTCTAGAGATTGAAAATACTGGAGATTAGCTTTGTTACTGTGGTAGAAAAAAGTGTCCATGATAAGACTTATTTTGCTTGAAAGAATTGCAGACCCACACAAAGGCATTGCCTGACTGCCAGTCAAGCACTTACAAATGCACATCACATGCATTATAGACAATTTTGCAAACATTCATGAAATAAGACTAGATATAAATATTTGGATCTGAGCCATATCTGATTACTCTAGAGTGAATAAATGAAGGAGACAATTAAAAAAAAAAAAAACAATCTAGGAAGGTTTGAAGCCATTAGGAGCCCATATTGCTTTTAATGGGGATTTGAGTTCAGTTCCCAGCACCACGCACCCATCTAGTAATTCCAGATCCAGGAGACCAGGGCCTTGTATTTACATGCACACCCCTCTTTCCCACCACACACATACATCATAAGACTTTAAACTGTTTTAAAAAATTCAGCCTAGAAATTCCCTAAATGATCCTGGATTCATCTAGCTGTTAGTCATCACTAGGTATCCTTTGACATCCATTTTAATCCTGGAATTGGTCCAGGACCATTCAGAGATACCCATCGGCATAAGGGCAATCCTGTTTATAAACTGGCATGGATTTGCATTTGAATACATATTTATATCCTCCAGTATACTTAAATCACCTCCAGATACCTGTAATACTAGTAACAATATATATTGCTTAGAGGGTGAATAATGAGGCAACAATCTATACATATTCAGTAAAGATGCAATTTAAGGAAATATTTTAACTCATGGTCAGTTGAATCCATAGATAAGGAATCTGTAGATCAGAGAGTCTGTGGTGCTGATAAAGTAGATATTGCCTGGCTGCCACAGATAACCATACTCATGTGGGAGCAAAAAGGACACTCAAAACTCTTCAGTTTTAGCAGTCATTTCAGGGAGAGTGTTCTCTGGCCTACGTGAATGTGAAGTGATTGCAGCTTCTTCTTCTTCTTCTTCTTCTTCTTCTTCTTCTTCTTCTTCTTCTTCTTCTTCTTCTTCTTCTTCTTCTTCTTCTTTTCTCCTCCTCCTCCTCCTCCTCCTCCTCCTCCTCCTCCTCCTCCTTCTCCTCCTCCTCCTCCTCCTCCTTCTTCTTCTTCTCCTTCTTGAGACAGGGTTTCTCTGTATTGGTTTTGAGGCTGTCCTAGAACTCACGCTGTAGACCAGGCTGGTCTCAAACTCACAGAGATCTGCCTGCCTCTGCCTCCCGAGTGCTAGAACTAAAGGCGTGAGCCACCAACATCCGGCTTGTGTTACAGCTTCTTGTGTCTCACATTTGAGCTGTGTCTATAATCTGAGTAATGGTACTTACATTTACTTAAAGGTCAAAAGTTTGCTGTGATGGAGGAGAAGACCATTCTTGCCTGTATCCTGAGGCGGTTTTGGGTAGAATGCAATCAGAAGAGAGAAGAACTCGGCCTGTCTGGAGATTTGATTCTTAGGCCAAATAATGGCATCTGGATCAAGCTGAAGAGGAGACACGAGGAACCTTAACTTTGTCCTTGAGACCTTATCATGATGAAGATCATTCTGTAAGAAACATGGTATTTGCAATTTTTAGATTGTGAGCCAAAAACTCTGAATCCTTGGGCATGATGTGTTTTCTTTTCCCCACTGATCTTGGGACCCAGTCCATCACAGAGAGGTTTTGTGTTTATTACCAACATAGATGCCATATCACACCCACTCTTGATCTCAAAGGTACCATTAGCTGAGTTAGCACCAAAATCAACATATAATAAAAATTATAACAGAAGGAACCATCAACCTATTCAATTTTATTTGTTTTATTCGAAAAATGTCATTTAAATTAAATTTTAGAATTA
Organism: Cricetulus griseus; assembly: GCF_003668045.3. Taxonomy (NCBI): domain Eukaryota; kingdom Metazoa; phylum Chordata; class Mammalia; order Rodentia; family Cricetidae; genus Cricetulus; species Cricetulus griseus. The sequence continues at coordinate 41,181,274 of NW_023276807.1, forward strand.
AGAAAATGATCCTGTTGACTATGAAATTCATATGATATCATTTGAGAATGGTGGGTAATTAAGCTCTTCAGCATAGTGGCCTTAGGTTTAATCTCATTAGTTATGAGATAAGTAGTTGTCACATCTCTTTCAGATTCTATCATGCAAAACATGTCCCTTGCATGCCTGACTCAAGTGACAGTCACCTTGTTGACCGTGAGCAAGGATCGTCTGTTCTTGGTGGAGTCCCAATCACCTTTTATATCGTGTTATTGGAAAAGATTCCCTTCTACAACTTCCAATCTCTCATTGTACCTCAGAAGCTCCATTAGTGGCCTTTAAAATTCAAGTAGCAACAGAAACTCTCTGTTATACACCATTCTATTAAGAGTAGGGGCAGCCAGGTGTTGGTGGTGCATGCCTTAAATCCCAGCACTCTGGAGGCAGAAGCAGGTGGATCTCTGTGAGTTTGAGGCCACTTGGTCTACAGAGTGCATTCCAGGATAGGATCCAAAGCAATGCCCTGTCTTGAAACCCTGTCTTCAAAAAACAAAACAACAACAACAACAAAAAACAACAAAAACAAAAAAACAAAAACAAAAAGAGTAGGAACATGGAATAAAGGGAACAGTAAATTTCTGTCCAAGTTCTTCTGCTAATTGTGCTATGGCTAGCCATGAATAAAATGTCTACAGTGGAGCTCTCCACTCCCTGATACACTTTTACCTACAATATACTTTGGCTTTGTGGATCTCAGGACTGTAACTGGATGGATTAGAACTCAGGATGCCGGCCCTTGGTGTGGGCATGTCTTTTTTGTAATTCCCCTACTTTCAGAGGAAGAAAGAATCTATCCTTTCCTATTTAGCTACACTGTAATAACACTTGGTTCAGGACTAGACATCTAATTAACTCATCGGGGTAGAACATCCCTGCCAAGCTGATAACTGAATTACATTCCTTGGACTTCAATTTGGTACATAATACTACTAATTCTCATACAATGACTTTTAAGAATTTCTTTTTAATAAATAATTTTTAACAGGATCAATTATATGACTTGTTTTGTTCTCGGTTTTCCATGGCCTTAAAAATAGAAGCAAGAAACGGAAGGGATAGAGTATGTACCCATGAATCAGAAGCAAAGGGGAACAGTGTACCAAACAGTGTTTGGCAAACAGTACAACATAGGTCACTCAGGGAAATATTACCAAATAGATCTGTTAGACTCTCCAGAGAGCCCCAGTGCATAGGACTAAAGCTGTAAGCTGATGAGAGAGGGAAAAGAAAACAGAACAAGGAGGGAGATACACACTTGTAGTGAAATGTGTTGTAAAGCTTTTATAGCTGGCTTTAGTGAAATGTATAGTAAAGTCTTGGTGTCTGACTTTATGAGAAATGTTTCAGCGAAGCCTTTGCTATATTTGGACTAATCAGTAGAGGCTGAGAAATTATTTTGAGACTAGTTAAGCCTTGAAGAATTGTTTCTCTGGAGAGTCTGCACTTGGTGCTACGTGAGAGCTTGCAGCTGCACCGACCTTGATCCCAAGAGAACTCCTGGCAGACCTGGAATTCTTATCAAAAGAAACCGAGATTTGTGTGGGCTGCCTGCTCTTGTGGGCGGCAAGAGCAAGATGACTTTGATAGTTGGAACCTTTCCCAGCCCCAATTAACCTTGTATATGTTGAATAAAGTAACTGGATTGAGCTAACCAGGTGCCAGCTTTTTCTGAGAAGGCTGTCCCTCTCTGCTCCTTTGGAAAATGAAGGCCTAGCATCTTGGTGAGCTTCTCTTTACTGTGGCACCTACAACTCAACATCAAACAATACACACTGGAAAAGAGTCCCTTAAATGACTAACTTCACTATCTAGAAATTGGGACTAAGTAGAAACTCATCCCAAATGATTTGGGGTAGTTTAATTGGCTTCCCTTGTATAGATGAGCCTTCTTTCAATTTCTATAATATATTTAACCCCTGCCTTATAAGTTTTTACATTTTTAAACATTAATTTATTTGTTCTTTTAGTGTGTGTGTGTTTGTGTGTGTGTGTGTGTGTGTGTGTGTGTGTGTGTGTGTGTGTGTGTAGATATGTATGTGTGCAGGCACACATGTGTCACACACAACATGACCTGCTTTCTCTGTTTAAGTTTATTGACTCAAGCAGTAGAAAGCCAGAGTTTTTCCTGGGGTTTATCCAACTGGATTAATCTTCCAAAGAATCTCCAGGTCACTGATTAATCCTCTAGAGCAGCTTCTAGGATATGGTATGAAAGGGAGGAGTGGAGAAGAAACAGAGAGAAGAAGTGATGAATACTGGATGATGCTGTGTTCCTACCACTCACTCTTCAACTATACTTTGGAAACCAAGGGCAGTGTACTGCCAGCTTGCTTCAGTAGAAGATTTTTTTTCATCACTCAAAGCAACTCCAAGTTTGTCAACTCAGCTTCAGGGTGAAGAGTCAAGTCTCATTCTTGGGACATCATCTTGGTTTTTATCCCATTTTCTTTCTGATGAAAATAATAATTCTTATGTATCATTAGTGCAGATGCGAAATGCCTGTTTCAGTGCAATAATATTTGATGACGTGTAGTTTCTTCTTTAAAATTCTACCATACTTTTTAGATCCATTTTAGAGTACAGCTAACTGGGCCAGATACAACAATCTGATTATGATCTCCAGACTACCCCATCATTTCCCCCATTTTCTAGCTAAGGTGGGCTCACTCTAGCATTCCTTATGGGTAGCTGTATTACAAATTTCTGAATCAATTCTGGCTCCTGTAATTATTAACAATGGCCTAGTTGCATCACCTCTCCTAGTCACTTGCCCAGGAACTTTAGACTTTTAGGCCCAAATTCCACCTCTAAGACTCTGTGAGTCCACCTCTAGCCACATCCACAGTTCAGGTCAGATTGTGGGTCCAAAGCTTTATCAGGCAACACCCACGCTTCAGACTGATTCCTTTATCTCTAGGCTCCAATAAACCTAGTAAAGTCCAGGCCAGCCAGCCGTGCTTGGAAATAGGCCAGTTCCTCAGGATGCTAGTCCCAGAGGACCCAAGACCCAGAATGGCTGTTGCAGGATCAGGAGCCACATCTGTTCCCATGGAGTCAATGCTAGGGCCATTTCAGAGCTCCACTGTACTATGGGACAAAGGCCCATGCCTCCAATGGACCAAATGAAAGAAATGGGTAGATGTTGATTGAAAGGTCCAAGAACTCAGGGAAGACCAGTGTTTTGGGGCCTATTGCACATACAACATTATTATCAACAGTAATATATTATCTACACCTTTGAAAACTGGTAAGAGTTGATTACAAGCTCTCACCACGAAAATTATTGTAATGTAATAGGTTAACTAGTTTGGTTTGATCACTGTATACTCTTGTGACTGTTTATATAAAATACAGCATCTGTGTAAATTAAAAGTAGCACTTGCTATATAACTAACTAGTTTTAACCAGAGCAGCAACACAAGAACATTCATTAGAGTAAGGGCCGGCATAGCTATTTCTCCAACAAGTAGTTTTAGCCCATGTAAGATGGGCATCTTATCTTACTCTACAGTATAACTATCACTTACATGATCCTGGTTGCACACAGTGGGCAAAAGGACCACCTGTCCCCAGTTCCATTTGTTTGTTGACAATGGTTAATTGCTCTCGCCTGTGGTTATTCATTATTTCCCTCTAACTCAATAGACAGTACTATCCAGGGCTCCAGGAAAGACAGCAAACAAACTGCAGTCCCAGATCCTAAAGATACAGGAGCAAGTAGATGAAGTAACCAGTGCTAGAAGGAAAGTGAGTGAGGGAAAGGAATGAGGGCTGGAAACTATGAGGAGGGAGCATGTGAACAGAGATCTTTTGGGTGTGAGAATATGAACACCTGGGACAATATTTCACCTAGAAAGTAAGGGGAAATTAGCTTGGAGGATGTTGGAAGGGAGGGTGGGGAGGTGATCTTGTTCCCACTCAGTCACTGGAAATATTCTTCTGTGTATGTATGTGGGGGTGGGCATAGGGCTGAGACTCCCATTTTTAAGAGCTGTTGGGTAGAGATGACCCTCACGTCCTCGTCTCCAGGCTCCTGTGTATCCAAGGCAGCACCCCCAAAAGTCTCTCTGATGCTCAACCCTCTTATACTTTGAATTTCCTTGAATTCTCCTTATTCTTATTAGAGCAGACCAGGGTGGGTGACATGACTCAGCAGGTAAAGCAGTTGCTGCCAAGCATGATAATCAGAACTTCACTGATCTCCAGAATTTATATAGTGGAAGAAAGGAGCCAACTCCTGTAAATTGTCTGTTGACACCAGCTAGCATACCATGGCTCATGCATGGCAACACACACACACACACACACACACACACACACACACACACACACACACACCTGTAATTTTAAAAAGGTGTGACAGGAGCCCTGTTTTAAAGGGTTCTGGCTCTGAGATCTGGCCCACTCAGATGGTCTCTACCTTGATGAGTTCAGTGTCAGCTGAATAGTCACCTTGATTATGTCTGCAAAATTGCCTTTCTCATCAACCACAGTCACTGAAACCCAGTCATTGCAGAGGTACTGGCTCACAATGTCTGCTCACGCCCCAGAATCAGGGAGGAAATTTAGGAGGGAATACTTAGAACTCTGCCTACTTCTGGCTCTCTTGGATGTAATTGATTTTGGTCCCCTAAATCCATGAAGAAATTTTAGTTTTTATTTTATTATGAGCATATAACTTCTATTTCATTGTCAGGAACTTTCAGACTAAACACAGAAGTATATTTTTATGGATGTTTAAGTCTGGAATATGACCTTGTAGGCAAGCAACCTCTAACCGTGTCTGTTGTGCACTGACAGCTTTTTTCTTTCTTTCTTTTTTCACCACTGTTGAGCCTAGTGGCAGATGAGCTCACAAATTCCATTTTTTTTTACACTTCACGGGGCACAGTGTTTTTCTTTGTTGATTACTGACATACCAGATAATATCCTGTCTCTAGAAAGAAGTACAGCATACTGTTTAAATATGCTGCTGTATGGCAGTCCAGGGATATTTATTGACAGCATGATCTGTTGTTTCTAATAAATACAGTTCTGCATCCAGCAGCACATACAAAGTATTTACAAGTCAACTCTCTCCAAATCTTGGTTACTAGTTAAAATGACACACTGTGATCTTGCAGAATAAAAAGCAGAGAGGATTTAGTGGTGAGTGATTATGGCCTTTAAATATTTTTTTAAAAATCAAAAATAGGGAGTAAATTACTAGTTAGCAAATCCAGGACAGAAAGTTAGAAGTTTCAAGGAAATGTATGCATTTTATTATATCTGGAATCATTTTTCTAAAAATTAAAACTAAAACAGAGTTCCCTGAGGGGGACTAGGCATCCTGAAGTTCAGTGAGTGTTTCTCTAAAAGAACAGTGACAGGAAAATCTAAACTCCACTACAGAAGTGCTATGCAGCAGGTTTCAGTAGCCTTCCCTGTATGGAATCAAATATTAAAATCTTTGCTTGTTTGGTTTTTTGGTTTGGTTGTTATTGGAGAGCATTCTGTCATTATAGGTTGGAAGTGGGCCTAGACTGTGCATCAGTGAGTGGGCATGGATGTGTTCCACTAAAACTTTATTTAGAACAGCAAATACTGGAACAAATTTGTGCTGGAAACTGTGGCTTCTCAGTTCGGGAATGCGTGTATCTGAACATAAATGTCAGTGTTATAAAAAGGAAGAAAGGCAATAACAGCATTTGCTTCAATTCACCTCTAGGGGGAGCTGTCCACCCCATCCCCACATTCAGTTGTGCCTACAAGCGATTTGAATGGGAAACGCACGCACGCACGCACACACACACACACACACACACACACACCTACAAATGCAAATAGGTAAGACTCAAGCTACAGATCCCCAAATAAAGGGATGATATGATTATTTTCAAAACCGAAAACTTATACTTGAATTGTGTGTCCCTGACATAAATCACAATTTTCTCTTCAGGATAAGCATTTAAATGCACACACACACACACACACACACACACACACACACACGTATAATAGAGGGTATTAATATGTTGGTAATATAATAACATCTTGGTGTGCATGTACACTGTAAAATTATTACCACTATCAATGGTATGAACATAGTCACCATCCCAGATGACTATGATGTATGTGCCAGGGCACAATTGTGTAAGCCTATAATAATTTAAAACTCTGAAAATCTAGAGGACAGAATTATAGCTCAGGGGTGCTTGAAAAGGACTCAATTCAGTTCCCAGCAACCGCATCGGGTGGCTCACAAGGGCTGTAGTCTCAGCTCCAGGGGATTTGTCACTCTCTGGTCTCCATGTGCACCTGCATGCATTTTCACAGACAAGACACATAATTATAAATGCAATACATCTCTAGAATTCATTCTCTTATAAATAAGTATATATTTAACTAGAGTTGCAATTGCTGCGTGTGAGGTCTTGCAGTCCCCAAAACTGAAACTTTGTATCCTTTGACAAACATCATTCATTCCATCAGTTTTCAGATCCCGACAACCACCATGGCACTTACTTGTATGGCTTATCTGTTTTTCAACTGCCATGCATAAGTGCTGCTCTGCAGTTGGTCATATGATTTCAAGTCTCCATCCAATTTTGTGTTACTATAATAAAATACTTGATACTGGGTAATGCATACAAAATAGAGATTTCTTTGGTTTATAAGTTTGATGACTCGAGAGTCTAAATAGCATGGTGGAAGAGTCTGGGAGGCATGGTGACAGTCTCCTGCCTGGGACTTCTGGCTACATCACATGATGACAAAATACAAAAGAACCTGGGCAAAACTAATGCTAATTCTTCTTTAACTATATGGTAGAATTCATCAATAAGGACATTATGTTCTGAGCTTTTCTTTGGGGGAAGTATTATTCATATTCCTTTTCACTTATTCAACTATTTGTGTGTGTGTGTGTGTGTGTGTGTGTGTGTGTGTGTGTGTGTGTGTGTGTGTGCAGATGTGCACACACAGATGTGTTGGTGTGGAGGTCAAAAGACTTTTTGGGAGTTGGCTCTCTTCCTCCTCTGTGTAGCTTCTGAGAACTGAATTCAGGTCTTAAGGCTTGATGGCAAATGCCTTTACTCACTGAGATACTTTGCAAGCCCAAAAGTTAGTTTAGGCTTCTTAAGATTGTTTCACCAGGCAAACCTATTAGTTAGCTAATCAATAGATTCTGGCTTAGTAACTGTGGAGTTAGAGTTGTATGTGTGAGGCTAAGTTTGAATCGTGAGTCCACAGAAAACAACCTGGCATCAGGGTCCTTTGGGATTACATTGATGATTGAGTCCATAGGGTTCATGCCTGGTTCCTCAGTTCGGTGGAGCCAGGACTCTTATGTTTGAGGACTGCCTTAAAGTGCTGACATTGAAAGGAGCCTACCTGGAAACTGAGCCTTCAGTGGCCTTGTCCATGTGCTCAAGCCCATTGCATGGATTTGTTCCATAATCTACAGTAACTATCCACTGGGGTGGGCCTTTTGGCTGGGATGGCAGTTATTATCCTGCAGCCAGGGTTTGCAGGGGCTGGCCTGATACTGGAGTTTCCTGGGATAGGCTTGGTGCTAGGACCTGTGAAAAGTGATGTTTGCATTACTCTCCTTTATCTGTGCATAGCACATCTCCATGCTGTGCTGCCCAGGCATGGTGGCAAGGTTTCACAGTTAATGTGAATCTTCTAACATTCTTCAATGAGTCCTTGCTTATGCTACATTCTCATCAGGTACTGGATTCCTTAGCACTTGGGAAGGCACTTCTGTTCGTGGAGAATTGTTCACAGGTACTCTTCTGCCAAGGAAGCATTGTCAAAACCCCAACTCTGTCATCCTGTTTATACAACTTCCTGGAATTGCTAACATATTGAGTAGCTGAGGCTGGACTGGGATGGTCATGGACCGTATTGACAGGTTAAACAGTTGTAAGTGATGCCAGAAGCCCAGTGTCAACATTAGGCCAAGCAAACACCACTTGCAGCGCCATATTTGGAGATCTTGGAAATTTCATTTTTCAAGAGGAGACTCCCTTACCTCCAGAACCACAGAAGCGACTGTCCTTCCAGGTAGCCACTCTCTATTATTCTGATCGTCTACTGTGTCATGTTTTTTAGTATAACTATTTCTGTGTGGAAAATATCTATTGGTGTAATGAACTAATTTCCTGAGAGTTTGGAAAATGTGGAATGAATTGTTTGACTTTGTACAAATATTTTAGTGTATAATATTTTAAAATCAAGAGTCAGTTTTTGATTGGTTTAAAAGTTTTAAGTTGGTTTGAATATTTTCAAAGACTTCCTTTAGGTAGAGATTGTGGGTATTATTATTGTCTTTGTTTATGATAATTTGGCATAACTTAAGAAATTAATAACTTTTAAAATTATTTGTATTAACTCTCTTTACAAATTTAATAGAAATAAATCTTTAAAATTTAACAATAAATATATCAATATACACTAATAGTAGTTCTGAGGTCTCAATTTGTATCTTGGGACGTATGATAAATATTTTAATTTTCTTTATTTTTTTAATGTATGAATGCTCCATCTATATGTATGCCTGCATACCAGAAGAGGGCATCATGTCCCATTATAGATGGTTATGAGCCATGCTGTGGTTGCTGGGAATTAAACTCAGGACCTCTGGAAGAGCAGCCAGTGCTCTTAACCACTGAGCAATCTCTCCAGCCCTTAATTTTCTACATACAAATATTCCCCCAAAAACTTTATTCTCCTGGTGATTGCTTTTCAATTTAAACATTTACCAAAAGGCAAAGTAAATATTAAATTAATTTGTCTGTTAAATACATGGTAAATATGATCTAAACCTGGAAGTTACATATGTTTTTTTTCTTTCTTTCAAAGGATGATTTTATTCAATCACATGGGTTATTTCATTTCCTTGTTTGCTATGGTTTCCTGTGGTAAGTATTAGCTATAGCAGTTAACATAGTGAGAGGGGAAAAGTTATACAAAATATACCACTTCTGGAGAAAGTCTTTAACCCCAGTTTTGGAGAAGGAGGCAGCTGCTGCTGCTATTTCAAGGCAAGACCGTCTCTTTAGCTACATTGCCCCAAACACACATGGACCAGGGGAAGGGGCTCAGAGACGACAGGCTCTCAGCCCATTTGTTAGCAGACATTTCTGTTTAGAGATTACTCACTGGCAGAATCCCTCCCACCCTGGACAGTTCCTTGTTTTTATTATTAGCCTTTAAAAAACAAATTCTATCTGAAAGATAGAAAAAATACTAGACACTGTACAGTGACTGGGTCCAGTCCAACTATCTAATTATTGTGTGATATTTTAAATATAAGGCACAGGGAGCTGTTTCTGACTGAGGGTACCTGCTTCAGATTTAACTAGTGTATTATCCCCTTGGTAGTCTGGATGGAGAGCTTTCAGCTCTAGGTGTCATTATTCTTTCTTTCTCTGTGTGTTCCAGTAGATTCTAGAGAGTAAGAATGGCCCTGAACACCCCCTCTCAATAGTCATTACAGAGTGAGGTTTTTCCTGGCATACAATGAGGAATGGATTCTGAGTCCAGGGTGATGTATGATATAGTCACATCACAAGGATTGTTTTCTTGACTTTCAAGTATTTGGCAAAGATAAACAGCTCTGAAGAAGGCTTATCCTTGGAAATAGAAGTCATTTCTTTAAGAAAAGTGTCCCAATCTGATCATTACACCTCCTTCCATCTGTCCCATCCACCTGCTCTTCTATGTCACAACTCTTGCCATGTCCAAGCCAATCAGACATACAAGAAATGCTATGGATTACAGCTAAGAGAAAATGACTTAAAATTTATGATCAGGATAGGAAAATTAGAGATGCAAACACTTATAATACTTAAAACCAAGTGTTTTATGTAGTCCCAATATGAGAAATAACTATTGTTAAATTATTTCTTTAGGCTTTCATATTTTTTTCTGTATCTATCTATCTACCTTTCTATTTATCTGACAATCATCTGTTTTAAAGTGTTATTAATGACTTAAGAATAACTTTAATTTATCTTTGCTATTTATTCCTAGTGTTAATCCAAACAAGCATTTTTGTTATCCATTCCTCTTTATGGTATGTTTTGTGTACATTCTATGCACATATTGAATCATCTTGTAAATTAAATTTGGGGAACTAAAATAGTTTGATACGAAAGTGTAAATACTTTTGGAGGTTTTAGGACATGCATTATGGGATTATCTTCCTGAAAGGCATTCTCTATTCGGTTTTCTCCAGAAAGCCTATGAGAGTGCTCAACTGTTACATTAGGATGGTGCTGTTAGACACCTGTTGCTTTTGAAGTCTCACATACAGTCAGCTTCCTGCAAACTGTGTCCTGATTTCTTCCTGAGAAACCATATCCACATGTTGGTTCTGGAGATGCTGCTTTTGCTGTTGATGCTCAGGCTGCAGCTTGTGACACAGTCAAACCAGAGCTGGGAGCTGCAGGCAGTGCTGACCTGATGACTTAACCAGAGCTAGTCTTGTAACAGGTGTCTTCCTAGACTTCTAGGAAAAGATAATTCACCAAAGGAATAAAAGTGACTACAAGCATATGAAACTGCTAACAGTGCACGAGCCACCTTTCTTGGAAAAGTGTAGCTAGCTAACACCCCTCATTATAGAACCCTTTCTTTACAGTAAATGGAGACCACCACAGAAAGGCACAATAGTACACAGTGCTGAGGTCAACATATGCAGTTTATGCATTTTATGCATTTCCAACTTGTTTTGAGCTTCTGGGCCTCACTGTTATCAAGCATCTTGAGACCAGCATGCTTCCCCTATCTTCCTCTCACTCTTAAGCTGATTGCCTCCTTTTCTTTTATTATTCTTGCTACATATATGTTTATATATGTACACAGAAGCATATTAAGTTCAACTTGCTGAATTCATTTTGTTTTCGTATATATTGTTTCTGTGTATATGTGTGTATGTTGCACAATCAATAAGTAGGCTCATCTCCAGGAGACACTAATTCTCCTACTCTCAGAAGTCATTAGTTGTCTGTTGTTGGAAGAGAAGGAGAGCGACTTCCTGCTTGTCCCTATTTATATGCTGAGTCTTCCTGCTATGTCACTTCTTGCCTGGATCACAAGACTTCTCTTTACTACATTTCCCAGAATCCTCCTTGACTCCTAGTCCCGCCTAACTTGCTTCCCTATTGGTCAAAAGTACTTTATTTAACCACCAATAAGACAAACATATACACAGAAGGCCCTCCCCCATCATGTAGTTCTTTATTTATGAGTGGGACCCCATGAAATTTCCCCCTTCCACATTACTATGTCCATTGATATTGCCATTGTTCTTGTCTTGTTTATGCAGTCATTCTTGTTTCACTGCAGATTTTCTGACATCCTAGCTATCATAATCTTTCCATGCCCTCTTTCATGATATCTTCCGAGCCATAGATTCAGGGTATGTGATATAGATATATGCGTTGGGGCTTGGTTCCTCACAATATGTTGACCTCAGCACTGTGTACTATTGTGCCTTTCTGTGGTGGTCTCCATTTACTGTAAAGAGAGGGTTCTATGATGAGGGGTGGTAGCTAGCTACACTTATCCAAGAAAGGTGGCTCGTGCACTGTTAGCAGTTTTCATATGCTTGTAGTCACTTTTATTCCTTTGGTGAATTATCTTTTCATATCTGACATTTAACTATAAAAATGATTGAACACCCATTTATCTCCTATCTATGTCTGCACGTACATGTGTATGTACACACACATGTGCCATGGAGCATGTGTGGAGCTGAGAGGACAACTTGTAGAAATTGGCTCTGCCTTTTCACTCTGTGGGTTCTGTGGGGCTTAGACTCAGGTGATTAGGATTGAGTGCAAGCACCAACTCCTAAGACTTCTCTCTGCCACTCACCCAGCAGTTTTAAAGCTAAGATGCTTTTCTTTCCTAATTGATGGTATTGTTTCTTCTCTTTTTTTGATGATGTAAATTTTTAATATGACTAAATAACATGCTCAATGTCCATGAACATGAAGTCAACCTGAAAACTGAAAATCATGATCATTATAGATCACTTAAGTTACATAGACTCTGAACAAACAACACTGTCATTGTCATCACCGTCACCATCATTATCATTGTTGTCATTACCAACTGAGGAAGATAAACAATTCTACCATTGGAGCATTTCTTGTCACTCTCCTTCATTGGCTGAGTCACATGCTAGTTTACCAAGACTCAACTGCAAGATAGGAACTTCCAGGCTGTCACTGCCCACACATTGTATTTTTGCATGTGTGTGTGCAATGGAGTGGCAGAGGAGTGTCTGTTCAATAATTATGAAATGCTAACCACATTAAAGAAAACAAGTCTCTTTATAGCTACCATTACCAGTGAACCTACTATTCAGTGTGTTGTGAAATGAGACACCAGGATGCACACTGAGGAACATGTATTCCCAAGAGCATCTACCCAGAAAAATATGCTCTTTCCAAATATAAACCTGACCCAGGAGGTAGGCATGGCAACACCTCTCTGATAAGAAGAGAAGCAATACTGCTAGTTTGATTCATCCAAATGGGACTTATCATCAGGATCTCCACACAGGTAGAACATTGAAAATGTTAAATCTCCAGTGATTAATTTAATGCATGTTGTCTAGATACCCATTCTTTGAAAAGCAATGGCAACATAGATACTCAAAGAGAGATGGATAAGGTTGCCACTGGAGCACTGCATAATTAATGAAAATCTGACTGATGAAAACTTAGTAAAAGATTTGAGTTGAATCTTCTCAGGTAACTACAAATTCATACATTAAATCAATTAGAGACAATTCTCTAATGATATGTGGGCTACAGAATACTGCACATAATAGAGTTGTGAGTCAGTACAAACAGCATAGCTTTCAGCCTATTTTCAAGTTTGCTTACAAATGTACTTTTTGTTTTCTATTTAGAAACTATTTGCTTAGACTTTTCTTCCCTTTTAATGAAAGTAGATTCTTTTTTTCATACAATATATCCTGACTATAGTTTCCCTTCCCTCTACTCCTCCAAGTTCCTTCCCACCTCCCATCTTCTCCAGATCTGCTCCATTTCTGCCTCTCATTAGAAAACAACAGGCTTCCAAGAGGTAACAACCAAGCATAGCAAAATAAAATATAGTAAGATTAAACAAAAATCATCACATCCAAGTTGGACAAGGCAAACCAACAGAAGGCAAAAAGCCCCAAGTGAAGGCACAAGAATTAGATACCCACTTGCTCACACACTCAAGAGTCTCATAAAAAATACTAAACTAAAAGCTATACTATATATGTAGAAGACCTGGTGCAGACCCTTGTAGGCCCTCTGCTTGCTGCTCCAATCTCTGTGTGTTTGTCCTGAAAGGGCTTTGGAAAAATGCTGTATGTCAGTTTTTAAGGTGAGACTTTTTCTCACTATGTTCGACAGCAGGCAGAAAAAAATCCATCTTGTATTTTAAAAGGGATCATTTATGTACAAATTATTTTATAGCAAATGAAAAAGAATCAAATATTATGTGTAAGTGCCCATAAGATGACTTTAAGTAACATGCTGTACTGTTTAAATCATTGTCTTAATGTTTCATTCTACTGCTGTAGCTGCAAAGATTTTTGGCTAGTCATTGGAGTATATAAAAAAGAATAACAAACAGATGCATTTCTGCTTTTAATGGTTATATCATAGGATGTCTAAATCAACTGTATAAAAATAGCTTCTTCAGAGGTGGGGACATAGCTGCCATATACACCCCAGATGTCAACTACTGTCAGAAGATGTGCACATTTCACCCCAGGTGCTTGCTCTTCAGCTTTCTCTCAGTAAGTTCTACCAAGGATCCAGATAGAAGGTAAGAGTGATATTTTATCATATCAGGTTAGACATTTCTCAAACTGCTTCCATTTGTATGCAAAAATGGTGTCATATTTCTCAGAGAGTTCAAAGATCATTTTCAACAATAGCTCATAGACTGTTTCTTTCCAAAGTAGACTGCTAGACTAGTGAACACAGAGACAGACATGCTAAACAAGCCCAGCACTTGTTCACAGTAGTAGGAAGTAGTAATATTCTAGCCAAGGCCTGAAGACAGAGCATGTTACAAGAAAGGGTCCTTCCTCATACCGTAATATTTAGCCTTTCTTGTTCACCTTTCAACATGTCATATGGTCTCCACATGTACATTAATTTATGGATATAAATATGCTATTGGCTAGGTTCTTCATATGAGGGAGAACATGAGGGCTTTTTTTCTTTCTGAGATCATATGACTCCACTTAATATTAGACATTCTAAGTCCATCCATTTTCTCATTTTTCTTCATCATTGAGTGGTATTCCATTATTTATTTTCTGTCTCATTCATTATTTATTATATACTAATTAAATTACTATAAATGCTGCAAATAAAGCAATCACACATCCAGATTAACTAGACCCAGAGACTATACAACTCAGTGAACTTCTATCCAGTTATTATAGCCATTTTAAAAGGGAGCTATAGAACCTCACAGTGAACCTTATTCTTTCACTACCAAATATATGTATTTCTTACTTACTTACATGTTACTTGTCTAGTAAATGGTGAAAATTGCACTAGTATAAAGAAACATATGTTTGACTTGTTACTATACTTGTGTGTAGGTAAAGCTGAGAATATATAAAGCAGGAATTTGTGGATAGTAGATGTAAGACCCAGTAGGCACATCTCAATGGTACCTGTAGTGAGATAGTTTGTACATTTAGACATTTAGAATGTACATTGTGTGTGTGTATTATTATTACTAATAATTGGTAATTTTGACAAGTACAAGTATTAGAATTAGTGTTGGAAACTTTACTTAATTTTCTTTTATTTGATCAATTGCCAAAATGTAAATTTATGCTTCTGTTTCCATATGCATAACTTTCATTTTCACTCTATCTGAATTTAAGAATTAGAAATTTGATACTCATTCACTAACCCCTTACATGCTAACCTGAATAAAAAACACAGACTGTATGTGAGATTCACAGTATTAAAAATTAAATTAGGTCCTAGGATTATTATAAATAGTAAAAATAACATAAAGTTTATATGGAAGATAGAAAAATTCCCCCATTATAGAGAAATGTCAGGAATCAATAAACAAATGGATATCACATAGAGACCCAAATCATGGGTGATTCAAATTTTAAAGTCAATTAAAAACACTTATAAAAATAATCTTCACTTTAGAAAATGTATAAGATTCAGACAAGAGAATAATAAACTTAAGGTCAGCTTGCATACATTAACAATATCTTGCTTCACAATAAATAAAAGCAGGAGGGGGATAGGAAGGATGAAATTGGCAAATGGTGGAACACTTGATTAGCATGCTGGAAGCCCAGGGTTTCTTCCTTGGTACCACATAAAACAAAAACAATTTTCTTTTGGAAAGAGGATCTATGGAAGCTCAAAATGCAGCCACAATCATCAACTCTTGAATATGGTTGGCTCTCTGCACTTAAATCATGAACATGAAGAGAAACCAGTGCTGTAGATACAGTGGAATTATCTTAAGAATGTCTTTTTCAGCAAGTATCAAGGAAATACTATCAGTTTCCTGACCCCAGGATTTATTTATCAACACACAGAAAATGCTGGGCGATGATTAATGTGTGTTTGTCATTACAGTCCCTAGCCCCCTTTTAAAAAATAAATCTTTTTTTTAAAAAACAGGTTTGGTTGCTTCTTGAAAGACAGCATTACAGGAACCTTGCCAAGATTGCATCGGACAGGTGCCATTTCTGGTCATTCTTTAAAGCAGTGTGGCCATCAAATAAGTGGTAAGGTGTGGATTTTTCCCACAAAATTTAAGTTAATAATACTCAATCTCAGAGTAGCTTTTGCACAAAGTCTGTACTGTCATGGAAGTTTAGAAGAGAACACTAAGAAAGATAATGGAGCTGGAGCAGAATCTTGGTCATAAGAAGGGGTTACATATATCTTGGTAATGTTCTTGTCTTTATCAGTTATAACGCACAGCCTTACTGAGCCTCTGTTATCAATGGTACTCACACACAATGTAAGATTGGGAGAAAAATGAATGCTCACTCCAAACAACAGACATCCCTGTTTCCAGAAAAAGACTTTTCAGATACAACTTGGGGACACCTATTCCTCAAGTTCACTTCGTGGCGATTTGTGGCTCCTACCAGACTTGATGCTGCCCTTTCCAGCTCAAAGAATATTTGACAATGTCTAGAGACATTTTAGATTCTTACAGTGAAGGAGATGTACTATATGGTAATGGCCAGAGTTGTTGGAACACATTCTACCAGGCACAGAGCCGTAAGGCACAACATAGGACTTTCTGGCCACCACTAGGCCATAGATAAAGGCTTAAGACAGTGGTTCTCAACATCCTAATGCTGAAATCCTTTAATACAGTTCCACACATCGTGGTGACACCCACCCAAAAGTTAATTTTGCTGCTACTTTATAACTGTAATTTGGCTACTGTTATGAATGGTGATGAATCTGTGTTTTCTGACAGTCTTTGACTACCCCTGTGAAAGGATCATTCGACACCCAAAAGGGCTATGAAAATGGGTGCTTTATGAAATCTTATTATTTGCCATTTGGCCCAGACTGAAGGACTGAGTTCTGTCAATCATGCTAAGGACTGTGAACCTGAAAAATGTTAGAGAGCTTTATTTCTGACACCCTTTGCAACTGCTGACCTAGGAAACGGTTCCTATACCATCTTAAAGGGTTAATACAAGGAAGACATTTCTCTAACATGGCAGGGACTGATAAGAAAGCAAAAGTGCTAGTAAGAGTGAGGTGGGGTCTTGGCAGAATCTTGAGAACCCTTCTGGATTATACTGTTTGGTCTCTCATAGCTCATTCTGTAGGTTCAAATTTCCAATGGTCTCATTTTATCCCAATAACATACAGTCTGAGTCTGCAATTTGAATTTTAGGTAATTAGTAAAGGGTAACAATGGCTTAGCTATAAATACTACTTTACCAGTGTAATGGCTACAGTTAACCTGAAGCAAAATACTTTTCCCATCTTAAAGGATCAAACCCATATAATACTATAATGTACATTATTTGATTAAATTTTATGTATTATGATAGTGACTGACAACACAATTTAAAGAAATAAAAACATTGTGCCTTTTTCATGGTTGCTTAGTTGTCATTTTTTTCCCCAAGCTTAATCTTCCTCACTGAGTTTGGCTCTGAAGTTCCTTTCTAACTTTCTCTCAAATGCTATCAAGTTACAAAGTGGTCTCAGGCCAGTCAGTGGAGTCACACACCTTTAATCCCACACTCAGGAGACAGAGGCAGGCGGGTCTCTGTGAATTTCAGGCTAGCCTGTTCTACAGAGTGAGTTCCAGGATGGCCAAGGCTTTACACGGAGAGACCCTTTCTCATAAAAAAGTTTAAAAAATGCTCTCAGGCCGGGCATTGGTGGCGCACGCCTTTAATCCCAGCACTCGGGAGGCAGAGGCAGGTGGAGTTCTGTGAGTTCGAGACCAGCCTGATCTGCAGAGCGAGTGCCAGGACAGCCTCCAAATCTACACAGAGAAACCCTGTCTCAAAACAAAACAAAAAAGTACTCTCAGAAAGCAATTTTACTAAAAATTATTGAGAGGAAGAATTAAAATTTATAGATAATCATTAAGAAAATGTTTTTATTTGTGACTACTTCATCCCAATCCTTAGCCCATTTCCTTTCTCATCTGCAGCAAATTTAAAGGAACCTCATTCTATGATTTACAGACTCTTAGTCTGTATGGACTTCTGGGAGTGACACCCTAACATAATACTTCTCTATTAAATCATATATATATATATATAATATATATATATATATATATATATCCTCCATGTATAATTTTATGAAACTTTGTTATGTACAATAGAACATGTTTGTGCTAATACACTCAAACACACACACACACACACACACACACACACACACACACACACACAAATGCACACTGCTAATCTAATTAAGTTGTCTTAAAAACAAAACCTACAAGAGCCTAACTGGCTTACTTTCTATTAAAAGAATTAACTATACTTTTGACATGAGATAAAGTTGAAAGGATGGGTTGGGCTGGCTAAAGTCCCTTCAAAACTTCAGTGGAAGGGATGCTTAAATGGACTAAAGAAAATTTAAAAACCGGTGTGCTAGCACGTAGCAATAATCCCAGTACCGCAGAAGCAGAGGCAAATACAGTTTCAAGCTCAAAGTTATCCTGGTCTAAAACTGGAGTTTGCCACATCCAGCATGGCTTGAGTCCTAGAAAACTGACTAGGGGCATCAAGGCAATAAGGACAGACAGACACACCAACCAACATGTAGAAAGGGAGTGCCATGTGTTGTGAACTCCAGAGTGCTCATTATGTACAGCTAAGGAGAGGGGCTAAGTAGACTCAGAGTGAGATCCCCAAAGGCAGGCAGTCTGTCCTCTTGGGCTGTAAACGTCCTGGAAGAAGATGGTAAGTTGCTAGTCTTTGTACACACTAGTCAGTTGTTCCTGAACACCAGGGCTTAGACCCAGGGAAGGCTTTGCCAATTTCCCATGGGTCTGAGGCATTGGTCCTTCACATGGCTGTGTCCATGTCAATAGACTTCAAGTGCTCCTTACATGTTGGCTCAGGGCTTCCTCTGGTTGCCATGGGAGTTCCAAATCAGCCAGATTTACAAGTCGAGAAGGGGCTAGAGGGTGTGGTGGTAGTGGTGATAACAGTGGTAGTGGTAGAATTTAAGGAAATTTTAAAGCAAGAAGGAAAATGGTTTCATCATGCATATAAATAAATTTCCATAGTCTGTAAAAGATTTACCACAGATGTCAGCAGTGAGACCTGCAGTCACAAATCACAATCAGATCCAAGTAGGTGAAGAAGAGAAATAGACACAGATCATGGGTTTTGTTGTAGTTTTTTGTCCCCCTCTCCCCGCCCCCCTCCAAGAAATCAAAGGTACACCAATTCGTCAAATACTTTTAATCTCTGGCACATACTAGCTGGACTGTTATTACTGCCTTGTTTGTTTATCAGTGCCACTGGTAACTTCAATGTGAAACTGTTGTAGTATGCACCTTGCAGGTTAGGAAGCAAAATAACCTGCTTTTAATGCTGGTACAACAGGGGTCAGATAAACACACTGGGGTGTGCTAACACCCAGCAGGGTTTGATAATTTAGATACCCAATAAAAATTTTAAAACCTGCACTTATCAGGGAAGTCACCAAATAGGGGATACTGACCTTCAAAATGGCTCCCACCGAAGAGCAGTTTGGTCTGTCTAGAAAGAAATTTGGCTGAATGTGTCTATGTGTTTCATTTCAGCATGCCACCAAGACATATACGAAGGACTTGATATGAGAGGATCCAACTTCAACATATCTAAGAGTAACAGTATTGAAGAATGCCAGAAATTGTGCACAAACAATATCCACTGCCAATTTTTCACGTATGCTACAAATGCATTTCACAGCCCTGAGTACCGGTGAGTGAGGCTGAATGGTTTCCCCACGAGAACACTCCAGGATTCAACAGCATCCTTCATGAAAAAAAAAGTCTGTTTTTCCTCCAATGAAAGTGCAAAGGGAGTTCAGTCCTGAGCATTTTCCTTATTTACAGACTTAATTTCAATGGCATGGCACCTTTCCCCAAAAGATACTAAACTTCAAAGGTACCCATAGGCTGTGCATGGAATGAAGGTGTAGTGTCAGACAATGATATCTGCCACCCCATTCATACCCTAAACTGCCCTATGCTGAAGGGAAGAGTATCTACTGATTAATAATGGCCCAACCATGCACTGCTGTGGTTATCATTTCAATAGCAATTGTTACCCACACAATTTTATGCACCTTAAGAAACATAACAACATCTTTTGTTGACATTCAGGAACAACTGCCTGCTGAAGCATAGCTCAAGTGGAACACCCACCAGTATAAAGACAATGGATAACTTGGTATCTGGATTCTCGCTGAAGCCCTGTGCCCTTTCAGAGATTGGTAATTCCACCGTGATTGTGATGTGCTAAATGAGAATGCCCAGAAATATACATGAGCCCACTCTCAGGGATATGATGCATTTGGCCAAAGGGTTTGTGTAGATGCAATTAATTATATGGGAAATACATCTTGGAAATAAGAATTCTCTGGATTACCAGAATGTGCTCTATCCAGTCTCAAGAGTCTGAATGTGATAAAGAGGGAAACAGAGGGGTCCAAGTCAGAGGTAAAAAGACTTGAAAGGGTTACATTGCTGCCTTTAAAGGTGAAAGAATCCTAAAGCAAATGGATGCCATGACCTGTCAAAGGAAAGGGGCATGGAACAGATCTCCCTACATGCTCTTCCAGAGGAACAGAGCCAAGCCAACCTTTGGACTGTCACCCAGTCAGACTTACTTTGGCCTTCTGATCTCTAGTACTAAAAGATAATATGTTTATATTGCATAAATCTCTAGTTTTATTGTACATTCCTACAACAACAGCATTAGGAAAGTACAGTGACACTATAGAGAAAACCGTGTCGTTGGTGTCCATATCTGGTGAGAAAGACATATTACCATGAATCAACAAAGGCCTATCATTCCAGACACAGATGTAGCTTCAGTTGAATTATCCAGACAAGCACCATCATATTTAGCTCATCAAGGTGCCAGTGGTGAGATTTACTGAAACCATACCACTTATAGTAAAGAGTGCCAATACTGAATGTTGGCTCTATGCCACGCACTGTATTGGTTCTGAGCTCTGGGATATGACCTCTCTATGAAAAATGGAGAAGCCAAAACAACCTATCTCTCTTCCTATTTGTATTTTTTTTCTCAACATATTCTCTCTATACTGTCCCATTCAGTTGGCTCAAATTTGTTAATTATTTAGTTTTAATTCCCACTTTTCTAGTTTTTGAAAGCTTTTCTACAGGAGATGGGGCCCTTTACTCAAATGTGTTCTGTTCTGTATATCATGCTTATCTTAGACTGCTTGTCTGCAGCCATACCCAAATGCCAAGCCTCTTCTAGCTCATGATTCTGCAGCCCAGGAAGCTAAAGAAGGCGTAGTAGTCATATCTAGCAAGGGCTGTTGTGAGTCTGGGGTCATTCAGAGATTCACTACCAGTCTCACTCAAGTTTTGGTTTTAGTAAAATAGAGACTTTTTATTAAAAAGACTGGCCAGGATCAAACCAGAGAGAGTTCTCTAGGTAAGGCCCAGCTATTGTTAGACAAAGGATTATAAAGACAAAACCCACAGAATTATAAATAAGGGAAACCAAATTAACTAATATCCTGTCTGGGTGTGGGCAAAGCTCCATTTTGTAACAGATAACCAGCAGGTGCCTCAGCCTTCCAAGCAAGCGTTTCATGCAAAACCAGAGCGTAGCAGTTAGCTTGTTCAATCTTATGACCTTGTAGGACTAGCTGAGACAGTGAAATATTTTGTAACAATCAGCTCTTTTATTTATTTATTTTTTTTTAGAATAGCCCAACCATTCCAGGAAGTGGTCCATCTCAGGCAAGCTGACAGGGTACATTCAGGTAGGAGTAACTTCAGCATGGCTTGTGAAAGTTAAAAACAATTCTGGTTTTACAAGGCTAGCACAGGAAATTTATCCTCTGAATATAACACTCGCCACCACAGGACTTTATACTGCATTACAGCATGGTAGAAAAAGGCAGAAAGAATGAATATGTGTGGAAGACAAGGAACACAAGAGGAAGCCTTGGTTTAGAACAACCTGCCCTTGTGGGAACTGATATAGTTCAGAGAGAGCAGGAACTCACTCATACAAGAAAGGTCCGTTCATGTGGGCTATGCCTTCATGACTTCCCCCAGGCCATATCACCCAGCACTGCCCCATCGGACAACAAGCTACACCAGGAGATTTTTGCTGAGGGCAAACCACCCTCCAGTCTTAACAGCACACTGCTGCAAGTATTTTTATGCTCAGGGAAGACGTGACAATATTCTTTTGTTCTGCCTCAAAGTGCTGTCCACAGCCTCAGAGAGTATCCCGCATGCCCAGTCTCAGACTGCCCTGTACTTGCTTTCTTGAGTGCTATGAGTTCTCACATTTCTTCAGTCTGATTAAGTGTCCTTCACAGAGTGATAAAAATCCTGGATATCTCAGAAAATGCCTGTGATTTTTAAGAGGCAGGGCTCTTCACATCCCTTGCATGCCAACCAAAGCCGCAGGAAGGCTGTCTCCGGACCTAAAGGCCTAAATTAAATTTATTAGTCATTACCACACCCTTTTCTCAATTTTATCCACAATGCCTTTAACTTTAGGAAGGAAAAAACAGCATATGGGTAAAACCATATGCTATGGTCACTTAGCAGACCAACCACTTAGACCTACCACTTAGAGTCACACAAATGTCCTACCTATATCCTCCCTTCTTTGAAACGGCTAGCCTCTTACCTCACACAACTCAAAATGAACTGTATTTAAAGACTAGTTTTCAGCAGTTTCCTGCATGGATTTTGAGAGCTTTGGAGATAACCACACCTCCCCCATTAGTGAGTCAATACTATTTGCAATTCTAACTAAGAGAATCTTTCCATACTAATGGCTTGGTATCTTCCCTGACAGTCATTTCCACCACACAGGCAGATGTCTTCATGTTACCGAATCACCAGGACTCCTTGTTTCTCCCTCCTCCTCCCTCTGCCATTCTTCTTCCTCCTCCCACTTTTCTTCCTTTCCCTCCTTCTTCCCCCTTCTCTCCTTCTGTCCTCCTTTCCTCCCTCTCTCCATTTCTGCTTTTCTCCTTCACTCTTTCCTTCTTCCCTTTTCTTTAGACACATGGGTTCAAGAAGAGGGCTCCTGACACTAGGCAAAACAGGGGTGAGGTTAAATATACTCAAGCCCTGTGACAGGGATTTTCCAGGCAGCTTCCAGACAAATCCAGTAATAGCCTTTGTTTTGGTAATGGGGGACTGTGGCTTTTGAGGGTCTCCAATCATTCTGACAGTTGGTTTTCTGGGTCTCTATAGAGCAGGGGAGGGGGCAGGAATATAAGTCAAGTTAAACCCCACCCAGTGTGGCCATTTTTCTCCCTCTAGATTGTGTGTCCTTTTATCTAAATTCCAGAGATCTGAAAATGGTGTTGTGGTTCATTTGGCGGTATTCATCATAATTATAGAAAAGATGGGTTCTGTGCATTTTTATGCTCCCACCCTCACTAACATTCTGTAACACTTTTAATAAACGTAGTGTCCTAGTTAGGGTTATTATTGCTATGATAAACACCATGACCATAGCAACTTGGGGGGAAGAAAGGGTTTATTTCAGCTTACATGTCCAGGTAACAGTGCATCACTAAGGGAAGTAAGAACAGGAACTCAAAGAGGGGAGGAACCCATAGAGAAGAGCTGATGCAGAGACCATGGAGAGGTGCTGCTTACTGACTTGCTCCTTGTGGTTTGCTCAGCCTGCTTTGTTACAGAACCCTGGACCACCAGCCCAGGGATGGCACCACCCACAATGGGCTAGGCCTTCTCCATCAATCACTAATAAAGAAAATGCCCTACAGGCTTGCCTGCAGTCTGCTCTCATGGAGGTGTTTACTCAAGTGAAGCTCCCTCCTCTCTGATGACTCCAACTTGTGTCAAATTGACAGATAACTATCCAGTACATGTAGTTACCAAGCTACCTTTAGAATGAAAATACTCTTTAGAATATGAGATGCCCATCTTGCCTGGTTCTGATTCTGAATTTTGTGTGGAGCAATAAAAATTTGGATTACAGCCAAAGAGGGTCTCTATGATGACAGAACACCTAGAAAAAATGTAAAATTCAGAAATGAGTAAAGGAAGATGTTAGATATATTCAACTTGAAAAGGAATCAAGTTGACTACCTTAGCTTTTGTTAAAGTCTGTTCTTCAGTCTTGAAAGGCTGTCTTTAGGGAATGGGTTAGCACATGATTCCATAGGGTTGGTTTAAATAGATAGGACTTTGTAGAAAATATGTTTTAAAAATCCCTAATATCTCCAGTGGTCCAGAAAAGAAATTGACTTTGTCATGAGGTGGCAAGTTCCTTTTCAACTAAAAATGTCTCAGAAAAGTTGTAGAATGACCTGCCAGGGATATCTTGGGAGGATGCAGTTGTGGGTTGGCATGGATACCTACATTCTCTTCCAGTAGCAGTGTCTTCATACCTAAGTTTCCATACTACTAGTATGGAATCAGATTGATTCTTACATGCTATCAAATTGAGTAAAACATGTAAACAGCACAAATAAAAATAGATGAGAAAAAATCTGTAAGGGGGATGAAATGAAGCTTCCCTGTTCTACTACTATCAAATGGCGTTGTCATTAGCTCCTCAGAATTTGTGTTAATCTTATTAAAATACTTCTCATAATACTCAGAGATGAAACATAAAACAGCATGTTCTGAAGTCTTAGATGGGACCAAGGTAGTACAAGGGACATGAGTCACCTAAGCATCTTGGATTGGAAATGATGGAAGTGCTGAAAGCATCCATTGGCTAATCCTACTTCTCCAGGGGAGGGGTTTGTTTCTAGAGTGAGAACAAGTTTTGTTTTCTCCAAAGAACAAACTACAGATTTGCAGATAATTTCATAGGCAATTTATTTTGAAAATAGATTTTTTTCCCTCACATAATATATCCTAGTCATGGTTTTCCCTCCCTTTAGTCCTCCCAGTTGCTTTTTGCCTACCCTTCTATCCAGATCCACTCCCTTTCTGTCATTAGAAAACAAACAGACTTCTAAGGGATAATAGCGAAATAAAATAAGAAAACAAGAATTAACACTTCAGAATTGAACAAAGCAAATAAACAATAGGAAAAGAGCCCAAGAGAAGGCACAAAAACGGAGAGAGCCACAGGTCACACTCAGGAATGCCATATAAAACAGTAAACTGGAAACTTGCAGACCTGACCCATGCAGGCCCTGTGCAAGCTGCCTCAGTCTCTCAACAGGCAATTTTAAACTCAGAATGCTTAGTGCTGCAAATACTCAGTTGTCATTACCTTAGTTACTATGCTAACACAAGCAGTTTTGGCATTGTGTCACTGAGGAATGCTCTTCATCTGTGAAATCACAGGCTGCCCTATGGATATGTTCCAGCACTTTGCCTTTGCAGACCTAGATGTGGGCCAGGTCATCACCCCTGACGTTTTTGTGTGTCGCACCATCTGCACCTTCCACCCCACCTGCCTTTTCTTCACATTCTATACGAATGAATGGAAGATAGAATCCCAGAGGTGAGTGTGAGCGGGTGTGCTTGCTTCTAGCTCTTTCAGTTCCCAGGGGAAGCTCGAAGGTGCCTTGCTGGTTTCCCTGATAGCACTGGAGCCTGTGATGTGTATGGGTGCTTTCCTGCCAGGTGCAGGTTACTGCAGAGATTAGCAGATTCATCTGCATACCTTCCCTTCCATAAAACAAACATACCACTGAGTCAAACAACAGCAGCAAGCCAAAGGGATCAGACAGCTTTCTTACTGGCATTAAGGTTTTGGATTGTTCATTCAGTCTACCCTTTAATCTCATGAGAAATGAGAGCCCTGCTTATCCTGATCTAGGGTCTAGTCTGCTCTCTTCACCTTTAGACAACTTCCCATTTCCTTTATGTACAACATGAGGCCTGCAGAAGGATGTGGGTGAGTATAATACCTCGGGCAGCTTAAATCCAAACAATCTGTTCTCTGGTGCCTTTTTATTTTCCTTTTTTAATTAGAAGGTGGAATTTTGCCCTGTCTCCTCTTTTCAGGTTATCTGTACCTACTAGTTTTTTGCCAGAGGGAAAAGTGACTCCATTTACATTTAATCCCTGTGGTATTTTGGAGTCTTGCCATCTGACCGCCTGAAGAGATTTTCTCAGGATACAATTTTCAGAGTTGCAGTTTAGTAAAAAGAAATGGGAGCTGCATTTGTATCTGTCTAATGCCTCCAAGGCTGTCTTCTTTCTCTTTTTCACTTATTTTTAATAGGAATGTTTGCTTTCTTAAGACATCTAAAAGTGGTACTCCAAGTCCCTCTGTTCCTCAAGAAAATGCTATATCTGGATACAGTCTCTTCACCTGCAGAAAAGCTCGCCCTGGTAATGTGACTCGACAGTGATGGTACATGATATGTGTCCTAGTTTGCCTCTTGGTTGCTGTGATAAATATGATGACCAAAAGCAAGTTGGGGAAGAAGGGAGTTTGTGTTGTGGAAACAGAGACCATGGAAAATTGCTGCTTTTTGGCTTTCTCCTATGATGTGCTCAGCTACCTTTTTTATTTTTAATACAAACCAGGACCACCTGCCCAGAGGTAGCACTGCCCCCAGTAGACTGGGCCCTCATGCATCAATTTAATCTAGAAAATATCCCACACACATGAGGGAGACAATTCTTCAGTTAATGTTCCCTCTTTTCTTGCGACTATTTTGTGTCAAGCTGACAAATACTAATTGCCACAAGGTGCAAGAGATCCTGGGATCTTGTAAGAGTTGGTGAAACTATTCTCAAGACACTAGAAACTTTGTTACTGTGACTTATTTCCTGTCTCATTATATATCGTTGGATGTTTGTACATGGTGCAGAACCCTGCCATTTCAAAATTTACTCTGGAGTTGACTTTGGAGGAGAAGAACTGAATATGACCTTCGTGCAAGGAGCAGAGATTTGCCAAGAGACTTGCACAAAGACAATTCGCTGTCAGTTCTTTACTTATTCATTACTTCCACAAGACTGCAAGGTGGAGGGGTAGGGAGCCATTTCTTTGATAATCTCCAAGGTAGTCATTTTATAGTTTTCTTTGCAGGTCTGATTTTATTCTGTTTACTTTGTCTAGGTGTAAATGTTCCTTAAGGTTATCTGTGGATGGCTCTCCAACTAGGATCACCTACAGTGCACATAGGAGTTCTGGTTATTCTTTGAGATTGTGTAAAGCTGTGGGCAGCTCTAGTAAGTATAGCTGATTTGTTAAGGAACCATATAGAAGTCTGGGTTGTGGTGATTTTTGGCTTGGTCTTTACATGATGGGACCATTTATATTGTTTCCTTGGATGGAGGGGATGCTGTTTTGTATCTACTTCTGACCACACATCTCAACACTTTTTAGTCTGCACAACAAAAACAAACGCACGAATTGTGGGAGGAACGAACTCCTCTTTAGGGGAGTGGCCATGGCAGGTCAGCCTGCAAGTGAAGCTGGTATCTCAAAATCACCTGTGTGGAGGGACCATCATTGGACACGAATGGATTGTGACAGCTGCCCATTGCTTTGATGGGTAAGTTTTAGACCCATTGTGTGTGTGTGTGTGTGTGTGTTTGTGTGTATGTGTGCATGTGTGTGCATGTGTACATCTTTACATGTGCACACACATGTGGAGGTAAACATCAGGTATCTTTCCTATATTACTGTCTGCTGTGGAATATTATTTTAATTGGGTGAAGATGTGTTACATTTGTTTATGCTACATTTCTTTAATTATGAAAAGATGTGTTTCATTTCTTTCACTTTGCCTGACTAAGGCACCTGGTTGATTTACTAAAATGCTGAACAGCCAATAGCTAGACAGGAAAAAGATAGGCAGAGCTGGAGTGCAGAGAGAATAAATAGGAGAAGTCTAGGCTTAAGAGAAGAATGACAGAAGAAGGGGGAGAGAATGAGTGACTATGTCAGACAGACAGACATAGAGAAGCAGTGAAAGTCAGATATACAGAAATAAGAAAGGCAATAAGCCCTTAAGCAAAACGTAGATGAAGAGAAACAGGTTAAGTTATAAGAGCTAGTCAGAAATGTCCCTAAGCTAGACTAAGCATTCAAAAGTAATAATACATCTCTGTGTAATTATTTGGGAGCTGGTTGGTAGTCTAAAAGAAAAAGCCTAGTATGGCTGTCCATCTTATTTGTTGAGACAGGGTTTCTCTTTGAACCCTTTTGACTAGACTGGTTAGACAGCAAGTTCCAGGGATCTGCCTGTCTCTGTCCCCTGGCACATGATAGACTCTAGTTGTGTGCTGGGATCTGAACTTGGGACCCCATGCTTGAGAAGCAAGCCATTTGCCCACCAAGGAATCTCCTTGGCTCTGACATATTTGTTTTGATGGTGATAGAAGTTTCCAAGTCTTTGCTTTAAAAAAATTATAATTTTAAATTTAGTTTGTATATCTTTTACATGGCTAATTTAAGATTCAAAAGATGGTAGGCAGATTTTAAGCAACAAAGTGTCTTTAATTCAGTCTCCTACTAGGGCTTATTTTAATAAATATGGCTACTTGATAGAGCTGATTTAATGAAAGCAATTACTTTCAGGGTTGGTAAACTGAACTTGATTTTCCCAGAGCTGCTGGAAAAGGGACAAAAGCAGTCTCATATTTTTACTTGTAATAAACCTGAAGTAATTACAAAAGAAATTGTACATGGCTGAGTATTCTCAACCACAGCTTCTTGTACTGTGAACTATAACCCTATATGGACTCAGTACAACTAAATGTGGGGGTCTCAAACATCATAGCAACAGTAAAAGGTCCCTAAATGTACACTGAACTGAACAAAATTAATTCAAATAAAAAACATAAATCCAAGGCCTTTGGGCAGTCCTATCCCACACTGTGTCACATGACTACACTGCAGCCTTTCTTCCTAAACCATAACACGTTTATTTTGCACTATGCATGTTGTCATGCCATACAGTACCAACAGATGGTACCCTAAACACAACTCACAGTGAAGATTATATGATATTGGAAATCACAGTGTGCGTACTGTGTGTACAGGGCTTTCTGCTCTCACAGCAACATAACAATTTAATTACAAAGAATGAAAACTTATAAGTATTTCTTGTCATAGTGTGCTTTGGGCTTTTGATTATATGGTGCTTTAAACATTGTGGCTTAAACTAATTGTTTGAGTTTTATACAAGACTCATGGAATGAACTTTGGCTTAGGCATTGGATAGAATTTCCAAAAATTCTTAATGGTCTTAAACCTACATCTGCATTGTCAATTACAAAATTTACAAAATACTAAGGAACTCTTAAAATCATTGAAGATGTTCTCTTTCAGTATTAATATGTGAATTTGCTTTCATTATTAATAAATGGTAATACTATATGTATGCCAAGGAATTGTTTTGAAGTAAATATCAGTAAATGTTTAATATATGTACCTGCCTCATATAGTCTCTCTCTCTGTCTGTCTGTCTGTCTGTCTCTCTCTCTGTCTCTCTCTCTCTCTCTCTCTCTCTCTCTCTCTCTCTCTCTCTCTCTCTCTCTCTCTTACACAAACACACACACACCTTCCTTTCTGGTCAAAATGGAGTCTTAAATAAAAGTTTAAGAAGTTTAATTGCAAACGAAATCTTCAGAGATCCAATACTAGATGATGCTAAATTGACAGAAGGAGGAACTAGGTCATGTGGAATATTTTCTTTCATCTTCTCCCCCCACAAGAAAACGTGCTAAGAAAAATGAATAAGGAACAATGCCAATGTTACTTCGGTTTTCATGTCTCTCTCCTAGGATTCCCTACCCGGATGTGTGGCGTATCTATGGCGGGATTCTTAATCTCTCAGAGATTACAAAAGAAACGCCTGCCTCAAGAATAAAAGAACTTATTATTCATCAGAAATACAAAGTCTCAGAAAGCAACTATGACATTGCCCTAATAAAGCTTCAGATGCCCTTGAATTATACCGGTAGGCAGCACACTTAAGGAAGAACTGTGCAACCGAATTTTATCGGTGTCAATTCCCACTTCCGTTTGAGTGAGAGAACAGATCTGCAGAGATTGTCTTTGTGTTCTGGTTGGTGGGGTTGAGGGAGAGAAGAGGCTGCCTGGGAGGTGAAGACCTGTGACCTGCTATGCAATCACTGCTACTTAAGGGACAAGAAATCTTAATGGCTTTCTCAAAGTGGTATAGAACTTCTTGTATGGTAAGAAAACAGTAGGTATAGGAAAGGTTTTTGCCATCTGGGGACATTGGGCATCTTTCGAAAGGATTG
Source organism: Cricetulus griseus (assembly GCF_003668045.3). Taxonomy (NCBI): domain Eukaryota; kingdom Metazoa; phylum Chordata; class Mammalia; order Rodentia; family Cricetidae; genus Cricetulus; species Cricetulus griseus. The sequence continues at coordinate 41,211,250 of NW_023276807.1, forward strand.
GGAGAATTACCGTTGCTTGGGCTTAGGAATGTAGAACTGTGCAAAAGCAAGGGGGGCTAGATGTTAATTACCAAAAATACACTGGGTAGACAATGGGGAGGGAGCATGTAACTGACTCTAGAGGCACACCAACCACTCCAACAAAACTAAATGCCTATCAACACCTTAACTTCGAGTGTCTGTTAACAACTCTGTAACCCGCACAGCTCACCTTCCCTCCCTCTACCTCTAATATCCACTGTAGGTATGCTGGTCTCCTCCTTGCTTTTTTGTAATAATTAAGTAAGGTATTCAGTTAAGTCACTGTAACAGTGTGGCTATTTTTAGTCTGACTCTGAATTACATTACAGTACACATCAAACAAAACACAAGAAAGTAGATATATGTTTATCGATAAATTTTAGTGGAGGAGTTCCCCTCCTCTGAGCAAGTTTCATGCCAGAAAACCATGCAAAAATGTGAAAATTTCCTTGGATCATAGGGTTTAGAAGTCATCAGAAAGCTGGAGGGCCATTCTTTAACTTTGTAGTTTCAGTAATGAGTTTCATTATATTTCATATAGGGACATTTTGATTGCATTCACTTCCCTTCACCCTGTCGTGTCCTTTCCCACTCTCCATCCCAATTGGTCCCAGGAGACTCATTCTTGCTGTGTTGTTTGTAGAAAATGAATAAGGGAAAAGATAAAGATTAATCTTTAAAGCCAATGTATACGGTTTTAATTAATCCAAATCTATCCATGAAATTTCAGAATTCCAAAAACCAATATGCCTGCCTTCCAAAGATGACACAAATACAATTTATACCAACTGCTGGGTGACTGGATGGGGCTACACAAAGGAAAAAGGTACAGCCTGAAATGTTCCTGTCCTAAATGTTCAAGTACACAGCTCCTCAACCATCCTTCCTCATCATCTTTATGTTTATTCCAAAATTTTGGTCCTCTGATTCCCAAGAACATATTCTTGTTTAAACCTGATGAGCTCATGCTTTAAGCATCTTGCTCATAATAGAGATTATGTTCGTGACACTTCATAACAAACTGTAGCCCTATGGTCCTATCAGGTCCAGTGCATCCCATCTGGTCCTCCATACTCATAGTGTCCCTGTTTACCATGCTCTATTTTTGTATCAATAGCCCAGGTGCCAACATCACTCTTTAAGGACAGTTCTTAATATTTGTTTTAATGCATTCATGAAATATGGTAAATCTAACTTTTTCTCTAATTATACTGCTAAATGCTAATGTAAAATACATAGATTTGTTATGAAAGACAACTAGATGGCAGTACAATTACTGGTATGCATTAACAGAATTTGACATAGTGATAAGCATATATCTTTATTAATGTACCCACATACCAAGTTGTTTTAGTATTTACCATAACATTGAAATAGTGATGGGCATAAATGATATTTTCATTTCTGTCATAACTACAATGGAATTCAAAGTTTCTATGACATTTGTGCAACAATGCTGCTAATAGTCTCATATTCCTGCATTTGTTGTCTGCATTTAAGACTGAAGGGGATGTTCAGCTTTACTTGGAATGTAGCCAAATAGAGGTGGGTTTTTCTCTTTCCTGAGATCATGGATGAATGAATTGTTTGTGTGGATCTGAGGTCAAGAGCTCTTGTGTGTTGAGACTTGAACTTCTTTACTAGAAATAAGCATGCTTCCTTTCTAGAGCAAGTGCCAGATAAACACTATCAGACATATTTGTGTCATGTTTACAAAAACAGATGATTGGCTGTGTCTTCTCCATATTTCCTGAACTAGTCAGTCTTGCATTCAATTAGTTCACATTTTTTACTATGTTGACCTGGCTACATATATATGGATACCATATACACATACACATATATATGTACATATACATATATATATATATATAGGAAATATTGACATGGAAAGAAATTATCTATAAATATATCATTTGTTATAGAACTTTATGTAAAGAACACAATACTTCTCTGCTGTCAAATGTTTGTGATTTATTTTTATAAATTATATATATTTATTATAATTTAAATTTGTAAAATGTGAAAGGCAAGAGCACCCAGACATTTATATTAAAAGTATGAATGAAGGAAAGAACTTCTTTCTGAGGACCACCTGTTGAGACAGTGTTAATCCTGAAATTGGCTAGAGAAAAACCAGTTCCACCATTTTGAGCCGAATTTGAAGCAAGTTTGACTTAAATATTAAATACTGACCAGGATGGACTTTGGTTAAGACCACTCCTGGAATTTTCCAGCTGAGTGGCTTCAAGACATGTGTGTTGTTGGGCTGATAAAGACAAACCCATTTGGCCATCCTACTGTCCCATGAGGCTTTGTTGTTATTTTTCAAGAACTACAACTGCCAGCATCCCAGGAAATCACCTGATGCTTGGGCAGGTGGGGCTAACAGGTTAACTTAGGGTATTACAGCAGGGGGATGGCAGAGATCATAGAAACCAACTCTATGGTAGCTTGGGCGATAGGGCTGCTGAAATGCCTCATTAGAAGGAAGCCTACACAGATCACTCCCCCTCTCTCTGTCCCTCTCCCTCTCTTCCTCTGCTCTCTCCTCCCACCCCATTTTTTCCCTTTCTCTCTCCCTTTCCCTCTCATTGTTTCCATGTATAATTCTACCTCTTTGACATTTTACTGACAGATTTTGAACGAAATATGACCCCAGTGGAAAGTAGACCATTTTGACTTCCTTTGAAATTCTAATTTTATTTTCCCACTTATTGTATTTTCTCCCTTTAAAGGTCTATTTGCTTTACAGGTAAAATCCAAAATATTCTACAAAAGGCAACTATTCCTTTGGTACCAAATGAAGAATGCCAGAAAAAATACAGAGACTACGTTATAACCAAGCATATGATCTGTGCTGGCTACAAAGAAGGCGGGACAGATGCTTGTAAGGTAATGTATTAGACTGCAGAGAAAAAAAAAAACACATGATGGTTCACTGGAGACAGTTTATTCAAAAGCAAACTTCTAACATTACATTTCACTGGTTTTGGTTTTGAAACTCAGAGTTAAAATGATCTGAAGACTTTATAAATAACTTTCAACAAATTAAACATAATAATGCATACCATACATTACTTATAATAGGTACCTCAGAATCTGTGTTGACTATGAGAGACATGTCACAATCAGTACAGCTACATGCCTTATTTAAGGACAATTTCATGTGCCATGCTTATGCTAAAATACAAGTAGGTTTATTTGAACTTTGGGTAACGATGCTAAAATTGTTGCATTCATCTGAAAATGGGATGAGGAATAAATCGGTCTTGTAACCATACACTTACTTTGTTCATGACTAATGAGGTGCAAGGAAATTGAGAGGCTGCACATTTGGTGTGCTAAGCGTGACTGAAAATGTTAGTGGCACCTGTCTTTAAACAAGGGTCTCCTTATTTAAATTATCACTGTTATAACTCCCCATCTTTGTATTTTCTACCCCTCTGACCCAGGGAGATTCCGGTGGCCCCTTAGTTTGTAAACACAATGGAATATGGCAGTTGGTGGGCATCACCAGTTGGGGTGAAGGCTGTGCCCGCAGGGACCAACCAGGAGTCTACACCAAAGTTGCTGAATACATGGACTGGATATTGGAGAAGACACAGAGCAGTGGTGAAAACACTCAGTAGATGTCTCCAGCATGAGGAGGCTGGGCAGTAAGGAAGAGCACAGATAGCATCAGTTTTACCACCTGCTCTCAAGCCAAATATGGAGCCCAGAAGTCTCTTCTGCAAAATGTAGATGATGGTGTCTACCTCACATCCTTGTCATAGGATTAAAAGCACAGTGTAGACACAGTTGCTGAAGACAGTGTCTTGACAAAGTGTGTTTTCTGCCTTGAGAAACAGGATCCCCAATGGGAACTATCCAAAGAGCACCATGCTTGTTTGGAAATAAAATGGTCAAAGGGTTTTATTAGGTAGTGAAATGGTTGATCTGAAGCAGTTGAAACAAGACTCCAGACCTAGTACAGTACCTGGGACCATTCTCATCTAACTTCTGACTCTGGACTTCAGTGGATCCCAGAGTTCCCTTCTGTCCAACTCACTCATTTGCTCATTAGAACCTGATGCTGTTGTTCCATTTGGCTCAAAGCACTGAGAAATCTGGTTCTGTCTAGCAGAAGGAGGAGACCTTTTCTTTACAATAAAAGGATGGCCTCCTTGAACCTGAGAGGACAAGGCTCTTTTTCATCTAAACCACCTTCATGGCTATTGCCAATGGTCTTGGCTATGTGGTGGTATTTTCCTTATAATCTAACAAATAAAGCTTGCCTGAAGATCATAGTACAAAGCTAGCTACACTGGCTAGCCATAGAATGGTGGCCAGGCAGTGGTGGCACACCTTTAATCCCTACATTAGGGAGACAGAGGCAGATAGATCCCTGTTAGTTCAAGGCCACCCTGAGCTACACACAATTGATGGAGGCTAAAAGAGAAATGGCTCACACTAGTGATCTCAGCACTAGGGATTCCAGGCCTTAAATCCCAGCACTAGAGAGAAATATAAGGTGGGAGGAGACAGAGCTCAGGGCATTCTGAGGTTTGGTGGAGAGCAGTGCAATCTGAGGTTTGGTGGATTGCCCCTAAGGTCTGAACATTGGTAGAGGTGAGAACTCTCTAGTGGCTGGCTGCTTCATCTCTAACCCCAATATCTGTCTCTGGGTTTTTATTATTCATGCTACAGGCTATGTAAGACCTGCAATGCTGTGTTTTTCTTGTGTGCAGCTCCTGAAATAGGCTGATCACACAGTATTTGCACAAGGCAGGGAATCTGATGGGAATACTGGGAGTTCAGTTGGTACTGCATTCTGTAATAGCAATTCATGAAGTGTCATTGGATATATAGTACTATATAAAATCCAGACTTGCAACTGAGTTTAAAATAATAGGCAGTCCTATAGTGGATGACATTAATTCTCATGCAACACAAATTCCCAGCTTGCCAGTGGTTCTGAGAGAGGACTGTATGTGCCTAACTCCATTTAGTTAAGCTGGTTAATATTTACATGGAATTGGCCATTTACAAACTATTGTGCAAGTTAAATAGACAAATAGAAAAGTGAAATTTTCTGTAGAAGATTAAACTTTTCCTTACAAATTCAAAGGCATGTTGAGTAATTCAGAGGATTAAACATGGAAGAGCTAATTGGTTACCCACAGAATTTGCGATGGGAAGTAGAGAGGTAGGAATTATCCCAGGAGCAAACAGCTTTTGCAAAATCTGGCTGGATTCTTGTGAAATAATTTCATTTTAAAGCACATGGCTTCAACTTTTACTTTTATATACAATAAACAGTTTTGCCTTACTCGATGTGGGGGTGTTTTATATTTAAAAGGAAATATGTGGTTCACAGGGAAAATCTTGTATCTCGAGTTTTCGTATTGATAACTTGAACGGGTGTTGGGAAAGCCTTTGGAGTGCTGTGGCCTTTAATTTCTCAAGGAATGGCCTCATTTGGGCAAAGCAGAGTTTTGAACTGTAGAGTATTTCCATGGCAAAAAGTATTATCATAAAGTTGCCAGTTGGACTGGAATGTTCTGTTTATTTTTCATCATGTGTTCATGCACAAAGTAAACAAAGGAATCCATCTTAAACTCAGGGCCTCATGGAGCTAACAGGTGCTTAAGAGGCTAAGAGAATGAGAGGGTCGAATAATGTCACTTTCACAGGGCAGAGTGAAGGCATGAGACCCTAGATCTTTGGCAGAGCCAACCAAGAAAGGGCATGTCAGCTCTGGGAAGGAGCCCTCCTCTTCCTACATCACATATGTGGAATACATAACACACTGCTCACTGCTTTCTAGAACTCAGTCCAAAGTTCTGCGGGCTGTTTCTAATCCTTATTTTTTTTCTTGTAGGTATTCTTTATGCCTATCTGTCCTACTAAACTTTTGACAACAGAAGGCTCTCTCTGTCTCTATCACTCTCTCTCTCTCTCATCAATACAGCATATGGATAGGAATGCAGCAAAAATCTCCTTATAGATTTACTTGTGTTATTTTTGTTGATGTGTATGTGTGATTGTATGCTGTGTGGGCCCTGGTGCCAGGCAACAAAGATCAAAACATAATCTCTGAGAAACTGCAACTGCCTTCTAACACAATGAAACAAGTGGAATAGCACTTCATATCATGATCTCTTCTAAGTCATACATAATCACCCACACAGACATATGCACATGCTCACAATCACACAGTCATGAATACATACAGCACACACACACACACACACACACACACACACACACACACACACACACACACAACATACACTCTTGTGAAGTTGTTTACTTTAACTTTCTTTCCTGGTAGAAATGTTCCCATATCTTTATGGAGGATGTTTCAAATTTACTATCAAGTTGCTGACTTTTCTTACTTCCCCAGTAAGTTCTTCCTTTACCCCCCTGTTTTGTTCTTTCTATAAAGGTGTGTTTTTTAAGATTTATTTATTTATTTATTCATATGCGATGCTCTATCAACTTTATGCCAGGAGAAGGCATAAGAATCCCATTATAGATGGTTGTGAACCACCAAGTGTTTGCTGGGAATTGAACTCAGGACCCCTGGAAGAGCTGCCAATGCTCTTAACTGCTGAGCCCTCTCTCCAGCCCCTATAGGAGTGTTTTAAAGGGCTGCCTAATATTTCTCATCCTGATTCATCTCTCCACAAAGGCATGAATATCTGACAGGTTCAAACTTTATTCAGAAAGCCCCCAGTAGCATGGCTCTGATACACAGAAAATGGGACTGTGGGACTGCGTCACTGTGTCTCCAAATACTGAAATCCTGAAAGTCGGCTTATTCAGAAGCTGATGTTGACATTCTGCCCCGAAACTAAGTGCATGTTTCCTTTGGTACATGTGACTTCAGCAGGTTCCATTTCTGTTCTGGTGTTCAAATGTTTTTTTTTTTTTTAATTATAGTTGCACTTGTAAATATGAGTGTGTACTTATATTTTAGATAGAAGATTGGGGGCCTTTCCAGAATCTTCAGTTATCTTTCTCTGGAAGTTACTTAAATCAGACTTAGCAAAACATGTATTTATTGATTTATGAGTATCTGTCACAGAGCACCCTCAGAACTCAGAGAACAACCTGCAGGAGTCAGTTCTCTCCTTCCACCACGGGGATCCCTGGGATCAAACCCAGGCCATTAGTCTTGGCAGGCACCTTTACTACTAGGCCATCCTGTCAGTTCTAAATCAGACTCTTGATTGTGTGTGTGTGTGTGTGTGTGTGTGTGTGTGTGTGTGTGTGTGTGTGTGTGTGTGTTGAGGTATCAGACCATGAAGCAATCTTTACTGATAGTTTGCGTTTTTGTTTTGTTTTGTTTGGAGGACAGGGTCTCTCTATCTATATAAACCAGGCGGGCCTTGAACTCATGGTGATCCATGTGCCTCTGGATTCTGAGTGCTGGGATTAACAGGCTTGTGCCACCAAACCTGGCTAGTTAGTGTTTAATATTAAAAATGAAAGACATGAAGAGCAGTGAAACAAAGCAAGTGGCCAAGTATCCATCAGCCACCACTTTAGACAACAGCTCTAATAACTTGCTTTTGCTCCAGTGACGTGACCTGTAACTGAATAAGTCTGTTAAGCATCGTGTTTTCCAAAGAACACTTGATCCCTCTTCAAGCTCAAGGGGATACCATAACAGAAATATAGCTGTGTAGAAATGGCTTTCCTCTTTACAAACTGCACCAAGCCCTACCCTTGGGAGGCTCCTGTGCATACAAGACCCCGCCCCCAGCCTTCAGGGAACCTCTTTGCTTTGTTATTTTTGGTCGCATAACAGCACATACCACTTTGTAGCTCAGTATTTAAGCCTCAGTGAGCCCTAAAAGAAACCCTGTGAGAACGGTCTATTACTATAGATTTCTTTTTCATTGTTAGTATCCACAAATAGATAATACATGAGCTTTGTTCCTGAGAGCTAATCATATCTCCATCAACATCTGACAAGTTGACATTATAAAATAGGAAACCAGGAATGTAAGAACAGGACACTCAGTGGTGAGCTGTGTGCTCAGTCTCTGGCCCTTAGCCTCCAGTCCCCAGTTTCCAAGCCCCAGCTTCCAGGCCCCAGCATTCAGGCCATGTCTCCTCCCTTCACTCTGCTGCAAATCATTAAGTCCATCAGATTTCTATGTTTCCTTTGTCTACTCAGATTGCAGTTGAGCTAGAATTAATGGTGCACTGCTGGTATTAGAAAGCATGAATATGTATTCCTTTGGCAGGCAGGTACACTCAATCTGAGTTTGCCCAACTACTAAGGCAAGTTCAGATTCTCTGGCCATCTCGCTGTGTGTTTCGTATCTGAATACACAGTCAAAAGAAAACACACACATTTGGTATGTTGAAAGAGCGTGCAGCTCTCCTGAGGTATGTTTCATTAGCAGGGACTGAAAGGACATTCTCAGAAACATCACACATGCTGAGCACACTGTGCAAAGACAGGATGTCACAGGACAAAGGAAACCAGCACAAGTAACCATTTAAGTAACAGTGCCCCACATAAGCTCATTTAGAGAGAAACAAGGCTATACCGAAGAAAGAAAACACACCAACTGAGGACTGCAGCAAAGACAGAGGAAGTATCTGCAGGTACGGCTTCAATACTGAACATTTTTCTTAATCACGTATGCCTAATAGTGTCCCTACTTCTGCAATGAGGGCTTAAGTTTTTTTTTTCATTACAGAAAGATTGATTTTTAGAAGGTACCTGATTTCACATTGTACATATAATTAGCCACTCTCTATAGGCAACTTGAGAGTGGAGGCAGAATGGAAGACTAGTAACTTGTAGTCAATAAGAAGTATTTTTCAAGAAAAGGAGATTAAAGAGCAATATAGGAACTGGGTGTGTGTGTGTGTGTGTGTGTGTGTGTGTGTGTGTGTGTGTGTGTGAGAGAGAGAGAGAGAGAGAGAGAGAGAATTAACAGCCTTTTCAGTATTTAGTAGAGCACATACATTTACAAGTGACCAAGACAATATATTAATGAACTTGCAGTAATTTTTTAGAAATAGAAATTTTTTTTGTTTTGTAAAGAGGATAATCATTCACATATATGTATATACATACACACATATATAACCATTCATATATAAATAAGATAGATAGATAGATAGATAGATAGATAGATAGATAGACAGACAGATAGACAGACAGATAGACAGACAGATAGGCAGATAGAGGGAGAGCTCAAAACTTGGAAAAAAAGGAAATGAGTTGCAAGAGAAAATAGAGATGGGAAATTGGAGTAGGAAGGGGGGTCAGATGGTAGTGACTAGAGGATTTCTTAGGTGTGTGAGGCAGAGTATTTGAGAGGGCAGGTAGAATGAAATGTCAATTGTGGCTTCTACAGAAATCTGACAATATTGAACAGTACACACCCTGCTCAGGGCTGTCCTAACATTACCGAGGGATCCTGTGAGCCACTCCTCTCATTATGTGTAAATTCTTGTGTCAGTAAACTAGTAACATATTTACACTTTGTGTTCTAAAAACATTGACATTCTTCTCTTTGTAGGATGGTCTCATTACACCAGGTGGTGTATTTTATCCTTTTTGCCTCAGTTTCTAGTGGTAAGTGTTGCTTTCTTTATTTTTCCCCAATAAAAGACTTTTATTAATTATTTGGGAATTTCATACAGTGGGCCCCGATCATACTCACTTCTCCTTCTTCACAAGTCCATCCTCCCACCTTTGTACTGCTCTCCCCCCTCCCAAAGAAAGCTCCACTGAGTCCAATTTGCATTGTCAGTATACTCATCGGGGCATGGTCAAACTTAGTGTCCAGCCCCTTAAAGAACACTGAGTCCTTCCCCACCCCACCCCCTTGCCAGAAGCTGTCAACTGAGCCACATGTCAGCATCTGTATCACAGTTTTTAAGGACTGCCATCAATATTTACATATGGCCTAGAAATAGGTCATTTCCTGACCTGTAGCATGAGAAACAGCCTAACTCCATGAAGAGAAATTACGTGGCACTCCCCACATGTTGTAGAATAAGTCCATGCAGCTAACTCCAGGGAAGGAAGCAAAATCATTTGTTTTCCAGACAAGGCTCCCACTAAAGGGGTCCAAAGAAAGAAAGAGATTTAAATACAGGATTACAAAGAGACTGTGCTTATATCACCTGTGTGATAGTTATGTCTATCTATTGACCTGCATCTGTATCTACCTACATAACACATTGCAATGGTGCCTAAGAGCAATATTAGAAAGTTGAAGACTTGAGGCACCTCATTGATTTGTTTTCCAAAACATTTTCAATCCAGTAACACACACATTTATACACATACACACACACACACACACACACACACACACACACACACACACACACACACACACACACACATTCTGGGATAAAAATGTTATCGATTAATGTACAGCTTACTCATTTTGTTAACTATTGAATTTGTTTATTAATTACTTAATATTTAGTAGAATTAATGAGTACAATTGTAAGTTGCCCAGTTAATATTGACCATAACAACTTAGTATAAGTATTTTCACCCCATGATTCTTCTTTATTTAAAATGAAAATTTAAAAATGTTTAAAATAATCTATTTACATTACATTGAATCTCTGAGACTGTCACTGGCCCTTAACCATAGTAAATTCTTTTTGGTGTTGCACATGTGAAAAGAGGCAAATATAGGTAGGGACCTAAAATAAACACTATGCAATATATTAAACTAAACAGTTTATAATTTCATTTTTCTTTGTGATAAGATTTCTATTCAGGTTATTCCTTCATTGTCATTGTTTGAAATTACATTGTTATTTCCTTGATAATTTGTTAGTAATATCTTGAAATATTTGGGGTTTTGTTGTTTTGTTTTTTCTTTCCAGGCAAGGTTTCTCTGTGTAGCCCTGGCTGTCATGGAACTCACTGTGTAGACCAGGCTGGCCTCAAATTCAGAGATCTACCTGCTTCTGCCTCCAGGGTGCTGGGATTAAAGGCATGTGTTTCCACAACACCTCCTGTCTTGACATCTTAGACACTGAATTAAACAACTTTGTTGATATATACATCTTATTTATGTACATAGAAAACACTAATAAAAACTGACACCTCTAAACACATCTTGGCCTGGTCCTGCATGGCTTGGTCCTGGAAGTGACTGGGGTGACTAGGGAATGAAGAAAGGACAGACACACAGACACACTCACAACCAAGTTGGGATCAGGTGGGCTGTGTTCACTCTGATGGCGCAGCCTCAACTACAGCACAACCACCTGGAACTTCAGCACTTTTATTACGTACTGTACAAGGGATGTGTTAGCTAGTCTGGGTAGGAGGTAGTCAAGGAGTCTCAGATTACAGTCATCCATGAGGAGGAAGCTGGGGTTATTAGTTTTTATAATACCATCAATTTTGGCACTCACACCAGAGGAAGGTTTTGTTATCCACCTGAGCCTCACCCTGGGGGAAGGCTTTGGTATTACCATGGGTATGATGCATTGAGGTCCTTGACATAACCGTGGCCATGTCAAACAATAAACATTCACTAAGGATTTCACCTGCCCTTTACATATTCAATTCAAGGATTTCTCGGCTCCCCTCGGGTCTTCATAAAATTTGAAGGATAAAAATTATACAGGGTATGTTATTCAGTTACAAAAATATTGTGCTGAAAAATAACAAAATGGTAACTAAAAAATCTCGAACGTTGTGTTATGTATGCATATTCTGAAATTTTATTCAAAGAAGAGATTGCAATAAAATTTTAATTAAATCTAATATAATTAATATATGGCACACAAAACTTTGGAATGTAATCAAATTGGGGCTGAGATGACCTGTAAAAATGTATGCATATACATTAGACTAGAGAAAGGGTAAAAACAATGACAATGCAACTCAAGAAGGTAGAAGAAAATCAACTCACCAGAGCAGAAATGCATTAAACAGATGGAAACATAGATTAGAGAAAATGTGTAAAGGCTCTGCACCCCATTGCAAAGTGTCAGCAATACCAAGTTCATAGGGACATTCTGAGAATTATAAGACTTTTTGCCTATGAATATATATGCAAATATAATTGATAAAATGCTATCCATTGTAGTGTAACACACTTGAAATCTAAGAACTGAGAAAGCAAGGGTTGTGTACTGAACAATCCAACTCATATATTAAAGAAAAGTAAACAGGAGGCTAGAGAGACGGCTCAGCAGATAGAACGTGTACTACTCTTGCATAGGATCCCAGCCTAGTCCACAGTACCCATGCCAGGTGGCTCATAACATCCTGTGACTCAAGCTTCTAAGAATCTAACACCCTCTCCTGGAGTCTGTGGGCACACACACACACACACACACACACACACACACACACACACACACACACACACACACACACACACGGCACACATACATAAACAACAAAAAAGTTTTTAAAATCTTGTTTTTAAAGAAAGAAAACTAAAAGACACTACATTGGCATAATGTGGCAAGGTTCGGTTAATTCAACAAATGAGAAGTTATATTAACATAAAAAAATCAATAGATAAGCTACATTTGTGGATGTAGACCCCAAGGAAGTGAAAGCAGGGACTCCAAAAGAGACTTGTTTACCTGTGTTTACAACACTGTTAGGAAAATGTAGCTGCAAGGTAGAAACATGTGAGCATTTGAAGCACATTCATCCATTCCAGAGCACAATCTGAGTATTTATAAATGGATAAATGGTTAAACAAAATATAGTATTACAGTATGCACATACAATGGAATATTACTCAGTGTTAAAGGAAAGAAATTCTAGCAATACTATGACATGGCTGAATCTTCATGGCATTACACTAAATGGAGGTAGCTATTTACAAATGAGCATATGAGTGATTCTACTTATATAACGTCCCCAGGAAAGCCAATTTCAGAGAAATAAGAGACAGAAGAGAAGTGACCAGGGGCTAATGGTCATTTAATGAGTACAGAATTTCAGTTGAAAAATCTGAAGGATATCTAGAATGGTAGTAATTGTACATAATGTAAATATACTTAACTCCATGGCACTATACACTTGAAAAAGGCCGAAGTGGCAAATTTCTTCATATATATTTTACTATAGAAAAACAAAACTAAAATACTTTAAGACATCAATACATGCAGTAAAATTTTATTTCATAAAAATTTATTCACTTAATATTTAATATTTTTAATGTAATTTTACTCATAACAAAATATTTTAGCAAACTCAAGAGAAGTTTCCAATGACTAAATGGTATCTTAAAACAAAAAAAATAGAAAAGTTCAAACCAAAAGTTTTCGAGACATCTCATACATAATGGTGACTAAAATATTAACACCTTCTCTAAGGAATTGAGGTTAAGTAAGGCAAGATATCCCCAACTTGGCTATTGCGAATAGGAAACAATGAAAAGAGATATGCAATTATCTTTGGTGTTGTCTTATAGTCCATCGTGTATATTCTCAGTTCTACTTTTAGTTTTCTCTGAAATCTCATTATAGATTTCTATCTTTCCCACAGCCTCACCACCAAGGGAATTACTCACAACAACCATGATAGGGAGTATTGATATGGGATGGCCCACTGTATGCTGCAAATATGTGTTGTTTTTATTGGTTTATGAATAAAACTGCTTTGGCCTATGCCATGACAGAATATAGCTAGGCAGGAAATCCAAACAAAGACGGAGAGAGAAGTAAGAGAGCCAGGAAGATACCATGTATTCGACAAAGAAGTAACATGCTGGAGCATTACCAGTAAGCCACAGCCTCGTGGCAATTCACAGATTAATAACAAAATGGGTTAATTTATAAGAGAGCTAGCCAGTAATATATCTACGTCATTGACCAAACAATTACAATTTAATATTAGCCTCTGAATGATTATCTCATAAGTGGCTGCAGGGACCCAGCGGGCAGGGGAGAAACTGATCCAGTGGGATCGGCCAAGGCAGAGAAAAACTTCCAACTACAGAGTTTGCCTAGGTGTCCCCCAATAGATGAATGTGTAAGGAAAATGCTGAACATACAAACATTGGGAGGGGATGTTATGTTTTTACCTAAGAAAGTTTATTTAGTTTTTATTCTTTGAGGATTCCATACATTGTGTTTTGCTCATATTCACCCTTTCCTCCCCAAACTCCTCACATATCCATCCCCCATTCCATGCTCACCCAACTTTGTGTTCTCTTTTTTTAAATTTAGCCACAATGAATAATAAAATCCATAAGACAATGTGTGTGTAACTGGAGATCATCATATTAGGTGAAATAAGTCAGACTGAGAAAGATGAATGTCACATTTTTCAAATGTTGATTCTAGGCTTTATATAGATACATAAAATTATGTATGTATGTCATGAAAGTTGAAATGAGACTCTCTGGGCCTTGGAATCTAGGGAAATGAAGGAAAATAGAAGGAAGGAAAGAAATGGGGGGATGAATATAGTCAAAATACATTATATACCTCTTTACAAATGTCCTGTGAAATCTACCATTAAGTGCAATGAATTTATGCCAACATATGTTTTAAGAGAATGTCTAACATCACTTCTCTTAAACATTATATGAGTGACCTTACTTGCCACAGTAGGAAAGGCAAAAGGAACTAAAAGTCAGGGAAAGATAGAGATTAACTCATCATTCCCATAACACATTATTATGTACATAGAAATACTCAAAGTAATGAACACACTGATTATTGTAGGTAGATCAGCAAGGAGTCTAACTACAAATTCAATGTACCTTCAGAAATAGTGGCACATGCTTGTAATCTCAGGAATCGGGAGGTAGGGGGCCCATTTGAGGCCCTATCCCAAGGTCCTCCATTCAAACTCTTCAATGTACAAACAGTAGCTAATGTTCACCAGTACTAATATAGGAACTATATTGAGATTATGGAAATCAATATTATAAATTAAATGATTAAAATAGTGGCCATTTCTTCCCATCATGGATTCCTTCAGCAGCTATATGAGTGCTGTGGAGTCTATACTTTGAATGATGTTTCCAGATGCATGGACTTAAAATACATAGGATTGTGGAGGAAATTAATTATATTGAAATATGATAAGTTAAAATGGAAAATATTCAATAAAGATTTACTTGTGATTCTGAGTAACATGTTATGTGAAAAGATTCACTGGTGAGCCTAAACCTGAATAGAAATGACCAGCAAACTGGTGATGAGTCATAATGATAAAACTGTTGCCATTGTGACAGATATATCACACTACAAATATCAATCTGGTTAAGTGTTTGCATGAATAATACAGGTAATTACCACATTTACATAGGTGTTAGTGAAAAACCAGGTGAGGTTTTGTGAGTTGGTTGACTACCTAAGCCTTAATGAGCCTCACATGATAGCTTTGACAGACAGCTATGTACCTATGGTCCTCTCAAGACATTCACTGACCGTTGTTAGAACAGTACATATTTGAGTTAGAATTTATTTTTTCTGAAGTATTTCCACGGGAGTTTGATATTTATTTTTAATGTTATAAAGAAAAATGGATTAGAAGTATCTCTCCATGAGATATGACTTCATGAGGAACTGTAACCTTTTATTCAGTCACTAGGGAACAGTTCCGTATGGATTATTAAGTATCTTTTTCTAGCAACAGAGAACTTTTAAATTTTTATGCACCTTGGCTTTTTATAAGTAAAACTTATCTAAAGTTTTAACTAAATATGACTCAATGATTTTTCCTGGACTCTGTACTTCTTGTTGGTAAATGAGTCTACTTTGAATGTTAACATGACATTATATGATAGGTCATCAGTCTTGGCTTTTAGTATGTTGCAATGTTAAAACAATGAATTGAGGCAAACATGTCAAGCCCTTACTGACATAGAGAAGATTCCTAAAGATCATGTTTTGCCAGAGAACAGCTGAGAAATCATTGAATTAGTCCCATAGCCTTCCTAAGACAATCACTCACAAATGTGATGTCACTGAGGTCAATATGTGGTTTGTGGTTTTATTTCCATCTGGGGCTGTTCACCAAAGAGGCTAACCTAAAAGCATTAATTGATCTGATATTGAGTTCAGGCACGTTTCACGGGAAGTAGGCATGCTAGTGTTGACTTTATCAGAATATCTAATGGGGTAGGTGCCTGCTGAAATCCACACTAATGTGTGCCCACTGGTTTCATCACAGAATGCATCACTAAGCTCTTCAAAGACACCTGCTTTCAAGGAGGTGACATAAGTACTGTTTTCACGCCGAGTGCCCAGTACTGCCAACTGCTCTGCACCCACCACCCACAGTGCTTGCTCTTCACATTCATGGCTGAGTCATCTTCAAATGATCCCACCAAATGGTAACTGTTTATGTTTCTCTGAAGAGGAATTAATATCAGAGGCCAGTTACTTACAAATGCCAAGTACCTCCTTACAAATTTCCTCTGCCATTTTACGAAATATGATGTTACCAGCTGGAAAATGAATTTTCCTTCCACTGAAATATTAAATATTATAGAAAGAATAATGTCTAGGCACATTAGTGAAAGAAAAACTGTAATGCCTCTTGAGATCTCAAGGTCATATTTTCTCCCTCTGTCTCTCTCTTTTGTGTGTGTGTGTGTGTTTTCGAGACAGGGTTTCTCTGTATTGCTTTGGAGGTTGTCTTGGAACTCACTCTGTAGACCAGGCTGGCCTCAAACTCACAGAGATCTGCCTGCCTCTGTCTCCTGAGTACTGGGATTAAAGGCGTGGGCCACCAACACCCAGCTCCATATTTTCTCTCTTCTTTCACCTTTTGTCTTATATTTGTTCTTTTTGCTGCTGTTGGTTAATGAGCAACTATCATCATTCAATTAGAAAAATAGTTTATAAAAATATAAAAAATAGTGAAAATATTACACTAATCTCCTGCTCTCTCTAATATCCTGTCATGTTTGCTTTGTCTACCTGTATGTATTAAGAGCTAAATACTGAAAATGATTTTTAATATAGCCTTGTACCTCTAAATATTTCAATATGCATTTCACAACAAAGAAAGTCTGAGAAGCTTAACAAAGTTACCCAACACCATTACATACTTCAAATATTACTTATAGCAGCTAATTAAGTTCTCATTAAATTTCACAGGTTTCCTATGGCTGTTTTGTCTCTCTACTCATATTTTTAAAATATTAGGCATTCCATCCATTTCTGTCTTTATGCTTAACTGAAATTTAATATATAACCTTTTATGAAAAATTAAGTTGCCACTATCTGTTCGGTCTTGTGGGATTCATAGATATTTACATAGTGCTATAAACATAAATTATTCTTCTGAAATCTAGAACAGAGATTGGCAAGCCTATTATTATGAACAAGGCTAGGAATAAAACTTTAGGTTTTGTTGGACCAGATGCAAATAGAAGCATAATCTGTATTTCTAACACCATTAAAAAATGCAATGTTGTAGGGATTAGAGGGTTTAAGATTACTGGATGCTATTCTAGAGGACCCAAGGTTTGTTCCCAGCACCCACTTCCAGAGGTTTCCAATCATTTGTAACTCCAGCTCCAGGTGATCTATTGTGCCCTCTTCTGGTTTCCTTATTCTTTCTCCTCCTCCTCTCCTCCTCCTCCTCCTCCTCCTCCTCCTCCTCCTCCCTCCTCCTCTCCTCCTTCTCCTCCTTCTCTCTCTCTCTCTCTCTCTCTCTCTCTCTCTCTCTCTCTCTCTCTCCCTCCCCCTCTCTCTCAAACACACACACACACAGAGAGAGAGGGGGGTGATCTTTATAATATAGCCCTGTGAAAACAGAAAAACATTTCTAGCTCGTTGACAACACAAAACTGATAGACTTTTAACAACATTTTTGCAATAGTTCAGAGTTCAGATTCCACCCATTCCTGTTCCTGTCCTGTTAGGGAGGAGGGTCATATGTGTTCTTTTAAATGTAGAGATGTTGAAATAAAAAGCAAAGTCAGAATCTTGTTAAGTAAACATTTGCTTTGGCATGAGACCCAGCAGTTTGCTTCCTTCTCTTTGACCTTAGGATCCCCTCTTTGAAAACATGAACTCCCACTGAGTAATGTTAATTTTTTTCAAAAGAACAGGTTTGCTTGCATCCTGAAGGACAGTGTCACAGAAACGCTGCCAATGGTGAATATGACAGGGGCGGTTTCTGGATATTCCTTCAAGCAATGCCCTCAGCAATTAAGTGGTAAGATTTCTTATCAAATGTAATAAACATTAGCCAAAATAGTTGATATTGTTTCAGATACAGTTTTGCTGTATAAAATAAAATACTGCCATCTAGAATTAAGCTTCCTGACTAAGGAATGATCTGCTCATGTAGAATAGAGCATGTGGCTATCTCTTTCTCCTCCCCATAAGCACACTGCCGTCCATTGGCATTTCTAACATCATAAAAGAACTGAGCACCTCAGTTCTTCTTACTTCTTATTTACTTCTCCCTCCCCAGCCTAAAATTGTACATTAAAGCCCTTGTTATAGATGCTAATTCAAACCAAAGAAAAATAACACAAGACTGAAGTGGCACGTGTCTTAATAGTGAATGGGTATTTTTCAATAAATTAGTGAGTGAATCAATTAGTCAATGCAGTTTAGAC
This sequence comes from Cricetulus griseus, assembly GCF_003668045.3. Lineage (NCBI taxonomy): Eukaryota > Metazoa > Chordata > Mammalia > Rodentia > Cricetidae > Cricetulus > Cricetulus griseus. The sequence goes on from NW_023276807.1 coordinate 41,229,822, forward strand.
ACTAGGTCAGAAAGACAAAATGGAAATTTACAAGCTTAAGGTTGTACAAGCTTAAGGTTGTTCAGGTACAAGAAGGACATTGGCTTCCTCAAAATACCTCCCAGTGAAAGTAGGGATTACGTAGAGCGAAACAAAACTTACATAGAGACAGAACTTCCATGAGGAAGTGGGTGAGAAATGAAAAGTCTAAGTCAAGAGGGCCAGTTGCTGAGGCAGTACTGCTGTAGCTGCTCCTGGATTCTGGTGGTGCTCGCATTTTCTGCCTTTATTTCCAGCGTGCAGCAAAGGTGTGTATGTGGACCTAGACATGAAGGGGATGAACTATAACAGTTCTGTTGTGAAGAATGCTCGTGAATGCCAAGAAAGATGCACAAATGATGCTCATTGCCACTTTTTCACATATGCAACAGGGCGTTTTCGCAGCGTGGAGCATCGGTGAGTGAGCTGGAGTCCGAGCTCCAGGATACAGGAGTGCCAGGGGGAAAGAAAACCACTGGTTCATTAGTTATTTTCATCAACTTGAAGCCTACATTTTCCTAACTGCCCCCAAAGACGTTCGCATAATAGCAATCACTGTTTCATCATGAAAAGTTTGTCAAATGTCTAATTAGCATGCATTTAATTCGTAATCAAGATTTTGTGTTTCAGAGCTGG